>NC_042993.1:29619744-30304744 GCF_901001165.1 Salmo trutta | reverse complement strand
GAGCAGTGACTGGGCCAACTTAGAGCAGCTTGTGAAATTGCTGTAGCCGTTCGCAATACACAATGACCGACTTCAAACTGACAGCCAGTCACTATCTGATGTGGTGCCGTGCCTTGAGGCACACTTGCAGTCAACTACTGTTGTAAAACAGTTGGCATAGGTCCTCCTGTAGTCACTGCATGAGCGCTTTGCATGCATACTGAATCCTCTGGTAGCCAAATTCAATCCAACCCCTGCAGCAGGTGTGTCTCTGGCACTTCGCTCATCGGAGATGGAGCCACTGATAAGGGAAGCAGAGTTTTTATGGGCTCCTGACCAATTCTGCCATTTTGTGTGTTTTTTGTCTTTCCTTACATAATGTCTATGACCTAAAACGGCTTCTGGACATCAGAACAGTGATTACACTGGAACAGGCCCTAATCCCCGGGACTCGAAAGAGAAAATGGCCATGCAAAATAAGCAGGCGAGGCGGCCTTCTAACAAGATTACGTCAGTGAACAAATAGACCGCCATTGACCTCGGTTCTGTTGGCGAATGTGCAGTCACTGGAGAACTGGATGATCTCCGTTCGAGACTATCCGATCATCAAGAGGAATACCTACAGTTGAAGTCGGAAGTTTACATACACTTAGGTTGGAGTCATTAAATCTCGTTTTTCAACCACTCCACAAATTTCTTGTTAAAAAACTATAGTTTTGGCAAGTCAGTTAGGATATCTACTTTGTGCATGACACAATACATTTTTCCAACAATTGTTTACAGACAGATTATTTCACTGTATCACAATTCCAATGGGTCAGAAGTTCACATACACTAAGTTGACTGTGCCTATAAACAGCTTGGAAAATTCCAGAAAATGATGTCATGGCTTTAGACGCTTCTGATAGGCTAATTGACATCATTTGAGTCAATTGGAGGTGTACCTGTGGATGTATTTCAAGGCCTACCTTCAAACTCAGTGCCTCTTTGCTTGACATCATGGGGGGAAAAAAATAGTCAGCCAAGACCTCAGAAAAAAAGTGTAGACCTCCACAAGTCTGGTTCATCCTTGGGAGCAATTTCCAAATGCCTGAAGGTACCACGTTCATCTGTACAAACAATAGTATGCAAGTATAAACACCATGGGACCACACAGCCGTCATACCGCTCAGGAAGGAGACGCGTTCTGTCTCCTAGAGATGAACGTACTTTGGTGCGAAAAGTGCAAATCAATTCCAGAACAACAGCAAATGACCTTGTGAACATGCTGTACAAAAGTGTCTATATCCACAGTAAAACAAGTCCTATATCGACATAACCTGACAGGCCGCTCATCAAGGAAGAAGCCACTGCTCCAAAACTGCAATAAAAAAGCCAGACTACGGTTTGCAACTGCACATGGGCACAAAGATCGTACTTTTTGGAGAAATGTCCTCTGGTCAGATGAAACAAAAATAGAACTGTTTGGCCATAATGACCATTGTTATGTTTGGAAGAAAAAGGGGGAGGCTTGCAAGCCGAAGAACACCATCCCAACCGTGTTGCATGGGGGTGGCAGCATCATGCTCTGGGGGTGCTTTGCTGCAGGAGGGACTGGTGCACTTCACAAAATAGATGGCAACATGAGGAAGGAAAATTATGTGGATATATTGAAGCTACATCTCAAGACATCAGTCAGGAAGTTAAAGCTTGGTCGCAAATGGGTCTTCCAAATGGACAATGACCCAAACCATACTTCCAAAGTTGTGGCAAAATGGCTTAAGGACAACAAAGTCAAGGTATTGGAGTGGCCATCACAAGCCTTGACCTCAATCCTATAGAAAATGTGTGGGCAGAACTGATAAAGCGTGTGTGAGCAAGGAGGCCTACAAACCTGACTCAGTTACACCAGCTCTGTCAGGAGGAATGGGAGGAATGGGCCAAAATTCACCAAAACTTATTGTGGGAAGCTTGTGGAAGGCTACCCGAAACGTTTGACCCAAGTTAAACAATTTAAAGGCAATGCTACCAAATACTAAGTGTAAGTAAACTTCTAACCCACTGGGAATGTGATGAAAGAATTAAAAGCTGAAATAAATCATTCTCTCTACTATTATTCTGACATTTCACATTGTTCAAATAAAGTGGTGATCTAACTGACCTAAGACAGGGAATTTTGAATAGGATTAAATGTCAGGAATTGTGAAAAACTGAGTTTAAATGTTAAAAGTTGTATGTAAACTTCCGACTTCAACTGTACCTCTTACCCCTGCACATCAACTCGATACTGGTACCCTGTGCATATAGCCAAGTTATCGTTACTCGTTGTGTATTTGTTCCTTGTGTTATTATTTTTCTATATTTTTCTCTCTGCATTGTTGGGAAGGGCCCATAAGTAAGCATTTCACTGTTGTTTACGAAGCATGTGACAAATCCAATTTTATTTGTTGACATATTTCTCCGAGACCATGCTGGGATGCATCTGCAGATATCACCACTGGTTTGCCCACATCATAGTACTGGAGCACCGGTTAGCTTGACAGCAACTCATAAGAGACCTAAGACAACACAGCATGACAGCAACACATGACAACACAGCATGGCAGCAACACATGACAACACAGCATGGCAGCAACACAACATGGCAGCAGCACAAACATGGTACAAACATTGTGCTGCTGTCTGTGCCTAACAAAGGGCAAAAAGGTAGAGACGAGTGTCAATAAGAGTGTCCATTATTGAGTCTTTGAATGTAGAGATGGAGATAAAACTGTCCAGTTTGAGTGTTTTTTTAAGCTCGTTCCAGTCGCTAGCTGCAGCGAACTGAAAATGCCAGGCCAGGGCAGACGGAGAGCAGATCGCTGGGTGGGATCCAAGCAGCAGGCAACGGGAGTAGGTGTCACTCTGCATACTCTGCATATATCCCAGCAGCGTCCCTGCCACCCATAGCCCACCAGGTTAACTTTTTCAGCAGTATTAACAGTTACAGTAGGTTCAATGTCTTTCCACATCTCTCTAGATAGTACATTGCACTTAAGCACCAGTATCCACTTTCATGTTGGGCTTGGCTTACTGTCAGAGTAGCGAGTATCTTCCCCTTTTTAGTGATCAGATTGACACTTTCGCAGTAGAATGTATCACCAGCTTCATATTCAAGTTTACATTCCAGATCATTAATTCTGCTGAAGTTCTGTGCTCTAGGTTGACATGCATTAGCATGGTATTTGTTACTGTTAGCATAGCTGCCAGATGGTTGCTGTTGTGTTCGTGCTTGCCTGGACCTACCACACTTGGTCCCCTCTACAAAGACGAATGCTTCCGACTTGTCCACTGCGTCTGGTCCAGGCAAGTTTAGCAGAGTGTACGATTGAACTTCGTCTTGTCCGACATATACTGCAACGCAGGTCTTCGCCATTCCTTCTCAAACTTTTCCCAGTTGTCTGTGATATTTTCATTGAAAACCAGCTGGTCGATGCGGCACAATCCCTGTGCCACTTCACCACTTTGACACCATGCAACGTGTGCGTGATGAAGGGACAACGTTACTGCAGGTGTAAAATGTCCAATGTTTACTTCGCCATTGGGATTCTATACATTGTGTCATGCCTAATGATGTCCGTATACACCACACGTATAGTGTACTAGTTCCGGATAGACACCCACCATTATACAGGAATCAATTGTTTGGTACCCACAAGGATAGCAAAACAATGTCTGTCTGAATGTCTGTCTGTGGGTAGGCGTGCACGTTGTGTGACTGAGAGCGAGAGAGAAAATCATTTATGATAGACCGAGGCGTAAACATCTGAAACATAATACCATCGAATTTTATCAGGGATGGTGACACGATCATCACTTTTCACAGTAAACCATTGTACATAGATACAAAGAATAATTATTGACCTCCAGTGTAAGGATATGGAACTCACCTCATAAGGTACGTTTTATAGGTCAACGGTAGTCCTGATATCGGGGTCAGGTTCAGTAGGCACAGAACGGAACAAAACGTTCAGAAAAAGAGTGAGAAATGGGGAGTAACTGTATCTGAACTTGTCCAATAAGTTCTAGTTTTCCGTTAGTTTTCCGTTGCACTGAGAGTGGAGAGGATCTAGGACTGCCTTGTGGTCATGCGTTAGTCATTAGTGAAGTCATTAGTGAAGTCAGTCACATCTCTGTGGACCTTCCACAACGTCATAACCACTATCAGAAAAAAAACTATATGCTGAGGGCAGAACTTCCTGCTAAAGAATTGATCTACAGCTATAATTTTGTCTCCCATTCAGGGTTTTAAGCAAACCCAGTCCTGCTTAGCTATGATATGTCACAGACTATTATCAATGTGCTATCGTGTTTGTCTATAAATTAACAACTGCTATGTTGGATTCACATCTCCCCCTCAACCAAAAATCTAATCCAACTTTAAAGTGCATTTACATTTTGATTTAGTCATATTCTTTGAATTAGATTTTTGGTTGAGATGTAGATGTGAATCCAACATAATAATTATTTTGTAGACAAACTGGAATTAAAGGCAGAAGTCAGTGGCGCAGATGGAACTATCCAAGCAGAAGATTCAAACACACTATCCAAACACAATTCAATACCACTTGAAATACTATAAATAGCCTATTAAGTTGTCGACAAGTCTCCAACTCAACCAAAAAAGTGAAGGAATGGGATTAAGCCAGTGTCTCAGCCAGAACTCTCCAAACAGTACTCTAGATACAGCACATCTCCTTTAAAGTCATATTTAATCGCTTTGCCAACCAATCACAATTCAAAACTACTTGTGTAATATAATAAATAGCCTAAAGTTTAGGTTCTTACAAACTAATGTAACATTCAACCTTAAAATGAGTAAAACACTCATGTCCACATTGAGGTTACAGCAACTACACACTGAGTATACAAAACATTAAGAACACCTGCTCTTTCCATGACATAGACTGACCAGGTGAATCCAGGTGAAATCTATGATCACATTGATGTCGCTTGTTAAATCCACTTCAAATCAGTGTAGATGAAGGGGAGTAGACAGGTTAAAGAAGGATTTTTAAGTCTCGAGACAATAGAGACATGGATTGTTTATGTGTGCCATTCAGAGGGTGAATGGACAAGACAAAAAATATAAGTGCCTTTGAATGGGGTATGGTAGTAGGTGCAAGGCGCACTGGTTTGTGTCAAGAACTGCAACGCTACTGGGTTTTGCCACACTCCCATGTGTATCAACAATGGTCCACCACCCATAGGACATCCAGCCAACTTGACACAACTGTGGGAAGCATTAGAGTTAACATGGGCAAGCATTCCACAGGGATGCTGTTGACACTTTGAAGAGTCCATGCACCGACGAATTGAGGCTGTTATTCATTTCTGTAATAATCTGTGCACCATGTACTTTTAATATAATCTCAACTGCAATCCAGGTAATTTGATTCTGTTATTAGATGAAGCACAGTGATAACACAATCATCAGCTGTATTTCACATCTGCAGCCATGAAGGCCTTTTAAAGGCTAGTCATGGCTCACATCAACACCATCATCCCAGAAACCCTAGACCCACTCCAATTCTCATACTACCCCAACAGATCCACAGATGACATACTCTATTGCACTCCACACTGCCCTTTCCCACCTGGACAAAAAGGAACACCTACATGAGAATGCTGTTCATTGACTACAGCTCAGCGTTCAACACCATAGTACCCTCAAAGCTCAGGAACCTGGGACTGAACACCTCCCTCTGCAACTGGATCCTGGACTTCAACGGGCCGCCCCCAGATGGTAAGTGTAGGCAACACCACCTCTGCCACGCTGATCCTCAACACGGGGGCCCCTCAGGGGTGCGTGCTTAGTCCCCTCCTGTACTCCCTGTTCACCCATGACTGCGTGGCATCATTAGTTTGCTGACAACACAACAGTGGTAGGCCTGATCCACGACAACAATGAGACAGCCTATAGGGAGGAGGTTAGAGACCTGACCATGTGGTGTCAGGACAACAACAAGACAAAGGAGATGATTGTGGACTACAGGAAAAGGAGGACCAAGCACGCTCCCATTCTCATCGACGGGGCTGTAGCGGAGCAGGTTGAAAGCTTCAAGTTCCTTGGTGTCCACATCACCAAAAAAATATCATGGTCCAAACACACCAAAACAGTTGTGAAGAGGGCACGACAATGCTTATTCGCCCTCAGAAGACTGAAAAGATTTGGCATGGGTCCTCAGATCCTCAACAAGTTCAACGGCTGCACTATCGTGAGCATCCTGACTGGTTGCATCACCGCCTGGCATGGCAACTGCTCGGCATCTGACCACAAGACGCTACACAGGGTAGCACGTATAGCCCAGTACATCAATGGGGCCAAGCTTCCTGCCATCCAGGACCTCTATACCAGGCGATGTCAGAGGAAGGCCCTAAAAATGGTCAAAGACTAGTCATAGACCCCTAGTCATGTTCTCCCTGCTACCGCACGGCAAGCGGTACCAGAGCACCAAGTCTAGGCCCAAAAGGCACCTTAACAGCTTCTACCCCCAAGTCATAAAACAGCTGAACAGTTAATCTAATGGTTACCCAGACTATTTTCATTGACCCCCCCCGTTTTTTTACACTGATGCTACTCGCTGTTTATTATCTATGTCACTTTACCCCTACCTACATGTACATGCAGTACCACCTCAATTACCTTGACTAACCTGTACCCTCGCACATTGACTCGGTACCGATACCCCCGTCTATAGCCTAGTTATTTTTTTGTGTTACTTTCTTTTTATTTAGTAAATATAACTTAAATATAACTTCACTTATTTTTCTTCAAACTGCGTTGTTGGTTAAAGGCTTGTAAGTATGCATTTCATGGTAAGGTCTACACCTGTTTGTATTTGGCGACTGTGACAAATACAATTTCATTTGAAATAAACAAAACATCTGACATTGTATTCCCATTTTAACTTTGCAGTGCTTTAAAATGGTTGAAAGAGCAGTGAGACATTTGAGTGACAACTAAACCAAAAATCTGACATCGTTTTTCCATTGAAATTGGGTTGTGCTTTAAGATGGTTGAAAGTGATAACACATTAGACATTCAACTAACTTTTGGCGGGTGAATACAGGCTGTAGTCTCATTGTTCAACATCTCAACCACATATTGCCCAATTATCCAGGTTGAAATGACGTGGTGCGCGCAGTGGGTAATCTGTAAAACCTCATTATAACCTCAAACATTCCAAAATTAAGATTATTACAGTATAAAATAGTTTTGAGTAAGTATCCAATGATGTCCTTTACGGACATACTATCATAGATAACACAGTATCCCTAGAGATATCACCAATAGTGATACACTACATGGCCAAAAGTATGTGGACACGCCTTCAAATGAGTGGATTCGGCTATCTCAGCCACACCCGTTGCTGACAGGTGTATTATTTTGAGCACATGCAATCTCCATAGACAAGCATTGGCAGTAAAATGGCATGTACTGAAAAGCTCAGTGACTTTCAATGTGGCACCGTCATAGGATGCCACCTTTCCAACAAGTCCGTTCGTCAAATTTATGCCCTGCTAGAGCTGCTCCGGTCAACTGTAAGTGCTGTTATTTTGAAGTGGAAACATCTAGGAGCAACAATTGATCAGCCGTGAAATGGTAGGCCACACAAGCTCACAGAGCGGGACCGCTGAGTGCTGAAGCACTCTGTCCTCGGTTGCAAGACTAACTACCGAGTTCCAAACTGCCTCCGGAATCAACGTCAGTACAAGTACTATTTGTTCGGAGCTTCATAAAATGGGATTCCATGGCCGAGCAGCTGCACACAAGCCTAAGATCACCATGCGCAATGCCAAGCGTTGGCTGGAGTGGTATAAAGCTCGCAGCTATTGGACTATGGAGCAGTGTAAACACGTTCTCTGGAGTGATGAATCATGCTTCACTATCTGGCAGTCCGACAGATGAATCTGGGTTTGGCGGATGCCAGGAAAACGCTACCTGTTCCAATGCGTAGTGCCAACTGTAAAGTTTGGTGGAGGAGGAATAATGGTCTGGAGCTGTTTTTCATGGTTCAGGCTAGGCCCCTTAGTTCCAGTGAAGGGAAATCTTAACGCTACAACATACAATGACATTTTAGACGATTTTGTGCTTCCAACTTTATGGCAACAGTTTGGGGAAGGTCCTTTCCTGTTTCAGCATGACAATGCCCCTGTGCACAAAGCGAGGTCCATACAGAAATGGTTTGTCGATATCGGTGTGGAAGAACTTGACTGGCCTGCACAGAGTTTTGACCTCAACCCACACGCACACCTTTGGGATGGATTGAAACGCAGACCGCGAGCCAGGCCTAATCGCCCAACATCCGTGCCTGACCTCACTAATGCTCGTGGCTGAATGGAAGCAAGTCGCCACAGCAATGTTCCAACATCAAGTGGAAAGCCTTCCCAGAAGAGTGGAGGCTGTTACAGAAGCAGGGGGGGACCAACTCCATATTATTGCCAATGATTTTGGAATGAGATGTTCGACGAGCAGTCGTCCACATACTTTTGGCCATGTAGTGTACCACCAAATGCAATATTACTCATTACTCAATAAGTGCAGTCCCTCATTCACCATACAGTTTCTCCACTGAGACCATACAAATAAGAAAATGTGTAATGGATTTATTTTTTTAAAGTGAGGCAAATAAAAGTTTACCAAAATGTGGATCTTCTTATTGAAATACTTTAGAGATCTTAGTTCAGCATCTAGCAATCTAATCAACATATTTTTGCTTCTTTGGGAGGCTAAAAGAGGCATAGTTGAGCCATAATCCAAAAGGAAGTTGTTTCTCTCTTTACTGAAAGCTTAAGGGCATTATGGTTGCTACAATCTTCAATACATTTAGCCGTTTCTATGAGCACTGTGCATTATCGACTGAGTGTTGACGATTTTAGCTCCAACACTAAAAGGCCAGCCTTTGTGACTATTGCTTTTTCATACGCCATCATTCATATGTTGAGTCCTTAAGAACAATTAGGCTACAGTAGATGAAAATGCTGGAATGGTTGCACTCACAAAATCCATTGTGCTGCATGCGTCCTGACGTTATGGGCTACTATACCTAACGTCTCAAGCATTCATTTTCACGAGGATGCGGTTTTTGCACTAAAACCATTAGTATTCAGGTACGGCTCCCATGCCATCTCTTCTAAAGTTACTTTTACAGGAGTCTGATTGAAATACCATGACCTTATCACTGGGACCGGCTAGGAGAGCAACTCTGGGCACCGTCGTTGAGACAGCAAATGGATGGAAGGCAAACACCCACAGTTTAATGGAAGGGTTTATCAGGGCTATTTCTGCACCTGGCGGGCACAAGACATCCTGGGGTTTCGGGAGAGAGTCCCAGGGTGGGGCTGAGGGATGGGAGCTTTAAGTGTGCGTTTCCCCCTGATAAACAAGGCTGTTTGGGCCAGATACTGAGAAAAACAGATCATCAAAAGATAAGATGTGACAGCATCCTTTTTTCTGTTTTCTTTTGTGTGCAGAGTGCCTTGGGACTTGTATTGATGTAGTGCAAGACAGATGTGTCAAGTCCAAGGTTTGTTGTTTGACGACAACGTGTACATAGTTTATTTTGGATTTGAAAAACTTTGGAATGCCAATCAAAATGCAGAAGTTCAGGCGAAAATATGTGTCAATTCTGTCCCATGGATATCTCATGTCTGTTCAGACAGTGGCTGTGGGGAGACTACGTGTACAAACAGAAAATGTTTGTGGCGTGCCTGCACTTTAAAACCTTTCCCTGTAAATTGACAGCATTATACTGGCAGCAGAGTTGCCAGCAAAATACTGTAATTTTGCTTTACAGCGGCGATGGTGTCACTTGTTATACAGTAAGAGAAATAGTACAATACAGAATTATGCTGTACATGAATGAGCCCACTGTAGTCATTAGCATCACAGCTGTATTGTATAATTACAATAATTTGCTAGCAACTCCAGTATAATGCTGTAAATTTACCAGGGTTTGTATTTTACAGTATTTTAATGTAATTGGTGCAAGCAGGTCGGCTGCTTGGTAATGTATTTTCATATTACAGCATATACAAAATATTGTGTATATGAATATTTCCAAACTTGCAGTGACTACAGGGAAAAACAGACCAAGGACATGGCAAATACTCAACCATTATCAATGGTTTGAGGCTTGCTGTCACTCCAATCTGTCCTCTATACACGTAATTGTTGAGGCACTACTACCACATATTAGATCAGTTGATACATCACTCATGGGCACAACAAATGTAGCCTCTTACAAGACACGCCTCAAAATATGTTAATGAGACAGAAACAATACCATAAACCCACTAGCGGTCAAACTTTTTTGGCGCTCCAAAAATACGGTAGGGTGCTGTATTCTGTGGGGTGGAATTACAGCACCATTTGAAATACACTACTTATTTACAGTAATGTACTGTTAAATCAATGTTTCAATGTCATCTCAGGTATCATTTACCAGTTATGCCTAAAATCACCCAGAGTGCATTGCGATTTACGGCTATTTATTGTATGTAACCAAAGCGGTACATCATTACAACAGTAATTCAAAGCTATATATATTGTGTGCGGGGTTGGGGGGAGAAAGAGGTAGATGGAGTTAAAATTAGGATTCTCTGATCAGGAGCAAGTCTATTTGGGGTAAGGGAGCTTCTAGTCTGAGCTTTATGCCTCTTGCCCGACAGCATGAGGTTGGCGCATGAAACTGAAAATGTGACTCTAGTCTACAGTAGGTGCATGCCATTAGGCCTACTTTAAAGAAATACAGTATGTTAGTGTCACGTCCTGACCAGTAAAGGGGTCATTTGTCATTGTAGTATGGTCAGGGCGTGCAGGGGGTGTTGTTTTTGTGTGTTTTGGGGTTGGTTTATTTAGAGGGGATTTGTTCTAGTTTTCATTTTCTATGTTCGTTTTCTGTGTGCCCGAGTATGGTTTCCAATCAGAGGCAGGTGTCTTTCGTTGTCTCTGATTGGAAGCCATACTTAGGCAGCCCTTTTTTCCTTTGGGTTTGTGGGTGGTTGTTTTCTGTATAGCCTGTGTGCCTTACGGAACTGTTTGGTCGTTTGTTTATTTTGTTTGAGTGTTCTCTCTAAATAAAGAAGGAAGATGAGCACTATACCCGCTGCGCCTTGGTCTGTCCCTTACGACGCCTATGACAGTTAGTCATTTTTCAGAAGTGCTATTCAGCATTTTACCCATAACGCAGTGCAATCTACAGTACTAATTCTGTAAAACACATTTAAGGTATTTTACCGTGCATTCACCAACCAACACCATCTTTTTCATAATGAACTTTTCTGACCCTCTTTACTCATTCTCTTTCAACTAGATACAGAAAGTGTTCTCCTCCCTCCAGACGATCTCCATGCACAAACGTAAACACTCACACAACAGAGACACACATACACACGGATTCTGTCCCCCACCACAACTCCTTGGCGAGGCAGTGAATAACTTAGAGGAAAGCCTGCTATGATAGAGTACATTAAGACATCAGTCCACGCAATCCCACTTTAATTATCAAACAGACACAGGGGAAGAGCAAATGCCGCTCTCCCTCTCCTCAGATCATTTCCCTGGTAATCACCCTCCCTCTGCCATGGAAAGAGAGGCTCCTCCATTGACTTAGGGAAAGAACCGGTGTTGATTCAGCTATGATTGAACCAAACAGTATTCCCTAGAGGGTGCTGGGTATTGTCTCTATTGATGCCTGGATCGTTGAGTCAAATAATTAATGGTCAGGCAGAACCAAACCCAATATAGCTGATAGAAAAACAAGGGAGGGCACAAATGTCATGTACAGAATTATGCTTGTTCATAAATGAACCAGCTGGCAAATGTACGGGCTCAGTCTCTGAATCACAAATTAAAATGCAAAAGCAAGTCCTTGTTCTCCAATGAAAGTAACATTTCAATTCAGTCCCATAATTCTGCAAAAATCTAAATAATTCAGCCTTGAGAAATTAAGTAAGGATTGATTTTACCAGTTCAGTTGCTAGTCTGTGTAATCAAACGTATTTATAAAGCCCTTTTTACGTCAGCCGATGTCAAAGTGCTATACAGAAACCCAGCCTAAAACCCCAAACAGCAAGCAATGCAGATGTAGAAGCACGGTGGCTAGGAAATACTCCCTAGAAAGGCAGGAACCTAGGAAGAAACCTAGAGAGGAACCATGCTCTGAGGGGTGGCCAGTCCTCTTCTGGCTGGGCCGGGTGCAGATTATAACAGTACGTGGCCAAGATGTTCAAACGTTCATAGATGACCAGCAGGGTCAAATAATAATCACAGTGGTTGTAGAGGGTGCAACAGGTCTGCACCTCAGGAGTAAATGTCAGTTGGCTTTTCATTGCCGATCATTCAGAGTTAGAGACAGCAGGTACAGTAGAGAAAGAGAGTCGAAAACAGCAGGTCCAGAGGATAGTCCACAGAGAACCCAAAAAAATATATAAGTAGGCCTTAGAAATAGACTTATAAGCAATAATACACAAAGGAAATGTACACTGAGTGTACAAAACATTAGGACAGACTGACCAGGTGAATCCAGGTGAAAGCTATGATCCCTTATGATGTCACCTGTTAAATCCACTTCAATCAGTGTAGATGAAGGGGAGGAGACCAGCAGGAGACAGGTTAAAGATGGATTGTGATATGTATTGTGTATGTGTGCCATTCTGAGGGTGAATGGGCAAGACAAAAGATTTGTGCCTTTGAACGGGGTATGGTAGTAGGTGCCAGTGTGAGTGTGTCAAGAACTGCAACGCTGTTGGGTTTTTTACTCTCAGCGGTTCCCTGTGTGGATCAAGAATGGTCCACCACCCAAACGACATCCAGCCAACAGCAGACCAGTGGTCGAAAACAATGAATTGATAAAATAGGACAAAGGAGGCTGACACGAATTGTGCAGAGCAACAGACGGTCTACAGTTAGTCAACTGACAGTCCAGTACAACATTGGTGCCCAAAGACCCATAAAAGGATGCACAACTCGTCGTACCTCGACACAAATGGGGTTTGGCAGCCAATGACCTGACAGAGTTAAACTTCTTTCAGCAAAAAAACAAGAAACTGTGGTTGCAGTGGGCTAAGAAACAAAAACACTGGACACTGGAGAATTGGAAAAACTTGCCTGGTATGATGAATCCCGGTTCCTGCTGTTTCATGCTGTTGAGAGGACTAGGGTATAGAGAAAACCACATGAGTACATGCATCCATCATCCCGTGTCTCAACATTGTGGTGTGTTTTCATGGCACACATTGGGCCCCTTGATAAAAGTGGAGCAACGTTTGAATACCACTGGATATCTGAACATCATTGCCAATTAGGTGCATCCCTTCATGGCAGCAGTGTATCCATCTGCAAATAGATTTTTTCAGCAGGATAAGGCTGGGATTATCTAGCAATGGTTCCACGGGGGGGGGGGGGGGGGGGGGGGGGTGTACTTAAGATACTCTTTGAAGAGGTTGGGTTTCAGGTGCTTTCGGAAGAAGCACAGGGATTTCTGTCCTAGCTTCAGTTTGGAATTTGGTTTTGGGGTGCCAGGACAGAGAAGAGCTTGGACTGGGTTGAAAGGGAGCTGCCCCCCATAGGGGTGGGAGGGCCAAGAGACCAGAGGTGGCTCGGGTTGGGGTGTAGGGTTTGAGCATAGCCTGGTAGGGAAGGGCAGTTCCTGTTGCTGCTCCACAGGTCTGAGCAGGCAGGCTTTCCCCAGGAAGAAGAGTTGCTCTGTCTTGTCAAGGTTGAACTTGAGGTGGTGGGTCAACATTCAAACTGAGATATCTGCAAGGCACGCAGAGATGCGTGCCGCCACCTGGGAGAGAAGAGAAAATTAGTTGTGAGTCATCTGCATAGCAATGATAGGAAAGACCATGTGAGGATATGACGGAACCGAGTGACTTGCGGTATAGAGAGAAAAGGGCCTTGAACCGAGCCCTGGGGGACACCAGTAGTGAGAGTACGTGGTGGGGACACCAGTAGTGAGAGTACGTGATGCAGACACCGATCCTCTCCACGTCAGCTGGTAGGAGCGGCCTGTCAGGTAGGATGCAATTCAAGAGTGTGCAGAGCCTGAGATGCCCAGCAGAGGTGGCACTATTATTATGGTGGGAGATTAAAATAAGTTTTTAAGTACCTCAATGGATCGTAAAGGAAAATCATCCTCAAGCACTTAAGGAGATCAAAGATAATGGATACATTAGAACTAGTGGATATATGGAGGTTGAAAAACCCTGACCTAGTAAAATATACCAGTCTTGATATACACTGCTCAAAAAAATAAAGGGAACACAAAAATAACACATCCTAGATCTGAATGAATGAAATAATCTTATTAAATACTTTTATCTTTACATAGTTGAATGTGCTGACAACAAAATCACACAAAAATAATCAATGGAAATCCAATTTATCAACCCATGGAGGTCTGGATTTGGAGTCACACTCAAAATTAAAGTGGAAAACCACACTACAGGCTGATCCAACTTTGATGTAATGTCCTTAAAACAAGTCAAAATGAGGCTCAGTAGTGTGTGTGGCCTCCACATGCCTGTATGACCTCCCTACAATGCCTGGGCATGCTCCTGATGAGGTGGCGGATGGTCTCCTGAGGGATCTCCTCCAGACCTGGACTAAAGCATCCGCCAACTCCTGGACAGTCTGTGGTGCAACGTGGCGTTGGTGGATGGAGCGAGACATGATGTCCCAGATGTGCTCAATTGGATTCAGGTCTGGGGAACGTGCGGGCCAGTCCATAGCATCAATGCCTTCCTCTTGCAGGAACTGCTGACACACTCCAGCCACATGAGGTCTAGCATTGTCTTGCATTAGGAGGAACCCAGGGCCAACCGCACCAGCATATGGTCTCACAAGGGGTCTGAGAATCTCATCTCGGTACCTAATGGCAGTCAGGCTACCTCTGGCGAGCACATGGAGGGCTGTGCGGCCCCCCAAAGAAATGCCACCCCACACCATGACTGACCCACCGCCAAACCGGTCATGCTGGAGGATGTTGCAGGGAGCAGAACGTTCTCCACGGTGTCTCCAGACTGTCACGTCTGTTACATGTGCTCAGTGTGAACCTGCTTTCATCTGTGAAGGGCACAGGGCGCCAGTGGCGAATTTGCCAATCTTGGTGTTCACTGGCAAATGCCAAACGTCCTGCACGGTGTTGGGCTGTAAGCACAACCCCCACCTGTGGATGTCGGGCCCTCATACCACCCTCATGGAGTCTGTTTCTGACCGTTTGAGCAGACACATGCACATTTGTGGCCTGCTGGAGGTCATTTTGCAGGGCTCTGGCAGTGCTTCTCCTGCTCCTCCTTGCACAAAGGCGGAGGTAGCAGTCCTGCTGCTGGGTTGTTGCCCTCCTACGGCCTCCTCCACGTCTCCTGATGTACTGGCCTGTCTCCTGGTAGCGCCTCCATGCTCTGGACACTACGCTGACAGACACTGCAAACCTTCTTGCCACAGCTCGCATTGATGTGCCATCCTGGATGAGCTGCACTACCTGAGCCACTTGTGTGTGTTGTAGACTCCGTCTCATGCTACCACTAGAGTGAAAGCACCGCCAGCATTCAAAAGTGACCAAAACATCAGCCAGGAAGCATAGGAACTGAGAAGTGGTCTGTGGTTACCACCTGCAGAACCCCTCCTTTATTGGGGGTGTCTTGCTAATTGCCTATAATTTCCACCTGTTGTCTATTCCATTTGCACAACAGCATGTGAAATTTATTGTCAATCAGTGTTGGTTCCTAACTGGACAGTTTAATTTCACAGAAGTGTGATTGACTTGGAGTTACATTGTATTGTTTAAGTGTTCCCTTTATTTTTTTGAGCAGTAAATATATAGCAGTCTTGATTACTTTCTAGTCTCATTCTTGCTGGCATCAAAAGTTTAAAAAAAAGTATTATAGGAGACCGAATGTGATCTAATTGGCCACCATCTAATTGGCCTCCATATAACTCTTAGAGAATTTCCACGTGGACGGGGATATTGGAAATTTTATCAAAACCAATTGTTTTGCACAACATAGGTACAGCAGATCCCCTTATTGTCTGGGACACTTTCAAATGTGCTTTTAGAGGCCTTCAAACACAATACTCATCATTAAAACAAAGAAGTTTAGATCAAACGAGAGTAGACTAATAAATGAAATGGAGGAAGTAACGCAGGTAGATGGTGATGGAAACTGTACTATAGAGGCACAAAATAGGTTAGAGGAAAAACAAAAAGAAATGGAAGTACTTATTCAAGAACAATCAAGTGTAATGCATTACAAACATAAAGCGAATTGAAAGGAAAATGGGGAAAAATGCACAAAAGTTCTCTTGAATCTTCAACATAGAAATTCTACCAAAAATAATTTACAGAAACTCGTTACAAATGGAGTTGTCCATGATTCACCAAATTATACTTTGAAAGAGGAAGCAAAATATTTTAAGCACATGTTTCTTTTCAGTCTCCTCCATTTCCTCTGAATGTTGTTAACTGTAAGGATTTCTTTCATAATAATAATGTAAAATTAACACATTCACAGAAAGACCTGCGTGAAGGCCAACTTACAGAAGAGAAACTGAGGCAATAAAATATTTTCAGTCTGGAAAAACACCAGGACTTGACGGTATACCAGTAGAACTAGTGGATATGTACTCAAAGATCCATTATTGGCATGTTTCAATTACTCTCATACAAATTGTAGACTTTCAGGTACTCAACAAGAAGGTCTGATTTCATTACTACTAAAACAGGACCCAGGTGGTAAGTATAAAGATCCAGTCCATTTTAAAAAACTGGAGGCCTCTTAATGCTTCAATGTTGTGATGCGAAAATCCTGGCGAAATGCATAGCACATAGAATAAAAAAGGTTTTACCAGATATTGTTCATCCTGATCAGACAGGTTTTTTTACATGGACAATATATTGGAGATAACATACAACAATTACTTGAAACAATTTAACATTATGAAACACTGACTAGAATTGTATAATTTTGGTGAATTTATTTACTTTAATTTTGGTGAATCTTTTATACAATGGGTTAAAGTTATGTACAGCAACCCCAGATGTAAAATAGTAAATATTGGTTACTTCTCATTATTGTGCTTTTAAGAGGAGTAAAACAAGGTTGTCCGTTGTCTCCAAAGCTACTTATTATGGCCATTGAAATGCTAGCTATTAAGATTCGATCCAAGAACATTAAAGGGTTAGAAATCCTGGAGATAAAAACAAGTGTCAATGCATGCCGATGACTCTAGTTTTTTCTTAAGTCCCTAATCTGGATGCTTGCACAGTCTCATTGAAGATCTTGATCACTTTTCTAGCCTCTCTGGATTAAAACCTAATTATGACAAGTGCTCCATATTACGTATTGGATCATTAAAAAAAAAAGTGTTCACACGACCTTGTAGTTTACAAATAAAAGGGGCGCATGGTGAAGTAGACATACTTGGTATTCACATCTAAAAGAATATAAATTAACTTACCACAACTAATTTCAATATAAAGTTAGCAAAAATAGAAGATTATGCAACCATGGAGAGGTAAATACTTGTCTATTCATGGAAAAATTACATTTATTATGTCACGACCATCGTATGAATAATTGGACCAAGGCGCAGCGTGAGTAGAGTTCCACTTTTTAATGATAGTGAAACTTCCAAAACAACAAAGCCATAACGATCGTGAACTACGTAGCGCACTCATACAAAACAATATCCCACCTAGCAGGTGGGAAAAAGGACACACTAAGTATGATCCCCAATTAGAGGTAACGATTATAAGCTGCCTCTAATTGGGAACCATACACACACACCAACATAGAAATATAATACCTAAAAAAAAACCTAGTCATGCCCTGACCTAAAACACCATAGAGACCCTTGGGGTTCTCTATGGTCAGGTGTGACAGATTAACTATTTGGTCATATTTTTAAATTTTAGTCATTTAGCAGACGCTCTTATCCAGAGTGACTTACAGTAGTGAATGCATACATTTCATACTTATATATTTTTTGCCCATACTGGTCCCCCTTGGGAATCAAACCCACAACCTTGACGTTGCAAACACCATGCTCTACCAACTGAGCCACACGGGACATATCCACACGGGACATATCATATCACAGTTTACTTACTAATGGCACTGCCTACTCTAGACTCATTTTTTTAAATCATATGAGCAAAAAATTATTAATTTTATTTGGAATGCTAAGCCAGACAAAATTAAATGTGATTTATAATGAACATGAGTTTGGGGGGGTCTGAAATATTAAAGATTGAAATATCTCACTAAACGCTTCATTCATACATATGTTATCTACTGGAGAACCATTTTGGGTTTATTAAAGACTCATCCTTTGTTCAAAAATTGCCTTTTTGCCTTCATACAGATTACAACTTCTCTTTTCCAACTAACTGATAATTAAATTAAGTATCGCCCTTTCTTAAACACGCCATACAAAGCTGGTTACAATTTCTGTTTTATCCTCCAGAAAAGATAGAACAAACATTACAACAAATGTTATGGTTAAACTCAAATATACTGATTATTAAAAAAAAACATGAGTTGCAAAATAAATGGGAAGAGATTTGCGATGTACCAATTCCATGGGACATGGTTTATGAACTGGTACAAAAAAACTACACTTGATTCAACACTTGGATGATTCTGATTCATGCTGCTACAACCCAGCTGGCTCCATGGTGAAGGAACGAGAGAACGAACGGTGGAGAGGACCTTAGTGCTTTCCAGGGTCAATATTCGGTCGCACTCTTTTTGCATTTTAATGAGGGAAATAAGTATTTGACCCCCTCTCAATCAGAAAGATTTCTGGCTCCCAGGTGTCTTTTATACAGGTAACGAGCTGAGATTAGGAGCACACTCTACTAAGCTTTTTATGTTTTTTTAAACCGTTACAAACATTTCTGACATACACCTATTTATTACTGACATTGGAAATAAATAACTTAATAAACCTATCTTTCGATGTTGTGTGGTGTCTAATGAGTTATTACATTTAATCAAAGATTAATATTGGAGATTTCCGGTAGACATTTCAATCCAAATACCTGGTATTAGAATTGTGAATTGTAAATTGTGATGAGATTAACGCATTTTATATTCTTGCAATTACCTGTATCGGACAAATGATCCATTCCATCTCATGAAAAGGACACAAGCTAAAAGAAAACTTGAGTTAGTGGTGTAACTTTGCAAACTACCTTCAGGTTTCTGCTGTTTGACCAAAATAACATGATAGCCTTTTATCCTGAAATATAATTTGACCATTTCCTGTAGCCAGAATAATTGAGAGCAGACGTAAATGCAGCTTGATAGTTGAGGATAATTACGATCTGAAGGCAATTTGAATGTTAAGGTTCTGTTGGGGAGGGGAAGCTTTTTGCTGGGCTACCAAGGTAGAACACGTGGTCAGCAGCTGACACCTGTTTGAACATTGAACATTCCCTTTCATCAAATTCCATATAAAGATGATTCTACCAGATACAGCTTGTTCGTTTCTTTGTGTTTAAGCCATGTACAGTAGGTCTATTTATTTAATTTCTATGCCCACTGAAACTTTTTAAATGAAACACAGCACTGGAGTGAGTACTCAACTTCCGTCTCAGTTTTTGTGTGAGCCATGGTAAGGGGTTGCTTTAATACATTCAAATTGGATTGCAAAGGAAGAGAACACAACACAAACAGATTTCTGCAGCTGTCGTTTCACCCCTTTAATCTCAGGAACACGACCGGTGCTTGTTTGCTGTTGGTTTATTTTGTATTTTCAAAAGGAGGCATCTATAGTAACTAAAAGCCAGAGGAGGAGAGGAAAATAAATAATCATTAATGTTGATCTCCCTGGAGAGCTGGTGCAGACTGTTCATTCATAATGCATTGTGTTCTGTAGAGGGAGGTATTGTGGGTGTTTCCGGAGAGTCCCATCATCCCATTATCTTGCTACTGCAATGGCTTCTGGAATCGCCTGTGGTATTTGGTATTTGGTATTTTATTAGGATCACCATTAGCTGTTGCAAAAGCAGCAGCCATTCTTCCTGGGGTCCACACTAAACATGAAACATAATACAGAATGACATCATACAGAACATCAATAGACAAGAACAGCTCAAGGACAGAACGACATAAAAAAATAAATAAAAGGCACACGTAACCTACATATCAATGCATACGCACAAACTATCTAGGTCAAATAGGGGAGAGGCGTTGTGCCGTGAGGTGTTGCTTTATCTGTTTTTTGAAACCAGGTTTGCTGTTTTTTTTAGCAATATGAGATGGAAGGAAGTTCCATGCAATAAGGGTTCTATATAATACTGTACGCTTTCTTGAATTTGTTCTGGATTTGGGAACTGTGAAAAGACCCGTTCGCAACGTGTTATTTATGACGTTTTTGGAACAAATTCCATTTGGAACGTTCCACAAATTATACCCACCCACCAGTGGTGAACCGCATGAAATGCTGCTATTCATGTGGATGTGTTCAGTCTCTCTCTCTCTCTCTCTCTCTCTCTCTCTCTCTCTCTCTCTGTGGATGTGTTCAGTCTCTCTCTCTCTCTCTCTGTGGATGTGTTCAGTCTCTCTCTCTCTCTCTCTGTGGATGTGTTCAGTCTCTCTCTCTCTCTCTCTGTGGATGTGTTCAGTCTCTCTCTCTCTCTCTCTCTGTGGATGTGTTCAGTCTCTCTCTCTCTCTCTCTGTGGATGTGTTCAGTCTCTCCCTCTCTCTCTCTCTGGATGTGTTCAGTCTCTCTCTCTCTCTCTCTCTCTCTCTCTCTCTCTCTCTCTCTCTCTCTCTCTCTCTCACAGTTATTATTCTTTTTTAGGAGAACAGAAGTGTCTCTTCTCTCCGGTGTTTTTATTTTATTTATTGACAGAAGCAAATAAACTAAAAGGACGTGTCCTTCTCTCCAATAATCAGCATTAAGTGTCACCATTTTCTATAAAAGCTTACATGAATATTCATGCATATTCATGAAAGAAAATACTAGAAATGACAACTGTCTAGACACCTACTCAGTGACTCACCTCAGCATATGGTGTTAGTTTATGAAGTAGACTTTTTTTCAGTTGATTCCCAGTAAAACTGATGGTGGCAATTGTTTTTTTTAGCAACCAGAAAAAGGTGCCTTACTCCGGTTGTAATCTGTTTATCTGACCAGATAACAAGCAGCATAAGACGTTTTTACCATTCTCTATGTGAAAAAGATGAATTTACTGTACCTGGTCATAACAGAGACCAATTGGTTGGAATCTGGTTATACAGTTAATGAACTATCGATGATATGTTGGGTAGTTTTTTTTCCAACTGTCCAACTGTCTGTGGCCAATTCATATTGAATCAGGACCAACTACGACTAACTATGTGACCAACCAGTGACCAACTGAGACTGCACGCTGAGCTATTTTTTTCAACAACCGTCCATAAACATGCCTTATGTAGATAAGTCAATGTCCTCCCCCGCACGGAATCGCCATTTTATTCTTATTTAAATTGCCTTTCTTATCGCTGTTTGCGCGGTCGAAAATATACGGGTTACGGCAACATAATAATTCCATGCGCCATTGCTAACTAGCATAGCTGTTTATTGCAAAGAGTTATGGGATGTTAGAATCCCGCTGTCTTAACCTAGGTTGAAGATGACAAAGGTTTTTGCATGGGCTGCATCTCAATCCACCGCATGCGCTGATGCAGCTGAGGTACAGCGTTGTTTGTCAGACCAGGAGTAATCCCGAAAACTGGTATTCTCACAAAAACATCTGTACAGTCTGAATGGTTGTAGACTACAAACTAGTATGACCCTACTATGGAAAGCTGAGACTCTGACAAACACTAACATGTCGTCCGTTTTGCAAGACTCATGGGAAGGTTACTGTGAGGTAAAACATTAATGAAAATAAATAGACTTGAATAGCCTTTTTTGGGACCTGGGTTTGTTGTCTCTGATGCTTTTCTATATTTCTCAGATGCATTTCAGAAGAAACCTACATGCAACATCCATTTAAGGCCAGCTATGTAAACTCTAACATTGATTTATCCTGCAATAGACATTGTTCAATTTATAGCATCCATTTTTGTCTTCTTCTAATGCCTCTAAATCAGATTGCTTTACTAAACTTGGGTAATCCAAAATGTATGTTACTGATTACAATGTTGGACCGGTAACTAGTAACTGTAACCGATTACATTTAGAAAGTAACCTACCCAACCCTACATGTAATCCGTTTCTCCTCAACCTTGGTGGTGGCAGGATCATGTTATGAGTATGCTTGCACTGGCAGGGACTGGGGAGTTTGTCAGACTCTAAATAAATATGAAAGGAGCAAAGCACAGGTAAAAAGGTCGAGGAAAACCTGCCTCAGTCTTCTGAAAAACTAACCCTGGGATAGAGTTCCATTTTTCAGAAGGACAATTACACAAATTCTAAAGCCAAAGAGACAGAATGGCTTTCCAATAGGTGTTGAGTGTTCCTGAGTGGTCCAGTCTCTGTCCTGACTTTAATTTGATTGAAAAGAGACAACATTAGAATATTGCTGTTGAATGAGCTTGAGTAATTTTGTCAAAAACAATGCATAAATGTTGACCTAAGAATTGTGTGAAGTTAGTAGAATATTATTCTAATTGATTCACAGATGTAACGGCTGCCAAAGGTGCTTCCACCAAGTGTTAACTCTGGGCAGTGAAGACATACGCAGTGAAGACATCTTCATAAAAATACAAGCACTGGATATGTGGAGTAGGTTGTGTACATTTGAAACGTTCTAATTGAATCCCTTTTTAGCTGTAATTTTAAGGCAGTTAAAGGGGTGTGTTGGCTTTCACTAGGCACCGAGTGAAATATATGAAAATGAGTCTCACATTAGGATGCTTGTGAGAAGTGCTCAGTATAGCTAGACTATTGTACCCTATTAAAATCCACCCGCCCTGTCTTTAAACCGCTGTAGAATTGAGGAGGTTTTAGGTTGTGTGGTTAGCGCCAGATAATAACTCTCTTTGTAATATTGTGCAATATTTGACGTTTCTGATTGGCTTAGTGTCCGACAGCCGTGCCTGCAAAAACATGATTATTCGGCACAATGGTGTTACTTTCATTACATTACAACCAGCTATGAAAATGGTGGGGGCTGATATTGTCTGAATCTCAATACAACAGCTGAATGAAGAGCAGCGGTGCATGGACGTTTGCTGTGATGAGCCATTCCCTGCTCCATCACAAGAGGCTGGCGTGAGGGTCGGCAGATGGAGGCACTTCTGAGGGGACAGTGCTCTTCAGCAAGGCACTTTTTTCAAGAGTCAATTACTATATATCATGAATTTACAAGTCCAAAAATAAATGTATGTAGCAATCACAGACTGCCCCTAAGAGTCTATGCCTCTAGATGGCGATATCTACTAAACTGACATCCCACTTGGCACGCTACGTAATTTCAATTTGGATGATTGGGTAATATTTGGTTGAGACGTTGATCAATGAGATTACGACCTATATTCACCTACGCAAAAAGTCAGCCAAAAATGTGTTGAATTTCAATGTGTTATCACTATGCTTTCAACCATCTTAAAACACAATGACATTCCAATGGGAAAACAATACTGGGTTTTTGGTTTAGTTGTCACCCAAATGTCTATCACTGCACTTTAAACTATTTAAAAGGACAGAACAATTCAAATGGGATTACAATGTCAGATATTTCGTTTATTCATAAAAGACAATGCGATATCACTGTGCTTCATCTAATATCAGAATGAAATTACCTGGATTGCAGTTGAGATTACATACAAAAATAATGGTGCAAGTGATGAATACAATTTGATATTCTGAGCAGATTATTACAGCAATTGTGAAGATCTCCACAGACCTGCGATGACCTATTCATGCTATCTTGAACATGCACACTTTATATGATTACATATGACGAAATGTATAGTTACAGTATCCTCAAAATGTGGCCATGGATGTGTTACTTTTTTAAAGGTTGAATGTTACATTAGTTTGAAAATAGTCTTCATTTTAGGCTATTTGCTGTAAGACAAAAGTAATATTGAATTGTGTTTGGTTGACAACGCAACCAAATATCAACATTCAAAGTAGATGCACTGTATCTACTGCTTGTATAGTTCCATCTTGGCCAATTAATTCATCACATTCTTGAACTTTTCTTTTTGGTTGAATTGGAGACATGAATCCAATTTGTTAACTTGTCGTCAAGTTAATAGGCTATTTATTGTATTTCAAAAGTGATACTGAATTGTGTTTGGTTGTCAACACAACCAAATATCAACATTATCTTCTGCTTGGATTTAGGCCCATCTGTGCCACTGACTTAGTCTGGTTTTAATTCCAGTTTGTCTACAAATGAAAAATGTATATGTTGGATTCACGTCTCCAAATCAACCAAAAAAGAAAAGTTAAATAATAGGACTAAATCAAATGAAACTTTATTTAAAGTGTGTTATTGTTGATTTGATTTAGTCCTATTCTTTAACTTTTCTTTTTTGGTTGAGTTGGAGACGTGAATCTAACATATACATTTTTCATTTGTAGACAAACTGGAATTAAAACCAGACTAAGTCAGTGGCACAGATGGGCCTATATCCAAGCAGAAGATAATGTTGATATTTGGTTGTGTTGGACTAAATCAAATGAAACTTTATTTAAAGTGTGTTATTGTTGATTTGATTTAGTCCTATTCTATAACTTAGATTTTTTGGTTGAGTTGGAGACGTGAATCCAACATATACATTTTTAATTTGTAGACAAACTGGAATTAAAACCAGACTAAGTCAGTGGCGAAGATGTACCTATCCAAGCAGAAGATAATGTACATCTCCTTCTAATGTTGTTATTTGGTTGTTTTGACCACCAAATACAATTCAATGACACTAAATATTATTACATTTGAAATCAATCAGAGCTAACCAGCGCAAGTCCATTTTATGTTGAATTCTGGGTTGAATTCAAACAATTGCTGTTGATGACTTTGCAAATGCTATATAGGCCTAAATAGCAGCGTTGATGATTGATAAAGTATGGTCACATTTAATGTGCTCTGTTATGAAACCTACCCTTTGGAATGACTTTGACTGCAACAGTCAATCTATTTAGTATTTAAGCGGAGCTCTCTCAACAATCATTCTCAGTGTAGCACATTGATAATAGTCAATGACAAATATCATAGCTAAGAAGGGCTTGGTGTGGTTAAAATCTTGAATGGGAGACTAAAGGGTAGACGGATACATTCTCCAATAGGAGGTGCTGCCAAGCGTATTGTTTTTTTTCTGATAGTGGATATAACGTTGAAAATATGACGTTGTTTTAAAGGTACACATTCAACATATTTTATACGATGTTTGTCTATGTGGACATTTGGATTACACGATGACATAATCCTGCGGTTGAAATTTCACCCTCAAAACAACAACTTTTTTTCAAATCCATTACATTTTCTATGTAGATTCCATGTCACAATACGTTGACAAATTAAGTAGCAGCAGCGTATGTAACATGTCTGTGTGAGTATGTGTCTGTGTGAGTATGTGTCTGTGTGAGTATGTGTATGTGTGAGTATGTGTCTGTGTGAGTATGTGTATGTGTGAGTATGTGTCTGTGTGAGTATGTGTATGTGTGAGTATGTGTCTGTGTGAGTATGTGTATGTGTGGCGTCAATATGCATGTGTGTGTGTGTTTTGTGTGTGAGCGTGCCTGCACGTTTGTAGTGTGTGTGTGTGTTGGAGTGGGTATATTGACTTCAATACAAAACCTAGGAGGCTCATGGTTCTCACCCCCTTCCATAGACTTTCACAGTAATTATGACGTCCTCCAACCTATCAGAGGTCTAACGATTACACCCTAGATCAGCTAGATGCAGGCAAGAGTGGGCACTGTGTCACCTTGATGACAAAAAAAATGATCTCGACCTGTGCACCTAGGTTGTAAACTTTCATTCATAGGCTAGGTTGTAGCAACCTCGTGATGGGTACAGGGAGCATTCTAGTATCATGTAGTAGCCTAAACCTATCGACGTTATATTGAAATGGGGGAATGGAATATGAATGACAGATCAAATCAATATGAATAACAGTCATCCAATATGCTGTAATAGAAATGTAAAAATCGAATCATCCTCCCTCATCTTAAAACGGCCCCGACCGCCACTGCAGTGTCGTATGTGTGAGTGCATGGGTCGAGACTAGTGAGTGTGCATAGAGCCGGTCCAAGGGGGTTCAGTGCAAACAATTAAGATAAATAGTAAAGAGGGTCAATGTACATTGTCCAGGTAGCCATTTTATTAACTGTTCAACAGTCTAATGGTTTGGGGGTAGAAGCTGTTCCCATGTCTTTGGGTCACGGACTTGGTGATCCTGTACCGCTTCCCGTGCGGTAGCAGAGAGAACAGCCTACGACGTAGGTGCTTGGAGGCTTTGACAATTTTTAGGGCCTTCCTCTGACAACGCCTGGTATAGAGGTCCTGGATGGTAGGGAGTTTGGCCCCATTGATGTAATGGGCCAAACACACTACCCTCTGTAGCGCCTTGACGTCGGATGCAGAGCAGTTGCCTTACCAAGCGGTGATGCAGCCAGTCAAAATGCTCTAAATGGTGCAGCTGTAAAACTGGGGAGAACTGATTGTGTTGTCATAGAGGACTGATTGGGCTCATTGCTTGGAGTTGAAAAAGAAATGCTGCTTTCATGGAATGGCATGCTTTGAGCGCTACCTAAAAGGGCTATTTGCTTGTGAAAAATGTATACCATATGCTGCATTTGCTAAAGGCCTATTGTTTACGTTTTCATTGGTGACACTTTGATAGCTCGATAATTTACAGCTGTTTAAGTCTATCAAAAGTGTACAAGTTTAAATCCGTTACTCCCCAAAACAGATTACACGTAATCCTTTTTTTTACCATAATCCGTTGCATTACCAGCAAAAATATCAGAATCAAATTACAGATACTTTTGAAAAACTAGATGATTACTTCTAGGATTACTTTTAAATTCAGAAAGGGTGTTTTGCTAAACCAGCATTGAAAAAAGGCGCAAGTGTAAGTTTGGTCCGCCTGAGCGAGTCTGACCACAACTCAGTGTGACACACCAAATGAGTTTGATGGATTACGGGAAAATAGGGGGAATAGGCTTTTGTAGGCTACAGTCAAGGCTATGTCTTCCAATGGTGCGACTGCTGTCGGCATCTAAAGATTATCCAATTTCAATAAACACTAGAGGTAAAGAAGGACGACAGCTTTGGTGTAGCCTACAAGCCATACAGATATCACATATTATTGCAACCTGGTCTCAGAGCATTTCGTATTATTCTGTACGTAAATCTAAGACACTCCATTTAGTATGATATGTTATGTTTTGTATGGTATGCATTAATTTGTTGATGTCCATCACCTATTTTGTATGATATGTTACGCTTTACAATTCATAGTATATGTTATACATTTTCAGAATGTACAATATGTTACGAATTTGCAAAATTTACTATATTCTAGGGATTTGCTATATGTTACGAATTCTGTCTAGGTGGCTAACATTAGCTAGGCTAGTGGTTAGGGGTTAGGGTTAAGTTAAGGAGTTACGTTAAAGGGTTAAGGTTAGGGTTAGGGGAAGTGTTAGCTAACATGCTAAGTAGTTGCAAGGTAGCTAAAATACAGCATTTGAAAAGTTGCTATTTAGCTAAAATGTTAAAGTTGTCCGTGATGATATCGGAACTTGCAACCTTTCGGTTGCTAGACGTTCATGTTATACGCCGACCCTTCCACCCCGACCATCTGTAGCCATCTGTCTTACGTAATAATACCAAACGTAACATATCGTATTAATTTCAGTGTCCCGGATTTAAATTTATTACATTACATCTAGTCTATGAGGCCAGGTTGATTATTGATATCTACGTAACGCATTGATGTAAATCATACTGCTGCTCTCTCATTTAGCTATTTGCGCCTTACAGATCGTGGTTGCTGTGGATGGCTTTTCACAAATGTATAAAGTACAAGTCAAAAGTTTGGACACACCTACTCGTTATAGGTTTTTTATTTATTTTTACTATTTTTGACATTGTAGAATATTAGTGACGACATCAAAACTATGAAATAACACATATGGAATCATGTAGTAACCAAAAAAGTGTTAAACAAATCAAAATATATATATTTTTTGAGATTCTTCAAAGTAGCAACCCTTTGCCTTGACGACAGCTTTGAACACTCTTGGCATTCTCTCAACCAGCTTCATGAGGTAGTCACCTGGAATGCATTTCAATTAACAGGTGGGCCTTGTTAAAAGTTCATTTGTGGAATTTCTTTCCTTCTTAATGTGTTTGAGCCAATCAGTTGTGTTGTGGTGGGGTGGTATACAGAAGATAGCCCTATTTGGTGAAAGACCAAGTCCATATTATGGCAAGAACAGCTCAAATAAGCAAAGAGAAACGACAGTCCATTGTTACTTTAAGACATGAAAGTCAGTCAATCCGGAGAATTTCAAGAGCTTTGAAAGTTTCTTCAAGTGCAGTCACAAAAACCGTCAAGCACAATGATATTTTGATTTGTTGAACACTTTTTTTGGTTCCTACATGATTCCATATGTGTTTTTTCATAGTGTTGATGTCTTCACTATTATTCTACAATGTAGAAAATAGTCAAAATAAAGAAAAACCCTTGAATGAGTAAGTGTGTTCAAACTTTTGACTGGTACTGCATGTGTATTTTAACCCAATAATGGTTGAATTGAAGAAGTTTAAGCTGCTTATCTATTATTGTTTTTGCAACCAGTGGACAGCCAGTGATACATGCGTTCTTGCAACAGCTGCATCCCAGCCTTCGGAGCAAAAGTTTGAGGGAGTTCCTCCTTTCTAAACTCCTCTGTGATATTGTGCTCCATACTCTCAAAAACAAGTTTAATTTAAGAAAATCACTGGTGGGGCTTTCATTGCTCAATGTAATTTGTGCTGATAAAAAAAAAAAGGTCTGACGGACAAATGCTCAAACTCGCACACTTTGACAGACTTAACCTTTTACTGCAGTGGGCTAAATCAGGGACACATAGAGTATTTCTTGGTAGTTTAAAACAAATCTACTTCAAAACAAAAGTATAGACCTGACACACATGGTTATGGGCTTACAAAAAAGAAGAAACTTGTACCATGTCAGATATAGAGTACAAAAGTATTCAATTTTGACTTTGCATCCCAATATTACACTTTATATACATCACAGAAGACTGAAATATAACAATGTTTGACATAGAAATGCTGGATGTTTTACCCCCAAAAAACAAAAAATGTCACATCCTGACCATAGTAAGATGTTATTTTCTATGGTAGAGTAGGTCAGGGCGTGACAGGGGGTGTTTTTCTATGTTTTGTATTTGTATGTTCATGTTCTAGTTTTGTATTTCTATGTTGGTTTTGTTTGGGATGATCTCCAATTAGAGGCAGCTGGTCCTCGTTGTCTCTAATTGGAGATCATACTTAAGTAGGGGTTTTTCCACCTCGATTTTGTGGGTGATTAATTTTGAGTTGTGTCTGTGTTCATCGCTGCGTCAGGGTTTGTTGTTTTTCCATTCAGTGTACTTATGTATTGCATAGTTTCACATTATAAATAAAATGTGGAACGACACACACGCTGCACCTTGGTCCTCTCATTCCTACGACAGCCGTGACACAAAAACATTTATTAATTATGAAATTATGGAAAATACTAATAACATTCCACCCATGAGGCCATTAAGTCATTTGACAGCAGGAAATGGCTACATACAGTAGCTGAAAATTATTGAGATATCATAGTGTCACCAACAAACACATAAACAATAGGCCTATAGCAAATGCAGCATATGGCATACATTTTTCAAATGCAAATAGCACTTTCTTTACTTGAAGCAATGAGCCCAATCTGTCCTCCATGACAACAAAACCATAAACAACAGAGTAGGCTAATAAGTTCTTTGGTTTTGGGTTATGCTCAGGTAAAACAATTTGGTTAATCTACATTTCCATATTTCCATGTCCTTTTCTTGAAGATCAAGGGGTATTCAATTAATTGGAATGACTGGAAATCTGACAGACTTGTGTTTTTAATGTAAAGATATAGCCTAATCATATTATTATATACAGTAGAAAGCAATGGGTTAGAAGAAGCAATGGGGTAGAGGAAGCCTCTCCACCCACCCCCATCTTGTCATGAACGTGATGGAATTACTGCAGCCTTGTATACTGCTGTATTGATCAAGACAAACATGCACACACTTTAATTGAGAATTGAGAGAGTGAGAGCAAGCAAACAGCAGTGGAGTCTTTTACTTTCCGTGTGTGTGTGTGTGTGTGTGTCGGGATACCTAATCAGACAGTGGAGAGGAAGGCCTGGAGTGATCTCTATTGGCGTGCGAGATTACTTAGATACCGGAGCGAGAAAGATTAGAGGACACACAAAGCTTGTGTTGATAACCAGAATCAATGTCTGCCTCCAGGAGAGACACCAATCACAAAGGCAAGGAGAGAGACAGGAGACAGACAAATCACTAAAGCATTGGTATGAGCTGAAAGACCACAGACTGCCTTTTGTATGTTCTGCAGCTCTGAGCCCCCTATTACAAAAGAAATAACGACTTAATAATGCTTTGTTAAACAAATCATCCACCCCCCACCCCCCCCAAAAAAAACTATTCCATTTCATATGCGGATGTCTACCATCTCTACAATCGAATTACCGTTGAATAGGCCAGTTAATGTAGTGAAGTAATTTTGTCTTATGGCTGTGTGGCCCGGGAGTAACCTTGAGGATTGAACTGTTATTTGGTTGGCTCACCTTAATTAAAGGGAGGAGGGATTCACATGGAAATGCTCCAGCTAATGAAATGATATATTTAACAGAGTCATGCATCCACCTCATAGGTGAACTGGTGGGTCTGGTGGGTCCCAGAATTAATCAACTATTTTTCTGTTGAGTTTTTCTGGGAATGGAACAGAAATTGAAAAAAATCTGTGATCTGAATTGCAAATGTCCTTCTGTATTGGTCGGTATCTGGCTGAGTGGAGAGGAAGGCCAGGAGTGATCTCTATTGCCGTGTGAGATTACTTAGCTAATGGAGTGAGAACAATTCAAAGTAACCAGAATCAATGTCTGCCTCCAGGAGAGAAATTCATCGCAAAGGCAAGGAGAGAGACAGGAGAGGGACAAATCACAAAAGCATTGGTATGAGCTGAAAGTCCACAGACTGCCTTTTGGATCTTCTGCAGCCCCCAGCCCTATTAGGGATGGATCGAAATGTACAGAATGGTTACCTGGAGGAAAGTGGGGGAGGGTCATGCTTTTTACATTTCAGGCAGGGTTTAGTGCTTTTTAAATCTAGTTCAGGGGAGGGTCATGTACTTGTTGACATTTCTATATTTTTCAGTGTTTTAGAATGAGTTGCTTACTAAGCTATGTGTGCCCAATGTGTGCCCGATGCCGCCCCTCATCTCTGATTCTCCACTGGGCACACAATAGCAAGTGGGCCTATAGGCTATTTAGTGTGGTCTCAAGCAAATGATCCATAGCCTATAGGCTATCGGCTATGAAGTGCATGCTCGGAGAAGCACAGAGCAAAGTTGGATTTCTGAGATAGCTGCTGGGATGGTGTAAATACAACTAGGCTGCAATGGATATTCCAACCCTGAGCCCCAGCCTGCTCTGCTCTTGTTGATCAACAACTTTTTTGTGTGCTACTTACTAATGGCTGTGCCGTGTAGGCCTACGTTGGCATCTCAGGAGGAGAATCAAATGTTTTTTGATTATGCATGCAGACTAGCCTATAGCCTATGTTCTGTTCAGTCAACTTTGATAGCTTGCTACTACTATAATTGATTTGATTAAAAACAATATGTTTCTTGTATTTATCAGTTATTTCGATTAACTTACATTGTGGTGCTGAATCTTGAAGCAGCAGCCACGGCACAATCGATCGGAAATGGACAGCTCATGGTGCCGAAAGTAGGCAAATTCGAATAGGCATAATTAATTTCAACCATATTGATTTGAATTACACTTTCCTAACAACAAGAGGGCTTTGTGTTGGAGCCTATTTTTTTCCTATTTAAAAGGTAGGCCTAACTGTTTGACATACGAAAGTAGGCTATAGGCTGCTATATCCATAGATTTGTTGGTCAATTCCTCCACACACATGCACTCTTTAAATAGCCTACCTCTGTGTCATTGAAGGGCTGTTAAGTTAAAACCAAGAGTCAAATTGAGGGAGTATGAAAGGGTATGCCATAGGCCTACCTTTTATTAAAGAAAATGGCAAAAGGCACAAGCCTACCCCTTGTAAGCGTAAGACTTTGAAGAAAATATAACAAATCCGATTATATTTAGGCAATAAGGCACGAGGGGGTGTGGCATATGGCCGATATATTCAGGGCTCGAACCACCCGGTTCATAAAAAGTGATCTATAACAGGGCTTTGGTCCACAACGCTTTAAAATACCCAGGAAAGATGTGACTCATGCATATGGGGATATCGTTGTTTAGTATCTTTGACATTCAGAGGCTGAGCTACAACCTTCTACAGCTGAGGAGATAAAAAGCCTTTGCTTGGGAAGTATCAATTGATTAACCAATTCACTTTCTGTACAATAGAAGATGTTTAAACACAGACAGCTTTTAGGGAAACACTTGTGACCTTCTCCCACTAGGTTAAGCCACGGAAGAAGAATAGCCTGCAGTTAAAGCTTACATTTTTCTGCGCTAGCAGGCCTACTCTGTCTGGGGTGGAAGGTAGGCCTAACTTTTGAAAGTACAATGCTCAAATTCCTAATGACGTGTCAGATTGAATTATTCGCAAACAGGGACCGTTTCATAGCAAACAAGACACAGTGTTTTGGCATTTGTACACCGTAGATCTACACAAGAGTTTTGGTCGATATAGACAACCAGAGGTGTAGAGACCATTACATAAAACTCAAAGTGCTGAAGAGCCATTACCAAAGAGAGTGTATACTTCTCGATAGTGGAGTAGTGTTTTTGATATGAGGCCAATTTATTTTAAAAGTATCCGACAGGGTGCTCAACACTTATCGTCTTTCTGTCTGAGCACAGCCCCTGTGCCTCCGTCACTGACATTGGTGTACAGAGCAAACGGACAAAGGAAATCCGGAGCAGCTAGCACTGATGCAGAGACCAAAAGGGTCTTTGTCTCCTCAAAAGCCTGCTGACAGTCGAGGCGCCAACAGAAAACAACTTTCGGAATGATCAAATCTGTGAGTGGCGCAACAACCTGGGCAAAGTTCTTGTAAAAAGCATGGTAGTAACCAGCCATTCCCAAGAATCTAAGCAGTTCCTGGCGAGAGGCTGGTACTTGAAGGTTATTGATGGCCTCCACTTTTGCAAGAACTGGTCATACTTTCCCTTGCCCCACCACCTTCCTGAGACATTTCACTGTTGCTCGGGTAATTTTGCTCTTAAACAGGTTAAGTGTCAGGTTGGCAGCTGTGAAGATTTGCTTCCATTCAGCCACGTTAGCATTAGTGAGATTGCGCATATTTCCCTCATTAAAATGCAAATCAATTTATAACATTTTTGACATGCGTTTTTCTGGATTTTTTTGTTGTTATTCTGTCTCTCACTGTTCAAATAAACCTACCATTAAAATTATAGACTGATAATTTCTTTGTCAGTGGGCCAACGTACAAAATCAGCAGGGGATCAAATACTTTTTTTCCTCATTGTAAATGCTCAGCTATGAAAAGCCAACTGACATTTACTCCTGAGATGCTGACCTATTGCACCCTTATTATTTAACCCTGTTGGTCATCTATGAACGTTTGAACATCTTGGCCATGTACTGTTATAATCTGCACTCGGCACAGCCAGAAGAGGACTGGCTAGGTTTCTGCCTTTTCTAGGAAGTTTTTCTTAGCCACCGTGCTTCTACATCTGCATTCATTGCTGTTTGGGGTTTTAGGCCGGGTTACTGTATAGCACTTTGTGATTTCAGCTGATGTAAAAAGGGTTTTATAAATACATTTCATTGATTGAACAGGACCCTGAAGGATGGAATACGAGTCTACTTAGCTTTGGGACGACCTTTTCATGAGGCTTTGTGCCTTACACTATTCCACATCAGGGCTACCAAGCACTCCACAACTGGGGTGTCTCCTGGCTCCCTGATGATTGGCAGGGAACTGAAACTCCCTTTGGACTGCCTCTGCCCAAAACAAAAGAACAAGCCTGCTGCAGCAACTCAAGCCTATGTTAGAGCGGCACAGCAACGGATGAAACAACGTTATGACACGTCTCACAGAGTGAAACAACCAAGCCTGAAGGCCCAGGGCTGGGTGCAGATCAGGACTGACAACCGTCGGAACAAGCTCCTGAGAGTGGAATGACAGCTAGGGCCTGCAAAATTCCAACTTCAGGCTGGATCCCGTTGGCATGCAAATCGCCTCAAAGGGCCAACTCACCATGGGCATGAACAAGGTCAAGGGGCTCACACACCTCCACCCCTGCACCAGGCTCAGTTCAGGGCCCTTCCACCAGTCCGACCTCAAATGCCTGCAGTTCCCCTGCCATCAGCCGCACCTCTGAACACTGGGAGACCCCAACGGGTCATAGCTCCTCCCTCGTGGCTTAAAGACTATATGAACTTGAGCGGGGAGGGTTGGTGGGGGATGTTGTGTTCATTAATATGGTGTCGTAGCTCAGTTGAGTATAGAATACTGTTGCTTTAAGAATGTATCAGGCACGTTGTATGTGAACGGAGGTGTGAGGATTCGATGGGTGAGATTTGTACAAGTTGTTAACATGTTGATCTGAAGGAAATACGTTCAGTTTAATTGCACAACAAGCCTCCGTGCATTTGTAACACTCGCATTCTTTTTCCTTTTGCTCAAAATCAAATTTCTGCAGCGCCAATCTCTCCTCACATTCTCTTTCCCTTTCCTTGTGCTCGAGTTCTAATTTCTGTTACTCCAATCTCTCCTCACGTTCTCTTTTCTTTTGCTCGAGCTCTAATTTCTGTTGCTCCAACTTTGCTTTTAGTTCTAACTCTCGCAGTTGCACGTTTTACGGGACTCACCCTACTACCCGTAGGAAAATGTTCATCAACCTCCCTCTCCAGAAGGATTTCCTCCTCCACCAAGCAGTACAGATCAACTCTTTGACTGCTGCTTTGGATCGCCAGCTGTCACACTGATGTCATAATGCTTTGCAATAACGAGCAGATTCACCTTTGTACATTTATCAAACATCTCCCATGTAGGGTTTACCACAAATGCTTCCAACTTAAAGTCCATGGCTTTAATTTGATAAGCCTGAGTGCTTCAGCAACTTTCAAAATGAATCCACCAATCTTATAACCCCTCAGGGTAGATGTTAGTGACAGAAACTCTAGTAAAGAACAAGAAGGCCTGCACACTCTTTACACTCCACCGCTTTATTGGCTACGTTTCGATCCAAAACAGATCTTCATCAGGTCAAACAAACCAACTGAGTGCTCACTTCCCAAAATATACGTACTTCACCTCACATGACCATAACGCGCATGACGCATGGTGGGCGTGGAAACAATTAAATTTACTTTGTGCATAATCAATCATAATTAATTACAGAGGTACATATGGGCATAAAGGATTATATACATAGAAATAGGTTAAATTTAAAACCTGGGCAATAGTAAAATATTGTCACCGAATAAGTCGTACTTGTCGTTGAATATGTCGTATGGGAGATAGAAGGACCAAGGCGCAGCGGGATTGTGGACACTCATGTTTATTACTGCTAAAAACATGTAAGGTATCCACTTGAGAAAAAAACAAAACAACAAACAATACTCACAACAGCAACAGTGTGGCAGGCTCAAACAAACGCAGTGCACACAACAATTCCCCACAACCCCAAAGACAAACACACACACCTATATAGGACTTCCAATCAATGGCAACTATACACACCTGACTTCAATTGGAAGTCCCAACCATCCACCCCACATTTAACAAACACAAACCCCCTGCCACATCCTGACCTAGACAAAGCAATACGCCCTCTGCTGGTCAGGACGTGACAAATATGTTATGTTGGAAACTGTTATCCTTCGCATAATATAACCATTATGCACAGGAGGCGCCATGGCCGCAGATATAATTCCAGTGACCTATTTCAAAAACAACTTGTGTATCTCTAATCATTTGATATCAATTGTCACGGATTCCCCCAATTCTGCTGCTCATTCTGTGCACCAGCTCCAGAGGTCTACATCACCGACCTCTAGGCGTCACTGAACTGTTTCATTACGCACACCTGGTTCCCATTCCCCCTGATTAGTAATTGTATATATGTGCCCTCTGTTCACCATTGTTTGGTTGATTAATGTTCCCATGTTCGTTGGTCTTGTCAGTAGCTGTGTTTTGTTGTTTCGGCTTTCGTGTATTGTGTACTCATTATTATGGGTCTCGCCCTGTGTATTGTTATTACGGGTCTCGTCCCAAGTATTTATTAGAGGTTTAATCTCAATCATTTGTTTGGGTTACATCCCTGTGTTTTTGTATACGTGTTTGTTTTGGGCTTCGTCCCCGTGCCTTTCATGGAATGTTGTATTTTTGGGTGGAGTATTAAATCCCCCTATTACATATTCCTGCGCCTGTCTCCAATCATTTATACAATGTGACATCATTGTGATGAGCACTTTTAGTCATTACAAAATCTAATATACAGTACCAGTCAAAAGATTTGAACACACCTAATCATTCAAGGGTTTTTATTTATTTTACTATTTTCTACATTTTAGAATATAAGTGAAGACATCAAAACTATGAAAATACACATATGGAATCATGTAGTAACCAAAAAAGTGTTAAACAAATATTCTTTAAAGTAGCCACCCTTTGCCTTAAACAAATTAAGAAAAACCCTTGAATGAGGAAGTGTGTCCAAACTTTTGACTGGTACTGTCTATGTACAAAACAACCACGTAGGAGACCTGGAAGGCAGGACAAATCAACATGACATATTCTTGTAAGGAATGGTCTGATATCAAACTTTTGGTTCAAACCTTTAGGAGACATGATGCGCAAACAGTAAATCCAATACCACCCCTCAATTTGTCGGGCATGGACTCTACAACGTGTTGAAAGCATTACACAGGGATGCTGGCCTATGTCAACTCCAATTTTTTCCCACATTTGTGTCAAATTGGATGGATGTCCTTTGGGTGGTGGACCATTCTTGAGTGGAAAAACGCTTTGGCGTTACAGTTCCTGACGCAAACTAGTGCACCTGGCACCTACTAGCATACCCCATTCAAAGGCACCTAAATCTTTTGGCTTAACTATTCCCCATGTCTCAAAGCTTAAAAATCATTTTTTAACCTGTCTCCTCCTTTTCAGCTACTGATTGAAGTGGATTTGACAAGTGACATCAATAAGGGATTATAGTTTTCACCTGTGTTCACCTGGTCAGTCTATGTCATGGAAAGAGCAGGTGTCCTTAATGTTATGTGTACAATACACTTCAAAGTGAGATATTTTTCTCATGTTTTGCTTGTGCTAGCTTGATAGTTTCCAAGCTAGCACAAGCAGTGAAAATGACTAGAATGGCAAATTCTATGTTGAAATGTTCGAAGACTGAAGAAAAGGTTTACACTGCAAAGGTATCACAGTTGTAATAACTATGGAATAATGTGAACCTACACTATGTGACTACCAAGTACTGTAAATATTATCCAAAACAGTGGGACAGAAGCTGCTCAACCCTGTCAGGTTCACAATAAACGGAGTTATATTCAAAATGTACTGAATGTGGAACAGGCACAACTTTTAATAGATGTCGCAAAGCAATCATATGTGACTTGTTTTAGGAAACTAAGTGTACGCACGTCACTATATCACAGGAGCGGCATTTGAATGTAAACATTTATTTTTTATCAAAATGCGTTGTGTTAATTAATTCGGTTTCTTCTGTTCCATGAAAAGCTGAAAATAATAATGTGTGTCCCCATCTTCACTTAGCCTAAATCAAATAATGCAGACTATCCATTGACAGTCCTGCTTCATGTCTAGTTTCAAACACTCTCTCCTCTTTGAACCATGTCGCCTTGTGGGGAGAGACTGATCTTTTCAGAACCTATCAGACGAATGATATCTTCAATAGAACAGTATGCCGAGGGACGAGATCCCTTGCTGCTCCTACTGTATTTGGAATATGGCAGAATAGCCAGGACTTCCTATGAAAGTAAAAGAACACCTTTGAGACACACGCAGGAACTGAAAATGGAAAAACAGACGGGTTGGGAAGTGACTCAGTGAGGTGTGTGTTCAGAAAATGAAGCTTTATGTCCTCCATCTGTGCAGTCTCCAGAGGGTTTATCCAATCTGAAATACCTGTAACATGCCAATGGACTTTCAGTAGCTAAGGACATTTTATTAGGAGTTGGAGAATGTACTAACACCTGTCCTCCCTAAATGCAGAACGTATCTACCGGTACTCCATATGTGTTTTCATTCAATCCCCAACACCTGTTGATTGCCAATTGACTACTTTTTTTCAAGAGCTAAGGGAATCGACTTGATCTATTATGACAATTAATAGTTGGAGCATATTACTGACACCCCAAAGAACCACTTAATCTAAGACATCAGATACACTAGTTTCTCTGGTGGACATCACATTGACGTCAGAAGTGAAGCCATGATTCCCCTCATGTCCATTACAGATAAACATGTAATTTCATGTCCTCTAAAGGACATTATGACTTTGACTCCATATGGTGTAGCGGCTAGCATGAGGGACTGCTATGAAAAACAGTACTGTTATTACAGGCACCCTTCACAAACAATCATCAACAGTCAGGGTCCTGGAATTAGTGGTGGAAAAATTATTAAATTGTCATACTTGAGTAAAAGTAAAGATGGCTTAACTCTTAAAGATCGGATCCTTTTTTTTCCATTTTTGCCTAAAATGGCATACCCAAATCTAACTGCCTGTAGCTCATGCCCTGAAGAAAGGATATGCATATTCTTGGTACCATTTGAATAAATCAATCAAATTTATTTAGAAAGCCCTTCTTACATCAGCTGATGTCACAAAGTACTGTACAGAAACCCAGCCTAAAACCCCAAACAGCAAGCAATGCAGATGTAGAAGCACGGTGGCTAGGAAAAACTCCCTAGACAGGCCAGAACCTAGGAAGAAACCTAGAGAGGAACCAGGCTATGAGGGGTGGCCAGTCCTCTTCTCTCTATGCCAGGTGGAGATTATAACAGAACATGGCCAAGATGTTCAAATGTTCATTGATGACCAACAGGGTCAAATAATAATAATCACAGTGGTTGTCGAGGTTCCAACAGGTCAGAACCTCAGGAGTAAATGTCAGTTGGCTTTTCATAGCCGATCATTCAGAGTATCTCTATCGCTCCTGCCGTCTCTAGAGAGTTAAAAACAGCAGGTCTGAGACAGGTGGCACTTCCGGTGAACAGGTCAGGGTTCCATAGCCGCAGGCAGAACAGTTGAAACTGGAGCAGCAGCACGACCAGATGGACTGGGGACAGCAAGGAGTCATCAAGCTTGCTTGCTGTTAGTCTTGAGGCACAAACAGGATATAACCCCAGCCACTTTGCCAAAGCACAGCAGCCACACCACTGGAGAGATATGTCCAACCACCAACTTACCATCCTGAGACAAGGCCGAGTATAGCCCACAAAGATCTCCCCCACGACACAACCCAAGGGGGGGCGCCAACACGGACAGGAAGATACGTCAGTGACTCAACCCACTCGAGATACCCCATTTGAAAGGAAACACTTTGAAGTTTGTGGAAATGTGAAAGGAATGTTGGAGAGTATTACACATTAGATCTGGTAAAAGATAATATGAAGAAAAAAACAACCGTTCTTTTGTATTTTTTGTACCATCATCTTTGAAATGCAAGAGAAAGACCATAATGTATTATTCCATCCCTGGTGCAATTTAGATTTTGGCCACTAGATGGTGCCAGTGTATGTGCAACGTTTTAGACTGATCCAATGAACCATTATATTTCTGTTCAAAATGTTGTATCAAGACTGTCCAAATGTGCCTAATTTGTTAATTAATAACTTCTCATGTTCAAAAATGTGCACTCTCCTCAAACAATAGCATGGTATTCTTTCACTGTAATATCTACTGTAAATTGGACAGTGCAGTTAGATTAACAAGAATTTAAGCTTTCTGGCAATATCAGATATGTCTATGTCCTGGGAAATGTTCTTGTTACTTACAACCTCATGCTAATCGCATTAGCCTACGTTAGCTCAACCATCCCGCAGGGGCCCCACCAATCCTGAAGAAGTTTTAATAGAAAATGACTCAAGTAAAATTGTAAGTCACCAAGTAAAATTTTACTTGATTATACGTCTAAAAGTATTTGGCTTAAATATAGTTAAGTATCAAAAGTAAATGTAACTGCTAAAATATACTTAAGTATCACAAGTATAATTCATTTCAAATTCAAACCAGATAACACATTTTTCTTGTTTTTTTTATTTACGGATAGCCAGGGGTACACTCCAACACTCAGACATCATTTACAAATGAAGCATTTGTGTTTAGTGAGTCCCCCAGATCAGAGGCAGTAGGGATGACTAGGGATGTTCTCTTGATAAGTGCAAAAAAAAGTACATTATTAAAAGTAAAAGTTGTCAAAAATATAAATAGTAAAGTACTTTAAAGTACTCTTACTTAATTACTTTACACCACTGTGTGAAATCAACTCAGTGTGCTGGGCACCAATTCCATTTGATGTGCAAAGTCCAATGTATTTGATACCAAGCTTGTTATTTTAGATTTTCATCTCATGGACATCAAACACTCAGACCAAACATTTGATTTTCAAAAAGAAGTTCAATCAAATGTTTACGTTACTCTGTGTGGAGAAGGTAACTCATACTGACTTGGCCTATTATGTTCCCTAAATATTTTAGATCGTTTTTTTGATAATGACTCCCAAGAGATCTCATCAACGCCTAGCCAATATCCAATGGAAGATCGTGGCGTGAAATACAAAACCTCAAAAATGCAATAATTTCAATTTTTCAAACATACGACTATTTTACACCATTTTAAAGATAAGACTCTCGTTAATCTAATCACATTGTCCGATTTCAAAAAGGCTTTACAGCAAAAGCAAAACATTAGATTATGTTAGGAGAGTACACAGCCAAAAATAATCACACAGCCATTTTCCAAGCAAGCATATATGTCACAAAAACCCAAAACACAGCTAAATGAAGCACTAACCTTTGATGATCTTCATCAGATGACACTCCTAGGACATTATGTTATACAATACATGTATGTTTTGTTCAATCAAGTTCATATTTATATCCAAAAACAGCTTTTTACATTGGTGTGTGATGTTCAGAACAGGCATTCACACCAAAAACTTCCGGTGAATTTACTAAATTACTCATCATAAACGTTGACAAAATACATAACAATTATTTTAAGAATTATAGATACAGAACTCCTTTATGCAATCGCTATGTCAGATTTTAAAATAGCTTTTCGGCGAAAGCACACTTTGCAATATTCTGAGTACATAGCTCAGCCATCACGGCTAGCTATTTTGACACCCGCCAAGTTCGGGGCACACTAAACTCAGAATTAGTATTAGGAAAATTGTATTACCTTTGCTGATCTTCGTCAGAATGCACTCCCAGGACTGCTACTTCCACAAGAAATGTTGTTTTTGTTCCAAATAATCCATAGTTATCTCCAAATACCTCCGTTTTGTTTGTGCGTTCAGGTCACTATCCAAAGGGTAACGCGCGAGCGCATATCGAGACAAAAAAAGTCCAAATGTTCCATTACCGTACTTGAAGCATGTCAAACGCTGTTTAAAATCTATTTTTGTGGTATTTTTCTCATAAAATAGCGATAATATTCCAACCGGACAATAGTGTATTCATTCAAAGAGGAAAAGAAAAAACAGTGTGCACGCGAGAACGCGCATATCCAATTTCTTTGTCCCCAGGCAGACCACTGAGAAACTGAGCTACTATACTCTGCCCAGAGACAGAAGACGCCTCAATACGCTTTCTGAAGGCTTTAGAGAGCCAATGGAAGCCTTAGAAAGTTCTACGTAACCCCACAGATACTGTAGTTTTCGATAGAGAATCGAAAGAAGATCTACAAATTCTCAGACAGGCCACTTCCTGCTTGGAATTTTCTCAGGTTTTTGCCTGCCATATGAGTTCTGTTATACTCACAGACACCATTCAAACAGTTTTAGAAACTTCAGAGTGTTTTCTATCCAAATCTACTAATTATATGCATATTCTCGTTTCTGGGCAAGAGTACTAACCATTTTAAATCGGGTACGTTTTTTTCATCCGGCCGTGAAAATACTGCTCTCTATCCTAAACATGTTTTAACTAATACTGTATTAAGACATTTTTTTCCTTCATTCTGAGTGAACCGAGAGGAGTCTTTTTAAGCTGGGGCTGGCAACTGATTAAGTGATGGCTAGGTAAAAATCTACAGCTTGCATTCCATAGATAAAATGAGGTGGGTGTAAGCAAGATAAAGAGAGCCTGGGGGAGTAGAACATAATCCTTATTGTGTCTATTCATCCTTGCATCTGGCAAACAGCACCAGAGGCAGATGACCACAGGATAAACCCAAAGTGGCTTATGGTGCCCCCCAATCTATATGGGAGGGGTGACTAAGCATTATTGGTATCAGCTATATAAGAAACAGCATGGTCTGTAAAGGGTAGACCCTCAGCTCAACAGTCAAGACTGTTGAGTAGACAGCCTTATTATTGCATTAATTCATTGATATTAAATAAAGATGATAATTTGAAGAAATTACAAAGTCTCTCTCAGTACTGAATTTCCACGACAAACTCTAACGCACTTAGGGATCACAGCTTAAGACCAATTTTACTTCCAGCTATAATCCTTAGGGTATCTCAGTTGAACTAAAATGAACTCATACATTCAAAATGAACTGAAAATGAACTCATCCGCAGCACCTTGTTTTTATTATGTTCTGGTGATTGTGAACTATGATTCTCAGAAACGTTGATGATACGGTGTCAATGATCATGTGTGAATATTTTCATACATGTCCCTATTCATATGAACTATGAATAAATAAACAGCTTCCTGTTTATGCTGTGTGGAAGGCTTGAATGTGTGGAAGGCTTGAAAGGTACAGGATGTACCTGTACATTTGTCCTCTACTTTGAATTACCGACCTCTGCCTGCCCTGACCCTGAGTCTGTCTGCCGTCCTTTGCCTTCCTGTGTTCGAATAAATAAACTTTTGCTACTTCGACACTGTTTGCACCTGGATCTTATCTTCAAACGTGATACTACGAACTGGCCGTGACTGACCCAGCAGACTTGGACCAGCTACGCAACGCCATCTCCTCCCAAGGAGCCATCATTAGTAGACACAAGGAGTTGCTTCGCGGTCTGATGGAAGGGTTCCAGGACGTGGCCGAACGTCACGACCTAGCATTGGACGCATTGCAGGAGCAATTCCGTGGGTTGCCTACCAGGCAGCCCACAACGACGGTAACCTCCCAGCCCCTCAGTAACCCGGCTGGTAGCAGCGCCGTCACCCCGGTTTCCCGGGAACCCCGCTTACCTCCCCCGGAGCGCTACGATGGAGATTCCAGAACCTGCCGGGACTTTCTCTCCCAGTGCTCCCTCGTTTTTGAGCTCCAGCCTTCTTCATTCCCCTCGGAGGGTACCTGGAACCCGGAAGCGCTGTTCGACAAGTTCCTGCATGGATTATTGGAGGAGGTAAAGGATGAGCTGGCAGCCAGAGAACAAGTATTTTTTGGCTAACCACAACAGTCAACTATCTAGCTAGGTTCAGTAGCTGTTTTTCTTTCTAGCACATTCAGTCATTTTGTTTGTAAACAATTAACAAGCTAGTTAGCTACCACATATTCTTGTCAAACTGTCAACAGCGTAGCTAGCAATATACATATGCCAAATAACAGTCTAAAACCACTTCAGGGAAGAAAAATCTGAGTTGACCGTTCAGACACAAGTTGCATTTGTATCTGATTTCAAACTGCCTACGAAAGTGGTTTGAAATGTGGCTTGAATTTATCATATTCCATGTGCTTTTTGGCTGTTCAGACTGCAGGATAAAACAGATTTGAGTGTTTTTGAGCACCCCTGTGAGTTTTTGTTATGCCTTCGGTTACTCTGTTTGCTCTCATAATATGAATAATTGACTTACTGTAGCTATGTATGTGAGGATAATTTATTCTATGTGAAAACTTCTTAGAGCTGAGTTTCTTAGAAAGCATGACAGGGTATTAATTTTGGCCAACCGAGTGGTGCAGCGGTCTAAGGCACTGCATCGCAGTGCAATAGGTGTCACTACAGTCCCTGGTTCGTATCCAGGTTGTATCCCATCCGGGCCGTGATTGGGAGTCCCATAAGGCAGCGCACAATTGGCCCAGCGTCGTCCGGGTGTGGCCGGGGTAGGCCATTGTAAATAAGAATTTGTTCTTAACTGACTTGCCTAGTTAAATAAAAAAATATTAGCAACTTCTGGGGTACCTAGCTAGAACCAATGCAACCAGCCTGAAAAGAATGACCAGAAACTGCAATAATGTTTTTAGATTCTTAACAATGATTTAGGAATTCATGTAACTAAGTATTAGCTAGGCAGCCACTTGTTATTCTCTTATTGAAATATATCTTCTATCATGTAAGTAAATCTACCTAGCTGGCTAATGAAATAAACAAGCTAGCCAGCTACCTAGCTCTGTTGCTCCAAGCCAATGTTATAAGCAGCTAACTATCTTCATTTGGCAAATGTCCGTCATCAACCAAATACGAAAACTGTCTTAAAACCCTTTAGAACTTATAGTGGCCGTCGATGGCCTTTAAATTACTATGGCGGCTGAGAAACGGCCTTGTTTTTCTAACAATAATATCTGTGTCAATATCTCAAAATTAACTTGATAACAACCTGTTGTCATACTCGCGTGGCTGTTGTCATCAACCGGAAACAGGGTGCGCTGTCATTTGACTTTTCATTTGACATTACTCAAAATAACGCTGCCAAAACAGACACAACTTTTCACTATGAAAGAGGCTGTATCTATGTTCGTTGGTGATACTGATGCGGACACGTTGCACTTTGAAAAGCAATGATGTCGATCTGAGTGAAATAAGTAAACAGCAGATATATGTTTGATGCTGTGAAACTTGGGGAATAGCTCTCATGTCATAACTTGGTTGGTACAGGCGAGCACATCAGCGGTGGAGCTCAAATGATAGAGAGCAATCTCATGGAATTAGTTAGTTATTCACTGTATATGGTACATTCTGAAAGTATTCAGACACCTTGACTTTTTCCACATTTTGTTACGTTAGTCTTCTAAAATTGATTAAATAGTTGTTTCACTCATCAATCTACACACACTACCCCCATAATGACAAAGCAAAAACAGCCATTTTTTTATTTTAGCAAATGCATTTAAAAAAATAATTAAATATCACATTTACATAAGTATTCAGACCCTTTACTCATTACTTTGTTGAAGCGCCTTTGGCAGTGATTACAGCATTGAGTCTAATTGAGTATGATGCCACAAGCTTGGCACACCTGTATTTGTGGAGTTTATCTCATTCTTCTCTGCAGATCCTCTCAAGCTCTGTCAGGATGGATGGGGAGCATTGCTGCACAGCTATTTTCAGGTCTCTCCAGAGATGTTTGATTAGGTTCAAGTCCGGGCTCTGGCTGGGCCACTCAAGGACATTCAGAGACTTGTCCCGAAGCCACTCCTGCGTTGTCTTAGCTGTGTGCTTATGGTCGTTGTCCTGTTGGAAGGTGAGCCTTTGCCCCAGTCTGAGGTCCTGAGCGCTCTGGAGCAGGTTTTCATCAAGAATCTCTCTGTACTTTGCTCCATTCGTCTTTTCCTCAATCCTGACTAGTCTCCCAGCCCCTGCCGCTGAAAAACATCCCCACAGCATGATACTGCCACCACCATGCTTCGCCATAGAGATGGTGTCAGGGTTCCTCCAGACGTGACGTTTGGCATTCAGGCCAAAGAGTTCAATCTTGGTTTCATCAGACCAGAGAATCTTGTTTTAGGTGCCTTTTGGCAAACTCTTAGCAGGCTGTCATGTACCTTTTACTGAGGAGTGGCTTTTGTGTGGCCACTCTACCATAAAGGCCTGATTGGTGGAGGGCTGCAAATGGTTGTCCTTCTGGAAGGTTCTCCCATCTCCATAGAGGAACTCTAGAGCACTGTCTGAGTGACCATCGGGTTCTTGGTTTATGATTTATGAAATATTTTGACATGACTTATGAAAAGCTTCTCCAAATGGATCCCAATCACTACCCTAATTTCAGCTATATGCTAGTCCCGCCAAATATGCATATAGAAACAGTGGAATGCATGCCAGTTCTCCGAAACCATAAACCACTGTCAAGTATAGCATAGGATACAGCAATGCAGATACAGCAGTGATAATCCAATAGAGACCTATTTATTAATTAGATGAGTTGAAGAATGTATTGCTTCACTTTAATTACCTTCCCTTTTTTATGGCTGTGTTTAATTGGGCTGGCATGCAGTGAAACGCCTCATGTTGAGGTTTGTTATCATTCTTATTTCCTCTATTAGATACTGAACCATTACCCTCGTGGCTGGCATTGTAGGGAAAGACTACGGTGTTGTGACAGCCCTTCTTAATTAGACCTACTGTATACAGCCTGAGACATTTGTGTGCAAAATTGTGTAACGGTTCCTTACAAGCCAGAATGTTGAACAAAGTTACATTTAAACTCGCTCTACTGATTGTCTGGTCTGTGCGATTTGTCCTTCGGCTGCTCTAAAATGTGGACAAAATATCCACAGCGTAGTGTTATTAACGCGACTTTCAGATGACAAACACTTGCACAATATGGCTGACCCTAACTGAACCACAGACTAAACGGCAAACACTTCCAGCTGATTGCGAGGACACATGCTTCGGGTTGACTACGTTCGTTTACATTCACCTATTGTTTAACCATTGTGCAATGCGATTGAACATACAAGCGACAGAACCTACCGGCGCCGCAAAAAGTCAGGGTATCCATAGGAAAGTGATGTTTACCTATCTCCACCTCCTAGCGTCAAAAGGACCAACAGCATATACAATCGGTAAAAAGTAACCTCATATAAGTGTATTCAACATTCTGGCTTGTTGAGACTATTGCATCTTTACAGTGACCTCTTTCAGACTGATAGCTATGGAGTAACCATGGTTACTCCATAGTCTGATGTTGAGGCAAGTACCCTGCCTATCTAACATCAAGTTGTAAAATACTGAACTTCTCCTTTAAAGTCATAATGCACTAGCATTTATGAACCTCTTACAATGCCTTATTATCATGTATCATAATGATTGAATACCAGCCATTTTGACATAACAGACTTACGTTTCAGACTTATTATTTCACATTACAGATGTGTATACTTGCTTATAAAGCATTAAGTCATGTGTTATCATCATTTTTTGAATGATTGTTCACACTACACACTATTATGACAGAGAGGTAATGTGATGGAGAGAGTGTTAATAGACTCAGACAGGTTGGTGTTGCTAATAATAGTATGGTAATCAGGGCTCAGTCCGGTGTCACTCAGCCCAGCCTGTCACTGCTGTAACCTGCTATGACGTTTACAACCTTGAATAGGAACCTGGGTTGGTGGCTGATCATCTGGGCTGATCTTGTTTGATTTCTTGTGATATTGGCTAGAATAGAGAAATAGAAAGAAAGGAATAAGGATATGCAGAACTGTACTGAATGTACAAGGAGAATAATACAGAAATGTGCGTACTCGTTTACGGCGTACTGCGTACCAGATTTAAATTCACAGACAGTAGCAAACCTGATGCCATTCAACATGTCATTGGGGCCTGGAGTGATAAGGAGATACTGGATCACTTACAGTAGGGACCTAGGGACACACTGATGTTTCACTGTAATGGTACAGGTGTAGGCAGAACATTTTGTATTCACAGGCCGTTTGTGAGAGATGAAAGCACCTTGGGACACAAGTCATTTTTTATATCTCTCTCATGATTAGAAGGAGACGGCATCAGAGCAGTAATCAGCCCATACTCCTGCCTGGCAGCAGGTGGCTAATGGGGGACCTTGGGCACCAACATCCTGCCTGCATATAGAACATCTGATTTGCTCCAGTGCATCTGATTGTAATTCTTGCTAAATGAAAAACCCTGAGGACTGAGATGTTCTGAGAAGACCAGAGATAATGTACTTGCAACCTGGAAGGAACAAACCCAGCATACTCAGGATGCAGAGTACACAACCGGTGGAGTTAATTAAAAACAGAATGCACATTTTTAAATTGAACCACACAATATGCACAACACATCTTTGCAATGTTATGCCTTGATTTTATTTTATTTTTGTTTTAGGTCTCTGAAAGGGGAAAAGGAAGGTCTGAAAAAGCAAAATGTTCTGAGCAAAGGGTAGTTTCGACTGAGTGCACCTTCGGTTTGGGGACTCACGTTGTTTCCCAAATGTCTTTCTGGGAAATGTGGCATTGTCGGAGTAATTGTTTTTTTGCCCAGGGGTGTTTTGGCAGAGCCAATATCTTGTACGATCACTGTGACCTCAGACATCAGACTTGAGGCCTGAAACTCTACCGTCTTGTCTATTTTAAAGAATATACATTTATTTGTTGTTTCTATATATCTGTACACATACAACTGTGTACATGTTTTTTTTATCCACTGAAGGAGAGGGACAACAATTTTCCTGTGTTCTCTGGGCAGCCCAAGGAGCTCAGCATGTGGTCTCAAAATCCTCCTGCAGAATCCTTCCTGGATCACACATTTTCGATTCTAGTGGTCTGTTCCATGTTTTGCAATAGACAAGTTCCAAAAACAGCAAGACCGGTTTGTGTCCAGAGTTATACAACGGGTGGGTTTAATCCTGAATGCTGATTGGTTAAAACCGCATTCCAGCTGGTGTCTATTCCACAAGTTGCCACCGGCTAAATCTGATGTCAAAATACCTATTTACTCTGTTCCATCTGACTGCGCAATCCACTGTCTCATCAGCCCAGTCAGGCAACATATAAACTTGATCTCCACTATAAAAAAGTATCTAGACATGATGTCACATTTCTTTTAGTCTAACATTTGGTTTTCAACAGCAGAGATTTGTATAAACATTGCTGCCTGTCTCTCCAACATTTGCAACATTGTTTCAATATTCAAATTCAATCTCCTGCTGTCCCATAGTAATTAAATGTTTTACCAGGCAAGTCAGTTAAGAACAAATTCTTATTTTCAATGACGGCCTAGGAACAGTGGGTTAACTGCCTTGTTCATGGGCAGAACGACAGATTTTTACCTTGTCAGCTTGGGGATTCGATCTTGCAACCTTTCGGTTACTAGTCCAACGCTCTAACCACTAGGCTACTAATGAATGAGTCGGGACGAGACAGACAGGCAGGCAGCATTTCTCAGCCAGTCGGATTCATGAATCAGCTGGCATCATTTTTATGGATTGTTATAGTGTGGACACTATATAAATAATTACATTGAATATGTTATTGCACTGACCTGCAGTATAGTATGATTACTATTCATGTGTTCATGGTTGTTATTGGCATTGGTCTTGACCGTGACCGTTCCCCTTTGATAATGTCATCGCTCAGAGTTGTACTTGTTCAATGTGACTCGCTTTTCTGTGTTTGTACCGTTTGTACATGGCTGTACACATTTTATATATTAGGTTGAAAGTAATATTGAATTGCGTGTGGGCATTCCTTGTCAAGTTACTACATGGATATATACCAAAAAATGTAATTGAAAAAAGGTCAAACGAAACACAGCTAATTTGTAGTCTTTCCAGCTTCAGTTTAAAGTGATTGTGTTAGCTGTATTGTTGACTAGCTCCTATGAACAACAGTGTCCTGACGAGTGAGCACATTTTCTATGCCAGACGAAATCGTGCCTCATTAGCTCATTGTTATGAATGTATCCAAATAAATGTCACTAGAAAACAGATTAAACAAATGCAAATGAAGCTACTTTGATGTTATTCTCGCTGCACTTTTTGACATGACTGTAAGTTAGCCATAGTTGGCTGGCTAGCAAGCAAGGGACAAGAACGTTGCCAGCCAGTATGGCAATGGAACATTTAGAACGAACGACTGGGTCGCGTCCATAGATACAAAAACACTGAACGACTGGGTCGCGTCTCTAGCAACCCTAGATTTGTGTCGGGACTATCTTGTAGAAGGATGAAATAGTGTGAATAAATTAATTAAAATAAAAAATATATGTCAATCATTATTTCAGTATGTTGGTAACCCGTTGTATATAAGTGATAATGCCCTTGAAGCCAGTGTTTGGAGGATATATTGGCACGGTTTGCCGACCCTCGACTGCATCTCGGGCCTAACAACAACCGTGCCAATATATCCTCCAAACACCGGCTTCTCGGGCGTTATCACTTAATAATTCGACAGAGTGAACAGGCACATTGTGTGTTCAATTAAAATGTAACATTTTTTGCAAGAAGAACAATTTTTACTAATAATGCTGTTTACATGGACATCTGATAATCAAATACACAGCAGGAACTTGGACATACAGTACCAGTCAAAAGTTTGGACACCTACTCATTCAAGGGTTTTTCTATATTTTTACTATTTTCTACAATGTAGAAAATATCAAAACTATGAAATAACACATATGGAATCACGTAGTAACCAAAAAAGTGTTAAACAAATCAAGTAGGTGAACGGATTATCTCTGCATGTGTGGTTCTCACCGTGAAGCATGGAGGAGGAGGTGTGATGGTGTGGGGGTGCATTGCTGGTGACACTGTCAGTGATTTATTTAGAATTCAAGGCACACTTAACCAGCATGGCTACAACAGCATTCTGCAGCGATACGCCATCCCATTTGGTTTGTGCTTAGTGGGACTATCATTTGTTTTTCAACAGGACAATGATCCAAAACACACCTCCAGGCTGTGTAAGGGCTATTTGACCAAGAAGGAGAGTGGTGAGTGCTGCATCAGATGGCCTGGCCTCCACAATCACCGAAACTCAACCCAATTGGGATGAGTTGGACCGCAGAGTGAAGGAAAAGCAGCCAACAAGTCCTTCAACCTCATGGCTTGGTTTTTGCTCTGACATGCGCTGTCAACTGTGGGACATTACATAGACAGGTGTGTGCCTTTCCAAATCATGTCCAATCAATTGAATTTACCACAGGTGGACAATCAAGATGTTGAAACGTCTCAAGGATGATCAATGGAAACAGGATTCACCTGAGCACAATTCTGAGTCTCATAGCAAAGGGTCTGAATACTTATGTAAGTAATATAATTCTGTTTTTTGCAAAACTTTCTTTAAACCTGTTATCACTTTGTCATTATGGGTTATTATGTGTAGACTGATGAGGAAAAAAATTACTTTAATCAATTTTAGAGTAAGACTAACATAACAATGTGGAAAAATTCAAGGGGTCTGAATACATTCTGAATGCATTGTGTGTATATATATATATATTTATGGTGTTATGTGCCATGTTTTGCAAAAGACATGCAAGCGAGGTTTTAGCCCAGTGTAATTCAACAGAGTGAATTGTGTTTAAGCTACTAACAAAGTAAAGAATGATTCACATTGCAACTTTTAATAATACTTCGAGCCTTCTGCTTATCACTTTTTTCTACAGCAATAAAATAACATTTTACTAATTACCATTGCCCACAACCTAATCTAAACTAAGCTTGTGCAAATGTTGCATCATGAATATACAATTGAAGTCGGAAGTTTACATACACCTTAGCCAAATACATTTAAACTCAGTTTTTCACAATTCCTGACATTTAATCCTAGTAAAAAGTACCTGTCTTAGGTCAGTTAGGATCACCACTTTATTTTAAGAATGTGAAATGTCAGAATAATAGCAGAGAGAAGGATTTATTTCAGATTTTATTTCTTTCATCACATTCCCAGTGGGTCAGAAGTATACATACACTCAATTAGTATTTGGTAGCATTGCCTTTAAATTGTTTAACTTGGGTCAAACGTTTCGGGTAGCCTTCCACAACTTTCCCACATAAGTTGGGTGAATTTTGGCCCATTCCTCCTGACAGAGCTGGTGTATGAGTCAGGTTTGTAGGCCTCCTTGCTCGCACACGCTTTTTCACTTCTGCCCACAAATTTTCTATGGGATTGAGGTCAGGGCTTTGTGATGGCCACTCCAATACCTTGACTTTGTTGTCCTTAAGCCATTTTGCCACAACTTTGGAAGTATGCTTGGGTTCATTGTCCATTTGGAAGACCCATTTGCGACCAAGCTTTAACTTCCTGACTGATGTCTTGAGATGTTGTTTCAATATATCCACATAATTTTCCTCCCTCATGATGCCATCTATTTTGTGAGGTGCACCAGTCCCTCCTGCAGCAAAGCACACCCACAACATGATGCTGTTACCCCCGTGCTTCACGGTTGGGATGGTGTTCTTCGGCTTGCAAGCCTCCCCCTTTTTCCTCCAAACATAACGATGGTCATTATGGCCAAACAGTTCTATTTTTGTTTCATCAGACAAGAAGACATTTCTCCAAAAAGTACGATCTTTGTCTCCATGTGCAGTTACAAACCGTAGTCTGGCTTTTTTTATTGCGGTTTTGGAGCAGTGGCTTCTTCCTTGCTGAGCGACCTTTCAGGTTATGTCGATATAGGACTCGTTTTACTGTGGATATAGATACTTTTGTACCTGTTTCCTCCAGCATCTTCACAAGGTCCTCTGCTGTTGTTCTGTGATTGATTTGCACTTTTCGCACCAAAGTGCGTTCATCTCTAGGAGACAGAACGCATCTCCTTCCTGAGCGGTATGACGGCTGCTTGGTCCCATGGTGTTCATACTTGCATACTATTTTTTGTACAGATGAACGGGGTAACTTTTGCTCCCAAGGATGAACCAGATATGTGGAGATCTACAATTTTTTCTGAGGTCTTGGCTGATTTCTTTTGATTTTCCCATGATGTCAAGCAAAGAGGCACTGAGTTTGAAGGTAGGCCTTGAAATACATCCACAGGTACACCTCCAATTGACTCAAATGATGTCTAATAGCCTATCAGAAACTTCTGACCCACTGGAATTGTGATACAGCGAATTATAAGGGAAATAATCTGTCTGTGAAACAATTGGTGGAGAAATTACTTGTGTCATGCACAAAGTAGATGTCCTAACCGACTTTCCAAAACAATTTTTTCTTAACAAGAAATTTGTCGAGTCGATGAAAAATGAGTTTTAAGGACTCCAACCTAAGTGTATGTAAACTTCCGTCTTCAACTGTAATGACTGAAACAAATGATTAAAATGACTGAAATTTTACAAAATATATTCTTACATGGATATCCAAATTCATCTCCATATCACCAAACACACCACAGTCCTCAACGTCATAGTTATTGGGTTAATTTTTCATCCAATGCGTAGTTGTAGCTGTTGTGCCGTCAAACCCCTCCCAGTCTCCCTCTATTTTGATGTTATGCAGGCCAATCCAGACTTTCAGAAATGTTTTGAATCCATATATAAATTCCTGTTCCGCTTCGCTGTTATGATCACCAGGTCTAACCCTCTCTTCTGACAGTCCTGTCTTCTCTCATGCTAGGATTTCTTCTCAGTGGAGAGGTAGTAGATGGATTCTCCAAACGTCCTCTTCCATTGAGCTCCATGTCCAGTTTGTTCACCTTTTCCTGTAACTGGTCTCTCTCTTTCGTGAGGGTATTGAATCTGCCTTGTTGGTTTTCCCCTGCATAGTAGTACTGACCAAGAAGTCCATTTTATTGAACAGTCAGTCCTATGATCCCAACCATTAGGAGAACTCGCAGCAGCCCCAGACACATAGCTCTGGAGGGTCTCTTCCACCTCTGAAGATGTAGAGAGAGTTGAGCACCAACACCACCCCCAATATTCACAGTCTTCATTGTGCTGGATTGCTCGTTTTCAAATCCATCTTCCTTTGCAACAAGGTCCTCTGACAGCATTACAAACTTGTATGATGAAATACAGTAACTTATGCTGTTATCTCAGCTCTAATGTGGGGCTTGTACCTGTGTCTCTGCCCATTATTGTCACGAATATCTTCGTCTTCAGATGATATAACGAAATCATCGTCGGAAAAGGTAGACCAATACGCAGCAGAGTCGATAGAGTTCATCTTGAACATTTAATGAAATTCAACACGAATACAAAAACAACAAACAAGAAAACGAACGATACACTGACAGTCTGCAAAGCAAAGCTCAACACAGCACAATCACCCACAACATCAAACACAAACACACCCTCATATATGGGACTCTCAATCAAAGGCAGATAGACAACACCTGCCTTCAACTGAGAGTCCCAACCCCAATTAACCAGACATAGAAACAGACATACTAGACTAGACATAGAATACCAGAACACCAAACAGTACCCAAAAACCCCGGAATACTTAAACCAAATGCCCTTTAACAAAAACACACCACCCCGAACCACATAAAACAAATACCCTCTGTCACGTCCTGACCAAACTACAATACTAATTAACCCTATACTGGCCAGGACGTGACAATTATAATGCTCTGATTTGTGTGTGTGGCTTACTGCGATTCACTGTTTTTTTTGTAACAGGAAGCTGACACAAAACAGCCTTGGCCTCGTTTGACTCCAAATATACCTAGTTTGAATATAATAGCTAGCATAACAGGAAATCTAGATGGACACTTGGCCACAAAGTACTAGAAATCTGTCCCTTCAGATTTAGCTGACAATGCAGTGATCATGCGCAAATCAATCACACACAGGGCCATAATTATAATATACACTACCGTTCAAAAGTTTGGGGTCACTTAGAAATGTCCTTGTTTTTGAAAGAAAAGCTACTTTTTTTGTCCATTAAAATAACATCAAATTGATCAGAAATATAATATAGACATTGTTAATGTTGTTAATTACTATTGTAGCTGGAAACGGCTGATTTTGAATGGAATATCTACATAGGCGTACAGAGGCCCATTATCAGCAACCATCACTCCTGTGTTCCAATGGCACGTTGTGTTAGCTAATCCAAATTTATCATTTTAAAAGGAAAACCCTTTTGCAGTTATGTTAGCACAGCTGAAAACTGAAAAATGTAATCATAATCATAACTAAACTTAACAAATTGCCATTATTATTACTACCAGTTCTAGTATTACGAGGTTGTCACGTCCTGACCAGTAATAGGGGTTATTTGTTATTGTAGTTTGGTCAGGACGTGGCAGAGGGTATTTGTTTTATGTGGTTCGGGGTGGTGGTTTGTTTAGTAGGGTATTTATTTATGTATTCCGGGGTTTTTTGGGCACTGTTCTATGTTAGTGTATTTCTATGTTCTGTCTAGTCTTTTATATTTCTATGTTTTGTTAATTGGTGTTGGACTCTCAATTGGAGGCAGGTGTTTTCTAGTTGCCTCTGATTGAGAGTCCTATATATAGGTATGTGTTTGTTGGGAGATGGTGCTGTGTATAGCCTTGTGCCTTACCAGCCTGTGATTAGTCGTTGTGTTTGTTTTGGTTCTCCTTCTTATCCATAATAAAAAGAAGATGGGTACACATAACCCCGCTGCGTATTGGTCCACTTTCTCCGACGATGACTTCTCTATATCTTCAGACGAAGAAGAGTGTTACAGAATCTCCCACCAGAAAAAGCACACGGGTAGTTTAGCTGGGCCAGGCAGTAGATCTAAGCCAGCTCCCCGTGCTTTTTATGGGAAGTGTTTGGAGTGGAGAGCGCCGAGGTATGCGGAAGTGCGCACGATCTCGCCCATACGCACGCACAGTCCGGTGCAAGTGATCCCAGCCCCTCGCAAGTGCCGTGCTAAAGTGGGCATCCAGCCTGGTAGGAGGATGCCTGCGCAGCGCATCTGGTTACCGGTGCGCCTCCTAGGTCCAGGCTACCCTACGCCCGCTCTACGCACGGCAACCATCAGGCCCCTGCACAGCCCAGTTCGCCCTGTACCAGCACTCCACTCGTACAGGGCTACTAGTTCCATCCAGCTAGGACGGGTTGTGCAGGAGGTGCGATCGAGACCGCCAATGCTTCTCCACGGCCCGGTATATCCAGTACCAGTACCACGCACCAGGCCTCCAATACGTCAGCCCAGTCCAACTCAGCCCGTTCCTGCTCCCCGCACTAGCCATGAGGTCCGTGTTCCCAAACTGGCACTTCCAACACCACGCATCAGGCTTCCAGTGCGTAATACCAGTTCTACTCGGCCGGTTCCTGCTTCCCGCACTAGCCCTGAGGTGCTTGTCCCCAGGCTGGTACCTCCACTACCAGTCCCACGCATCAGGCTTCCAGTGTGTCAGCCCAGCCTCGAGTGTCCGGAAACAGTGCCCTGTCCAGAGTGTCTGGAAACAGTGCCCTGTCCAGAGTATCCGACGACAGTGCCCCGTCCAGAGTATTTGGAAACAGTGCCCCGTCCAGAGTATTTGGAAACAGTGCCCCGTCCAGAGTATTTGGAAACAGTGCCCCGTCCAGAGTATTTGGAAACAGTGCCCCGTCCAGAGTATTCGGCAACAGTGCCCCGTCCAGAGTATCCGACAACAGTACCCCGTCATGAGTATCCGGTAAGAGTGTTAAGCCCGGAACCGAGTGAGACAGCCTACAGTTCGGAACCAAGGGAGACGGCCCACTGTGCAGAACCGAGTGAGACGGCCCACAGTTCGGAGAGGGGTGAATGGGTCTACAGTAAGGAACCGAGTGAGTCTGCCTGCGATCCGGAACCGAGTGAGTCTGCCTGTGATCCGGAACCGAGTGAGTCTGCCTGCGGTCCGGAACCGAGTGAGTCTGCCTGCGGTCCGGAACCAAGTGAGTCTGCCTGCGGTCCGGAACCGAGCGAGTCTGACTATAACTCTGAACTGTGTGAGTCTGCCTACGGCCCGGAACCAAGCGAGTATGCCTACAGTCTGGGTGGCTGTAGACCAGAACCTGAGCCACCTCCAGTATAGGTGGGTTGGGGAGGGGGGGTGTAGCACAGGTGCCGTCGTTGATGGCAGCCACCCTCCCTTCCCTCCCTTTAGTTTAGGGGATTTATGTTTGTTTTGGGGAATTTTGTTTTTTTGTGTGAGGTGCATCCGGGATCTGCACCTTTGGGGGGGGGGGGGGTACTGTCACGTCCTGACCAGTAATAGGGGTTATTTGTTATTGTAGTTTGGTCAGGACGTGGCAGAGGGTATTTGTTTTATGTGGTTCGGGGTGGTGGTTTGTTTAGTAGGGTATTTATTTATGTATTCCGGGGTTTTTTGGGCACTGTTCTATGTTAGTGTATTTCTATGTTCTGTCTAGTCTTTTATATTTCTATGTTTTGTTAATTGGTGTTGGACTCTCAATTGGAGGCAGGTGTTTTCTAGTTGCCTCTGATTGAGAGTCCTATATATACGTATGTGTTTGTTGAGTGCTTGGTGGGAGATTGTTCTGTGTATAGCCTTGTGCCTTACCAGCCTGTGATTAGTCGTTGTGTTTTCTTTGTGTACGTGTTTGTTTTGGTTCTCCTTCTTATCCATAATAAAAAGAAGATGAGTACACATAACCCCGCTGTGTATTGGTCCACTTTCTCCGACGATGACTTCTCTATATCTTCAGACGAAGAAGAGTGTTACAGAGGTACTGCAGTTCTGCGTGTGGTTTGTCCAAGTGGTGTTGCCGTACCCCAGCAGAAGCCATTGCTCGACTGCTGTGGGTAGGTACAATCAATGTCAAACACCGTACTGTCTTTCAATTTCATTACTTTCAAATGTATTAAAAAGTGGAACATTTGAATGTACTATGAGTGTTACATAGGCTATATCACTGTCGATTGTGATACTTTTAACGTCAACACATCATTTTGCGCTGGAAGTGTAATTGTGGAAATAAATAATATTTAGCTAGGACCATCATTGCAACTGACCTGTAGTTAGTTGGTTACGAATAATGACATCACAACAGTCTAATCCTAACGTACAGACTCCTGTTGGCCTCTATATGTGTATCAACATTCTTTCAAGTCATTTGTTTACTGATGAAATAAATATTATGTTCACTCTGGTGCGCTCAGAGTAAAGAGAGAGAGAGTACGAGGGTGCCCAACAGGACAGGAAGAGCAGGTGACATGGAGGTGAGTGAGAAAAGGAGCAAATATTGATGGTTAAGACATTGATGGTTAAGACATAATGACATCACAAAAGTCTAATCCTAATGTTAATTTAAGGTGAGATATTCCTGTAAGTATAGCTTCTCATGTGTATTTTAGAAGCTGGCTGAAATTCTCACTCTCCTTATCAACGCCTAGAAAAGCCTGACCTTGCCGCTCCAAATACTTCACACACCGCAACAATCTTGATAAGATTTCTCCTCGCTTGTTGCTGCTGTCTTTCAAGCTCACGTGAAAGTTGCACATTAACAGGCTTTGGCTCCTGAATCCGAGTCATCACAGCTAATTTGTGACACTGGCTGTCTTTATGCGCACTACATTTCTCCAGTGCCTTCTTCCAATTTTGAAAGCCAGTCTTGACAAAAGATAAGCTGCTTTTGACGCAAGCTTAGACTTTTGTGTTGCAAAGTATTTAGCGCAATAGAAACAGAGGACCCCCTTTAAGGAGGGACTGTAATGGAGCCCGGTATAATCTTTAAACCATTTCTCCTGAAGGTTGAGTGTCCTATTTGATAGGGTTTGACTAAGTATGACATTCACATTTGGCTGATTTGGGCGAGGTCCAGGCTCCTCCGCTCCCTCTCCTGCACCTTCATCTTCGCCTGTCTGCTCTCTCTCTCTTTCTCTCTGTCATTGTCTCAAACTCACTCTCCCTGCTTGATTGTATTATCTGAAATACAGTACAAGACAGGGATTAAAGGTCACTTTGATTTCACCAGTCCCCAAATGCAAAACAACATTTTGAAGCTGGTGGGCTATACAATCGTCAAATAAATTGTGTCGGAAATAACATCAATGCCAGTGGTCCAGTTCACACTTATCATTGATGGCACCCAGGCTATATCAGGAGCTGAGCAGGAGTCAATATGTTTGAAAGCACCCAGGATATATCAGGAGCTGAGCAGGAGTCAATATGTTTGAATGCACCCAGGATATATCAGGAGCTGAGCAGGAGTCAATATGTTTGAATGCACCCAGGATATATCAGGAGCTGAGCAGGAGTCAATATGTTTGAATGCATCCAGGATATATCAGGAGCTGAGCAGGAGTCAATATGTTTGAATGCATCCAGGATATATCAGGAGCTGAGCAGGAGTCAATATGTTTGAATGCATCCAGGATATATCAGGAGCTGAGCAGGAGTCAATATGTTTGAATGCATCCAGGATATATCAGGAGCTGAGCAGGAGTCAATATGTTTGAATGCACCCAGGATATATCAGGAGCTGAGCAGGAGTCAATATGTTTGAATGCACCCAGGATATATCAGGAGCTGAACAGGAGTCAATATGTTTGAATGCATCCAGGATATATCAGGAGCTGAGCAGGAGTCAATATGTTTGAATGCATCCAGGATATATCAGGAGCTGAGCAGGAGTCAATATGTTTGACTCTTTGTAGATGCAGATCTACAACCAGAAGGAAGAATTCCTGGGACTCTACGAACTGTCATCAATGACAGGGCAACATATAGCCAAGATAGCATGTGATGTGATGATGCGTCTAGGCCTTCCTCTGTCCCAACTTCGAGGACAAGTCTATGAAGGTGCTGCAAACATGGCTGGACAATTGCAGGGGGTGCAAGCCATTTTAAGGAAAGAACAACCGCTGGCTATGTATTGTCACTGTGGTCCACACTGCGTGAACTTAGTTACGCATGCTGCCTGTGTAGCCTCTCCACTAGGAAGAGATTCAATGGGTCTGGTGAATGAATTCTTTAATCAATCTAGCAAGTTCAAGGTGATTTTCAGGAAATGGAAAAATCAAAGCATGGTTTCACCTTGTTGAAACCTCTGTCCCACCAGGTGAACTGTTCGCACCCCTGCTGTCCACTCAGATCTCAGCCAGTATGAGTCAGTGCTGACAGCCCTTGAAGAAATTGCATCATGCAGCTCATCTGGCACTTCAACTAAGGCTAATGGTCTTCATGGAACATTTCTAAAAGTGAACACTGTGCTCGACCTTGTAGTGGCTGAAGACCTGATGGGGGATTTGGAGTGCCTGAACACCTCCCTGCAGCTTAGGAAACAGACCATATCAGGCATGTTGGAGGCTGTGGACCATGTCAAAACAAGCATGCAGGACAAGTGAAGGTGCACTTTGATGTCTTGTTCGCAAAAGCAACTGCTATGGCCACAAAGTTGGACCTACAACCTATTCAGATGCCTCATTTCCGCAAACCTACAAAGCGTTACACCGGTCAGGCTGCAGCCCATATCCATCCAGATGTCCAGTCAGAGCCCAATTCAGAGCTCAATTCTACAACGCCTTGGTCACAGTGAATACTCAATTTATAGAGGTTTGATCAAACTGGATTCCACAAACTGCAGCAGCTTGAAGATGTGCTGCTATGCGGAGACATGGGCAAGGGGGTAGACGAGTATCCTGAATTGAATTCAAGACTACTGCAGGTGCAGCTGGCCATGTCTGGGGCTAATTACACATATCAAAAGAGCTCAGATGTTGCTAGCATTATTGGGGAAATGGTGCCAGAGGTGAGAGGTCTCTTCAGTCAGGTGGAAGCTTTAGTAAGGCTTCTGCTGGTCATCCCTGCCTCCTCTGTAGAGGCTGAGAGGAGTTTTAGTGCCCTGAGGAGGCTTAAGACATGGCTTAGATCATCGATGAGTCAAACAAGGGTGAATAATGTGGCCATGTGTCACGTGCACCAGGAGAAACTGGACTGACTGCACCTTGAAGGAATATGCCAGTCTTTTATAGGTGTCAACGATAAGCGCAAAAAGGCCTTTGGATCCTTTGCTTGAAGAACGGCAAGTCAAAACACGTCATTGCCTGGAGACGAGATGAGAGGATAGGAGAGAAGAGCAGAGGAAAGGAGAAGAGATGACTGGAGATCAGGGGAGAGGAGAAGAGATGAATATAGAAAAGGATGAATATAGGACCGAGGAGAGAGGACGAGAGCAGAGCAGAGCTCAATGCTGACTCCATGGCTACGGCCTTGCATACACACACAATTCACAATGCAATGTCTAATAATACTTCCACCCTACTGCTCATTACTTTTTATACACCAAAAACAAACAATTTTACTAATTACTATTGCCCAAAACCTGGTCTAAACTGAGTTTGTACAAAAATACACCCTGCATCTCACCCTTTTTTACCAGTATTGTAAATATTGACCAAACATATTTCAGACTTTCCAGAGATAATCCGTATTTTCCATTATCCTCAGGAGAAAGCTGTCATCGGTAAGTATATTGCCCTAGACTGAGAATAGTATCTAGTAATGGTAGGGGTGAAATAAGTACAGACAGTTATAATTGTAACGGTTTAGCAGATTATAAAAAAAGATCAGTCTTTACATGGCTGAAAGAAAAGGAATATAACATGTACTGTTTACAGGAAACTCACTCTACATCCTTAGATGAAGTTGTGTGGAAAAAGAAATGGGGTGGTGAAATAATTTTCTGTCATGGACAAAGGAACTCAAAGGGTGTGATATTCATTAACAAAAATGTTGATCTGAATGTGCAAATAGTCAGGAATGATTCACAAGGAAGGTGGATCCTTTTGAATATGAAAGTAGATGAAAAAGAGATTTGGCTATATGGTCCAAATCAGGATGATCCGCACTTCTTCAAAAATATTTATACCAATTTATTGAATTTACAGGCAACAAATGATCTAATCATTATGGTAGGAGACTATAACACAGTGTTAAGTACCTCAATGGACCGTAAAGGTAATCACTCTACAAACTATCATCACTGTGCCCTTAAGGAAATCACAAATATTATGGACACATTGGAAATAGTGGATATTTGGAGACTAAAAAACCCTGACCTAGTGAGATATACATGGAGGAGACTTAATAAAGTTAGTCGTCTTGACTACTTTCTTGTCTCTTTCTCTCTTACATCAAAGGTTAAAAAAGTTTTAATAGGAGACAGAATGCGATCGGATCATCATCTAATTGGCATTCACATAACTCTTAGATTTTCCACGGGGATATTGGAAATTTAATCAAAGTTTACTGAAGGACAACTTATTTTTAACTAAGACAAAATAATTTAACTGAATTTTTACAGTATAATATAGGTTCACAAAATCCCCTTATTGTTTGGGATACCTTTAAATGTACCTTCAGGGGTCATTCAATTCAATATTCATCAATATTGACTAACAAGACTAACAAGGGAAATCCATAAACTATTAGTACAGGTAGATAGCAATAAAAATGATACTACAGAGATACAAAATAAGTTAGAGGAAAAACAAAAAGAAATTCAAGAACGATGTAATGTAATCTATTACAAAAATAAAGCAAACTGGATGAAAAATGCACAAAATCTTTCCTGAATCTCCAATACAGGAACGCTAACAAAAATAATTTGCAGAAACTCATTACTGAAGACAGTCATCTATGATTCTCCAAATCATATTTTAAAAGAGGAAGCTAATTATTTTCGGCAGATGTTCTCTTTTCCGTCTCCTCCTTTCCCAATGAATGAAGATTATGGTAAGGAATTCTTTCCAAATAATATAACAAATGGAAAATTAACAAATGTACAGAAAGATCAGTGCGAAGGCCAAATTACAGAGGAAGAACTTTTTGAGGCTATTAAATCCTTTCAGTCTGGAAAAACCCCAGGGCTTGATGGCATACCGGTAGAGGTATATCAAGTATTTTTTTATATACTAAAAGCCTCATTGTTAGATTGTTTTAACTACTCCTATAGAAATGGTAGTCTGTCAGGTACTCAGCAGGAAGGTCTGATTTCTCTATTATTAAAACAAGACCTAGATGACAAATATAAAGACCCAGTCTACCTAAGGCCTTGAAGTGTAAGGCCCCTTATACTTCAATGTTGTGATGCAAAAATACTAGCAAAATGCATAGCACTCAGAATGAAAAGGGTTTTACCAGGTATTGTTCATCCTGATCAGACAGGTTTTTTACATGGATGATACATTGGAGGTAATATACGACAACTACTAGAACTAATAGAACATCATGAAACATATAAGAAGCCAGGAATGGTATTTATAGTGGATTTTGAAAAGGCATTTGATAAAATGGGTAACAATAATGTATAGCAACCCCAGGTGTAAAATAGTAAATAACAGCTTCTTCTCAGAGTTTTGAATTGTCAAGAAGAGTTAAACAAGGGTGTCCACTGTCACCATATCTATTCGTTATGGCCATCGAAATGCTAGCTATTAAAATCTGATCCAATAACAACATTAGAGGGTTAGAAATCCAAGGCTTAAAAACAAAGTATCACAAAAGATATAAATAAGCTCTCCACAATGAATTTCAATAGGAAACTTGTAAAAATAGACAAGATCTTGCAACCAGGGAGAGGTAAATACCTGTCTATTTATGGAAAAATTGCCCTGATTAACTCCTTAGTCATATCTCAATTTACTCACTTACTTATGGTGCTGCCTACTCCTGATGATTCGTTTTTCAAATCATATGAGCAAAAAATATTTTGCTTTACCTGGAACGCTAAACCAGACAAATTAAACATGCCTATCTATATAATGAATATGAATTGGGTGGGTTGAGATTATTAAATATAAAAGCACTAAACCTCTCTCCTAAAAGCTTCACTCATTCAAAAGTTTTATTTGAACCCTAAATAGTTCTCAAGTAGATTACTAAGAAAAGCTCATCGATTGTTTAAAAATAGCCTTTTTGCCTTTTTGCAGATTGCCATGTCTCCTTTTCGATTAATTGAAAATTATACTTTTTTCAAAGTATCTCTCTTTTTCAAACAAGCATTGCAAAGCTGGCTACAATTTCAATTTCATCCCCCTGAAAATATTATGGCTGAACTCAAATGTGCTGAATGATAAAATACCTGTATTTATGGGGAAGATGTTTGAAAAGGGTATTTTGTCCTTAAATTATATTGTAAATTGGAATGGTAGAGTTATGTCCTTCATGGAGTTATCAGAATTGTACCGAAAGGTCTGCTCAATCCAAGAGAACAACCAATTGATTACAGCATTACCCCAAAAATGGAGGAGGCGGGAGGAGGTAGGGAACTGGTCTGTCTGCCCAATATAAAGGATCAAAACTGATGGAGGAATAAAAATAGCATAAATAGGAAAGTATGCCAGTTTCATTTGAGGACCAGGATGTTGACAACTGTGCCATACAGATTGCAAAATAGTTGGGAAGACATTTTTGATGTACCAATTCCATGGTACAGGGTGTATGAGTTGATATATAAAACAATGCAAGATTCTAGACTTCGTGCATTTCAGCTAAAATTATTATATAGAATTCTTGCCACCAACAAATTGTTGAATAATTGGGGCCTAAAATCATCAAAGCTCTGCAGATTTTGTTGTGAAGATACATAATCAATAGACCATTTATTTTGGTATTGCCCTCAGATAGCCTGTTTCTGGTCTCAGGAATGGCAGAAAATGCATATCATTGATCTAAAATTGACCCTACAAATAGTACTGTTAGGAGATCTGGAGAGACTGGGTCAGTCAATTACTAATATACTAAAACTCTTAGTAAAAATATTTATCTTCAACTCGCAATCTGTGGATTCTATTCGATTAGATAGATTGAAATTGTACGTTAAACATCACAGCATAGTTGAAAAATATGTGTTGTGCAGAAACCCGAAGTGGGTGGCCAGCAGAGATAGATGGGATGGGCTGAGGGAAGCTGAGGGTTGGTATGTGGAGTTGGAGACAAGTGGGAGTGGAGTTGCTGTGTGGGAGATAGAATGATGGTCAAAGATAAAATATTATTTTTTTTAAGTTTAAAAAAAGTCAAAATAAAACATAATAAAAGTACATTTGAATGACACTAAGTGGCAGTGTTTTTACAATTAATGTCGGTTTGCCTGAGGCTGATGCCGTGCCGGTGTTTGTACACATACATATACACTCTCATTCAAATAAACACATACAAGAACACACACATACATGTAATAGTGCCAGACATGCACACAAACATATACAGTTGGCATTGCTGTTATGATTTCAGTTGTCCTTGATGTCCTTTATTTTAAATGTATTATTAAAAAAAAGTGCATTGTTTGCTGTTTTCTTCTGTCTTTTCCTTTTTTCTCTTTAGTTCATTCTCTTGGTTGTTGGTGCATTGTGGGGTTCTTGGGGGTGGGGAATGGAATTAATTGTATTTTTTATTTTTCTTCCTGGGGGGGACTGTGGGAGGGGTCTCGAATGGTTGAGGGACAGCTATTGGGGAACTGTGGGGGGATCTTGGAGGGTTCGGGTTCACGGTTTTTGGCCTGGTGGTAGATCGGTCAACATGCCCTTGAGCAGGGCATTGAGCCTGGATGCTTCTGTGTGTCGCTCTGAATGGGAATCTGTTGGATGACTGGTATGATGTAGTTGTTGAGTGGCTTCACTACAAGTATATTGTATTTTTCGAATATTCAATAAATAAATAAAAAGTATATTGCCTGTTCAGAGTATCCCTTAGCTAATATATTTTATTCCACAGGAGACAGATGCATGATTAATGATCTTATTCATATTTATTAGCTTTGGAGGGCAGCTTCTCTAAAATGTTTACAGTCTCATAACATGGTGTGGACAAACCCTCCCCCACCCTGTGTATAGTCAAATATAAATCATAATTGTGCCGGCGAAACAGTGGCAGCAGTCTCTAACCAGGCAGTGCCTTGTTACAGTACATATGCTGTTTAATCATAAGTAAACAGTCAAAGCTGTGTGGAAACGTAAGTGGGAAGGTAAGATAAAAACCCTCACGTACTCCTAGCATATGTTACACGCAAGGGAGGGAGCAGATGGCTTGTTTAGTCCAATGTTATTTACCTGCTGGGTCGATAAACTAGAATTCATAGAGCAGATATCTTATCAACTCACAAAATACCAGCACATCCACCAAAGCACAAAATGTGCTAAATATACTTTAACTACACATTAATATTTGTACCTCAACGTGGGTAGAAAGAACATGACCAAAAAAAACGTATCCCAAAAGCATACCTCAGGATGAAACCAGGTTTGACTGGTATAGCCCTCAACAATAATCAATAATAGCGCTTACTTTCATCTTCGGAATTAAATAAATATATCTCAGTCCTCCAAAATCAATTGCACAAGATGTGGTTGGAATGTGTTTGCGCTTTTGAGGAAAAAGAGTGACCTTGTTACAGTACTGTAGGCTAGAACCATGGATGTTCTCTGCATGATTAAAGAGTTTTATTTATTGCCTAATAACTTTGGTACAGATGTAGGATCTTAATTTGTTGCTGAGAATTTTCCTGTTCCACAGGAAATGGAGATGAGTTTTGTGATTTACGTAAATTCACTGAAAACCTGCACTAGCACACGGTTATTTTAACAGCACTGCACTTTTCATGTAGCCTAATTTTAGCCAGCTAACTGCCTAACTACAGTTCAAGCAATATTATGTTCTAAAAGTTCAAATCCAGTTGCTGCAAGATTATGCTGCGACAATACTGGTCAAATCCATCTACCTTCATCACGATACTGTATATTGTATGTGCATAGTAGAAAGAAATACAACAAATTAAATCAGTGAGTCTTTTCATGAGGAAACATATTGCTTGTCACAACATGATCAACAGTTTAATGTGATATCAACATGCATAAGCACTGCATTGGCAAAAAATAAAAGTGTAGATTTTTTTCAGCATAATATGGCACAAAAACGAACAAAAAAGAAGCGTTTTACATTTTCCCAAACATTTTAGAAATTCAAATACAGATAGATATGTGTAGAAGGTTTCTTCTCTTCCAGAAAGCAAATATTTGATTCACAGTGTTCTGGAGCAGAAATGAAAGAATCATCAAGCGTCTTAATTCATCAAGAGAGTCTTCATTAAACACACTGATAACGAGTGATGAGGGATAAAAAGGAATCATTTAACATGATTATCACTTGATAGTCTCTGGGTTGCATTAATCCGTAAATACAAAGTGAAATAAATAATTAGTAGCTCCAACGATTCTGTGGGCAGCTGAGTTTGAGTGTAATTGTAACGCCCTTATGTGGTGGTGAGTGAAAATGTGACAAGAGTCACGTTGCTTTGCCAGGTGTTTGGTTGGAGGTTGTGGGGAACGTAAATTGCAGGATTTGTAACATGTGTGTAGCAGCAGTTTCCACTCCATGCATGTTCTTGTTTTCTAACCTTACCCTAACACTTACCTTAGCCACTTGCTAGAGTAGTATACCTAAACTTAACCTTACCCTGCCTACCACTTACCCTAACCACTTCATAGCATGCCTAAACCTTACCCATTCTAGATGTTCATTACTTACATTTGTTTATGCTTAAGTAAGAGTGTGCAAAGGCGCCTCGGTATGGAGATGGCCACATACCGTACAATGACCACGAAGTGAGTTTCCCATGGCAGTATTCAAATATATACAAATCCGTATGAGATAGTTTTGTCCTATACCATGGATAGAAATAACCAAAGTCCATGTTTTTTGTTTTTTTACTGTATTCATTCTTGTTCTCTATCTAGAGTAGGCAATCCCTGATTGGCTTATGTTAGCCAAACAAAATATTTAAAGAGTATTAGCTAGCTTTTGACACATAAAAAGAGAAATTACTTTTTCAAATCTCTCTCACATATACTGAACAACCAAACATGGATGTGGTGTTAGCTGTGAAAAGGAGCAGGATATACTTTTGTGAGAATAATTGTGTGTTTTTTTTCTGTCTACTTCTGATTGTAAGTGGTTACCACAGACAAACAAAATCTTGGCCCTCTGATCTTTGAAGATTTTTCTTTAGTTTACTCTCTAATGATGGGCAGAAATGGAAGTCAAAGGGTAACGAGATCCCACACAATGCCTTTGAACCACATACAGTACCTGTACAAGCTCTAATGTACAAGCCAATGTCATGACAAAACAATACGCCATAAAACATGGACTTCCCATATCGTACACCAATTCAATAAATAAGATAAAGTAGGCTTATACTGAGTACACATTAGAGTATCTTTAAATAGTTTATACAACAGCGTTATTAAAAATCCCAACTTGTGTTTTTTTTTTTCATTGAAAAGTCTCTATTACAGATGGCAAGACAGGTTTAAGTTACACGGACAACATTTCCCTTGTATACACGTTCGCAACTCACAACAAGAGAATTGGCCATTACATTCAAACAACAAAATGCCTTCTCTTCAAACAATATTCAACTTTAAAGACAAAATTACACTGTGTACATTTTTTACATTCTGGGCAATATCTAATAGAGCAATAGCTAATATGTTTTAACAATTGAAAACGACTCCATGATAGGCTACCATGTAACATATACAGCAGTAACATCAGGCTTTAATGTGTAGCGTGAAGCTATATTATAGACGCTCATTTCAATAGCTACTTAAGAGATCAGAAATACAGCATCACAAAGGACCAACAATATGCACATGCACATATAAGAAGGCAAACTACCAAACATTCACAGTTTTGATGTATGATAAGATGGTCAGTGAAACATCAAAATCCACATTCTTTCCTTTCCTGAGAGTCAGACTCAGCAATCTTCCTGTGATAATGACGGAGAGAACGAGAGAGAAAGCAAGATAGAGGGAGAGAGAGGGAGAAAGAGAAAGAAAGAGACGCTCACTACACATATGATAGTATGTCCAGTATGGCACATCATCTGGCGTGGCGTTATTCTGATGATGGAACAGCGCTGATGTGGAACTATGTAGCTTGAGCGCATATCCAGTTTTCTTCATATTGTCTTCATACCATTTCCGAATCGAAACATGGAACCTCATAGCATTAGGTCTCAGAAGGACACTTGAAAACAACCAATCATCATGGCCGTAGTTGAGCTGGCACTCGGTGACCTCCAATCAGACGTTGGTGCAGTTGGTGGAGGGTGGTGTGTTGTCCACCTTGCTGCGGAACTCCTTGAGTTCGTTGAGAGGGGAGTTGGTAATCTGACACCTGAAAACCTGCTTGTAGGCCTTCCTGAAGTTCTCCGAGAGGAAGGCATAGATGACAGGGTTGACGGAGGAGTTGCTATAGGCCAGGCAGTGGGCCGCCACCCGGAACAAGAAGGACCACTGGGTCAAGGGGAAGTTGCCGAACTCCACCCACAGGTGGACCACATGGTGGGGGAGCCATGACAGGCAGAACACCACCACCACTACAAGAACCGTCTGGGCAGTCTAGTGGGGAGAGAGAGGGGGGGGGGGCACAGGGTAAAAGGTCTTCAAGTATGAAGAGTGCAATTTGTCCACTACAGTTTTATCTTTTTTTTTTTAAATGGACTTCTGAACGCATCTATTAATGTCAATACATTGTCTAGTTGTTATAACTATGTGCGTCCACTAAGCATGTGACGTGTATAACCTTGTCCCTTTACGAGATTGCCTTTCAGTAGAATCTGGGATGTTCTCATGTCTTTTGCCAAAACTAGCAGAGTTAAAGGTGGCACCTGTCAGATGAAATGCCAATTTCATGCTTGCTGGCCTGCTCTGTCTTTCCCCTGCATTCCTGGCTTGCAGATTGATTTACCGCTGTGTTAAATAATTAGCACGCAACATGGGAGATATATTAAAGAGCGGGAACATACAGAGAAGGCATTGGGGCCAGGCTGGAGATGTTTACAAATGTGTCTGCTTGCTTTCTGCTGCTATTTGGGTAAAAGGGAGGCTTGAGTGCCTGCCACAGCAGTCTCCTAGCCCCACTAACATGGTAGCACATGGAGCTTTTCCAGGAAACTGGGAGACGATGCTCAGAAAAAAGGAGGGAGGGAGGGAAGGAGAGAGGGAGATGAAGGACACAGAGAGAGGAGTGAGGCGGGGAGAAAGATATATGGTCAAAGACCGATAGGAACGCAGGCTACAAAAAACAGACCTGTAATATCGAGACAGAGAGATCAGACATGCAAACACAGAGGGATAGACGTAGCTAAGTAATGAATTGAATGAAGTGAGGTTTTCAGTAAGCTTGGTGGCATCATGAAAATGTACGTAAGTCCAGCTCAAACACCTACCATTCAGCACTACAACCAGCCCAAAATCAACATCAACCACATTGTTGCGAAAGGCACAGCCACATAAAAAACCTCCCTTTCACCTGTTCCCAGGTCTCCCTTGAAGGCTAGCAGAACTGACTGTACCCTGAATTCCCAATCATTCAGATCTGTCAAATTGGTATGTGTAGTGTTCAATTACTCATTCAACAGTCAAATCCCAAATTTAAAATGGAAATAACCTTGACCTGTTATTTATTGTTACCATCATTAGTCTAGGTGTTTGAGTCTATGTGGTGTTTCTCTTGGAGACCGAGCACAGTTAATTTGATGGTGACAACTTGTGAATCTGTAAATAGTTCTTGGGCTCATATATGGAAATATAAATGTATAAATCACTATCTTAAGTTACTGTATATGGTATGGAAGAGGAATCTGAATCTGTTTGTATAGTACCGCACACATACACATATACCCCCCCCCCCCCAACACAACACGCACACACATGCCCAAACACACACGCCCACACACACACACAGTCAGAGGGGCTCAAAATCCCCCAAAAGACAAAATCAATGAAGTGAAACAGCGGAGGTAGGACATTGTGACTTCCCCACTGCCATCCTCACATTGAAGGGCTTTAGTTCTCCATTTAGAGGCTATTGGAAGAACAAGTCCAGCATTGGCATCCATAACGATTCCTGTGTGCTGTTTAACTATACGCCTAATTGAATGAAATAACAGAGTAAAACTGTTAAATCTGCTAATTAACTGTGCCTCACACCTCCTACACAGGGAATTCATTAAAACATAGTGGCATGCCAATCAAAAACAAACCCATTACCTACTCCAGGGAACACCTTTTTTTTTGCAGAACAGCCTAAAGATGTTTTTTAAGACTGCAATCGCTAACAGCCGTCTGTTGACATTTAATTTATTTGAGTAGGTTTATTATGAAGTGCCAGAAAGTACTGGAATTCATATGACACATCCCATTTATAACCAAGTGCATGATACAAAAATCCAGGTTTATCTGGCCTCCATTGATCTCCCATGTTACGATTCCCTTTATAATAATCCAAACACATTGTCAGGATTATTTTTGAGGAGTGGATTGAAAGTAAAACATTTGCTCAATACGCTTGTCAAAGTAAAAGGACAAAGAGGATGACAGGAGCTTTAGAGATATCCCTATGAGCACAAGATGTTGAAAATCTGTATTTTTTTGTTGCGCTGGGATGCCACACACGACAGTCTATAAACACCCTGTCCTCCTCCTGTGTGTACCTAGGGCTGATAAGTGGAGACGTTTTTATAACAGTGGCGATAGTAGCATGATTTTCCCAGCTGCTCCTGACACGCCGTTTCACAGCATTGGAGGAGTAACTGAACTGATGGCTGGAGATCGAGGCCAGCCAGTGTACAAAACAATATGAACACCTGCTCTTTCCATGACATAGACTGACCAGGTGAATCCAGTTGAAAGCTATGATCCCTTTTAAATCCACTTCAATCAGTGTAGATGAAGGGGAGGAGACAGGTTAAAGAAGGATTTTTAAGCCTTGAGACAGTTGAGACATGGATTGTGTACGTGTTCCATTCAGAGGTTGAATAAGCAAGGCAAATTATTTAATTGCCTTTGAACGGGTTATGGTAGTAGGTGCCAGGCGCACCGGTTTGTGTCAAGAACTGCATCGCTGCTGGGTTTTTCACACTCAACAGTTTCCCGTGTGTATCAAGAATGGACCACCACCCAAAGGACATCCAGCCATCTTGACACAACTGTGGGAAGCATTGGAGTCAACATGGGCCAGCATCCCTGTAGAACGCTTTCAACACCTTGTAGAGTCCATGCCCCGACAAATTGAGGCTGTTGTGAGGGCAAAAGTGGCAGGTGGATTCAATATTATGAAGGTGTTCTTAATGTTTTGTCCACACAGACACACAAGCACGCACACAATTGATTATACCTTTAATTGAACACCTTGCGTCTTGATCTGCCTATGGACACAGTCTCCGTTTTCTTTACTCATTTGACATATTTAATTGTATCCACAGTTAAAGCTTTAATTGTAAATAAATGAGGCTGGTTGGGTGAGATGATTGACGACTCAAACATACACATCGATTTGAACCAGGTAGCAATATCTCATCAGTTAGGTTTCCATCCAATAGGCAATATATTTTCATGAGAATATTCAAAAAATCTGCATAAAAACAATATGTGCATTTTCCCACCAGAGATGTGTTTCCATCGAATTGACTTATTGTGGCTGTGCGTAATGACATAGTCCACATACAAATGACTTTTGTCGTTAAATTCCCATGTACCGGATCAAAAAATATAAGTTAAATGGGTTTCCATCACATTTTCAACTCTACCGATGGTTTTGTCACAAAAAAGTTGCATTATATAGTGCATGTGCCCCATGCGTTTATATTTGTCAAATCGCAGCCAAGCATCGATCATCATGTCACCAGAGTAAGACCGTTGATATTTATTGGAACGGAGCATCCCCACCCTGTGAAGTTCATCATCATTTATTTCATTTGTAGCCTAATAAACTGAAGGAAGGCCTGAGTCTTAGTGGGAGGACCACACCCCGTGTAATCGAGTGACTCCGAGTGACATAAAGATCCCACCTTGTCTATCGTATTTAGCTTTGTCAACATTTGGAAAGTTTACCGACAAATGAACTGTTTCCATCAGGCCTGTCGTGACATTTTTTATCCGACATGTACTTTACCTGCATAAAAAGGTTGGATGGAAACCTGATTATAGTGAAGATATTCCTATAGACAAATATTATTTCATTAACCAAAGTTTATACTCATTGAATGACATTTAAACTGTCTATGTGACAAAATGAGAATACATTTTTGTAAACACATAGTTCAGACCAACATGAATATTTTATTCTTTAGTTATGCGTAAGCCATGTGGACCAGTGTCTGGGCATATTGTTAAAGGCCAACACTAAAGAGGCGAGCAGCAGCAGCAGCAGGTTGGCTTAGACAGGCAAATGGCCATTATGAAGAGTAATGGCTGAAAGTCCAGTTTAATTGCACTTTCCCACTCTGCTGCTTCACTCAAGTGTGGCAATTGACAGGCGCTTCAGGGACATTGTAGATGGAATGTACTGTCGATACCAAGTGCCTTATATTCAATTTACAACACTGACTAAGTGTATTGGTTATTTTTCTTCACTAGACTGTTATTTTTGCCTAGAAAACTGGCGATGGGATGTTGGTTCTTCCATGGTATACGTTGCAGCTCTATGCAGGTGCGTCAGTATGTGAGGACGGCTAGGGGGTCGTCCGGACGGGGGCTAAGCCGCTAGTCCGGAAGTTGGAGACAGCTTTTTCCTACAATCTAGAGCCATAATCATTATGATTAATTCTATGTCAATAATATTTCTATTTGTCTGCATATCTAAACATACCTCTTGAGCTGTCTGTGGTTCTTCTTTGAAAGAAACTAAATATGCTTCTCTGCATCTCTGCTAAAATCTGGGTAAAAGATTGAAAGGAATGTGAGTTTTGTTCAGTACATGTAGTTTTTGCTTGCTTTTTTTTAAGTCTACCAACCTTGCCAGAAGACATGTCAGCTAAGATAGTTAGACAAGCTAGCTACTCTAACTTGACTGATAGCATGAAATGGCTTCTTGGTAGTCAGATATGAGGTTGGGAGATTGGGAAGCTATCTGTGCCTGCTAAAGCCAACATCATAAAATTGCTAGGTGGCGAGAAACAACAACCACTATATATATATATTTTTTTTTTACATCATTATGTCTTTGAAAACATCTTATCCAAATAGTGTTTTTAGGCTACAGGGATAGAAGCTTTATAAAGCTTAAATGATATTGAATGTTTTAACACTTGCCTAGAGCTCTTGACAAGATGTCTAGAAAAATCATTAAAGTAAAAATGTCAAAAAACAACAAAACAGTGGCCCCCACACTTGTTTGACATATAGCTGAGCTGAGTGATGAGGCGTAACTCCTTTCAAATTCATAGACAGCTCTTTAAATGCAAGGACTGACAGGCCAAGATGGTCAAACTCCTAGATATAGTTTTAACCACATTTTGAAGCTAAACGATGTATCTTTACATTCTTGATGTAAACAAGTAGTACAACCTTCTATTTTGGGTTATGACAAAGCCATAGTGGGTCATAGTGCTAAGCTTATGAGACATGTATAAGTTATATTCTTCAAGAATCATTAAGTAAATATTAAGAATTGAAATGACAATTGCACGGCTTCCTAAATCCCAGACCGTAGCTTTAAATCCAAGACTGTAACTAATGTTGGTCTTGTTCCCCTACTATTCCTGCAGGACAACTGGTGTGGAAGACTGTAATACTCCAACATAAATGCATTTGTGGGGCTGTCCGCCATACACTAACGATCACCATCAACAGTCAATATGCAAATGTCATGAATGGTTTTACATACCTTCTTTTTCGATGCCTCTGACTTTTTGGACATGTTTCTGAGTTTTTTGTGCAGGTGATTTAAAACCTGAAAATGCATAAAGAATTGTGTGATGACCTATCAAACGATTAATTAAAGCCTATGCTATAACAAATATGTAATAACATTGTATTGAAATCGTTTATTTTCAAAGGCTATCTAATTTATGTCTTAGTTGTCCCCATCTTAGATTACACAAACTCAGAAATTGACATATGTAAAGGCAATTATCTATCAATACAATATTAAGCACATCAGGATTGCTTGCGTACCTTTGCGTAACAGAACGAAATCAGCAGCAGGGGCAATACATAACCAAAAACAAACGTGCACACAACATAGACTTTCTTTTGGTTTTGATCCGGCCACACTTCCCAGCAATAGGTGTGATTCTCGTCTCTCTGGTATATGTTGTGTATGACCGCGACTGGCGCCGCCATGGCCAAAGAGAGTATCCAAATGACCACCACTCCGATCAAAGCGTGCTTTGACACGCGGATGTAGGACGACTTTCTGGAGTGAACAATGGCAATGTAGCGGTCCACCGACATTGCGGACAAGGTGAAAATACTGACCAGCATGGAAACGGTGAAGAAATAATGAATAAACTTGCAGATGAAGGCACCCAGAACCCATGTCGGCATCATGTAAATAGTTGACTGAAAAGGGATGCAGAAAAGCAGGTAGGACAAGTCGGCGATGCTAAGGTTTAGGATGAATATGTTGGTGGTGCTCCGTGGTTTTCCGGGTTTACTACGGGCGAGCACCGTGATGACCATGGAGTTTCCCAACACTCCAAGCGTAAAGATGAGTCCGAAAACCAAAAGCGTAATGAAGTTGTCCATACCAATCCCGAACAGAAGTTTCTGGTTTTCCTCCTCGACATCGGTTCTGTTGAGATACCATGACGCAAATTCGGTTAGGTTGTCCAAACCAGACGAGTTCATCACTTTTTCTAGTGCTGAACTATTTTCAAATTTAAGTGTAGGGCGCACAAATGCCTTCATATGTCTTCATGGGTCGTTTGACAGTAGCTGGCAGACGTTTTTGCCTATTCAGATAATAAAAGCATAGTTTGTTTCAATGTCTCTTGAGTCTCTTGAATACAGCCATCAGACAATATTGTATCTCAATTCGTTACAATGTTCCTCATTGTTTTTCGATACAATGTAAGTGAAGATACTTTTTACGTTACATTTTGTCAATATGTCTGAAGTTAGCTGCCCAGAGTGTATGTACTGTTCTATATATTCTTGGTGCGTAATGCAGTTGCTGTCTCCACCGGGTGCGTCCTCAGTCGCTGGATGGCTCCGCTCAAATCCCTCCTCGCCCTATTTCCCCCTACATATTATAGAAGGGGCTGGGCTGCGCGTCTCACGTCAGCTTTCAGTACCACCGCCCAAGATGTACTAAAAAGCACTCCAAAATGAAACTTGGCCATAATTATGCACAATGCGATGTATAAGACATCGAATGACATGATTCTCTTGTTGGCTAACATCTGGGGTGATTGCAATTGCTAACAGCAGTCTAATATACACTGAGTGTACAAAATATTCGGAACACCGTCCTAATATTGAGTTGCACCCCAGTTTGGCCTCAGCACATCCTAAATTTGTCGGGGCTTGGACTCTTCAAGGTGTCGAAAGCATTCCACAGGGATGCTGGCCGATATTGACTCCAAAGATTCCCACAATTGGCTGCATGTCCTTTGGGTGGTGGACCATACTTGATACACACGGGAAAATGTTGAGCGTGAAGTACGTGACACACTCAAACCGGTGCGCCTGGCACTTACTACCATACCCTGTTAAAGGCACATGGCACACATAGACAATCCATGTCTCAATTCGTCTTTAACCTGTCTCCTCCACTTCATCTACACTGGTGGATGTGGATTTAACACATAAATAAGGATAGCTTTCAACTGGATTCACCTGGTCAGTCTATGTCATGGAAAGAGCAGATATTCCTAATGTCAAATCAAATTGTATTTGTCACATGCCCTGAAGACTTTACTGTGAAATGCTTATACTTACAGGCCAACAATGCAGTTCAATGCAAATAGTCCGGGTGGCCATTTGATTCATTGTCCAGCTTTATCTCTTGAAAATGTTGTGTACACTCAGTGTAGTTGGCATTCATCATGTCTGTGAAATGGGCCTGTTGGCTTATGAAACAAGGTGTTGGATATGTGGTTAGCCAATGAAGGATAGTGGTCCAGGCTTGACAAACATTATTTCATCCCAAATTATTATATTTTAAAAAAATGACAAGCATTAGCTCCTCTCTGATAATGGTAAATGATTGTGTCTGGCTCTTGTTCTGGCAGTAGGCCTAGAGCATGTATTTAGGGACAGGATACTTCATGAGATGGAGGCATTTTCAGTAAAAGATACAGAATCCACAATAGCCCATTAGTATATCCCCCAGGGTTCTCCCCTGTGGATGGTCAAATGTTGGTGCCATTCCTCCTCTGCTGAACAACATCAGGACAAAGAAAAGTGTGCTCTCCAGAACAAATCATTTCAGTTATCTCTGATATCCTTCAATTTGCTTCCACTCACCCATGCCATTTACTAATTGATGTTACAGCCCTCTGGTTAATGGAATTCTCACACATGTGCAGGACTAAACAGTACAGACGAGATTCATGACTGGTGGATCATGCTTAAAACACACACACCCATACACGCATGGATACACACACAGACATACATGCACAGACACACACACACATATGCACACACACACACACCCAAACACACACATGCACGCACACACAAATACGCACACGCAAACAAACTAGAGGTCGACCGATTAATCGGAATGGCTGATTAATTAGGGCCGATTTCAAGTTTTCATAACAATCGGAAATCGGTATTTTTGGACACCGATTTGGCCAATATTTTTTTTAAGAACACATTCTTATTTTCAATGACGGCCTAGGAACGGTGGGTTAACTGCCTTGTTCAGGGGCAGAACGACAGATTTTTACCTTGTCAGCTTGGGGATTCAATCTTGCAACCTTACGGTTAACTAGTCCAACGCTCTAACCACCTGCTTTACATTGCACTCCACGAGGAGCCTGCCTGTTACGCGAATGCAGTAAGAAGCCAAGGTAAGTTGCTAGCTAGCATTAAAATGATCTTATAAAAAACAATCAATCAATCATAATCACTAGTTAACTACACATGGTTGATGATATTACTAGTTTATCTAGCCTGTCCTGCGTTGCATATAATCGCTTAGGTACACGTTGCTCCAACGTGTACCTAACCATAAACATCGATGCCTTTCTTAAAATCAACACACAAGTATATATTTTTAAACCTGCATATTTAGTTAATATTGCCTGCTAACATGAATTTCTTTTAACTAGGGAAAATGTGTCACTTCTCTTGCAACAGAGTCAGGGTATATGCAGCAGTTTGGGCCGCCTGGCTCGTTGCGAACTGTGTGAAGACTATTTCTTCCTAACAAAGACTTTGCCAAACGGGGGATGATTTAACAAAAGCGCATTTGCGAAAAAAGCACAATCGTTGCACGAATGTACCTAACCATAAACATCAATGCCTTTCTTGAAATCAATACACTGAAGTATATATTTTTAAACCTGCATATTTAGCTAAAAGAAATCCAGGTTAGCAGGTGAAATTATTAACTAGGTGAAATTGTGTCACTTCTCTTGCGTTCATTGCACGCAGAGTCAGGGTATATGCAACAGTTTGGCTCGTTGCGAACTAATTTGCCAGAATTTTACGTAATTATGACATAACATTGAAGCTTGTGCAATGTAACAGGAATATTTAGACTTATGGATGCCACCCGTTAGATAAAATACGGAACGGTTCCGTATTTCACTGAAAGAATAACCGTGATAGTTTCCGGATTCGACCATATTAATGACCTACGGCTCGTATTTCTGTGTGTTATTATGTTATAATTAAGTCTCTGATTTGATAGATCAGTCTGACTGAGCGATGGTAGGCACCAGCAGGCTCGTAAGCATTCATTCAAACAGCACTTTCGTGCATTTTGCCAGCAGCTCTTCGCAATGCTTCAAGCATTGCGAAGAGCTTCAAGCATTGTTTCTGTCTTCAAGCCTATCAACTCCCGAGATTAGGCTGGTGTAACCCATGTGAAATGGCTAGCTAGTTAGTGGGGTGCGCGCTAATAGCGTTTCAAACGTCACTCGCTCTGAGACTTGGAGTAGTTGTTCCTCTTGCTCAACATGGGTAACGCTGCTTCGAGGGTGGCTGTTGTTGATGTGTTCCTGGTTCGAGCCCAGGTAGGAGCGAGGAGAGGGACGGAAGCTATACTGTTACACTGGCAATACTAAAGTGCCTATAAGAACATCCAATAGTCAAAGGTATATGAAATTCAAATCGTATAGAGAAATAGTCCTATAATTCCTATAATAACTACAACCTAAAACTTCTTAACTGGGAATATTGAAGACTAAAAGCAACCACCAGCTTTCATATGTTCTCATGTTCTGAGCAAGGAACTTAAACGTTAGCTTTCTTACATGGCACATATTGCACTTTTACTTTCTTCTCCAACACTTTGTTTTTGCATTATTTAAACCAAATTGAACATGTTTCATGATTTATTTGAGGCTAAATTGATTTTATTGATGTATTATATTAAGTTAAAATAAGTGTTCATTCAGTATTGTTGTAATTGTCATTATTACAAATAAATAAAAAATTGGCGGATTAATCGGTATCGGCTTTTTTTTTGGTCCTCCAATAATCGGTATTGGCGTTGAAAAATCATAGTCGGTCGACCTCTAAAACAAACACACTATATGTGGGCCTTGTACAGTTCCTTGGTAGCGTATGGGACTCTATAGTACACTGTGAGTTATGACTTATTGTCCAAGATAGTGAATGTTAATTAAGATTAGACAGTGTGACACATAAACCCTGCTGTGGCCTATTGTTGGGGTGTCATAGAGCTCTGGGGAATGATTTACCAAAATACCTGGAGCTATCAAAGAACAACGATAACCATGCTAAAACTGAAATTGAGATGGAACTGACCACCATCTCTTCTCAGGACCTCCAGGCATTCTGGGGGTTATTTTTCAATGCCTGTGTTAATGCTATGGTGCTGGCCTAAGCTGGGAGATGAAATGGAATGGACCCAGAAGTTCAGCAAGCGCTGCCCTAGAAGCTATGGCAACAGAGCCACGATGCTAGGTAGCGTGTATTTCCCTCATTGTCCTGGGTCAGGGTCGAATGGCTTTTCTCAGCCCAGCTAGCGCCGAGCTATCAGTGCATGCCCAAACACACATTTCCACGCAGCACCCATATCACCCCAATCATGCAGCTGTGTTTACCCACATCAGCAAAGAGTCATCAACATCAAAGGCAGGAAGAAGAGAACCTGCCATTTGAGTCAGAACCACTCCATTGGCTTCAAGACCTTTTGCTTCACAGACAACAAAGGCATTGTGGACAAGAGAGAGTAGATTTATAAGCTATAGCTTATTCTTCATTTGGCTGAATGTCATTGTTCACTGCACTCTGTCATTCAATGAACACAAGGAAAATGTACTTTAGACAGCCCTAGTATTTTCATAAGACATGATCAATAACATGCAGGTTTTATTCGCTGGGCTTAATGTGATTGAGATTAAAATGGAATGATGTAAACAGATTGACACCAAACAAATGACGGCAATCATAAAGATTATTTCACAAATAAATGTATCATTTCAAAGTGAAAGTAAACAGTAAGGTTTATATAGTTATTGGATTTTAGATCTGGTTTAGGTGAGCCTTATGACTCCAGATGATGATCATGGTGCAGAAAGAAAAAAAAGCAACATTGAGACAGGACGATGTACAGCATCAAGAACACACGCACCAGCATGCCAAATGAACACAATACATTTAAGAATATTCTTCAATATACTTCAAACAGATTGATGAATACAACATCCGTTTACCCTGTCAACTTATCGGCATCAACCTTTTTCAGGATTTTTCATATGGCCAAACAAATAACTGAGATTATAGGTTCTAGAAAAATAGACCACATGGTTACTATGGAATTTTACTTCCACTAGATGGGGCTATTCTATATTGAAGAGATAGGGTTGTCTGAAGCAGCTGTGACGGTAATTGATTAGCTGATTAACTGAACTACTTAGTTGAATCCTTAGTACAGCCAACCTAAATAGGTGTGAAATAAATTGTGTTTTCATCAATTCTAGTGCACCAAAATGTTCAATTGGTGCTGTCTGTTTAAGATGTGAGCATTATCTGTACTTACAGAAGTGAACATGCAATGAGAATAAAAGCCAACCTTTACAATTAAATAAGTACGTAGAATGTATATGCAAATATTTGGTTTCGGACAACCAACAGATACTGTTTCCTAGGCTGTGAGCACTAAAAGCTGAATTGTGAACACCCCATGTTGCTGGCAACGCACCACAAATAAGACTGTTCCCTCTGTGATTGGTCTGTCAAATATCAGAGCTTTGTTGTGCCTCTATTTTATGCTATTTCATCCTTGGCTCACCTAGCTACAGATAGAATGCCCAATACAGGCTTTCTGAGCACGAGGTGGAAAACCCCCAGAATGGCCTGTCAATTTTCTTCCAGTGTTGTTGCAGTGGACATTGCCTGAGTGTTCTGAGGGAGACTCTCTATTTACAGAGCACCTTAATCACTGCTTCTGATGTGAAGGTGCCTCCGACTCCAATGATATGGCAATTACCTGCTTGTTGTTGTCCAGGAAAGGAAGCTAGCTGGCTAGCAGCATGCAGGAAACGTTTTGGCCATTATAGGCTACCAGCATACAGATCTGGTATCAGTACAGTCTCCTAAGTGGCAGACATAGAGGAAACAGAACAGCAGCTCACTTGTAAAGCCCACTTATTGAGGCTTTAGCCATATGCAAATGTGCAATAGTGAGGACAATGACAATAGCCAACTGAACACATATCCATCTCAATCAGATGGTAAAAATAATAGTGTTAGGTTGTAGCGTCAATAACACAATGACAATTCACAAATCAACGTGAAGCCCTGTCTTAATGGTGGTTTTAGCCCCCCCCCCCCCCACCCCCCACACACTCTAGATGATTGCCTCCCGAAGGAGAAGCCAGGCCTTCTTGATAATGATGACTGATTATCAACGTAGGAAAAATAACAATAAAACTGAGTAACATGAGATGGAAAATCTCTGTTTGCAATCTCTGTATTTCCTGCTCCTAGGTTTCCTGAACGGAAGACACAACACCTGTGTCCAAAAGTCTCCTATCAGCATAATTGCATTGGTCATTACTGATGAGAGACAACCACAGATTCCTGTTATAACCATAAAGCGGTTGTTCAGGGTCGTATTCGCTTGGCACCAAATGGACGAAAACAGACTGACACCGAGAGGGACTACTGTACCTCAACTTGTTCAATATGAATCGCTCGCTTTTGTTTTCCGTTGCAATGGTGTGCACTAATGAATACAACCCAAGATTGTATGGCTTGCTGTATGGTCTGTTGCAAATTAATCCTACAGTATGTGACATTTACATACAATAGTTGGTCATTTCTTACATCCAAAATAATACCAGAGATCTTTGGACACATGTTTCCTTGTCTGAGCTGGAACGCAGAAAGAATATCAGTTATTACAACCTATTTCTTCCACACTTTCTTTTCTTAACATTTATTGTGTAATTTGATTCCATCTGACAGTTATGGCAGGGCAGAAAAGCACAAACTTTCAAGGAAATTGAAAGTGAATGAATAAATTGTTTTGTATTTGTCTCTGAACACCTGATCCTGTGGGTCTACTGCGTTATATGCTTCGATGCAACCCCCAAACAGATATAAAATGTGAAATTTCAATTCTGGGTTCGATTAGTATTCAAGTATAGTCTTTTCAGGCATTGGAAAAATAAATACCCTGTAAAAAATTTTCATAAGTGTCACGTCCTGACCAGTAAAGGGGGTTACTTGTTATTGTAGTTTGGTCAGAGCGTGGCAGGGGGTGTTTGTTTTATGTGTTTCGGGGTTTTTGGTTTATGTTCTATGTTATTATATTTCTATGTTTGTTCTAGTGTGTCTTTCTATGTTTAAGTTTCTTGGGTTGACCTTCAATTGGAGGCAGCTGTTCCTCGTTGCCTCTAATTGAAGGTCCTATTTAGTAGGGGTGTTTTTCCATGGGTTTTGTGGGTAGTTGTCTCCATGTATTGTCAGTGTACCTTACAGGACTGTTTTTCGTCGTTTGTTTAGTATAAGTGTTTTTGATTTTGTTTTCTTCAATAAAAGAAGATGAGCATACATATACCCGCTGCGTTTTGGTCCACTCACTACGACGCTTATGACAGAACTACCCACCAAAAAAGGACCAAGCAGCGGAGGAAGGAGCAACAGGAGAGCTATCTCGAGTCCTGGACATGGGATGAGATACTAGCTGGAGAAGGACCATGGAGTAAGGCTGGAGAGGACCTGGAACGTTATGCCGGAACACGGCTGGCAAGGAAGCCTGAGAGGCAGCCCCCCCCAAAAATTGGGGGGGGGGGCACACGGGGAGATTGGCTAGGTCAGGCAATAGACCTGAGCCAACTCCCCGTGCTTATTATGGGGAGCAACTGATCAAGAAGGCACCGAGCTATGCGGAAATGCGCACTGTATTGCCCAGACACAGTCAAAGCCCGTTGCGGTCGATACCAGTTCCCCGCAAGTGCCGTACTAGAGTGGGCATCCAGCCAGGGAGAAGTGCGCCGGCGCAGCACATCTGGCCACCAGTGCGTCTCCTATGCCCAGGCTACCCTGCGCCTGCTCGACGCACGGCAGCCATCAGTCCTCAGCAAAGCCCAGTTCGCCCTGTGCCAGCACTCCGCCCCTGCAGGGCCACGCTGACAAGCCAGCCAGTAGGGGTTGTGCAGGCTGTGCGCTCCAGACCTCCAGTGCGTTTTCAAGACCTGGTGTAGCCTGTTCCTGCTCCTCGCACTAGCCCTGTGGTGCGTGTTATTGTTCTGGCGCCTCCAAAGCCAGCACCACGCATCAGGCCTTTAGTGCGCTTGCCCAGTCCAGTACGTCCTGTTCCTGCTCCTCGCACTAGCCCTGTGGTGCGTGTCTAGAGCTTCCGGCGACAGTGCCCCGTCTAGAGCTTCCGGCGACAGTTCCCCGTCTAGAGCTTCCGGCGACAGTTCCCCGTCCAGTGCTTCCGGCGACGTCCCCCAGTCCGGAACCGACAGAGACGGACCACAGTCCGGAACCGACAGAGACGGCCCGCCAGTCCGGCGCAGCCAAAGACGGCCCGCCAGTCCGGCGCAGCCAAAGACGGCCCGCCAGTCCGGCGCAGCCAGAGACCGCCCGCCAGTCCGGCGCAGCCAGAGTCGCCCCTCAGCCCAGAGCCTTCAGTGGTGGGCTACAGCCCTGAGCCTTCAGCAGGGGTGGACAGGTTAGAGTGGGGATTAAGCCCGGAGCCAGAGCCACCTGCGTGGGGGGAGGTTTGGGAAGGGGGGGTGTAGCAGAGGAACCGTCGGTGACGGTGGCCACCCTCCCTTCCCTCCTTTTATTTGGGGTTAATTTTGTGTTTTGTTTGAGGTCGGGGTCTGCACCTTTGGGGGGGGTACTGTCACATCCTGACCAGTAAAGGGGGTTACTTGTTATTGTAGTTTGGTCAGGCGTGGCAGGGGTGTTTGTTTAATGTGTTTCGGGGTTTTTGTTTTATGTTCTATGTTAGTATATTTCTATGTTTGTTATAGTGTGTCTATTTCTATGTTTACGTTTCTTGGGTTGACCTTCAATTGGAGGCAGCTGTTCCTCTAATTGAAGGTCCTCTAATTGTTGCCTCTAATTGAAGGTCCTATTTAGTAGGGGTGTTTTTCCATGGGTTTTGTGGGTAGTTGTCTCCATGTATTGTCAGTGTACCTTACAGGACTGTTTTTCGTCATTTGTTTAGTATAAGTGTTTTTGATTTTGTTTTCTTCAATAAAAGAAGATGAGTATACATATACCCGCTGTGTTTTGGTCCACTCACTACGACGCTTATGACAATAAGACCTTGATGTGACTTGGTCATTTTACAATAAGGGTGCCTGGGTTGTCACAGGGCGACATAACTTACAAATAATCAAAATGCACAGCGCAATATTAATTTGCGGTCTTCCCCGCCCCAAAAAATATACATATTTTTAAATATAGCAACAATTATTGTTAAAAGTGAAACTGATATTTTCAAGGAGACTTGTCGATTTAGCCCGCTATAGTGCAAGAGCTCTCCAGAGCTGACAATGTTGCGGCCTTACTTTGTGAACCTCATTTTAAATATTGTAGAACATAAAACAGGTGTGTGCACTTATTGCCAACACCTAGCTAATATGGCTTGGCTTTCTTGCTCTTTTTGTTCGTATGAAGTTGAGCTAGTCGAAGAAGCTCGACCATGGATACTACTCGTGAATGTGTCAAAACAGACACAAAGGGAAGGATTGCTTAGCCTCGGATCCAATGAGACTGTTGATGCGTCTCAATCCATCGCATCCGCCTACAGTGGTTACTCAACTAAAAGTTTTGAGATTATGCTGCGGGATTTAGAGGTCCTTTGTGGTTTTAGTACGGTACCCTGCATCACTGCTCCATTGCTGCAGACCACCGCAAGGGGGAGTCAGAGCACTGATTATGCTTTTGGGTCCCAAGGCACTAATGTGTCTCTAACTGACAATGAATGGGCGACATAAACCAAATAGAAACTGATAATTGGGCACGACTTCAAAATCGAATTTCAATGAGCTGAATGATGAGGATGAAGAAGGTGATTGAATTTAGAACAATAGTGTAAGAATTGCTATTCCTCTGTCCTGCACGCGCACACCCGGAAAAATACACTTATTTTGTTGTTACTATTCGTCAGTATTACTTAACAAAACTGTTGTTACACTAAGGATTTTATTCTAAGAGAAACTAAAATGTTAAATTATATTCCATGATATTCTTAAGATATATGTGTTGACTGAATATAAGCAAGTGATGTCTGCTAAATAATCAAGTTGATAGCGCAGTCATATAGCCTCGGCACCTACATAATGCTGAGTGACTCACTCATTCATGGCTTTGGGTCAAAAATAAATAAGTACCAACATTCTTTCTTATAGTCTTCAATAAAGAAATGTTTTGGTTATCCTGACCTGGACACCATGTATTATAGTCTCTAAAAGGAAAAATATTACCACCGTCTCTTGCGCATGTCATTTTCCATATGGATCCATAACGAATTACTATGGGAGTAAATATTTTCTGAATGACAGAAATATTGGAACAAAGTTGGCTAATGAAGGTAAACAAATTGTTGCTTACTGGGAAATACTCTTTCAAAATTAATGAAAGAGGCAAGTGGAAGGGGGAAAAGACAGCATTCAGAGGTCAAGACAGTGCTGCTCTGAGATAAGCATGAGGATTGGTCTTGAGAAATCAATGAGATTTTTATTTTCACTGAATCTCCGTTTGGGTATTGGTTAGACTACAAATAGGGTGTGGAAACTTTAAGATTATTTTGCTCTTACTGTAGTACAGTAGCCTACTCCCGACCGGTCACGTTGTACAGCACCATTATGGGCTATTAGCAGGACAATAGAAACTTTGTGCATGGCAATTGATCAGCATTAAAAACTTATTAGATGGGGCCTCCCGAGTGGCGCAGCGGTCTAAGACACTGCATCACAGTGCAGACTGCGTTGCTACAGATGCTGGTTCGATACATGTGCCGGCCGCGACAAGGAGACCCATGAGGCGACGGTGGGCTTTTGGTTTCTCTCCCTCTAAAAACAGAAATAAATAATTCTAAATAACAAACTGGCTTTATTTACAAATTAGTAAGAATGTCTCACCCCATGTTCAAGAATGGCCTTTTTCTCATTCACTTTCGGTTATTTGAAAACAAATCTCCAAAATACAGATTTTTTTAAACAAGCCATAGAAAGTTGGTTGCAATTTCAGTTTAATCCAGCAGAAAAGACAGAACAAATAATACAACAGGTGACAGAGCTAGAGCAGTCAAATCATGCGACATCCCGAAAATCTGTCTCCACAGAAAATCATCTGTAGCGTCCATCCGTTTTGCTCTATGACCTCTACAAATGTCAGGAGACTCGTCTGTAGAGCAGTTCTGCCAACTTCTGTCTGTAGTGTCTGAACCGTTTGGGCTACACACTAATACTAACCTCTCTGTGCAAAGGTGAAACTCTCACGAACATGTACAGTGCCTTCGGAAAGTATTCAGACAATTTTTCCACATTTTGTTAGGTTACAGCCTTATTCTAAACTGATTGAATTGTTTTTTTCCCCTCAATCTACACACAATACCCCATAATGACGAAGCAATAACAGGTTTGTAGAAATTTTTGCTAATTTATAAAAAATAAAAAACTGAAATATCACATTTCCATAGGTATTCAGACCCTTTACTCAGCACTTTGATGAAGCAACGATTACAGCCTCAAGTCTTCTTGGGTATGACGCTCAGTGGCGGTACTAGACCATTTCAACTGGGGGGGCCAAGCTGGGGCCAGTTGTACTGTTAGAGGGGCCAGTTACATTAGACATTATTGTTGTCATATCATTTTCTTCACTGCATTGCAGGCATTAGCAGGCAAAAGACCATGTTCATAATCATCATCGTTGCCACTGTCTAATAACGAATGTAAAAAAAGAACGATAGCAAAAATGAGTTATGTAAAAATTATTTCATACTCCACATTTAGGGAGGCCACAAGGGGGTCCAAAATTGTTGTCATTCCTCTCTGCAGATCATCTCAAGCTCTGTCAGGTTGGTTGGGCTCTGGCTGGGCCACTCAAGGACATTCAGAGACTTGTACCGAAGCCAGTCCAGTGTTGTCTTGGCTGTGTGCTTATGGTCATTGTCCTGTTGGAAGGTGAACCTTCGCCACAGTCTGAAGTCTTGAGCGCTCTGGAGCAGGTTTTCATCAAGGATCTCTTTGTACTTCACTCCGTTCATCTTTGCCGCGATCCTGACTAGTCTCCCAGTCCCTGCTGCTGAAAAACATCCCCACAGCATGATGCTGCCACCACCATGCTTCACTGTAGGGATGATGTTAGGTTTCTTCCAGACGTGACACTTGGCATTCAGGCCAAAGAGTTCAATCTTGGTTTCATGAGACCAGAGAATCTTGTTTCTCATGGTCTGAGAGTCTTTGGGTGCCTTTTGGCAAACTCCAAGCAGGCTGTCATGTGTCTTTTACTGAGGACTGGCTTCAGTCTGGCCAATACCATAAAGGCCTAATTGGTGGAGTGCTGCAGAAATGGTGGTCCCTCTGGAAGGTTTTCCCATCTCCATAGAGGAACTCTAGAGCTCTGTCAGAGTGACAATCGGGTTCTTGGTCATCTCCCTGACCAAGGTCCTTCTCCGATTGCTCAGTTTGGCCGGGCGGCCAGCTCCAGGAAGAGTGTTAGTGGTTCCAAACTTCTTCCATTTAAGAATGACGGAGGCCACTGTGTTCTTGGGGACCTTCAATGCTTCAGACATTTTTTGGTACCCTTCCCCAGATCTGTGCCTCGACACAATCCTGTCTTGGAGCTCTACGGACAATTCCTTCGACCTCATGACTTGGTATTTATTCTGACATGCTCTGTCAACTGTGGGACCTTATATAAACAGCTGTTTGCCTTTCCAAATCATGTCCAATCATTTGGATTTAACACAGGTGGACTCCAATCAAGTTGTAAAAACATCTCAAGGATGATTAATGGAAACAGGATGCACCTGAGTTCACTTTCGAGTCTCATAACAAAGGGTCTGAATACTTATGTAAATAAGGTACTTCTGTTTTTCATTTGTAATAAATTTGCAAAAAATGTCTTATTGTCATTATGGGGTATTGTGTGTAATTTAATAAATTTTAGAATAAGGCTGTAACGTAACAAAATGTGGAAAAAGTCAAGGGGTCTGAATTCTTTCCGAAGGCACTGTATATGTCGGTTGTTTTGCTCTATGACGCCCACAGGCCTCACAAGATTCCTGGTACCAGTCAAAAAAAATTAATGGAAGTCTACAGTATATGGAGACTGTTTAATGCCCAAAATATGTGGTTAAATACAGGGCCGGTCCTGGACGTTCTGCCGCCCTAGGCTAGACCAAAAAAAATCTCAGCTAAAAGTTGGAGGAACAGAACATAATAGCAGCCCAATTAATAGGCCTATGCTACAAATTCAACACATTATTTAACACATCTGGTTAGTAGGCTATATAATCAGTTCAATGTCAATAACAGCCTAATATTTTCAATGTGATTACAATGATAAAATCACCAATGCCGTGGATGTTCTACCGCCCTAGGCGAGACAAAAATAATTACATCTTAGACATCCTTATGAATCTAAGCATGGCACTTTCAAAAGTTACCTTTCAACACAGACAGGGTGTCACGGGTGTCGTAGCGATTGGACCAAAACGCAGCGGGAATATGTATACTCATCTTCTTTTTTATTGGCAGAAAGAAGGAAAAACAAAACAAAACACACGTACACAAAAACAACGACGAAACAGCCCTGTAAGGCAACTAGGCTATACAAAGAACAACTACCCACAAAATCCCATAGAAAAACACCCCTCTTAAATAGGACCTTCAATTAGAAGCAACTAGGAGCAGCTGCTTCCAATTGAAGGTCAACCCAACAAACACCACATAGAAATAGACATACTAAAACTAACATAGAAATAGGCTAACAAGAACATAACCCAACAAACCCCGAAACACTCTAAACAAACACCCCTCTTAAATAAGAACATAGCCCAACAAACCTCGAAACACTCTAAACAACACACCACTGCCACGTCCTGACCAAACTACAATAACAAATAACCCCTTATACTGGTCAGGACGTGACACAGAGGCTCTATTGATGCAGAAAACTGTACGTTTCAACTGCTGGCTACTCATCCGTTGTTTTACCCAACAACAGAAGTGCTTCCCTAAAAGCTGCCTGGGTTTAAACAAACATCTTCTCTTTTCAGAAAGAGAAAAGCTCAATTAATAAGTAATTACAGTCTTGATAGGTAGTTACAGTTACATCCAATTGGTAGTTACAGTACGGACTCGGGAGAGGCGAAGGTCGAGAGCCGTCTGTCCGCCGAAACACAACCCAACCAAGCCGCACTGCTTCTTGACACAATGCCCACTTAACCCGGAAGCCAGCTGCACCAATGTGTCGGAGGAAACACCATACACCTGGCGACCGTGTCAGCGTGCACTGCTGCTGGCCCGTCACAGGAGTCGCTAGTGAGCGATGTGACAAGGATATCCCTGCCGGCCAAACCCTCCCCTAACACGGATAATGCTGGGCCAATTGTGTGCCGCCCCATGGGTTTCCCTGTCGCGGCCGGCTGCGACAGAGCCTGGAATCGAACCCAGTATCTCTAGTGGCACAGCTAGCACTGCGATGCGTTGTACGTATTTATTTCAAAATATAAATCAAACAATAGATATCCTTTTTGCCCTTTTCTTTAACAAAGTGTATGTGATACCCTCACTCAATTCGAGCCCTGGTTTTGATCAAACACACTAAGCCCTTCCCAGACACGGAGGTATTTAATCAGTGCATGCGACAGTATTGGAGTATTTGGCTATACCGAGATCTATGGATAGGATAATTGTGTCTGTCAAATAGGTAGGCCTACCACTTACTTATTGGAAGATGAAGAAGTAAGCTCCAATTATTTAGGTACAGTAATTCTATATTTAGGCCCATAAAAAAATGTGGTGCACGCGTGCACATATAGAAGGTCCCTTACCGGGCATAAGGGAGTTTTACTTGAACCCCTGCATCGGAGAGTTACATTGCTGCTATCATTAAGCAACCTTCAACCTATAGTAGGAGAACAGGTTTCATATTAATAACGTCCCACCTGTTATCACACATGGCACGACCCCATAATTGTTTCAATTACAATAAAAATAACACTTTTATGTTACATATTTAACATAGATTTTAATATTCCTGTAGAACTGTAAAACAGAGTAAGATCATTTGAGCTTTGGAAACAAGTGCTTTCATAAATGCATGTCGGGCCTTGTTTCGCTGGAGCAGTGTAAAATAAGCTTTAAGTCAATGACCCAGCCTTAACGATTTTCGTTCATTTACATATCGAATTTGATTGTCCAACATCAGTTTCAGCATTTATTTATTTGCGATCCGTCTAGAGTGGTCTCTTTCCTCTGCTGTGGTGCTGCATTGCAGTCAGCGATGTTTTCTCTCGGTAGCTGCGCATGGTCCCTGAAGTCAAATCATCTGAGTTTGCTTGGACACCAGCCTGATCTCCAGCTCCTTCCACCTCTGGAAACTATCTAGATGGTCATGCGACTTCTCATGCGTGCTGAGGAGGTGGCACAGATTCTTCCCGTCCCTGGTTCCATCTCTGACCAGCGCAGATTTCCACTTGTGTAAAAAAGTTTGCAGCAAAAACAGAAGGCTGCATCGTTTTGCTTGGAATAGACAAGCCCTGGTCTCTCCACTCTCTCCCGTTCGCCATCCTCCTATTGTAGTGGGCCACCGAAAACTTTCGTTGCCCCTCATCTCTTGGGAAATTCCCCTCCTTATCCTGATGTGGCCCGGCCTGCACTAACATATCCCATAAAGATCCATTCATATATTTTTGCCACTCACCGGGATCTTTTATGTTTTTTTTTGTCTGGGAGTCGGATTTAGCAGCAGCACCACTGTCATTGGGGACAGGGAGCGACCACCTGTTCTTGTCCAGCCAGAGAGCTGTCATCATCCGGCCTTGTTAAATACATGTAAAAAAAAAACTTTAAAAAACGAACAAATGTATCCTGATCTTTGTTATATCTCTCAGATATAGGCTAGACACTTCAGAACAAACTTCCTTTTGATATCTTTTGGGTACTGTTGTTCCATGTAGTGAATATGTTATTGAATGCATTTTTGTATGGGCTAATAGCAGTAAGACCCTCCAAAAAATGTTAGCAAATAATTGTTTATATATTTTTTTAATACTTCAAGGGGTCATAAAATTCAAAATCCAATAGCTAAATGATCCTTGGTATGACCTTCTTAAAACAATTCCATATAGCGTAGTAGAAACCCCCACCCCACTTTTTAAATGTCATGGAAGAATGGCTACTATTCTTCTGCCTGCAGTATAGTGTTTTGTAACATTGCAATTAAGGTAGCTGTCACGCTGGTATAAAGGATTTTGGAGACAGGCGCAGGGATACACAATAGGGTTTTTTAATACACACAAAACAAACACGTATACAAAAACACTGGGCTGTTGTCACGTTCTGACCTAGGAGAGCTGTGTTTTTCTGTTTAGTTAGGTCAGGGTGTGATAGATGGGTGGGTATTCTATGTTTTTGTTTTCTATGTTTTGGTCAGGTATGGTTTCTAATCAGAGGCAGCTGTCTATTGTTGTCTCTGATTGGAAGGCATACTTAGGCAGCCTGTTTTTCCTGTGTTGGTGTGGGTAGTTGTTTTCCGTTTTGTGAGCATCACCTGACGGAACTGTTGGCTGTCGTTTTGTTGTTTTGTTTAAGTGTTATCATTAAAGTAAAGTATGAGCACTCTTCACGCCGCGCCTTGGTCCCCTTTATACCACCCTCATTACAGAACTACCCACCATGATTGGATCAAGCGGCGTGCCCGGGCAGAAATGGACACCTGGTCAAGTGAGGAGTGGATAGAAAGGAGAAACTGGACTTGGGGGCAAGTAATAGAGAGATATCGAAGCCTACCGGGGAGGAACGGGAGGCATTATGGGGGGGCACACGTGTAGTTTGGCTGGGCCAGGCCTGAGACCTGAGCCAACTCCCCGTGCTTATTGTGGTGAGCATGTGCATGCTCCTCGCGCTCTCCCTCCAGTGCGCCTCCATAATCCAGTACGTCCTGTGCCTGCTCCTCGCACTCTCCCTCCAGTTCGCCTCCATAGCCCAGTACGGCCGGTGCCTGCTTTGAGCACTCGGTCCTCAGTGCGTCTTCCTAGTCCGGTGAGACCTGTTTCAGCTCCACGATCTAAGCCTCCAGTGATAAGCGATGGTCCGAAGCCTATAGAGATGATCCATGGCACGAAGCCTCTAGTGACGATCCATGGCCCGGAGCCTGTAGGGATGTTCCATGGCACGAAGCCTCTAGAGGTAATCCATGGCCCGGAACCTGAAGAAATAATCCTTGGCAAAAAGCCTGAAGGGATTATAAATGGTCCGGAGCCTGTAGGGATAAACCCTGGCACGAAGCCTTTAGGAATAATCCATGGCCCGGCACCTGTAGAGATCATCCATGGTATGAAGCCTCCTGTGATGATCCATGGCGCAGAACCTGTAGAGATGATCCATGGCATGGAGCCAGCAGCAACGGTCACTAGTCCGGAACCGATAATGGCGCTTCCTAGTCCGGAGCCTCCGGTGACGCTCCTCCGTCCGGAGCCTCCAGCAACGCTCCTCAGTCCAGAGCCTCCAGCGACGCTCACCAGTCCGGAGCCTCCAACGACGCTCACCAGTCTGGAGCCTCCAGCAACGATCCTCAGCCTGGAGCCTCCAGCGACGCTCCCCAGCCCAGAGCCTTCAGCAGCGGCCTGCAGCCCAGAGCCTTCAGCGGCGGTCTGCAGCCCAGAGCCTTCAGCGGCGGTCTGCAGCCCAGAGTCTTCAGCGGCGGCCTTCAGCTCAGAGTCTTCAGCGGCGGTTGGCGTTTCAGAGCCTCTGGCGATGACCCACGGTCTGGTTCCTCCGGACACACAGACGCAGGGGGATCAGTGGGCGGGGGGGGGGGGGGGGTTCTACGCCCAGAACCAGAGCCGCCGCCAAATATGGATGCCCACCCGGACCCTCCCCAATAGGTTCAGGTTTGCGGCCGGGAGTCCACACCTTTGGGGGGGTGATGTCACGCTCTGACCTAGGAGAGCTGTGTTTTTCTGTTTAGTTAGGTCAGGGTGTGATAGATGGGTGGGCATTCTATGTTTTTGTTTTCTATGTTTTGGCCAGGTATGGTTTCCAATCAGAGGCAGCTGTCTGGGGGTAAACCTTGTTGAACGACACGGGAAGATACCTGTAATACAGAATATATATAGTATGCAGCATAACAGCTGCACCAACGCATAGGTACTCACCACCAACGGACATGGGAACAATAACCGACACAGACAGAGGGAACAGAGGGCACATGAACTCAGAAAAAAAAAGAAACGTCCCTTTTTCAGGACACTGTCTTTCAAAGATAATTCTTAAAAATCGAAATAACTTCACAGATCTTCATTGTAAAGGGTTTAAACAGTGTTTCCTATGCTTGTTCAATGAACCATAAACAATAATTGAACATGCACCTGTGGAATGGTCGTTAAGACACTAACCGCTTACAGACGGTAGGCAATTAAGGTCACAGTTATGAAAACATAGGACACTAGAGGCCTTTCTACTGACTCTGAAAAACACAAAAAAAAAAATGCCCAGGGTCCCTGCTCATCAGCGTGAACGTGCCTTAGGCATGCTGCAAGGAGGCATGAGGACTGCAGATGTGGCCAGGGCAATAAATTGCAATTTCCGTACTGTGAGATGCCTAAGACAGCGCTACAGGGCGACAGGACGGACAGCTGATCATCCTCGCAGTGGCAGACCACGTGTAACAACACCTGCACAGGATCGGTACATCCGAACATCTCACCTGCGGGACAGGTACAGGATGGCAACAACAACTGCTGAGTTTATGTGCCCTATACCAGGAACGCACAATCCCTCCATCAGTGCTCAGACTGTCCGCAATAGGCTGAAAGAGGCTGGATGGAGGGCTTGAAGGCCTGTTGTAAGGCAGGCCCTCACCAGACATCACCGGCAACAATGGCGCCTATGGGCACAAACCCACCGTCGCTGGACCAGACAGGACTGGCAAAAAGTGCTCTTCACTGACGAGTCGCGGTTTTGTCTCACCAGGGGTGATGGTCGGATTCGCGTTTATCGTCGAAGGAATAAGCGTTACACCAAGGCCTGTACTCTGGAGCGGGATCGATTTGGAGGTGGAGGGTACGTCATGGTCTGGGGCGGTGTGTCACAGCATCATCAGACTGAGCTTGTTGCCATTGCAGGCAATCTCAACGCTGTACGTTACAGGGAAGACATCCTCCTCCCTCATGTGGTACCCTTACTGCAGGTTCATCCTGACATGACCCTCCAGCATGACAATGCCACCAGTCATTCTGCTCGTTCTGTGTGTGATTTCCTGCAAGACAGGAATGTCAGTGTTCTGCCATGGCCAGCGAAGAGCCTGGATCGCAATCCCATTGAGCACGTCTGGGACCTGTTGGATCGGAGGGTGAGGGCTAGGGCCATTCCCTCCAGAACTGTCCGGGAACTTGCAGGTGCCTTGGTGGAAGAGTGGGGTAACATCTCACAACAAGAACGGGCAAATCTGGTGCAGTCCATGAGGAGGAGATGCACTGCAGTACTTAATACAGCTGGTGGCCACACCAGATAGTGACTGTTACTTTTGATTTTGACCCCCCCCCCCTTTGTTCAGGGACACATTATTCCATTTCTGTTAGTCACATGTCTGTGGAACTTGTTCAGTTTATGTCTCAGTTGTTGAATCTTGTTATGTTTATACAAATATTTACACATGTTAAGTTTGCTGAAAATAAACGCAGTTGACAGGGAGAGGACGTTTCTTTTTTTGCTGAGTTTATATAACATACTATCACGGGAAATGGGAACCAGGTGTGTGTAATCAGACAAGACAGTCCGGGGTTGATGATAATGAATCCCGTTCAGTGAAGCATAGATAGCCGGTGACGTAGACTTCCGGAACTGGTGAACAGAATGAGCTATCCGTGACATTAGCAAAGTTGATGACAGCTTTGAACACTCTTGGCATTCTCTCAACCAGATTCACCTGGAATGCTTTTCCAACAGTCTTGAAGGAGTTCCCACATGTGCTGAGCACTTGTTGGCTGCTTTTCCTTCACTCTGCAGTCCAACTCATCCCAAACCATCTCAATTTGGTTGAAGTCGGGTGATTGTGGAGGCCAGGTCATCTGATGCAGCACTCCATTACTCTCCTTTTTGGTCAAATAGCCCTTACACAGCCTGGAGGTGTGTTGGGTCATTGTCCTGTTGAAAAACAAATGATAGTCCCGCTAAGCGCACACCAGATGGAATGGCATATCGCTGCAGAATGCTGTGGTAGCCATGCTGGTTAAGTGTCCCTAAATAAATCACCAACAATGTCACCAGCAAAGCACCCCCACACCATCACACCTCCCCCTCCATGCTTCACGGTAGGAACCACACATGCAGAGATCATCCCTTCACCTACTCTGCGTCTCACAAAGACACGGTTGGAACCCAAAATCTCAAATTTCGACTCATCAGACCAAAGGACAGATTTCCACCGGTCTAATGTCCATTGCTTGTGTTTCTTGGCCCAATCAAGTCTCTTCTTCTTATTGGTGTCCTTTAGTAGTGGTTTCTTTGCAGCAAACCAACCATGAAGGCCTGATTCACACAGGCTCCTCTGAATAGTTGATGTTGAGATGTGTCTGTTACTTGAACTTTGTGAAACATTTATTTGGGCTGCAATTTCTGAGGCTGGTAACTCTAATGAACTTATCCTCTGCAGCAGAGGTAACTTCCTTTCCCATGGCGGTTCTCATGAGAACCAGTTTCATCATAGCGCTTGATGATTTTTGCGACTGCACTTGAAGAAACTTTCAATGTTCTTGAAATTTTCCAGATTGACTGACCTTCATGTCTTAAAGTAAAGATGGACTGTCATTTCTCTTTGCTTATTTGAGCTGTTCTTGCCATAATATGGACTTAGCCTTATTTGGTAAAAGACTATCTTCGGAATACCACCCCTACCTTATCACAACACAACTGATTGGCTCAAACGCAATAAGTAGGAAAGATATTCAATTGTGTTGGTTGTCCATAGCTTATGCCTGCCCATACCATAACTCCACTGCCACCATGGGAAAGTCTATTCACAATGTTGACATCAGAAAACCGCTCGCCCACACGATGTCATACACGTGTCTGGGGATGTACTGCCAAATTCTCTAAAACGATGTTGGAGGTGGCATATGGCAGAGAAATGTACATTAAATTATCTGGCAACATCTCTGGCAGATAGTCCTGCACACAGCAAGCCAATTGCATGCTCTCTCAGAACTTGAGACATCTGTGGAATTGTGTTGGGTAAGGAATACCTGGGATAGGATATAGTAATCCTTCTGACCCCCCCCCCCAAAAAAAAGATATAGATGTACTATTGTAAAGTGGTTGTTCCACTGGATATCATAAGGTGAATGCACCAATTTGTAAGTCGCTCTGGATAAGAGCGTCTGCTAAATGACGTAAATGTAAAATGTAATGTTGTAAGTAACAATAACTATTCCGAGGACATAGACATATCTGATATTGGCAGAAAGCTTAAATTATTGTTCATGTAACTGCACTGTCCAATTTACAGTAGCTATTACAGTGAAAGAATACCATGCTATTGTTTGAGGAGAGTGCACAATTATGAACATGAAAATGTATTAATAAACCAATTAGGCACATTTGGGCAGTCTTGATACAACATTTTGAACAGCTATGCAATGGTTCATTGGATCAGTCTAAAACTTTGCACTGCTGTCATCTAGTGGCCAAAATCTAAATTGTGCCTGTGTAACCGATGTGAAATGGCTAGTTAGAGTGGTTGCTGCCCTTGACAGTTAGTGAAGAAACCATATTTTGCTGTAAAACAAGGTATATCGGGAAACATAAACTGCTGCAATGTACTATATTTCTTTAAAAGGCTAAACATGTCATTACTGCAGATAGGATAAGATTCATACACAGGCTTCGGCTTTTGTGGCGCGATGAGTAACGATGCTTCGTGGGTGTCAGTTGTTGATGTGTGCAAGGGTCCCTGGTTCGAGCGAAGAGAGGGACGGAAGCTACACTGTTACACCTGTGCTGGAATAATACATTATGGCCTTTCTCTTGCATTTCAAAGATGATGGTATAATCTTATACCAGATCTAATGTGTTATATTCTCCTACATTAATTTCACATTTCCACAAATGCCAGTGTTTCCTTTCAAATGGTATCAAGAATATGCATATCCTTGCTTCAGGTCCTGAGCTACAGGCAGTTACATTTGGGTATGTCATTTTAGGCGATTTTGTTTTTTTTAAAGGGTCGGATCCTTTAGAGTTTTTAACTGACTTGTTGAAAATTGTAACGTGGCTCAAATAGCGAGGATCAGTACAATATTTTAATTCCTGTGCAATTAATACTGTGTAATTAGTGGCCCTATCTGATTTGAATAAGAAACCGAATTCACAATGTCCAATTCCATTTTATTCAAAGCCTGTGTATGAATCTTATCCTATCTGTAGTAATGACATGTTTAGCCTTTTAAAGAAATATAGTACATTGCAGCAGTTTATGTTTCCCGATATACCTTGTTTTACAACAAAATATGGTTTCTTCACTAACTGTCAAGGGCAGCAGCCACTCTTATCACATACCTTGAACGAACGTGTCTCGTGATACAGACGTTACAATAACGAGTGCGTGCGTGTACGGGCATGCTCTGCTCTTTTGCCCACATTTCTTTGCGGAGTATCAACATTCCGCCCCACCCCGAAGAAACAATCATCACTGTACCTAAAACAGGAAGCAACGAGACATACGTTTTTACGAAGGCAGTCTGTGAAAACCACGTCAAACCGTGGAAGAAAATACGTTATTGTCCACGAGAAGAGAAACTACACATCAAAATCACAGCCTCTTATTGTGGATGCATTTGATTCAAGCTAAACGGAGAAGGGTATGTAAAAGACAGTCGACAACCGAAACGCAAATAATAGTACATTGTGGTTGTAGCGGCGCCCGACCATGTGACGGAAACGTTGTAATTCTGTTGACAGCTGTTTTGTTGCGCTGCTTGCAGCATCAACCGATTTAGTAAACATGTACGTTGTCTTGTTTAGTCTGTAAGAGCTTGTTAGGTTTCGACCTGCATAAGATGCGAGGAATGTCGTGTTATTCATCAGTTCAATTCGATGTTTGACAAAGCGACACATGCCTATTGTCAATACGCATATATTTCTATAGCCTCACGTAGGCCTACAGAACAAAATAGGCTAGACTATCACTGTTGGTCGAAGATCACATCATGCTATCACAGTGAATGTCACAATACGTTTTCCTCTAAGTAGTGCACACGCCAACTCTCAGTTGAATATTATGCTAGTACAGGCACCTTGGTCAGAACTACTTCATAAAGGAGTAGATGGAGAGAGCAGCCCACTCTGCGTGAAAAACATGATGTAAACAAGACTAACGTCATATAGCCTACCTGTAGTCCACAATGAGATGCATTCTCTGGACCTGCTGTGTTATAACCTAAGCCTATTTTATTCTAGCTGGTGAGAGCTGGCGTTATCTACAATGTTTTTGTTTTCAGAATGCATTTCACACTACAAGACATCTGTTACATAATTAGTTAGCTTACACACAGAGAAGGAACCAAACAAACAGAAACTCATAGGCCTACCCCCTTTTACTGCTTTGAAAGTATTTGTTTACATGTAGGTTAGTCACCTAACCAGGCTAATGCGGATCAGAAAAAAAACATTTGACCCCCAAAGCCATCCTCTATCATGATGTGCTGCGTTCTATAAATAAAAGCACATGCACGTGAGTGGGTTTTTCTATCTGAACTGCACTGATTTAGTGACTGAAAAGTCTATAGCCACGGTTCTCTCCAGGACTCGTAACACACAATAGAGGAGAAAAGGAACTGATACCAGACTTGGGTTTAAACTGGACACAGATGGGTGGACAGTGCACTTTTGGGACTATTTCCAAAATATGTCAAATACTATTATAGCCCAGGTCGAAACTGACAGACTTACATCATCGACATGTGTCCTCTTCTAAGTGCTGTTCTCAAAGAAGACATCTGGTAGTAGCAAATGAACAAAACACTAACTCCCGACTGAATTGAGAGGGGAAAAAAAGGAATCTGTAAGATCAATGTATTATGTACAAAAAATACAATGTACATCTCTTGTGGTGGAGAAGTGAGACCATTCTGCTTAAGTGGAACTTTGCATTCTCAGTTGTAGTTTTGAACAGAATTGACAGGAAAGCGATAGTTGTAGATTTTCCACTGAATAACCAGGTCATTGGAAGAGATTCCATAATATATGACGGAGGTGGTAACTCAGTCGGTCACAATTGCTCAGCTGTTTGTTTAACAGTCACGTGTCTTGGTGCTTTAACGTTCCTTCATTTGCCTTTCACAAAGCACACCTTCTCGCACCTGGCACTCTGCGTGAACACGATTTTGAGTGTGTCTATTGGCTATAACCCTCAGGTTGTCCTGATATAAGTTGGGACGTTTTGTGACTATTCATAGTATTCTGGTTGTTGTTGCTGTAGAGACCCAGGGGAATGGCTGGGTCTCTACGAAACCAGAGCAACAGTAAAGTCTTCTAGTTCTTTCCTCAAGCTGGTCCATATTAGACATGGATGTATCGGGGTATGAAGTAGCTTACAGATGCAATATAAGACTTGAAATGTGTGTAAATGCATCTGTGTGTATGTTATCCTGTGTGGGAAAGAACACGGAAGTGTATTTTTCTGTGTATGTTAGAGCGTCTCCTGTTTGCATGTCTAATGTGTGTGTGTAGGTGTACGTGTCTGCATGTGCATGCCTGTGCAAGCAGGTGAATCACCATGGTAACTTCCGTCCTCACACCCTCACCAACTTCCTCCCTTCTGTCTATCTCACTTCCTCTCCTGTCTGCGTCAGTTGGTGTTGCTTTCAGGCAGGTTGATTCATATCACCTTGAACTTCGTCATGTGACGCAAGAGAGGTGCAACCCGACTGTTCATGTGCACAGAAAGCCATGATGATGACAGCATAGTTGGCCGACGTGTTGAGCTCACCCAGCGTGGTCGGACTGTGCGTAGTGTCTACAACGTGCAGTAGAAACAGATGGGCAGGGATCATTTTCATGCCACCTGTGCCAAGTTTAGAATTCCTAGGTTTTAGTGGTGAACCCCAGGTGCCCGTGGATTGTGTAAGCTGTGGGCGAAGAGTATCAACGTACACTCCAGAAACAACGCTCTCTGGGAACACGATAGATGCATATCAGGGGATTTAGGCATGTCCATAAAGCAGAAAATAAACACACATCGACACCGGTCCTTAGGGCTGAGATTTATATTGCTGTACTCTTAAGTGCCTTCCTATGTTACTTATTTAGCCTGATGATAAGACTAATGATACTCCACTTGATACGATCTCTCTCACTCCTCAAAAGCATCAGGGTTGTTTTTGATCTCAAATTTGTTCTGGAGGATTCTACAGAATATAACCCAAGGATACTACTAACCCCAAACGCATTTCTCTGCTGTGAAGGTCCTCCAGAAATCACGGAATATAGTCTTCGGTGTTTGCTTCTTCTGCCCAGGGGTTGGGAGAGATTGTGTGGCAGTATGAGAGTTAAATGATGGACAGGATGTTGCCTGGAACTGGAAACATCACAGGTCATATGGAGTATCAGGATGAGATGCTATGGAGCAGAGAACAACTGCCCAAACTTCCTACTGTAAAAGACACAGCTGTCCGCATCAATGATTCAGTGCTGACTGAATGGGCCTAAAGCAAAGCTAGATTCTGCTGCTAATTTCTGGGCTTGCTATGTAGAACAGGACCACAGTGATGCTGCAATGCGGTCTATACTGGCATTTCTGCAAATTTAGGACTTAGACAGTGGACCGTGGTGTGACCATGGTGTTTACGGTCATCCTTTCTGTGAACTTCTAAAATGACAAAAACATCTTGAAGCCCAGTGAACAGGGATAGTGCCTTGCCCACAAGCATGACATTCAAACACTCACAAATCTCTCTTCCCAGTGCTTGAGGGAGCGATGAGTAGAGAGCAAAGGAAGGAGTAGAAGTGAAAGAGGAGAAGATCAAGAGACAGAAACCAGGACAGAGAGATATTTAAACAATAGCCTTTCTCTTCCCAGAGATTGAGCGAGATGAGTATGGAGGAAGAAGAGAAAGAGGAGAACATAAAGAGATAAGAAACAGGGATAGAGAAACATGAGCCTCTCTCTTCCTAGTAAAGTTTTCTTCCATCCAACTCTGTCTCCAGGTTCATGTTCACTAGACACGAAACGCAGTAAAAATGTACTGAAACAAGGAAGGGATAACATGGACTTGTCCGATAAGAAACATTCTTTTTTGTTTTCTGTCGCCAAAAAAAATTCCGTTGTGTGCCCTCATGAACACGACCTTGATTGCTGTACACCAGATGCTCTCTCCAAGGACAGATGTTGACCTCTGACCCTGGCTCTAGTGTCACTACCAGGGACTTAGTATCACTGAGTTTCTCCAAGTGGGTTACGTAAGCCCTTGGGCAACCAAGGGCACCTGGAGGGTTAAATGAAGCACTTGTCCACCTTCCACAAGGACGACTGTATATTAGCTCATTTCCATGGAATCGCCACACACATACACACCAGCCCCACACGTTATCTGACATAATGACAGGAAATCTGTCTGTTTGTGTGTGTGGGGTGTGTGAGAGTGACCGAGATGATGAGTGAGTGTATTGGTCTGCATTCAGCACCATGGACAGGGCAGTGCTTCTCACCCTAACTAAGACCACACAGAGCTGGGAGATACTACTGGCATGCATAACCTTCTGGGACTTTACCATTGTGGCCAGTTAACACTGATGATATGAGGACTTAGAGGGAGCGAGCCATGGCACCGTTCTACCCTGATATCTTAGAATGATATCTTAGTCCCATGGGCAAACTGCTCAGCAGCACTGTAAATAGTTTTCTTGCCTTTCCCAATCTCCGGAGTTCACTCTGAATAGAGAGCGTCTACTTCACTCAGTGTGCTCGCTGACCCTGTGTTTGGTACAGTGACCAGAATAGCGTGTCAAAGAGGAGGAAACTCAAATGTTTAGAGCAACGTTTAGGTTTGTTGTTCTCTGAGCCTGTAAAATGTATACACCCAGTGATGGGAACAAGAATATGTGTTCATTCTGTCAAACTTGAGATGTGTATCACATTGTGTCTTGCTTTTATTGTGCCCGCTGTTTGTATTACAGGATAATCCATAGTTCCTTCTGTCAGCAATCATAAATAGCTCTTTATCCCTAAAGGGCGTTTTATGTTGCAGGAAAGTAATATCCGTTTGTCTCGCAGGTTGGGAAGCAGAAGAAATGAATACTTATGTATCTGTTTCTCACTGTAGAGAAGGAAGATTGCTTTTTCTGGTGATACTTAAAACCATCACTCTCAGATGGAGATCTGGCGGTATGGCTTATGAATTGAGCTGTGATGCCTTTATCTCCAAGTTGGTACATGTTACAAATGGTGAGCTCTCCTCTCTTACGCTATGGGAGAGCAGTCATTTACAGTTGAAGTCGGAAGTTTACATACACCTTAGCCAAATACATTTAAACTCAGTTTTTCACAATTCCTGACATTTAATCCTAGTAAAAATTCCCTGTCTTAGGTCAGTTAGGATCACCACTTTATTTTAAGAATGTGAAATGTCAGAATAATACGAGAGAGAATGATTTATTTCAGCCTTTATTTCTTTCATCACATTCCCAGTAGGTCAGAGGTTTACATACACTCAATTAATATTTGGTAGCATTGCCTTTAAATTGTTTAACTTGGGTCAAATGTTTCGGGTAGCCTTCCACAAGCTTCCCACAATAAGTTGGGTGAAATTTGGCCCATTCCTCTTGACAGAGCTGGTGTAACTGAGCCAAGTTTGTTGGCCTCCTTGCTCGCACACACTTTTTCAGTTCTGCCCACATATTTTCTATAGGATTGAGGTCAGGGCTTTGTGATGACCACTCCAATACCTTGACTTTGTTGTCCTTAAGCCATTTTGCCACAACTTTAGAAGTATGCTTGGGGTCATTGTCCATTTGGAAGTCCCATTTGAGTCCAAGCCTTAACTTCCTGACTGATGTCTTGAGATGTTGCTTCAATATATCCACATCATTTTCCTGCCTCATGATGCCATCTATTTTGTGAAGTGCACCAGCCCCTCCTGCAGCAAAGCACCCCACAACATGATGCTGCCACCCCTGTGCTTCACAGTTGGGATGGTGTTTTTTGGCTTACAAGCCTCTTCCTTTTTCCTCCAAACATAATGATGGTCATTATGGCCAAGCAGTTCTATTTTTGTTTCATCAGACCAGCGGACATTCCTCCAAAAAGTACGATCTTTGTCCCCATCTTTGTCCCCATGTGCAGTTGCACCGTAGTCTTGCTTTTTTATGGCGGTTTTGGAGCAGTGGCTTCTTCCTTGCTGAGCGGCCTTTCAGGTTATGTCGATATAGGACTCGTTTTACTGTGGATATAGATACTTTTGTACCTGTTTTCTCCATCTTCACAAGGTCCTTTGCTGTTGTTCTGGGATTGATTTGCACTTTTCACACCAAAGTGTGTTCATCTCTAGGAGACAGAACGCGTCTCCTTCCTGAGCGGTATGACGGCTGCGTGGTCCCATGGTGTTTATACTTGCGTACTATTGTTTGTACAGATGAACGTGCTACATTCAGGCATTTGTAAATTGCTCCCAAGGATGAACCAGACTTGTGGAGGTCTACAATTTGTTTTCTGAGGTCTTGGCTGATTTCTTTTGATTTTCCCATGATGTCAAGCAAAGAGGCACTGAGTTTGAAGGTAGGCCATGAAATACATCCACAGGTACACCTCCAATTGACTCAAATGATGTCAATTAGCCTATCAGAAGCTTCTAAAGCCATGACATCATTTTCTGGAATTTTCCAAGCTGTTTAAAGGCACAGTCAACTTAGTGTGTGTAAACTTCTGACCCACTGGAATTGTGATACAGTGAATTATAAGTGAAATAATCTGTCTGTAAACAATTGTTGGAAAAATTACTTGTGTCATGCACAAAGTAGATGTCTTAAATGACTTGCCAAAACTATAGTTTGTAAACAAGACGTTTGTGGAGTGGTTGAAAAACGAGTTTTAATGACTCCAACTTAAGTGTATGTAAACTTCCGACTTCAACTGTAGATCCTCCGTGGATAGAGAGTGGACATACATTTTTAACAAACTCCCAGTTTCTTATGGGACTAGTATTAAATAAAAAGACATTAACAACTAGCTATCAGACAAACAACCCACTGACAGTATGATGGGCAACCAAGTCAGAAGGCAGTATGTTGATATGAGGAAGAGTGTACAGTATGAGGCCACTCAGCCAGACCAAATCAAAATATTTGAGTCTCATGGCCCTAGGTAACAGACAGCAGAGTAATCACACAAGCAGAACTTAGTCAGAGGGACTATAGATAATTGCTCATATGCACTGATGGCTGAGTGCTGCAGTGCTGTGAGTGCTGGCCTATATGTGAGGAGGGTCGTCCTATAATTAGTATGCTGCCCTGGTGCTGTATCTCCCGTACAACCTTCAAATAGAATAGGCAAAGATCATGTCCCCGGGGGGAAATCATTCTCTTCCACTGTCTCTGTCTCTTTATGTTCTCTTCCCCTGCCTGTAGTCTACCTCCCATTGATTTGCTAATAAGTCTTTGAGTCATAGAATCTTATAGAGGCCTATGTGCAAAAAAGGCAAGGAACGGATCATCTTATGTTGGATTGGAGGCTGCTGTGTAGAAGTTTAAATACAGCTTAGAGTTTTCTTTTATTGTTATGCTACGGCCATGTTTTGCAAGTCCTCGCAGGCTCCCGTTGTGGTTGTGTAATATTACTTTCAGGGAAACCTCGTCTCGGAAGGCCAGGTACTGTATTCTCTCACCACTTTTTTTGTGACATAGATATTCTCTGGGTGTTATTTTTGGTTTCCCAGAACCTTGCAGATAATACGTTCACAGAGTTTCTCACACTCCCAACCGTGGGAAGAATGTTAACACGTTGTCGGTGTGGTTACTTGAAAGGTGGTCTTGTTCACAGGCAAAGCCAGGAATGCATTTCATCTTTCTAGTCTGGAGAAAGATGGCAAAGCATACAGAAGGGTCGGCGTCTTACTTTGGTTTGCTAGTCTTTTGTCAATTCGTTTTCTGCGTTACATTTTCATATAGCCTAGTTGTTTGTCTTTCTTGGTTAGAGCTATTGAACTACGTAACCATGCCTACATGATTGAGCCCAAAGTATGTCGTTTTCTGTTAGTAACAGCAGATTATTCCAAAGCCGACGTGTAAGACCTCTTTTTGTTTTGAAGGGAAACGTTCAATTCACAGAGCAACTCGCGTACACTCCTCCTCCTCTTTGCTTTCAGCGGTCTGCTGAAATCTATCACCCATAACTCGGGCATCGTGGCTGCTTTCAGTCTCACCTGTCTGTTTGAAAATGGAGACGTTCTCAAGATGACAGGCGGTGTGCTCTGGTGGTGGGATGAGCTTCCAAAAAGGCCCGTAGCAACAAAGCTGGAGTTTTTTTTGGCTCTGGATCTGAAAGACCCATTTTAATTTTAATTTGAATGGCTATCAAGATGCTGCTTTGTACTCTGTTTCTAATCTTAAGCCATATGCAGTAGTATACTGTATGAGACATCAAGGGCTACATTTGGCCTCTGAAAAATGCTCTAATCTGCTCTCTATACTGTATATGCTGTAGGTAATACTCACTATATTGCAGAGGTAATCATCCTGTAACTGTACATGTCGTAGGTAATTCTCACTATATTGCAGAGTTAATCATCTTGTAACTTTCTTTTATGATGTCCATGAGAAAAGGTTGTTCCCGTACATTTACTTTAAACTCACATTTATAATCACAACCGCTACACGGTAATCGTAAAATAAATGTTATGAGATTGTTGCTGCTGCAATATTGTAATTATTAAAGGGTCAATCTGCAGTTCCAATACTAATAATAATAGTAAGGCATCTCCACCACTGTTTTGGGAAAAAGCTGAGGGGTGGGGCTGGAGAAAAGTAACCACTCTGAAATTCATAGACAGAGCTCTGGATTCAAGGACCGACCATCCATTTAATAAAAATATATAGTTTTACCATGTTTTGAGGCCATACAGTGTTTCTTTACATTTACAGTTGAAGTCGGAAGTTTACATACACTTAGGTTGGAGTCATTAAAACTCGTTTTTCAACCACTCCACAAATTTCTTGTTAACAGACGGTTCAGACATCTACTTTGTGCATGACACAAGTAATTTTTCCAACAATTGTTTACAGACAGATTATTTCACTTATAATTCAGTGTATCACAATTCCAGTTTGTCAGAAGTTTACATACACTAAGTTGACTGTGCCTTTAAACAGCTTGGAAAACTCCAGAAAATGGCTTTAGAAGCCAGAAGTCATGGCTTTAGAAGCTTCTGATAGGCTAATTGACATCATTTGAGTCAATTGGAGGTGTACCTGTGGATGTACTTCAAGGCCTACCATCAAACTCAGTGCCTTTTTCTTGACATCATGGGAAAATCAAAAGAAATCAGCCAAGGAAGAGGTTTGCAAGCCGAAGAACACCATCCCAACCGTGAAGCACGGGGGTAGCAGCATCATGTTGTGGGGGTGCTTTGCTGCAGTAGAGACTGGTGCACTTCACAAAATAGATGGCATCATGAGGAAGGAAAATTATGTGGATATATTGAAGCAACATCTCAAGACATCAGTCAGGAATTTAAAGCTTGGTCGCAAATGGGACTTCCAAATGGACAATGACCCCAGGCATACTTCCAAAGTTGTGGCAAAATGGCTTAAGGACAACAAGTCAAGGTATTGGAGTGGCCATCACAAAGCCCTGACCTCAATCCTATAGAAATTGTGGGCAGAACTGAAAAGTGTGTGCGAGCATGGAGGCCTACAAACCTGACTCAGTTACACCAGCTCTGTCAGGAGGAATGGGCCAAAATTCACCCAACTTGTTGTGGGAAGCTTGTGGAAGGCTACCCGAAACGTTTGACCCAAGCTAAACAATTTAAAGGCAATGCTACCAAATACTAATTGAGTGTATGTAAACTTCTTACCCAATTGGCAATTTGATGAAAGAAATAAAACTTGAAATAAATCATTCTCTCTACTATTATTCTGACATTTCACATTCTAATCATAAAGTGATCCTAACTGACCTAAGTCAGGGAATTTTTACTAGGATTAAATGTCAGGGATTGTGAAAAAAAGAGTTTAAATGTATTTGGCTAAGGTGTATGTAAACATCCGACTTCAACTGTACATCGTTAACAAACATTGGAGTGAAACAAGCTTATATTTTGCGTTCCGATGGGGTATGACAGTTGAACTAATCTCATGAGATATTTACAAGCTATATTCTTCAATAATCAATGAGTATACTATATATAATTCATTTAAAAGTCCCCAAATGAATGTAGCAATAACAGATTGCCCCTTAGGTAGGCCTATTTCTAGTGCAGATCAGTGCATTAATGCAGAGGTAAAATAAAGCCTTTCCCCCTCCCCTACTGTGAATGCTAAAGCCAGTGGAAACAGCTCCCTATTACAGCATGATATCAGAACCCATTTGAAACCCCCACGTGACAGAAAACAACCATCTCATCTCTCATGCTGTGTAGCCTACTGTCACACATAAGTAGGGCTGCATTCAGTCCCAACAAAAGACAATGTAACAAAAATGCATCATAGCTCCCAGCACACACGGGTCACATCCCGGATTCACTCAATGCCATTACAAGTAAATTAAGTGTTTCAGCACGCTCATTATTTCTCATGATTTAGTTGTCCAAAAGCATCACTCAGTTGTTAGGATCAACAGTGCGTAGTGCTGTGCCCAACCCCTTGCGTACAGGCCCCGAGATTTGGGACATATTCAAATGCTATATCAAGCATAGTGTGGGCACCACGCTCAGTGTGTTTTTAATCACGATCTTGCTCTCTGAGACACCGGATGTTTATTATCGGAATTCGAAATGTGCGGTGAGCAGTGCTCCCCTGCTGCCAGAACAATGAGAAAAGTTTCATCAGCCGCACAGTCCGTGTCTTTGTCTCTAATTCCAGACTGTTCTGCTCAATGTTTCATGTGGTAATTTGTTTCGGGCATGAGGGCTTTAAGATTTACCTTTTTGTTAAGGTAAAGATGAGATTGGAGCATTGATACAGGATTTATTCTTCATTACCTTGTCAATTGGATCAATGTTATTACAGGAGACATATCCAATTGATTTAATTCTTCATTATTTTCTGGCTTCTGGACTAAAACCTAATTATGACAAGATAAAGTGTGCCTATTTCTGTAATGAATATGAACTAGGTGGGTTGAGATTATTAAATATAAAAGCACTAAACCTCTCTCTAAAAGCTTCACTTATACAAAAGTTTAACTTGAACCCAAAATGGTTCTCAAGTAGATTACTAAGAAAAGCTCATCCATTGTTTAAAAATTGCCTTTGTGCAAATTGCCATGTTTGATTTTCGATTAATTAATCTTTTTCAAACTAGCATTGCAGAGTTGGTTACAATTTCAATTTCGTCCCAAAAAGATATAACAAATGTTACGGTTGAACTCAAATTTGCTGGATGATAAGACCTGTATTTATGGAAAAGATGATTGGGTATTTTGTTTTTAAGGCAGGTGGCAAATCCAATCAAATCAAATTGTATTGGTCACATACACATGGTTAGCAGATGTTAATGCGAGTGTAGCGAAATGCTTGTGCTTCTAGTTCCGACCGTGCAGTAATATCTAACAAGTAATCTAACAATTTCACAACAACTACGTTATGCATGCTGGTGTAAAGGAATGAATAAGAATATGTACATGTAAATATATGGATGAGCGATGGCCGAACGGCACAGGCAAGATGCAGTAGATGGTATAGAGTACAGTATACACATTTGAGATGAGTAATGTAGGGTATGTAAACATTATATAAAGTGCCATTGTTTATGTGACTAGTGATACATTTATTACATCCAATTGTTAATTATTAAAGTGGCTAGAGATTGAGTCTGTATGTTGGCAGCAGCCACTCAATGTTAGTGATGGCTGTTTAACAGTCTGATGGCCTTGAGATAGAAGCTGTTTTTCAGTCTCTCGGTCCCAGCTTTGATGCACCTGTACTGACGTCGCCTTCTGGATGATAGCGGGGTGAACAGGCAGTGGCTCGGGTGGTTGTTGTCCTTGATGATCTTTTTGGCCTTCCTGTAACATCGGGTGGTGTAGGTGTCCTGGAGGGCATGTAGTTTGCCCCTGGTGATGCGTTGTGCAGACCTCACTACCCTCTGGAGAGCCTTACGGTTGTGGGCGGAGCAGTTGCCGTACCCGGCGATGATACGGCCCAACAGGATGCTCTCGATTGTGCATCTGTAAAAGTTTGTTAGTGTTTTTGGTAACGAGCCAAATTTCTTCAGCCTCCTGAGGTTGAAGAGGCACTGTTGCGCCTTCTTCACCATGCTGTCAGTGTGGGTGGACCATTTCAGTTTGTCCGTGATGTGTACGCCGAGGAACTTAAAACTTTCCACCTTTTCCACTACTGTCCCGCCGATGTGCTTCCTCTGCTGTTTCCTGAAGTCCACGATCATCTCCTTTGTTTTGTTGACATTGAGTGTGAGGTTATTCTCCTGACACCACACTCTGAGGGCCCTCACCTCCTCCCTGTAGGCTGTCTCGTTGTTGTTGGTAATCAAGCCTACCACTGTAGTGTCGCCTGCAAACTTGATGATTGAGTTGGAGGCGTGCATGGCCACGCAGTCATGGGTGAACAGGGAGTACAGGAGAGGGCTGAGAACACACCCTTGTGGGGCCACAGTGTTGAGGATCAGCGGGGTGGAGATGTTGTTTCCTCCTCTCACCACCTGGGGGCGGCCCGTCAAAGTCCAGGACCCAGTTGCACAGGGCGGGGTCGAGACCCAGGGTCTCGAGCTTAATGACGAGTTTGGAGGGCACTATGGTGTTAAATGTTGAGCTGTAATCGATGAACAGCATTCTTACATAGGTATTCCTCCTGTCCAGATGGGTTAGGGCAGTGCGGTTTCGAGAGCAGCAGGAGGAGGTAGGGAACTGGTCCGTCTGCCCAATATAAAGGATCAAAACTGGTGGAGGAACAAAAATAGAATAAATAGGAAAGCATAGCAGTTTCATTTGAGGACCAGGATGTTGACAACTGTGCCATACAGATTTCAAAATAGCTGGGAAGTGATTATTGATGTACTAATTCCATGGTACAGGGTGTATGAGTTGATATATAAAACGACGCAAGATTCAAGACTTACTGCCTTTCAGCTAAAATGATTGTACAGAATTCTTGCCACCAACAAAATGTTCAATATTTGTGGCATACAATCAACACAGCTCAGGAGATTTTGATGTGATGATACAGAATCAATAGACCATTTATTTTGATATTGCCCTCAGGTAGCTTGTTTCTGGTCTCAGGATCAGGAATGGCTGAAAATGCATAACATTGATCTAAAATTTACCCTAGAAGTATCTGGAGAGACTTGGTCAGTCAGTTACTGATATACAAATACTCTTAGTGAAAGTATTTATCTTCAACTCGCAATCTGTGGATTCTATTCGATTAGATTCAAATTGTATGTTAAACATCACAGCATAGTTGAAAGAGATATATATATATATATATATATATATATATATATATATATATATATATATATATATATATATATATATATATATATATATATATATATATATATATATATATATATGGCACGAAGAAATCCAAAGAGGGTGGTCAGCAGAGATAGGTGGGATAGACTGAAGGAAACTGAGGGTTGGGATGTGGAACTGCAGACAAGTGGGAGTGGAGTTGCTGGGCCGGGGATAGAATGACGGTCAAAGATAAAAGTCTAAAATAAAGTAAAAAATAATAATAATAATAATAATAGGTTTTGAATGACACTATGCCTGTTTGCCTGAGACTGATGCTGCACAGGTGCTTGTACGCATGTACACATGCATATACACAAACCCGCATTCAAACGCACACGTGACACACACACACACGCATACACACAGGTAAATAGTGCCACACATGCACGGAAACGTATACAGTTGGCCTTGCTGTTTAGATGTTTGTTTTCCTTGATATGTTTTTATTTTGCGTGACCGGTTTTGGTTTTCCTTTTGTTTTTCTCTTTTTTTTCCTCATTTGTTAATTTTGTTGGTTGTTGGTGCATTGGGGGATGGTGGCGTGGGGTGGAGAATGGAGGAAGAGGGATTTATGTGATTTTTATGAAGTATTGTTTCTCCAATTTTTAATGTCAGCTCTGTCGGTTTCAGTGGCAGCAGAGAGTCTCTGATTTAAAGGAGTGTTGTATTTCCGGATGGGTCTGATACCATTCTTCTCTTTTCTCCACAGTCTCTGTTGACAACATGGGACAGCATCTAGGAAAACGCGAGCCACAGCCACAGAGCAAGGTAAGCATCTCAGTTGGAAGTGTATGTATGCATGATTTTGTGCAAGTATACAGGATATTAGTGCTCAGCGATTAACCGAAATGTTGGTTTATTTTTGTTTTTTGAAATAAGTAATTGACCTACATTAGTTAAATTATTTGTTTTCTGTGCTCTCAATGCGCCGTTTGTGCCGTCTAGAGAGATTACTCTCTGGGACATCATAGTCAAATGAAGTAAATGTGGTAATTAACTACAATGACCAGAATCCATTACGCCTATATTGGTTCTAGCCTGCCTGTGGGGCCAGCAGACAGACACTGAGGGGAAGGAGCGCGATAGAGAGACACGAGAGGGATAGAGAGCAGTTGCTTAGGTGTCTCTACCTGACAATGCATCTAATAGATTCATAGGTGTTATTTAGCAGTCTTAAAATCTACTTTGAAGAACTGCTGAAACAGTGGTTTTTGTCAGACAGCCAGCAGTTAGCCAGCTAGGCTAGCCAACTAGCCTGAAGGATGACTCTTTGGGGAACAGAGGTAGATGGCTGGCTGGCTACTGCCTGAGCAGAGATTAGATAACGACTTGAAATAAAATAATAAATCATCAAATATATAGAGATTTTTTTTTTATATGTACACAACAACTGAAATATTTTATTAAAGTAATGTGAATTAAGGATGATTTATTAATAGGTGATATGCAGAAATGGGCAGTCATTGGGGTTGTGTTAATGAAATAATATCATCATCATCATCATACTAAAAACAAATGTGTAACATTTATGTGAATAAATGATGGTTAGAGCCTGATAAGTGATAGTAATGGGCAGTCACTACCAATCAATTATTTTATTCTGTGTTGTTACAGCAGTAAACCCACAATGCATTTATTGTTTAAAAAAATATTGAAAATGTAAAAAAAAAGCACTAATCGCTCAGCACTACAGGACATACACAGTATACGCTTTTAGTGCACATAGATGTGCATTGTGTGTAAGATACGTTTGATCCTTTTGTTTTTTTATGGGAGTAATACTGACAATGGTAAAGTTCAAAGTGATTGTAGACTGTAGAGCCTCTCATGTCATTCACAGCTTAAGCCTTTATCAGGGAGGTGAGGCAGAACTTTGGACCCTGCTACAGTTTAGTCATGCAGTCGTCCGTCAGAACTATGGAGTTATGACCGTTTAAAAAAAAAAAAAAAAAGAGCTCTCAATCAAATCTGAAGCACTCAGAAAAATACAAATGGCTTCAAAAAGAGTCTGGCGCGGCACTTGAATAATATAACACTCAAATGAACGCCAGACAAAGGTTGCATTCCAAGTGGCACCCTTTTCCCTTATGTGGTGCACTACTTTTGACCAGGGCCCAAACTGTTTACACTGAGAGCATTTTCTTAATATTTTATTGGAAATAATAATGGACCTACATTTATAAACTTTCTCCTCTGTCAAGCTTGCTAAAGGTCATCGAAACTTAACCTAGACATTCAGGGAGCATCGAACTATTTTTTTTAAATAGCTTTTGACTGCGAGGAAATATAATAAATTGTAAGTGCGGACCTCCAGACCTTGGTGAAGTCCGAATGCGGCGCTCAGGGCAAAATGAGCTTGACACCCTCAATATTTTTTTGATCACTCCTTCTCTTTTCTGCCACTCCTTCTCTCTCTCCATGCTTCTGGGGAGATGATTTTCTTTATGGGCAGTCCAGTCCTGAGAGAGGTGGGTTTTTTATCAGTGGGAGTGTTGCGACTCGGAGCCGCTGAGTCTTCTTATTGACTTGCCAGATCTTAGAGTGGCGGACTGGCGGTGTTGCCAGGCAGTGGTTAATTAGCTAGTATCGGAGTGTGCCTGGGTGGTCAGGACACTAGGATTTTAGTAAGTGATGACAAAGTTCACCTGCTAGAGGAGGAAAGGTTATGTCAGGTCAGGTCTCAGGAGCTAGCCTGGTTATATAACTAGGCCGTTTCAGGTTAATGTTGGATGTGATGTACAGCATCTTTCGATTCATCATTTTCAGCAGAGTCGTAGCCCTGTCTTGTTCGGGGTCACAGAATCAGAACGAGGTTTTTCAAATGACAAACTGACGAATATTAGAAGACTTTTGGTGATGGACTGATTCCCAACTCGCATTCATTTAGAATATCACCCGGTTACACCTCAGAAAGATGACATTTCCTTGCTTGTCATTGCTATGGGTTGGGACTCCTATGCAAAGCTAAACTGCTCGCTCTTAATGATGAAATAGATCTTTCAACTGTAATGACTGTAGCTGTGGAGGGTACAGTGTTACTTACTCAAGAAGAGTCGTTGGTGTGTGTTTATTTCATCAAAATGTGAAGGAGAAAGCAGTATCTCCGTGGCACGATGCATTTATTGACAGATGGTCGTTTAGACATCCCACCGATGAAATTCTCAGTCTTGGCGGGCATATATGTTGCCATGGCGATATCCGATGCGTTATGTTAGGCCATTCAATGGCTCATTTCATCGCCGCGTCACCGACATCCATCCAGCCACCCACCTCACACAATACACAGAGACGAAAGCAGCGTCAGTGTCCCTTTTCCTTCAGTAAGGATGAATGGACCATTTGGAAGATTATTATGAATTACATTTGACCTTTTAGTCATTTAGCAGATGCTCTTATCCAGAGACAACTAGAGACATTTTTTTATTAATTTTTTGTACGAATCAGCTTATTGTCAATTTCATACTATCATTAGCTCAGGGCCAATGGTCCACAAGAGCCCATTCAGCTCCCACCCAAAGAGTCCAGCTGTCCAGTAACGTTGAGCTCATCTCAACCATCCTACACATTGAGTGATGTCATGTTTTATATCATGTCTCAAACACTGATGCTTTTACCCTTTTGGGGAAGATTTGTCAGTTCTATCATTAGTTAATTTGTTATTCTTTTCTGTTGAACTAGCCTTCATAAATTATTCAATTACAATGCTTTTAAAAGTCAAGTATCATCAGTCAATGGGGGTGTTTGGTAGTGAGGGGGGGGGGGGGGGGGGGCGATTAAATCGATACAGTTGAGTGTCACGAATTTATATAGACTCTGACGTCAACTATGAATTCTCTAAAAGAAGGAAGTTAAATTAAGCTACTGCTAGTCAGCTGTTCCTGCACAAAAAAATATGTTTGGGACATTGAATCGCAAAAAATTGCGGTATCGAATACATATAGAATCGTGATACATATAGAATGGCAATACATACTGTATCATATCGACACCTAAGTAACGTGATAATATCGTGTTCTGAGGTCCTGGCAATTCCCAGCCCTAGTGTTTGGGTGCTCGTTCTGAAGCTGGTTAGCCCTCTGTGGCTTGTTCTGTCCACTCAGTAGAATAAACTGGATTAAGCCAAAGCCTTAGAAAGCCTTTGTGCAGAAGAGGACTGGCACAGATAAGATAAAACCTTTGGCTGTGGGGTTGCTTGACTCATAGAGAATAGCTATTCTTCTATTTCTATGGCTTGATGTCTGTAAGTCCCTGGGTGGCTCTGTTACTGTAGGTAGTGAATACAACATGTATGATTAAAAACAACATTCTCACCTTTTTGTATGATTCATTTGTGTTCCATGTAAATATCTCAAGAATTGTCAATATGACCTAACTTAAAGGTCTACATTTATAGTGTAGAGGTCCATGCTCAAAACAAAATCTTTGATCTTTTTATAGATGGTAGACCTATACATGAAACAGTTTTCTGAGGAGGTTTCATCTGCTGTTATTCCATGTGCTCTATACATACGGTAAGTGATCAAGGGGGATAGCACAAGGACACCGTCATTGGCGCCATAAAAAAAACCTGGATCTAACAAAGTGGATGTTTGTGAAATCCGTTGCTATTTGTGTGTCCTAACAGGCCCACAATGTGGTTACTAAAATCCCATTAGCATATACTGTACACTACCGGTCAATAGTTTTTGAACACCTACTCATTCAAGGTTTTTCTTTATTTTTACTATTTTAAACATTGTAGAATAATAGTGAAGACATCAAAGCTATGAAGTTACACATATGATAATTATGTAACAACCAAAAAAGTGTTAAACAAATCAAAATATATTTTATATTTGAGATCCTTCAAATAGCAACCCTTTGCCTTGATGACAGCTTTGCACACTCTTGGCAAAGATGTTTTATTTATTTTTTTGCTAATGGTTAACTCCTGTTTGGATAAGGTGGTAGCATAGCTAGCCAAAAAGAAATTGGTGGTGGAAGTTGACGTAATGTTTTACTGTAATGCAGTTCATTGGTGAATATGAAATTAACATACATTGAGGTTGACATCCAAACAAGCCTTATACTTTGACTTGTACCCCAACATAATGTTGAATACACATATAAATAAATGTAGGCTAATTTAGATGGGCTGCACTGAGGAGATTCTGGATCTATCCCCCATGGGGAGACGTATGCATGGCGTTTCCATGGTTTTAGTTGAACTCTTACCTGATCTACAGTATACGTTTTGCATATACAGTAGCTGCCTTAATGCTGTGTGGTCCACCGATAAGGACAAGTAGAGGCTTATTTAACAATAACACACCACTGTGTTCAGTCAGGTTGGGTCTGAGAGCAGCTACTTTACTGAAAAAAGCAGAACGCGATGCCGCCCATAATTGAACAGAACAAAGATGATTAAGAGGTGAGTTGTTTTCTCTCAGTGTCTCGCTCTCTGAATTCCGAAATTGCACCCCACCTATTGTTCCTGTCTGTTACGGCGTGGGTGGGGAGGAAAGAGGGGGCTTTAAATGGCGAGTAATGTACTTTAACGACATCAGGTAATTAACCTCCGCCTTGCCGAAGTCAATTTGTCACCGATTTTCAAATTACAGCAGAGAAAATAGGCGCGCCATTAAAAATTCAGCTGTGGCCGCAATCAACTTTGCCCCACCCTTCTCCTCTTCCACTGCATAATGGAATTAGAAAAGACAGAGGGAGAAAAAAAGAGAGAGAAAGGGAAGACAGCCTTTTTGAATGGTGTCAGAAGCACAGAATAACGAGGCCTTAATATTCCTGGCATGGGCTTACCTAGACAACAGGACAGTGACAGTGAAACCCGGGCTGGGGCTGGGCCTGCCTGTCCTGGCCACCTGCCCCGGGGTTGATGAGAATCTATGGGGCTCTGTCAGACTCAGCCAGCCTGCTGGGGTACCATGAAAAACAGGAGAGCCCAGGCAGACTCACAGTGTTGAGGCAGTGTATATTGAATTGTAATATTTTTCACCTGGTGATCCAACCAGGGGAGGGAGTGGTAGGGAAAAAAGAAAGGGGATCAGAAATGATGCAAGTCATGTTATTTGATATACTAATCTGCCTGCTTGTATCATAGCTGATATATCTCCCCCCTCCCTCCCACACACACAAACACACAAAACATTTTACAGTTTAAAGAGTGTCACAACATTGATTCCAAGCAACCATTATGGTGCTGGCTATAAGGCCTTATGCAAACACTGAGACACACGTACATTGGGGATAGGACTATTTATCCACCCTCACAAAGCAGATTTGGGAGACGTGGTTGTGTCTGAGGAGAATTCATGCATTATCAGGCCTGTGGTAGAATCCAATCTCCTGTCTGATAAGCCTGCATTGTGAACTGTTGTGGAGACCCTAATCCATGTCCAACTTCCACAGCTGTTGATCATGTTCTGCCATTTTGAACGCCGCCTTATTGGCTTTTTCTCAGTTTCAAGAGAGTCATGTTGTATTGTGTGAATTCATTGCATATTAAGACGAGAGGCAGCGTGTAAATCCAGTCTCCAGTGGAGGGAGCCTGAGGCCCAGTTAGTGGTCCTGAAGTTAGGCTATTGTCCACACTTTCCTGCCCCGAGAGGAGTTTCTTTTTGTGTTGAACTGTAACTTACAGACTCCCATGTTCAGCTCAGCATGCTGGCTCTGGTTTCTGCCTGACTGGAATTGTTTTCAGTAGCAGATATGGGTTGAAATACTATTTGAAATGTTTCAAATACTTTGAGTGTTTGCTTTAGTCTGCCTGGGAGTGCCAAATGGGCGGGGTTTGCAGTTTCAAATAGTATTGAACCCAGGTTTGTTCAGTATCTCTCCCTAAAGCTAAGGGGGTCGTAAATGGCTCCTTCTCATTTGTTCCAAACCTGTTCATGCTTGGTTAGCAGCAGAAGCGCTCCCTTCCTGTTCTTGCTCTCCCCCATGTTGCGCAATCATGCCCCATAGTAACATTCATGTTCACTGCTCTCCAAAACAAAGAAGTAAAGCTCCCCACAACGTTCCTTTAAGGTAAAGAGAGTACCTCTGGATAATACTGTTAGAACGCAAATACATTCCACATTTGGAGACCTACGCAGGGACAAATACAGCAGATATATTTATTTTGTATTTGACCTTTATTTTTGCAGAGAATAACAGATTCTTATTTGCAGCGACGACCTGTCGAACACAGCAGACAAGCACAGCAGGAAGGCTTTGACTAGGTAATAGTCATGTGACTAGTGTGGCTTGCAGTTGTACAGATGAGTATTGTTTGATGCTGGTACTTGTTTTTACCATTAATGTCACAGCACCACTGACATTTATCCTGTTGCACACTAATTTGTTTTACTCATAATTAAAGTGGGATACATGCTGTTAAATTACCAGCTCTTTGACAATTTAATATTACAATGAAAAAAATTATACAATTCCCCGAGGGCTATGATTTTCACTTAGCTCAAGTAATTGTATGTTGGTACTCTGATAAAAACGTCCTTACAGTTTAAGTTCAATGGGGTCCTTCTTTGTCTATTTCCTGACACTGATTTTATATCTGTGGCCAGCAATATTGCTTCACTCTCTGTTTTGAAATGTATTCCTTAGGATGTGGATTAGAAATTGTACAATCCCTCAGTAAGATTACATCCTTTTTGTTAAGGCCAGGCTTTCTGTTTGGTAATGATGAGCTATAGGCTCTACGTATCCCTTGGGAATATAATATTGTTTTCTTGTTCTAAGAACAATGTCAAATTGCTAGGTGGCCACATTATTTGCCATGTCATGGGTGCGTAAGACCTTTTGGCTAATTACCCTATACCCTAGTTTGTTTTTGCGGGTGGTTTGAAAAAGTATATTTTTTAAGTTAGAGGCTTTGAGGAGCCTGAGGGGGGGGGGGACTTGTGAGTAATCATACTTCATGTGAGCAGGTCTGTGAGATATTGTGAACATTTGCAGTGTGAGCACATCCTGCTGTTCGAGAAGAAATCTGTGGGATGGAGTCTCCAAGTCCCCATTCACCATTCCTCTTGGGGATGAACACATGCTTAAGGGCCCACCTATCAGAGAGGAAACAGATAAGACCATGACCTTTGACTCTCTCTAAGAAATTCCTCCAAGTTATGAGAGGTTCCGATTAGGGTTGCACATTTTGGTGAATATTCAGAGGTGGAAACTTTGTGTGGGAATTAACGGGAATATATGGGAATTAATATTAATGTCATTTAAATATAGATGTTTTTTGCATTGGATATATTTACCATATCATATGGGGACAGAAACATAAACCTTTTACCTTATCATAAGTAGACATAATTGCAAATGATGAAATCCTTCCAATAGAAAGAAATTATAAAAATGTATTTACGAATTGAACTTTATTTAAATGAGGACTCTTCACATGGGATGATTTCACTGAACAACAAAAGGAAGGGAATATTGAATGATCCCCAATGATCCATCGCATCTTCCAAAAACTTTTTCAACATCTGTAAAATGATAGTCTAGAAACTAAAGCTCAATGTCCACCTCTTGAACATCACACTCTGAGGCCTCATCTTCACTGTCACTTTCCAACCTTGTTGAGGATGGCTCATTGTCAGGCTGAAAAAGCCTCAAATTTGCCCAGATGGCCACCAATTGTTCAACCCTTGTATTGGTCAGCCTGTTGTGTCTTTGGTGTGTGTGTTCCCAAACAAGGACCAGTTGTGCTCTGAGGTGGCTGATGCTGGTGGGATTTGGAGGATGATGGAGGCAACAGGGGAAAGAGCCTCAGCTCAACAAAGTCCCTTCCACTATGTGGATGAAGAGATATGTTGGCCCTTGCTTGGAAGTGTACTTCACCAGACTGCCAAGAACCTTGCCCTTATCCAGGCCAAGGTGGCGAGACACGGTAGTGATGACACAATAGGCCTTGTTGATCTCTGCACCAGACAGGATGCTCTTGCCAGCATACTTGGGGTCCAACATGTACGCTGCAGCGTGTATGGGCTTCAGGCAGAAGTCTTCACGCTTTTTGATGTATTTCAGAACTGCAGTTTCCTCTGCTTGAAGCAACAGTGAAGTGGGCAGGGCAGTACGGATTTCTTCTCTTACATCTGCAAGCAGAGTCTGAACATCAGACAGGATGGCATTGTCTCCCTCAATCTGTGCAATTGCTACTGCTGTAGGTTTCAGGCTGCTTACCACTCTATCTCAAAATACATAATCCAGGAGGATCCTCTTGATGGGGCTGTCCATATCGGCAGACTGTGATATGGCCATTTCTTGGAGAGACTCCTTCCCCTCCAGGAGACTGTCAAACATGATGACAACACCACCCCAATGAGTGTTGCTGGGCAGTTTCAATGTGGTGCTCTTATTCTTCTCACTTTGCTTGGTGAGATTGATTGCTGCTATAACTTGATTACCCTTAACATACCTAACCTTTTCATTGGCTCTCTTGTAGAGTGTATCCATTGTTTTCAGTGCCACGATGTCCTTGAGGAGCAGATGCAATGCATGAGCAGCACAACTAATGGGTGTGATGTGAGAGTAGGACTCCTCCACTTTAGACCAAGCAGCCTTCATGTTCGCAGCATTGTCTGTCACCAGTGCAAATACCTTCTGTAGTCCAAGGTCATTGAAGACTGTCTTCAGCTCATCTGCAATGAAGAGACCGGTGTGTCTGTTGTCCCTTGTGTCTGTGCTCTTGTAGAATACTGGTTGAGGGGTGGAGATGATGTAGTTAATTATTCCTTGCCCACGAACATTCGACCACCCATCAGAGATGATTGCAATACAGTCTGCTTTCTCTATGATTTTCTGGACCTTCACTTGAACTTTGTTGAACTCTGCATCTAGCAAATGAATAGATAAAGCATGTCTGGTTGGAGGGGTGTATGCTGGCTGAAGAACAATCAGAAATCTCTTCCAATAAACATTGCCTGTGAGCATCAGAGGTGAACCAGTTGCATACACGGCTCGATCAAGCCATTTGTCAGCATTTCTCTGACTACGTTCCTCCATTGAGTCAAAAAAAACTTCTGATTCCAGGAGGACCATGAGCTGTTGATATCGATAAGGTGTCTGCTTCATCATTTTCCCCTTGAATAGAAGTAAAGGGACTTTTGTCAGAGGTTGCTTGTTGTGAGCACTGAGGGAACTTTATGCACTTGGCCAGATGATTCTGCATCTTTGTTGCATTCTTCACATATGATTTGGCACAGTATTTGCAAATGTACACAGCAGTTAGATGAAACAACTCCTTTAAACAACTCCTTTGTAAGATCCATGTTTTAAAATGAAACCTGTATGGGAACAGGTGAATTAACCCTCCTCAGTTAGCAGGCTCAAGCAAGCTAAAACCCACATGGTAGCAAAAACTAACTAGCAGAAATTGTTAAACAAGTTAGAAATTATTTAAACACACTTGGCTGTAAGCTACTATTTACTAGTTAACAAAAAATCCTGTATGTCATATAAAATATATTCACCCCACCCAGTATTGTAATCAAAACTTACCAGAAAGCATGTAGTCCTTGCTCAGACAGTGTAGTAGTGTGGGCTCAATAGCATCTCATTAGTGTGCAAGATCTTGAGAATCAGCTGTACATGTGATGGAAGAATGCACTGTGCATGCAGAGGGTTGCAATTCCATTGAATTGGGGATAGTTTAACCAGAATATGTCACAAGACCTAGAATTGCCTTATGTGAATCCCACAAAAAAAGCTTCACTGTTATAAGCTAACATTTTTTGATGAATTTAAGCAAAATCCTCGGGCTTAACTTCCCATGGAAAATTTCCGAAAAGTTTCCGAACCTTTGCAACCCTACTTCAATCACTACACTCCAAATCCCCCCAGACTACAAGAGTTTAGAAAGCTTTTGGACACTACAAATGGAAAAAAGGAGAACCAGCTCATCTTTTTATATACATCCATTCGAAAGCCCATCCAATTGAAATCAGATACAGACATTTTCAAAAGGTAGCATTTCAAGAATTATAGGACCGATGGGCCTAACCTTGGAGAAACAGATAGGCATGCTTTATATGAAGAACCCCATTGAATATAGAGAACAGACAGATTCTGGTTGAGATTGCATATTCTCCCAGTCTTACCTGTTTCTGCAGCAAGAGTAGCTATTATGCTGCTTGATTTAGCATTAACCTCGGCCCTCCTCGAAAAGTTGAATTTGATTCCCCCTTCATTGTGGTGCGAGTGGCTGGTCTTATCTCGTTCTGTGTAGCTGTGCTGCTTCCCTCCGTCCCTCCGTCTGTCCTTTCCCTCTGGGATGCTCTTCTCAACAAGATGGAAATATCATCCCTCTATTATGATAAGCAGGTGCAAAGTCACGTCGTCAGCTTCTACCTGCGGACGGTGACAAGCAGGCTGCCACTCGTGGCTGCATGGCCCACTTTGTAGAAGTAGCCACGTTTTTAAAGTCCCCCATGGTTTGTGATAAAAAAGCAGTCAGAGAAGAGAGGTGTATTATCTTTTTGGAAGGAGATGGGAAATGTGACTGGAAAGGGGATTTCAAAATGTTTCGAATGGTGAATAATGGGAAATAATACAGTATATTGTAAGATTCAAAGTAAAGTTAATGTATCACCAGTGCTCAGATAATGGTACGTTTTAATTGGAATTCATGGAACGGGACACGTAAGACGCTATTAACTTCAAGGTATGCTTGAAAAAGAACACAATCTCAGTCCAGCTGAGTCACCATAATATTCTGAACACGCCATAAGCTTTCTCAGAGGGACAATTTTCTATATTTCTAATATTGTTTTGTTGACGTGTGTGTGCGTGCATGTGTGTGTTTGCACGTGCGTTTTTGTGTTTGTGTGCATTTACACTGAGTATACAAAACATTAAGGACACCTGCTCTTTCCATGACATAGACTTAACAGGTGAATCCAGGTGAAAGCTATGTAGGATCCCTTATTTATGCCACTTGTTAAATCCACTTCAAACAGTGTAGATGAAGGGGAGGAGACCGGTTAAATAAGGATTTTTATGCTTTGAGACAATTGAGACGTTGATTGTGTATGTGTGCCATTCAGAGTGTGATTGGGCAAGAAAAAATATTTAAGTGCCTTTGAACGGGGTATGGTAGCAGGTGCCAGGCACACCGGTTTGAGTGTGTCAAGAACTGCAATGCTGCTGGCTTTTTCACGCTCAACAGTTTCCCGTGTGTATCAAGAGTGGTTCACTACCCGAAGGATATCCAGCCAATTTGGCACAACTGTGGGAAGCATTGGAGTCAACATTGGCCAGCATCCCTGTGGAGTGCTTTCGACACCTTGTAGAGTCCATGCCCCAACGAATTGAGGCTGATCTGAGGGCAAAAGGGGGTGGTGCAAAACAATATTAGGAAGGTGTTCTTAATGTTTTGTACACTCAGTGTACATGCATGTGATGGCGTAGGTGTGTGGGTGTGTAAGTGTCTAGAGGAGAGGGGGGTTAATGCATTTAGCAATGCTTTTATGATAATAAGCACGTCCCCAAAATACTGCAAATGTGCCTGACTTTTGTTTGCTGCTATAATTCAGGTAAGCTTCTAAACAAATATCAGATTCGGCTCCATGTGGCTGATAATGAAAAGCCTCTCTGCTCTGTTGCCATGGTATCTCAGCTCACCTCTTTCTGTTTGTGCTCTCTCTCTCTCTTTTAAAAGCCTTCGTCACCAGAAGCAGAACAGACCATAGAACCAGCACCCATTGGTGAGACCATGGCAGAACCCGAATCACAAGACGAGGTCTTTGGTAAGGAGTTTTTTAAATTTATTTCAGCCGTTTTAGTTTTAGTAATTTTTGGTAAAGAACACGCAGACACAAAGCAAATTCAGCCATAATACATACAGTTACAAAAGATGGAAAGGGTTGTCGTGATTATGCTACAATGCTGTTGCTTCATAATGATTAAAGGTTGTAGTAAAAAGGGTTCCCTAAATGCCTTATCTGAGAGCCCCTCACCCGAAAGCTCTTTTAAACATTGCTTCAAGTGGAATAAAAATAGGTGACGGTACTCATTTTGGGTGCCGGTACTCTTGGGTGCCAATATTTTGCAAGGGGTTCTGGTACTAAAGCAGACAATTTGAATTGCTGTTACTCTATACCAGTCAGCACTGGTCCACTTCAAGCAATGCTCTTAAATGATTTAGACAGTGTGAACCTTTTCAGCAGCAGAAAAAAAGCAGTGCTTCTTAACAGCACAACACGCATGCAGCCCATCTCTCAATGCAGAGTATCTTTCAGTGAAGGAACCCGGGTGATGACAAGGTATCCGTGGCCCATGGGATTCATTGCTAATGGTGATGGGTGTGACCCAACCTGGTAATGGAAAGAGTGCTACATCCCCTGTTCCCTCCCTCCGCACTCTGTCAACCTGTAAATGAAGGTTGTTTTTCATTCTCCTCTACTCCTCTAGGCTACTTGGATTGTCTGCTCTAACAGTGAATTGAGAGCGTTGCACATTTTGTGTACATTGCGGATGCATCCCAGGGTATGACTAGACAAATAAGAAGTGTAGAAATACAAGAAATGTATAAAAAGATGATTGTGCCCTAAACGTAGTACTCTAACCTAACAGGTGAGGGCAGAATCCATTGTGTTATAGCACAGCCACAGAAAGCTGGCTGAGAGTCCTAGCTGTTTGGCTACTCTGAGATTTCTCTACAGTGATGGAGATGGCTACCAGTAAGGAGGTAAACCGTGCACTTTAGAAATGCTGATGTGAGTTAATTTACATTATACATGCAGATGAGGTTTCCCATGAAGTGTTCTATATCAAATTGTTTGGACATACAGTACCAGTCAAAAGTTTGGACACACCTATTTATTCAAGGGTTTTTCTTTATTTTTACTATTTTCTACATTGTAGAAAAGTAGTGAAGACATCAAAACTATGAAATAACATATATGGAATGTAGTACATTTTTAAACAAATTAAAATAGATTTTAGATTCTTCAAAGTTGCCACCCTTTGCCTCGATGACAGCTTTACACACGTTTGGTATTCTCTCAACCAGCTCCATGAGGAATGCTTTTCCAACAGTCTTGAAGGAGTTCCCATATATGCTGAGCACTTGTTGGCTGCTTTTCCTTCACTCTGCGGTCCAACTCATCCCAAACCATCTCAATTCTGTTGAGGTCGGATAATTGTGGAAGCCAGGTCATCTGATGCAGCATTCTATCACTCTCCTTCTTGGTCAAATAGCCCTTACACAGCCTGGAGGTGTGTTGGGTCATTGTCCTGTTGAAAAACAAATGATAGTCCCACTAAGTGCAAACCAGATGGGATGGCGTATCGCTGCAGAATAATGTGGTAGCCATGCTGGTTAAGTGTGCCTTGAATTCTAAATAAATCACAGACAGTGTCACCAGCAATGCACCATCATACCTCCTCCTCCATGCTTCACGGTGGGAACAACACATGCGGAGATCATCCGTTCACCTACTCTGCGTCTCACAAAGACACAGAACCAAAAATCTCACATTTGGACTCATCAGACCAAAGGACAGATTTCCACCAGTCTAATGTCTATTGATCGTGTTTAATGGTCCAAGCAAGTCTCTTCTTCTTATTGGTGTCTTTGCAGCAATTCGACCATGAAGGCCTGATTCACACTGTCTCCTCTGAAAAGTTGATGTTGAGATGTGTCTGTTTCTTGAACTTATTTTTATTTGGGCTGCCATTTCTGAGGCTGGTAACCCTAATGAACTTAACCTTAGACCGCTGCACCACTCGGGAGCCCAACTAAGGCACTTCATCTCAGTGCTAGAAGTGTCACTACAGACTCCCTGGTTTGATTCCAGGCTGTATCACAACTGACTGTGATTGGGAGTCCCATAGGGCGGCGCACAATTGGCCCAGCGTCGTCCGGGTTTTGCCATTGTAGGCCGTCATTGTAAATAAGAATGTTGTCTTAACTGACTTGCCTAGTTAAAGGTTAAATTTAACATTTAAAAAAATGTATCCTCTGGGCCTTCCTTTCCTGTGGAGGTCCTCATGAGAGCCAATTTCATCATAGCGCTAGTGGTTTTTGTGACTGCACTTGAAAAACATTCAAAGTTCTTGAAATTTTCCGGATTGACTGACTTTCATGTCTTCAAGTAATGATGGACTGTCATTTCTCTTCGCTTTTTTGAGCTGCTCTTGCCATAATATGGACTTGGTATTTTACCAAATAGGGCTATCTTCTGTATAACATCCCTACCTTGTCAAAACTGATTGGCTCAAACACATTAAAGAAGGAAGGAAATTCCACAAATTAACTTTTAACAAGGCACACCTGTTAATTGAAATAAAGAAAAACCCTGGAATGTGTAGGTTTGTCCAATCTTTTTGTCCAACCTACACTACATGGCCAAAGACCTGCTTGTCAAACATCTCGTTCCAAAATCATGAGCATTAATATGGGGTTGGTCCCCCCCTTTTCTGCTATAACAGCCTCCACTCTTCTGGGAAGACTTTCCACTGGATATTGTAACGTCGCTTCCATTCAGCTTCAAGAGTATTAGTGAGGTCGGCATTGATGTTGGGCGATTAGGCCTGACTCGCAGTCGGCGTTCCAATTCCAAAGGTGATCAATGGGCTTGAGGTCAGTGCTCTGTGCAGGCCAGTCAAGCTCTGCAACACCGATCTCAACAAACCATTTCTGTATGGACCTTTGTGCACAGGTGCATTGTCATGCTGAAACAGGAAAGGGCCTTACCCAAACTGTTGCCACAAAGTTGGAAGCACAAAATTGTCTAGAATGTCATTGTATGCTTTAGCGTTAATATTTCCCTTCACTGGAACTAAGGGGCCTAGCCCGAACCATGAAACCAGCCCCAGACCATTATTCCTCCTCCACCAAAATATACAGTTGGCACTATGCATTGGGGCAGGTAGCGTTCTCCTGGCATCCGCCAAACCCAGATTCATCACTCCAGAGAACGCATTTCCACTGCTCCAGAGTCCAATGGCAGCGAGCTTTACACCACTCCAACTGACACTCGGCATTGTGCGTGGTGATCTTAGGCTTGTGTGCGGCTGCTCGGCCATGGAAACGCATTTCATGAAGCTCCCAACGAGCAGTACTTGTGCTGACTTTGCTTCCAGAGGCAGTTTGGAACTCTTTAGGGAGTGTTGCAACCAAGGATAGATGATTTTTCACACGCTACCCGCTTCAGCACTCGGTGGTCCCGTTCTGTGAGCTTGTGTGGCCTACCACTTCGCAGTTCAGCCGTTGTTGCTCCTAGACGTTTCCACTTCACAATAACAGCACTTACAGTTGACCGGGGAGCTCTAGCAGGGCAGAAATGTTACAAATTGACTTGTTGGAAAGTTGGCATCCTATGACAGTGCCACGTTAAAAGTCACTGAGCTCTTCAGTACGGGCCATTCTACTGCCAATGTGTGTCTGTGGAGATTGCATGGCTGTGTGCTCAATTTTATACACCTATCAGCAACGGGCATGACTGAAATAGCCAAATCCACTAATTTGAAGGGGTGTCCACATACTTTTGGTGATGTAGTGTATCTTTCAATGTAGAAAATCTAAGTCTGCTTCACTCACTCATATAGTTGAAGTCAGAAGTTTACATACACTTAGGTTGGAGTCATTAAAACTTGTTTTTCAACCACTCCATACATTTCTTGTTAACAAACTATAGTTTAGGCAAGTCTGTTAGAACATATACTTTGTACATGACACAAGTCATTTTTCCAACAATTGTTTACAGACAGATTATTTCACTTATAATTCACTGTATCACAATTCCAGTGGGTCAGAAGTTTACATACACTAAGTTGATTGTGACTTTTAAACAGCTTGGAAAATTCCCGAAAATTATGTCATGACTTTAGGAGTTTCTGATAGGCTAATTGACATCATTTGAGTCAATTGGAGGTGTACCTGTGGATGTATTTCAAGGCCTACCTTCAAACTCAGTGCCTCTTTGCTTGACATCCTGGGAAAATCAAAAGAAATCAGCCAAGACCTCAGAAAAAAAATTGTAGACCTCCACAAGTCTGGTTCATCCTTGGGAGCAATTTTCAAATGCCTGAAGGTACCACGTTCATCTGTACAAACAATAGTACGCAAGTATAAACACCATGGGACCACGCAACCATCATACCGCTCAGGAAGGAGACGCGTTCTGTCTCCTAGAGATGAACGTACTTTGGTGCGAAAAGGGCAAATCAATCCCAGAAAAACAGCAAAGGACCTTGTGAAGATGCTTGAGGAAACCGGTACAAAAGTATCTACATCCACAGTAAAACGAGTCCTATATCGACATAACCTGAAAGGACGCTCAGTAAGGAAGGAGCCACTGCTCCAAACCCGCCATAAAAAAGCCAGACAACGGTTTGCAACTGCACATGGGGACAAAGATCGTACTTTTTGGAGAAATGTCCAATGACCCCAAGCATACTTCCAAAGTTGTGGCAAAATGGCTTAAGGACAACACAGTCAAGGTATTGAAGTGGCCATCACAAAGCCCTGACCTCAATCCCATAGAAAAGTTGTGTGCAGAACTGAAAAAGCGTGTGCGAGCAAGGAGGCCTACGAACCTGACTCGGTTACACCAGCTATGTCAGGAGGAATGGGCCAAAATTCACCCAACTTATCGTGGGAAGCTTGTGGAAGGCTACCTGAAAAGTTTGACCCAAGTTAAGCAATTTAAAGGCAATGCTACCAAATACTAATTGATTGTATGCAAACTTCTGACCCACTGGGAATGTGATGAAAGAAATAAAAGCGAAAATAAATCATTCTCTCTCCTATTTTTCTGATATTTCACATTCTTAAAATAAAGTGGTGATCATAACTGACCTAAGACAGGGAATTTTTACTAGGATTAAATGTCAGGAATTGTGAAAAACTGAGTTTAAATCTATTTGGCTAAGATGTAAACTTCCGACTTCAACTGTACATATTCATCTCAAGATAAAACAATATGTTTTGAGAAACCCCTTCTTTATCCCTCGTACAATGGCTGCACCTAACGATCAATTGAAAAATGCGAATTTAAGGTAGCCTCAACATATTTCATATTTCAGTTTAACCAGACACAATCCGATTAGAATATCAACATCTAATTGACCCTCTCACAAATCCTGAATCAAAAGCCTCAGTCACAACACACCAGACACTCTGTGATTTGAACAGCGAACGGTCATTCTCTCCCCCTTTTTTCACCTTTTATCAGTTCTGATTAAAAGAGCTGAGGTCTGGCTGTTGCACCCGTGGCGTTGGAGAAATGTTCTTTGTGTTCCTGCACATGAGCACACCCCTGGAACACCATATCGACTGGGAGCCGAACAACAAACAAGCAGCTCAAAGCTGACCCCTGTGGCGCACCACTGCCTCTGATCACTATAGACATGGAGACACAAAGACAACACTAATTCATGGGGAGAGGTGTGAGGTAGGCAGGGGGCGGAGAAGGCCCCTGCCGGTTATTCTGTAAGGGTAATGATGACCCTGGTGCTTGTCATGTGGCACAGTGCAAAGGAAGGTCTTACGGCTTTTGTCACGTCTCCATTGAGAGAGGGAGGGGAAGATGAGTAAGGGAGGGAGGGAAGACAGAGGGGGAAGAGGGAGAGAAGGTAGAAAACACAAAGAGAACCAGGTAAGAGAGAGAGCTGTACGTTAGAGAGGGAAGGGAGATTGGGCAGGGAGACCGAGAGAGCGAAAGAGGCCAGGAATGAGGGAAGGGAAGGAAGTGAGAGAAAGCGAGGAGACTGAGGGAGGAGAGAAACAGAGAGAGAGAGAGAGAGAGAGAGGGAAGGTAGAGAGTGCCCCCAAGTAGCAGAACAAGAGATGAAAGCTCAGTGTGCCTTGGTTACAATGAGCACCAGATCAATAGAAAAGCCATTTTCTCTGTGTCTCTCGCAGCCTGTTTGTGCGATGGAGTGATCTGGTTGGGGTGTGTGTGGAGGAGAGGAGATGGGCGGAGGGAGGGATTCAGGGTTGGGGAACAAGGTTAACTACAGGTCAAGAAGCATGAGATGTGGCATGTAACTGGGATTATTGACTGATCTAGTGTGTTTGTTTTTGTTTGTTTGCGTGTTTGTGTGTGCGGGTTGGCGCTTGCCCATTCTTGCTTACATTCGCCCCTGTGCACATTTGCTGGTGTGGATGCGGGTGAGTCTGTATTCATGTACCTGTCAGTGAGATGTTCTGTTATGAGCAGGTATCCTTTCATCCTCAATAATGCACCTTGTTATCAGCTGGGGATGTTACAGTGCACAGCATTTAGATGGATCCATAGCTAGAGATCCACCTGCAGCCAATTCATGTCCCATGAGTTAAACACTTGTCATTGGTCAATGCTGTGTAGGCCTAGGCTCTCCAATCGAAAATCGTTTGTTTCAAACCCCCCCACCTAAAGGAAACCCTGTTTTAACCTGGGGAGGTAAGAAATAGTATCACCTGATCCTAGAATAACATACAAACAACCTATACACAACTTGTCAATTATTAAACATAATCGTTTGTCTGTCGGTGCACCTTGCTGATTCTGAGATGGAGGGAAAACATTTTGGAAGGCACAAAATGGTCACCTACCAGTGATGTTCAGCGAGTGACAAATGATGATTTTATGAAGGTGGCGGGAGGGATTAGGCGAGGGATGATATCCTTTTGTTTATACCGTACAACGTTGAAAATGGGGAAACTCTTCCTTTAACTGGAACGTTAGCCCGGCTCAGGTTCTGCTATAAAGTCTTAAGGGATTTGAGAGAGTTCCGATGCAGGTGAAAGTCGTTGATCTCGTTAAGAAAGGAGACACTTACTCTGACACATCGAATGCAATTATTATCCCTGTGGCCCTCATCAAATTTTTATAGGGATGTGCTTCAAAGCTGTTCTTATGCAACTCACCTGGTGGCAACCTATATAGAGAAAATCACTGGCTTTTTGATTCATTAAGATAAGCAACATCGGCCAAAGGACAGAGAGAGAGCTTTCGAGGCTTGATCTTTTCATTGTTGAATTGACAGCTCTCTCTTTGCAAAACAGATTTTGTCAATGAGACAAATTATCCAATATTATTACTATTATTGCTGTTGTTATTATTATATTAGAAGTGTGGGCTTTGTTAGGGCACTGACACAACAGGTATGTAACGTTCAGGTTTGGTGGATCCTGATCTCGTGTCTGTCTGAAGTCCAGGCTCTTTTATGGTATGCTATTTTCATCAGGTGTTGTTAATATCAAACCGTTCTTAACAGGCTGCTAGCACACTGTTATTTTGTAAAATGCCTCTTTCTAGAACTCTCATCAACTTCGAGAGAGGAAAGAACATTCATTATTGCTCTCAAGCACATTGACCGAAACAATTTGACGGCTTGGTTGAGAGAGTAAAAAATATGGAATTTCCCACCAAATTGCCATGGTTAAAGTAGTTTGTGAGAGCCAGCTTAGTGGTCTGTTCTGTTTGAGTTGTCATCAGCAAACCTCTCTGGTCGCCGAGGCCTCTCAAGCGTTAAGGTCTCTAACATATCCACGCCACACTTTCTGTTAACAGACTTTGCACTCGTTTTCCAGTCCTGAGCAAACACACCCCAGTCAGCATTGTGTGCTGTTAAAAGGCCATTATGGCTCCGTTACCTAGGTCTCCCTACGGGGCCTACACTCAGGCTGCAGCCACAGTCCAGGTCTGTCTGGGTCCGCCCTGGCTCCAGATCCTCCTGACCTGTCTGGGTTTCCTTAGCTGACCCTCTTCCCTGCCTGTCAGTCTGTCACTCTACCCCCCCCGTCCCCCCTGTCCCCTCTCCTCGGAATAGAATTAAACAAACAGTAGCTGGGAGATTCAAATCAAGATCTCTCATGGCGCTGTCGCTGTGGTTCTCTTTCACTATGGACAGGGTGGTCTAGGCCTAGGGGTCGCCATAGGGATGTGAGAGGCTCTCTGAGCATATCCCATTGCAGGTGAATGTTTTCTCATGCTGGAGAAGGTTTCAGACCGCGTGGGTGTAATTTTTCGATCCACTTGAACTGCGTTTGCGCTTTAAAGCTCAAGGAAAGTGTGGCTAAAGTCTGTTGGGCCGACATTATGAAACCAAAACTGTGTGCTCAAGTAGTCAACCTTGAAACCCCGGAAAGTCAAAATAGCTCGATTCAGATATTGAATTTAATACAAAAGCAACTGGAATGAATTGCTGAAGGTCTTGGATATAAAATAAGGGGAAAAAATAGAGGAATAGACATTGGTCTTCTACCTTTTATGAAAGAGCAATTCCGTTCAAGATCTCCACCGTCTTGCCTCTTTCAAGAAAATTGAATGATTTCACCATAAGTCAAATATTACTTATTTCATGTTTGCGTCTTGGTTCTGATTGCATTTGGGACCTGGCCCGTCCTCTGCCTTTCTAACGGGCCTGCTGCTGCCTTGCCTATGCTGCAGCAGACTACATTAGTCTGTCCCAGGGCTGATTGGGTTAAGAGCTCTATGCTCTTCTGTTCTGGCTGAAGGAGAAGAGGATATGAGTGGGTGCTGCTGTTTTTCAACCTGGCTCCCTTCGCTCCATCCGTCGATCGCTCGTTGGTCTGTTCGTTACTAACTCCATTGAAAAGCTCCAAGGGTCAGGATGTAAAATGAAAAGTGAACCACAACATGCCGGGGAATTAGATTTTCTTCTGGGCCTGTTAAAAGTTTCCTTGTCTATCAGACAAGACTGCGAGGGATGTTGGACACCTGAGCCACATAAAACAGGGCCTGCTCTGTGTACTTTATTAGTTTATTGCTTGCACTTTAACAACAGACTGGGAGAGAATTCCTCTGTTTTGTCTCTCTCGCTCTCTCTTTATATCTATAGGTAACTGACAAAATAATGGAAACACTTGAATACATGAGGGATACAAAGTACAGTATATTGAAAGCAGGTGCTTCCACACAGGTGCGGTTCCTGAGGGAATTAATCAATTAACATTCCATCATGCTTAGGGTCATGTATAGAAATGCTGGGTTGGCCATTATTTAGCTACAGTTTTTTGCTGTGCCTTATGTCAGGCCGTATATAAAAGAGGCTGATGGCTCAGGCATTTGTCTCGGTGGCTGGGGCTACCACTCGCTGGTACAGCGGGCACTAGACCCTGGCACTGCCACAGCAGAGCTCCTCGCCACTCAAAAGGGTTGATTGTTGAGAGCCACCATTCATCACTAGGCCAGTGTTCTCTGCTTTGACACCATTGTTCAGATTCTCTCACCGTCTCTGTCTTTATCTCTCTGTCTTTCTTTCTGTATTTTCTCTTCCTTTTTTTCCTCTTTTCTTTCTTTCTTTTTTCTCTTTTTTCTCTTTCTTTCTTTCTTTCTTTCTTTTTTCTCTTTTTTCTCTTTTCTTTCTTTCTTTCTTTCTTTCTTTTTCTCTTTTTTTTTCTTTTTCTTTCTTTCTTTCTTTCTTTTTCTCTTTTTTTCTTTCTTTCTTTCTTTCTTTTTTCTCTTTTTTCTCTTTTCTTTCTTTCTTTCTTTCTTTCTTTTTTCTCTTTTTTCTCTTTCTTTCTTTCTTTTTCTTTCTTTTTCTTCTGTCTGTCTGTCTGTCTGTCTGTCTGTCTGTCTGTCTGTCTGTCTGTCTGTCTGTCTGTCTGTCTGTCTGTCTGTCTGTCTGTCTGTCTGTCTGGTCTGGTCTGTCTGGTCTCTCCCTCTCATTCTCACTCCCTCTCTCTGTGTGCGTGTGAGAAAAGCTAAAGCAAATGTGAGAAGCAGTTTGACAGTGAACTTGCTAACCCATAAAGTTGGTGCACTACTTCTGGCCAGAGACTCCTATCAGGCAATAGAGTGCCATTTTGGACACATACTTGGTTGATATCCATCTGACCAAGCGTGTGCTTCACTGGAGGGACTGGTCAACAGGCGCAGTATAGGAGGCCCTGGGTCCACGTAAATGCTTCCACAGAGAGAGAACGAGTGGCCGATAGTGAAATGTACAATATAACTGAGAATGGTCGGCAATGTCTTGTGGAGTCATTGATTCTGTGATGGGGCTACATGCATTGTGTGTGTGTGTGTGTCGCGTGTGTGTGTGTGTGTGTGTTTGTCGCATGTGTGTGTGTGTGTGTTTGTCGCATGTGTGTGCGTGTATGTGTGTGAGTTAGTGAATCAGTGGGTCCAGGGTCCACGTCAACTTGCCTTGACCATCTGGCTGGACAATTAGGGAGTGTGTGAACAGCTGGTGATGGATGGACGATGGCTATTGTAGAGTAGAGGAAGGACTGGACATCCGTCACGCATCACTCTGGGAAAGCATTTGGACCTAGTGTAGCCCACTGCTTCCCCATTCCCAAAATGATCATTCAAATGTTTTACATACAAATAGAGCTGTAAATGCCCCAGTTTCCTGATGCTTCTTTCCTAACAAACTTGCCAGCGCGAGTCACACAGCTTTTTACGATTTGCTTTCTGAACTTTCTGTGAACCTGTGTGATAAGATAAGGCGTCTTCAGGAAATTGAGTGAGCGGTGTTTCGCTGTCCTGTCGATACTAGGGCAGATGGTAAATATAGATGTGTATAGATGGTCTGTTTTTATGGTGTTTTCTGACTCTCCACTTGATACAAGCACTCAGGATGATGAGTTAATTATGCCAGTGGTCAGATAGCGTATTGAACAACGTGATGAAGCTTCGTTGCAATTTGACTAGTAAATTCATGGGTACATTCGTAATGGCTACCTGGTATGGTGATGCAACAATTTCCATGGTAGTGTAGAATATGAATTCAAATGATGTAAACTGATGTGGCTCATACAATGGAATGTATTTTTTGTAATGCCAGTTGAGTTAAAAAAGACTGTCTACAACAAGAGTCATATCAAGCCATATTTGATATATGGACAAAAAGCTTAAGAGAATTATTTTTTTTGCACCGTTTTGTGAATTAGCATGGACAAGTTGCAGTAGAAGATATTCCCAAGGTATGTTTTAGCAAAACGCTCACTTGGTAACACCCCCATCTGTAAAACCTGTTAGCGAAATCAATGCATGAATACAATTAACCCCCTAGATTTGCAGTGGTGTGTTATTCTAAGTTACAGTACATATTTAAAAAAAAATCCCCATCAAAATCCTTCTATTTGGTTGTGTCCGAACACAAACTAATGAGACCTTCAACTTGGAAAGGGGAGATTCTAACGAAGACGATGGTGTTCTCTGTTTTGCTCTATGACCCCCACAAGTGTCACGGGATGTGTCTGAAGGTAACCGGTTCTGAATTTTTTTTAAACGAATGGAAGTATATATTTTCTATAAATATGTATAAAAAAATACTATATACAGTTGAAGTCGGAAGTTTACATACACCACCGGTCAAAAGTTTTAGAACACCTACTCATTCAAGGTTTTTTCTTTATTTTACTATATTCTACATTGTAAAATAATAGTGAAGACATCAAAACTATGAAATAACACATATGGGATCGTGTAGTAACCAAAAAAGTGTTAAACAAATCAAAATATATTATATATTTGAGATTCTTCAAATAGCCACCCTTTGCCTTGATGACAGCTTTGCACACTCTTGTCATTGTCTCAACCAGCTTCACCTGGAATGCTTTTCCAACAGTCTTGAAGGAGTTCCCACATATGCTGAGTACTTGTTGGCTGCTTTTCCTTCACTCTGCGGTCCGACTCATCCCAAACCATCTCAATTAGGTTGAGGGATTGTGGAGGCCAGGTTATCTGATGCAGCTCTCCATCACTCTCCTTCTTGGTCAAATAGCCCTTACACAGCCTGGAGGTGTGCTTTGGGTCATTGTCCTGTTAAAAAACAAATGATAGTCCCACTAAGCCCAAACCAGATGGGATGGCGTATCGCTACAGAATGCTGTGGTAGCCATGCTGGTTAAGTGCGCCTTGGACTCCAGGCCAAAGGACAAATTTCCACCGGTCTAATGTCCATTGCTCGTGTTTCTTGGCTGAAGAAAGTCTCTTCTTCTTATTGGTGTCCTTTAGTAGTGGTTTCTTTGCAGCAATTCAACCATGAAGCCCTGATTCTCCTCTGAACAGTTGATGTTGAGATGTGTCTGTTACTTGAACTCTGTGAAGCATTTATTTGGGATGCACTTTCTGAGGTTAGTAACTCTAATAAATGTATCCTCTTTCAGCAGAGGTAACTCTGGGTCTTCCTTTCCTGTGGTGGTCCTCATGAAAGCCAGTTTCATCATAGCACTTGATGGTTTTTGTAACTGCACTTTGTAGAAAATAATAAAAAATAAAGAAAAACCCTTGAATGAGTAAGTGTTCTAAAACTTTTGACCGGTAGTGTATACTTAGGTTGGAGTCATTAAAACTCGTTTTTCAACCACTCCACAAATGTCTTGTTAACAAACTATAGTTTTGGCAAGTCGGTTAGGACTACTTTATAAGTGACACAAGTAATTTTTCCAACAATTGTTTACAGACAGATTATTTTAATTCACTGTATCACAATTCCAGTGGGTCAGAAGTTTACATACAGTAAGTTGACTGTGCCTTTAAACAGCTTGGAATATTCCAGAAAATGATGTCATGGCTTTAGAAGCTTCTGATAGGCTAATTGACATCATTTGAGTCAATTGGAGGTGTACCTGTGGATGTATTTCAAGGCCTACCTTCAAACTCAGTGCCTCTTTGCTTGACATCATGGGAAAATCAAAAGATATCAGGCAAGATCTGGGAAAAAAATTGTAGACCTCCACAAGTCTGGTTCATCCTTGGGAGCAATTTCCAAATGCCTGAAGGTACCACGTTCATCTGTGCAAACAATAATACGCAAGTATAAACACCATAGGACCACGCAGCCGTCATACCACTCAGGAAGGAGACGCGTTCTGTCTCCTAGAGATGAACGTACTTTGGTGCGAAAAGTGCAGATCAATCCCAGAACAACAGCAAAGGACCTTGTGAAGATGCTTTAGGAAACGGGTACAAAAGTATTTATATCCACAGTAAAACGACTCCTATATCAACATAACCTGAAAGGCCGCCTCAGCAAGGAAGAAGCCACTGCTCCAAACCCGCCATAAAATGCCAGACTACGGTTTGCAGCTGCACGTGGGGACAAAGATTGTACTTTTGGAGAAATGTCCTCTGGTCTGATGAAACAAAAATAGAACTGTTTGGCCATAATGACCATTCTTGTGTTTGGAGGAAAAAGGGGGAGGCTTGCAAGCCAAAGAACACCCTCCCAACCGTGAAGCACGGGGATGGCAGCATCATGTTGTGGGTGTGCTTTGCTGCAGGAGGGACTGGTGCACTTCACAAAATAGATGGCATCATGTGGATGGAAAATTATATGGATATATTGAAGCAACATCTCAAGACATCAGTCAGGAAGTTAAAGCTTGGTCGCAAATGGGTCTTTCAAATGGACAATGACCCCAAGCATACTTCCAAAGTTGTGGCAAAATGGCTTAAGGACAACAAAGTCAAGGTATTGGAGAGGCCATCACAAAGCCCTGATCTCAATCCCATAGACAATTTGTGGGCAGAACTGAAAAAGCATGTGCGAGCAAGGAGGCCTACAAACCTGACTCAGTTACACCAGCTCTGTCAGGAGGAATGGGCCAAAATTCACCCAACTTATTGTGGGAAGCTTGTGGAAGGCTACCCGAAACGTTTGACCCAAGTTAAACAATTTAAAGGCAATGCTACCAAATTCTAATTGAGTGTATGTAAACGTCTGACCCACTGGGAATGTGATGAAAGATATAAAAGCTGAAATAAATAATTCTCTCTCGTATTATTCTGACATTTCACATTCTTAAAATAAAGTGGTGATCCTAACTGACCTAAGGCAGGGATTTTTTACTAGGATTAAATGTCAGGAATAGTGACAAACTGAGTTTAAATGTATTTGGCTACGGTGTATGTAAACATCCGACTTCAACTGTATATCAGTCAAAAGTTTGGACACACCTGCTCAGAACAGGGTTTTTCTTTATTTTTACTATTTTCTGCGTTGTAGAATAATAGTGAAGACATCAAAACTATGAAATAACACATATGGAATCGTGTTGTAACGGAAAAAGTGTTAAAGCTGCCTTGATGACAGCTTTGCGCTCCTAGATTTTGGACAGACACTTCTGTCAATGGACAGACACCATTGATCCAGGACAATGGTGGTGGGAGAGGAAACTAACTAGTGTATTCTATGGGCGTACTGTAAATGGAGGCTGCGTTAGCCCACATCCACATCCACACAGCTAACAGCTGTCTTGTCTAGGAGATGGCAAGGCAAAGTCCCTGTACATACGCACACACACACACTGTGGATTGATCATTAGCAACCTGTTGATGCTGTATCTGCCTGCTCTGTCCAGCTCTGTCCTGTTCTGTGCTGTTGTTACCTAACACTTTGAGGGTGGAGAGATCATGGGCTAGAAACCCCATGAGAGAGAGAGAGAGAGAGAGAGAGAGGGAGAGAGACAGGGAGAAAGAAAGAGAGTAAAATAGACGGAGTAAAATACTGAAAGAAAAGGAGTCTAAGAGAGAATGCTCTGAGTGAGATGTTCTTTGCCAGTAAACAGATCAGTGCGAAAAGTATTGGCCGGTGTTGACAGGAGAGTTGAGGTTCCATCATCGCTGGCAGTGGTGCCAGCCTCACTGAGTGCATGCTGGAATAATGAAGATTGGCGCTACCACTGACTCATTTTTATCATCGATTTTTGTCCTGGGTAAAAGCTGATATCCCATACACGCTTTCATTGTCCCCATAGGAGAACCCTTTTTGGTTCCAAGTATAACCCTTTTTGGTTCCAGGTAGAACCCTTTTGGGTTCCATGTAGAACCCTCTGTGGAAAAGGTTCTACATGGAACCCGAAAGGGTTGTACCTCGAACCAAAAAGGGTTCTTTAATGGGTTCTCCTTTTTTCTAAGTGCGTATACAGGTTTGGTTGAGCTGTTATTTCTGACGTACACATGATTCCCCATTTGGATTGAGCAGTTGTAGGAAGTGAAGGTCACAGAAGTCATGCAAGGGGCTTGGGGGTTCAAGGACCGAGGCGAAAAATAAGGGGTTTAGCTGTAGCATCTGTAGCATCTCCTCTATCTACCGCTGAAAAATCTCCGGAGGACAGCCTGACCATGAATGCCTGATGAGTCTGAAGACAGAGGGTCATTCTCCCCAGGGCCTGTGGGTGGAGGTCCGGGATCCATGATGAATGCTGTGGCAGAGTGGGTGGTGGCAGTTATTTACTCCTGGGTGGGAGGTCTGGTCAAGGGCCACATAGCTGCGCTGCTTCTTAGAGGAATACTTCCCGTGCCTGGGTCCCACCACTATGGGTGGATCCTAGCTTGCTCCTTGTTGTTGTTCCAGAAGCTGGTCCACCAGAAGGCTAAACGTCCTCTGCACTACAGGGGCCGTGAGGAGAGAGCTTGAGAGCCAAGGCCCACTCGCTGCATTTCTCCTCTCCTCTCTTGTCTGTTTGTCACTGTGGGTTGTCGCTTCTCCTTCTTCTCCTCTCACTCGGCACTACAGAGCTTCTTGTTATGGAACGGTCACGGCTTGGTGAATAAGCACATATTTAAAGTACACTCTTATGGGATTCTTTAAAGGCTTCTCCGACTTTTAAAGGGTATATAGACAGCCAAAGAACCCTTTTTAGTTTTAGATAGCACCTTTTTTTTCCCGAAGAGTGTAGATCAATAACAGGCCTGATTTTGAAGTGGTCCGTCTCCCAAGAGAATATGTACTGTGTCACGATGAGTGGCTGTGTGCTTTTCAACCATTCAACCAAGGCCTATCATCTGTCTCCGGCCAGGCCCTGTGCCTGCCTCAGCCTGCCCTGTGATGGACACGTTGCCCATGAGAGCCTCATTAAATGTTCTCATCGGAAGAGCAATAGATCAAGAAAAGTGAGCAACAGCATGTTTTCATTGCGAAACCCCCGAGCAGCTCTGTAAAGACCTTTCTACCTCCCACCCCCCTCCTCCTCAGTGTTAAGCGTCAGCCTGCCCATTCATTTCCCTTTCATGTTGTTGACAAGCACCAGTGTTTTATCACCCCCGCTATCTCTGCTACTGCATCTCACTTTTCATCTCGCTTTTTTTTAGGCTCTTTTGAGTCTTGTTTTCCAAAAGATGAAGCAAATGTTTATTTTTAGGGTTTTGCTTTGGGCCTGCTTCGACATTCCAGTGCCACTTCATTAGGGCTTAAAATATACAGTATATTACGTATAAAGTGGGGCCGACGTTTGTGACCCAACTCGGTGTCTCACAGCAATGTAGGGAGCGTTAATGAAATGTAATCGTCCGCAATCTTTAAAGGCGTCGTCGTGGTGCGCCACACTTCTCTGAGCACATGACTCACAGCATTTCCTAATAGAACATTGAGTTAGATTAAGCTCCGTTATCTGTGGAGGGAACAGTGCTCTTAACTTATTTGGTAGGGAGAGTGTGTAAGAGAGACTATTTCATCAACATTCAGCCCTGTTGATTGAATGACTGACGATATGTGTTATTAGGATAAAGTGGAGACGGTGGCCCGGTGCAGACATATTCTGAGTGCACCTGGAAACAGTGGCCGAGCCTAATGGAGATCGAGAGTCCTGTTCAGGTCTCTGTCGCAGTATTGCTGTCAGGGAACCAAAGACAAAGTATTAAAGGGGTATTCCACCTCAAAATCAAAGTCAGTCAGATGTGTTTAGTCCTTTTTAAAAGCAGTCTAATGTCAAGATGACCATTTATCTTTATAAACTTTATTCATAACTGTATGATTTTCTAACAGTACGCACATGTAGAGTAGATGGGCAATGCAAAACTATAAAATTGTACGTCTGTTGGAGTTTTAATCTGCAGAGGTGTTTCAATGCTAAAGCATGTGACACATACATAGATAACCACATCTATGGAGTTCCTTTCCCAGAGTCACAGAGCGAGGGAGAAGGAAAGGGGGTTAGGCAGATTATTCAGCGTTTTTTTTTGTTGTCTTTGCCAAGCACACAAGATGCAAGGTGACTTGTCGCCATATTGTAAGTGCAGTGGAAAGGCTTATCAGAGCAACGCTAGTAGTTTTGTTTTGCTGAGTTAGTTGATGACGGCGGTGGTGGAGTGAGATGACTCTGGAACATAACAGGGCCACTGCCTGGAGGAAATAAGTCTGAACAGTTTGCTCATATTGGGGAATCTGCTGGAGCACCGGAGCACAGGCACTGCTTTCATCATCATTTTATAACATCAAATCACAATGTCTTTACAGCATTGTCACAGCAGCACAAACCTCAACCACATCTACTGGGGAAATATCTCTCTCATCCTCTCTCTCATTCTCTCTCCTTCCTTTTCATACTATATCAATGAATCTCTTTCTCCGTTTTCTCTCTCTGTTTCTCTCTCTCTCTCTTTCCTGATCTTTCTTTTTTCTTTCCTGGTCTTCTAGTCTCACATATTCCATGTTGTGAGGTGTAGGATCGCAATTACAGTTGCCTTTCACCGAGGTGACAAGGGATGTTTGGTTCTGTGATTTGTTCACTGGGAAAGTATCAAGGTCTTACTGACTCCTAGAGAAATAAGAAAAGATGTCCTGGTGGCACCCTGGTTCCCGAATGGGCTTTGAGCTTTGGTTGAGACCAGCCATCCTTTCATCCTTACACAATCATATCTAAGAGCAATTTGTTTTAGTAAGTAAATGGCTTCCGCTACAGTAAACCTGCTTTCATGGTAGATATTTCATTTCAGTGTGCCAGTTCAAGTGCCTGTGATTTGTCGTTGTAGCTGACTCGAGCAGTATGGCTCTACCTCCATGTACATCATTCACACAACCCTAACAGTCTCAGCGTCCGTGCTTTAGTTGTACTCAGATCCATCATAGCCCTTTGGAAGATGGCTGATCAGGAATGTAACGCGTCTCTTTGATCATAGAATCGGAACATTTGTCAGTAGATCCAGATCTGGAAGTTTGGTTTGGTTCTCCAAATTGCATATTTTTTTTATTATGTTTTATTCTAAATGCTGTGATATCCTTCCATCTGAACGCCTTGTTGATCCATTTTGAGTTACTGTTGAGGTCTTTCTCGAACCCAATGATCTGCTCAAACCGGCTCAAACCAACGCCTGCCTTGCAGTTGCTCAGGAGTCAGATAAGTGTCACTGTGCATCGGGTTGAAAGTCCATACTTATAGGAGTTATTTTAGTGACACTGGCCTCCTTGTCCCACATAAATAGCTATGCGGCTCTGACAATAGACCACTGTTGAGGAAATATTAGCATGCGGATTCCACTGTTGTTTTTTCCTACACCATTTCGTCCAGTATAGTGTCTACATTGTTCTTCAGGGAGCGCTGCATTGCATGCCCTGTGCTCCGGGAGCTAGCTAGCATGGTGGCTTCTGTCAGAAGGGATAAGTTACAGTTAATGCCGTATATCTCGGCGTCACACTGATGGCCATGGTGTCCATTCGCACACGTGGAAAACAAATGGAGAAACGTGTGAATTAGCGTGTCAGCGTTGGACATTCAATGACAAATGACTGACCTAGGGATATGAGTACCACCCTGCATCCATCTGCTGGCCTGGCTCTGAAGCTAAGCAGGGTTGTTCCTGGATGGGAGACCAGATGCTGCTGGATCTGGTGTTGAGGGCCAGTAGGAGGCACTCTTTCCTTATGGTCTAAAAAAATATATTTCCCAATGCCCCAGGGCAGTGATTGGGGACATTTCCCTGTGTAGGGTGCCGTCTTTCGGATGCGACATTAAACAGGTGTTCTGACTCTCTGTGGTCACTAAAGATCCCATGACACTTATCGTAAGAGTAGGGATGTTAACCCCGGTGTACTGACTAAATTCCCAATCTGGCCCTCATACCATCATGGCCACCTAATCATCCCCAGCCTCCAATTGGCTCATTCATCCCACTTCCTCTCCCCTGTAACTATTCCCCAGGTCATTGTTGTAAATGAGAATGTGTTCTCAGTCAACTTACCTGGTGAAATGATTCCTGTCCAGGAATGTGGAAAGCATGCCATTATCATTCCAAGAGAGTTATTGGGCTTGTGGTGGGGGTTTGGGGAAGGATATGTGTGTGCTATGTTACTTTAATACAGTATTATAACTGTAAGGGACTTTTGGCATGGACTGAGGGAGGAGACACTGAAACCGTTTTGATAGTACCGTAGGTAATGTCCCTTGCTAACAATGTATGGTTTTCCCAGGTGCAATAATCTCCGAGCTATGTATTTGATCTGTGTTCTAGATCTATTACAGGGTATGTCACTCAGGATCCCTTCTCTGTTTAGTTTCTCTGGCAGAAAGGGCAGGGTCTTGTCAAAGGGACTCATTGTGCAGGGCCCTTGTGCGCCATGCAGGCCCATAGTCCAATAGATAACCCTTGTTGTTTCTGCGCAGGCCTGGGTGAGGCAGATGTGAACCCGAACAATGGCTGCCCCTCTGAGAAGGCGGCGGCGGTGACTGACTCCACGGGCGCTGAGGGGCCCAGCAGCTCCTGGAACGAGGCCAGCACAGCTGATGCTGACGATAGCGCCGTGCCACGCCCCCACTTGGTCCGCCTCTTCTCCCGAGATGCCCCGGGCCGCGAGGACAACACCTTCAAAGACCGTCCTTCTGAATCGGATGAGCTACAGACCATCCAAGAGCACAGCGGAGCAGGATCAGAGTGCGGTTCAGAGGATCAGGATCTAGACTAAGTTTGTTTCTTTGCCCTCCTTTCTCGCTCTTAATACCCCCTTCGCTCTTACCTGAGAGACCGAACCCCACTTACAGAGATACTAGCAGCATTACCCAACCCTAACCACCGACATGGCAACTGCAAGCTCCTCTGGACTGTCTAGCCTGGGAAGGAAAAAGAAGGCCCCTGGCCTTATGGATCAAATTGGGAACTTCTTTGGAGGGGACAAGAAGAGGAAGAGCAAGGTGAGGAAAGGAGAGAGTTTGATTTGTTTCAAAGATACACCTCTAAAGTACTATGGTTTATTTTTGTGTTCAGTCTTAATTTGAGGGACTAATGTCTGAATTATGGTTTTGGCAGATTGTGATCTGCAAGAATTTGTCACAAGTTTTTGTTTCAATTTGCTTAGATTTGATGTCTTTTTTCTTGTGATGTACCAAAGTTTATGACATTCTCCTGAAATGTGCTTATTTGCGAATGAATGGCATTGAAAGCTACATTTAGACACTGGATAACTGATTTGGGTGTGGTTTGAGATTGGTGTAGCGCAAAGAGGCTTTGACTTAAAGTCATTGTAATAATTGTCTTGTGATTGTTAGTACCACAATAAAATGTCATTAAAATTGTATATTTTACATTTTATTTCAGTTAGAGCTTCAAAGCATCTGTGCTACTTATATGGTCATAGTTGTGGTACAGTACAAGTGAATGATTGAATTGATCCATTCACATGTGTGTGCTTTCATTCCAAATATACTGTATGCTTAACTCATAAATATATCTAAAACTGGAGCCATTTTAAAGTTGTGTATCAGGTATTTGTAAGAGAGAGTAATGATTCGGGAGATTTCATGAGGAAATTGGAATAAATGTCATATATGTCAGCACCCTTACTTGGATGTATTTTGGGAGAGACTGTTATGATTGTTAGGCTACCAATTTTCCTGATTTCTGAGTCTTTAGTTGTTAGCCATTTTAACTGTGGATCGTCCATGGTGGGGAACTATAACCTAAATGCCTTGCATGGACCTCCATCGGGTGCAGAGAGTGTCTTCGACTAGGATTCGCTCACTCCTTCTTTACAAAGACCGCTCTAGCCCATTAATATTGTACATAATCCAACATAAATAATATAATATACTATAGAGTAGGAAAACCCCTGTATCTCGGCTAATCCTTATCCTATATGGGTTTATGTAGAATTCAAGATGATGCGTTGTGTAGTCGGAGTTCAGATAATATATGTCATTTAGCGGACGCTTTCATCCAAAGCGATTTACAGTCATGCGTGCATACATTTCAAGTATGGGTGGTCCCGGGAATTGAACCCACTATCCTGGCGTAGCAAGCGCCACCTGGACTCAGATGTGTGTGTGTGTGTGTGGATAACTGTTGCGGTACGGTGAGAATAGTTGAGCCCACATTGCCTTGTTTGTCTCGCTCTCTCTCGATCTCTCTGTGATGTGCTAATGCTAAATCCCAAAGCCTCTCTTTTGAGCTGGTAGATAAGGGATGTAGATAAATCGATATGGCAACGCAGTGCAGTGCACAGTTCAGTCCGCTTGGCACTGTCTGTGTATCAGTTGTCACCTTTGGAAGCAGAGGAAAGTCTAAAACAAAACGTACTGTATATTTCAACAGTTATGTGTTGAAGTTGGTACAGTGAAGAGAGAGTTCAAGTCCAACTCTGTTATGTTGTCTAGCTCTGTTTCACTCTGGGGATGGGGAGTGAGTTCCTCATTGGTTCAGAGAGGAGAATGGTACTTTGAGATGATGATCCAGTAGGTTGCAGAATGTGGTCTGAACAGTCTCAACATTTATGTGTTCTCCCAAGCCTTACAACAACTTCAGAGAGGACAAAAATCTTTTGACTTTTGCATATTTAAATTAAATCCCAGATCAAAGTAATTTTTGCAGTTTTTTTTTTTTTCTCGTTTCGGAATTATTTGGTTGCGTGCATTGTAGATCAGTCTTTCACATTTTAAACATAATTGAAATGTACTGCTAAAACATATCTGCCATGAGTGAAGATTTCAGTGTTTTGCCTGTCAAAATTGAATGAACAAAATTATTGTAAAAAGAGGCAGTATTAGCTTTTTGTTTTTATCTATTTGATCTATTTGTTTGAATTTCATTGTCACCTCTTTCTGTTCTTTCAGGAAATTGTGTGTTTTCTACATCAGAGTAGTGGAGTTGTCTTCAGATGTGTGATAAGTGTTTGGATTTCAAATATATGATCACTAACACTCTGTTGCCTCGAGCATAATTGGGTTTTTTTCTGTACTGATCAAAGTTTCAAAAATGATAAACAGGTTAATAAAAAATAATCTTAAAGATCCAATGTAGCCATTTAAAAAAATCTAATATCAAATCATTTCTGGGTAACAATCAAGTACCTAACTGTGATTGTTTTCAATTAAAATGGTCAAAAGAAACAAATTGCTTCTTAGCAAAGAGTTATTTCTCAAGCAAGAATTTAGCTAGGACTATATGGGAGTGGTCTGAGTGGGGAGGGGAAAACTAGCTGTTATATGTAGAGAGGTTTGGATCTCTTTCTTATTGGTCTATTAACTAATTGACTGCCTGGTAATCCCACCAAAACAGGCTTAAATTCTTTTTTCTTTTCACTAAAAGGGAATTGTCATAATTTTCACAATTTCACAGTATTATTCCAACCTCATAGTGTGGAAATATACACTAAGTGTACAAAACATTAGGAACACGCCCTTTGGAGGGTGGACTATTCTTGATGCACACGGGAAGCTGTTGAGCAAGAAAAACCCAACAGCATTGCAGTTCTTGACACACTCAAACCAGTGTGCCTGGCACCTACTACCATACCCTGTTCAAAGGCACTTCAATCTTTTGTCTTGCCCATTCACCCTCTGAATGGCACACATACTACAATCCATATCTCAATAGTCTCGAGGCTTAAAAATCCTTCTTTAACCTTTTACTGCAGTGGGCTAAATCAGGGTCAATGTTTCTTGGTAGTCTTAAACAAATCTATTTTGAAACAAAAGTATACACCTCACACACATGGTTATGGGCTTAAAGAAAAGAAGACACCTGTACCGTGTCAGATATAGAGTTGAAATGTATTCCATTTTGACTTTGCATCCCAATATTACACTTTATATACATCACAGAAGACTGAAATATAACAAAACCGTTTAACATAGAAACACCAGATTTGCAGCTTCATTTCTGAATAACATTTCACCCATGAGGCCACTAGGTAATGTGACTGCAGGAAAGGGCTACTGTTATTGACAGATATCAACGTTCACTGTTGAGACATGGATCCTTTTTACAACCTGGAATTAGCTATTTCTGTTGTACATTCTTGTCTTGGTTTCACCTGGTATTTTGTTTTGTCTTTTCATTAGTTGATTCTGGTTTGAAACTAGTTCATTGGAATCTGCATGGTGATGTCATATTTATTTTAAGAAATTAGAAAGATATCACCAAAAACGAAGAAAAAACTGGTTTAACCTCAGGAACTAAAGCCAATTTGTTACCTGTCTAAGCTGATTGGTAATCCGTGTTATTCAAAAAGGGGAAGACCTTAGACACTCATTTATCCATCAAATTAGTCTATGTGCAGTCACCATGAAACTGAACTCCATGACAGCAAAATAAATCAATTTAAATATGTGGTCTATTGGGTAACTTTGTCAGAACTAGGACCTGATACCCTGAAGAATGTTAAAAGTACAGTACAACAACAGTTTATGATTCAGAACCCAACATTTTTTGCACTCATCCCTGGCCTGAGTACCAGTCTGTTTGTGCCAAACATGTCACACAAACATTTTTTGACAAGGAGTGGCATGATAGCAGAAGCAGACTGATACCTGAGCTAACTCAACCCCAGAGTCTTGGCCAAAAGCTTCCAAGAGCTGAACTCCTCCCGCCAGCTAGATGGAGCACCGCTCAGGTTCACTGGTGTCTTTTACCCAGACCTGGATCAAATACTATTTCAAATCATTTCAAATGCTTCAGGTGGGCTTTTAAGTATTTTAAGGAGTTCAAATAGTATTTGAACCCAGGTCTTCCTTTACCCTGTCAGGAACTGTGTTTGTGTGTGTGGGAGTCTGTTTGATCCCAGGGTGGATCCATGGATCCTATTCGTTGATCCCTTTTGTAATGCTTTGAGATATCCAACTGATGCTTGTAATTTTGTTTGTATTTCCTGTGAATTGTAATGACCAACATCTGTTCCTAACCTGATCCTGTTCTGAGCTTTTGGATAAATGGCTTGATTAAACTCTCTTAACAACACCCACCCTGAGTAGTGTTTTGTTATGCTTTTGTATTGTTGTTGTTTTTATTATGTAATGCCACTTTTGTTGTGATGTGAATTTCATTAATCTGATGACTGTTATTTATTCAATCCCCTAACTATGTTTAATTGTTACCAGATTTAAAATAATCATGTAACAACTACCTCATTAGGAATTTGGGGCACCACGGAAGAAGTTGTTTAACGAGTTACCGTCTCCCGAATTAAACTCTAGAAGATATATATAAGTTATATATCCATAACAGTCACTTATTAATCATTACCTCATCAGTTCTCATTCTGAACAGTCGTGAACTTCTTGGATCCGCAAGAACCCCAACCGTTGCTGATTATTCAGTACTACACAAATTGGTTTAATAATTTATTTACTAACTAACTAAATAATAACACAGAATACACACTTACATGAGACAAAAGTCCCTAGTAGACTGACGAGATATGACAGCTTGTTACACATATGGAGAGGGATGTTTGAATGTTAGAGTTTTTGGCTTGTAAATGTCTCTCTAGACAAAAGACATTCCAATCCCAATACTAAAGGGTAGAGAGAGAAAGTTCCCACCTCCAGAGATTTGCAGCAGGGTGTGAAGGTGACCATCCAGCAGCTCCCCCTCTCATCTCTGTGGGAGAGAGAGAGAGGCCTGGTTTCTGTCACCCCCCACCAGTCTGATCTGCCCATTCTGATCCTCAAAGGACAGTCATGACACTTTTAATAACCCTCCTCTGATGCAACACTTACGGTGAATGTCCTTCTGACAATTCAGTTTCGATCCAGTCTAGCTTGAGAAGTAACCTCTCATGCTGGGGTGAGGTGGTCAATGCTAGGAGTAGCCAATGGAGAAGCTGGCCTAGTTGAAGAGGGAATGGAATGTACATCGTCAAACTATTCCCATTTGTTTTGTCTTTTCACTTAAGTGGATAAGCCCACGCTCTGCAGTAAGAGCATACTTGTCTAGACGAAGCTGGGAGAAGTGTGGTGTAGACTTAATGGAAATATGAGGCTTACTCTTAGCTCAGCTTTTATTAAGTAGCTTAAGGCCATGTAAAATGTGGGCTAATGTCTTGTTCCTTGGATGAAAGAACTAGAAGGTACACCGACATTGACTGATACCTGGTACCAGATCTGTTTGTGCTTTCTTAGCCAACTCCTATAATTGTTGTCATGCCAAACAGTCTGGCCTCACCTCAATCTCCATATCTGATCATGCTGTCATTGATGGGCACAGTGAGAAGTTAATCATGTTTGGCATGACAATGACCATAGGATTTGGCAAGACAGCATTAACAGATCTGGGACCAGGTTAATATGCTGAATTCTTTCTTTTGGTAATGCATCTTAGTACTGTCTGCCTTATGGCTTTTTTTCAACTGAAAATTATATTTCAGTCACATTTGTATTTTATGCTTTTTTAATTGAAAGTATTTTTTTGAATTGCTTTTTAATTTAACATCTTGGAAAGCTTATCAAGATACAGTAAATCAGGATAAAACAACAGTGTTCTTGTTTTCATTTTGTATTCAGGTTAGCAAAGGGCTGAGGAGTGCAGAGCATTCCTACTATTACCCTACTTTCACCTGGCACTGTAAGACAAGCCCTGTGAAATGTCAAGAGCTAGGTCTCACTAGATGTCCGGTCCAGTACCCTGGAATTGGATGGTAAAAAAACAGTTCAATTATGGTTTACTAGATTGTAGTCCCCAACTTTGTCTTGTTATTGTTGTCAGTGTTAGGGAATGACCTAGAGCTCCACTGCTTTCTAATATGACACTTTGTTGTAAACTGTCAACCCCCTGAGGTAGTTGTCTAATTCCTGCTAGCTTCTCTTAAATAGTTGGAGAAGTTGCAGCAAAGAGACAACTGAAGAGGTCATCTGGCAGTAGAAGTACTTCAAAAAGTCTGTCCTCCTGAGACTACGAACTGTTACAGTAGATTTCACTTCAAAGGAGTCAGTCAGTGGCTAGTGGATCTGCAGCCGGTCAGTCTTATTGATCAATCGCCAAGTTGTCAGTTATGACACTGATGGACATTGTTCTTTGTGATCAATCAAAACAAAGTCAAATGTAAAGCTGTGCTGGATTGAGGAGCATGCACTATATATACAGTTGAAGTCGGAGGTTACATACACCTTAGCCAAATACATTTAAACTCAGTTTTTCACAATTCCTGACATTTAATCCTCGTAAAAATTCCCTGTCTTAGGTGTTAGCATCACCACTTTATTTTAAGGATGTCAAATGTCAGAATAATAGTGTAGAGAGTGATTTATTTCAGCTTTTATTTCTTTCATCACATTCCCAGTGGGTCAGAAATTTACATACACTCAATTAGTATTTGGTAGCATTGACTTCAAATTGTAACTTGGGTCAAACGTTTCGGGTAGCCTTCCACAAGCTTCCCACAATAATTTGGGTGAATTTTGGCCCATTCCACCTGACAGAACTGGTGTAACTGAGTCAGGTTTGTAGGCCTCCTTGCTCACACACGTTTTTTCAGCTCTGCCCACAAATTGTCTATAGGATTGAGGTCAGGGCTTTGTGATGGCCACTCCAATACCTTTGTTGTCCTTAAGCCATTTTGACACAACTTTATAAGTATATTTGGGGTCATTGTCCATTTGGAAGACCCATTTGCGACCAAGCTTTAACTTCCTGACTGATGTCTTGAGATGTTGCTTCAATATACTGTATACACATAATTTTCCATCCTCATGATGCCATCTATTTTGTGAAGTGCACCAGTCCCTCCTGCAGCAAAGCACACCCACAACATGATGCTGCCACCCCCGTGCTTCACGATCGGGATGGTGTTGTTCAGGTTGCAAGCCTCCCCCTTTTCCCACCAAACATAAGAATGGTCATTATGGCCAAACAGTTCTATTTTTCGTTTCATCAGACAAGAAGGCATTTCTCCAAAAAGTACTATCTTTGTCCCCACGTGCAGTTGCAAACCGTAGTCTGGCTTTTTTTTATGGAGCAGTGGCTTCTTCCTTGCTGAGCGGCCTTTCAGGTTATGTCGATATAGGACTTTTGTACCTGTTTCCTCCAGCATCTTCACGAGATACTTTGCTGTTGTTCTGGGATTGATTTGCACTTTTCGCATCAAAGTACATTCATCTCTAGGAGACAGAACACATCTCCTTCCTGAGCGGTACGACGGCTGCGTGGTCCCATGGTGTTTATACTTGCGTACTATTGTTTGTACAGATGAACATGGTACCTTCAGGCATTTGGAAATTGCTCCCAAGGATGAACCAGACTTGTGGAGGTCTGACTAATTTCTTTTGATTTTCCCATGATGTCAAGCAAAGAGGCACTGAGTTTGGAGGTAGGCCTTAAAATACATCCACAGGTACACCTCCAATTGACTCAAATGATATCAATTAGCCTATCAGAAGCTTCTAAAGCCATGACATTATTTTCTGGAATTTTCCAAGCTGTTTAAAGGCACAGTCAACTTAGTGTATGTAAACTTCTGACCCACTGGAATTGTGATACAGTGAAAGAATCTGCCTGTAAACAATTGTTGTAAAAATGACTTGTGTCATGCACAAAGTATATGTCCTAACCGACTTTCCAAAACTATAGTTGTTAACAAGAAATGTGTGGAGAGGTTGAAAAAGGAGTTTTAATGACTCCAACCTAAGTGTATGTAAACTTCCGACTTCAACTGTACATCATTTTAATGTATGGTGCATGGGTAAGATCTGTTTATTTGACAGTGGGCAGTTTGTGATTTGTGTGTGTCCACAATAACTTACACACTGTCTCAATAGGATAGGATGTAGTGATAACTATGTGGCCCACATATCCTCCTGCTCCTTAGTAAATAATACATTATTACAATTCATTTATTCCAGAATAAATGATTGACCGTGATCCATTTCTGAAGGAGTCGGCGTCCAGGTTTGACCTCCAGCACCTCCGAGGAGAGAGGTTTGACAGTAATTAAATCCTCAGGGAGGAGGTGTCCTATGTGTCCTGAATACTCTCTCTACCTGGGTCTAGGTGACCTTGTTCTTCACTGCAGGAAACTTTTGGTTCGCTATGACATTAACATGACGGTGTAATCTGGTGTCAAATCCATTCGTGACTGCAGTTCTAACTTGTGACTGTTGTCATGATCGAGGTGACATTTTGCATTACGACTGTACTGACCTCTATGTACAGCCTCTATGTCAGAGGTGAAACAACACTGACGTGTTAATTGGATAGTGAAGTGTCACCGAAATCTCTCTACGACAGCTGGGCTGCCATGAGAGCAGCTCGCTGAGTTTAGAAATGATAAATGGACATCCATTGTTATGTAAATACAATCGTGTACGTTGAGGATGAAACAGGATGTTTGCCGCTTTCTGAAAGTTGGATGGCAGTGTGATGCAATTTTATTGTTTTTCTTTTCCGCTGTGTAATGAGCACAGCTACTTTGTGAAGTCTGAATTGTGGCCGAATAACAATGCGCTTCATGCCAGGAACACACACTTACCTCTCATACTCTTCAAACATCAAACAGAGAGAGGAGAACATTCCCTCCCTCCCTCCATTCGCATTAATCCCCCGCTCTGATCTATCCTGAAAGAACCCTCCTTGCGTCAGAATTGCGTTGTCCTTTGAACACTCTTCTCGTGTTGGAAAATACTATACTATACTCACAACGTTCAATGCAACATGTTTCCGTAAAGGACATGTGAAGTTCATAACCGAATATTGTGATCCTTCTTTACAAATAAATCAAAACGGATTCTAAATTCAGAATTTAGGATTACTCAATGTAATATAAGGTAAAGTAGGTGTAAAAAAAAGTTTTATCAACAACAAAAATTATTTTCAGAACTATTGCCTGAATCACTGATGCATTTTGAATAACCTTTTACTCCTGGCACAGGAGGCTGCTGAGGGGAGGACGGCTCATCATAATGGCCGGAACAGAGCAAATGGAATGGCATCAAACACCTGGAAACCATGTGTTTGATGTATTTGATACCATTCCACGGATTCCACTCCAGTCATTACCACGAGCCCGTCCTCCCCAATTAAAGTGCCACCAACCTCCTGTGACTCCTAGAGTCATAAAAATCCCACAGAACAATACTTTACAAAAATGTAGAAGGTTTTCTCAAGCTGCCAACATGATGCAACATACAAAACTGTATAATTGTTGGTCTAGTTACATTATCTGAAGACAAAGCATGGGTTTGAAGGTACAGACAAACCCGAGGCAACACTGAAATCACCACTGAGCAACCTCTCTCTCTTCACATCTATTCCTCTTTTACTAACGCCTTGCCTGTCTTACCCCTGTCTTTCAATGTCTCTCTCGCTCTACTTCTCTCCCTCCACTTTCTGACTTTCTCTTCCTAACTCTTTCTCTCAGGCTGCTCAATCTCTGGAACTGTATTTAGTGGGAACATAACTGGAACTTCTGATGTGTGCAGTACCTAACTTTGATGTCATTCCTAATAAACTATGGACAGGGTTCTGCAATGGCAATCAGTAATGAACCCCTAGGCCTGCATCCCAAATGACACCCTATTCCCTATTTATTACACTACTTTTGATGGGCCCTGGTCAAAAGTAGTGCACTATATAGGGAATAGGGTGCCATTTGGTGCGCACCCCCGTTGTCTCCATCTTGGTGACAGAGCTGCTGGGACGCAGAAAGAAGAACCGTTGAGTCATCCAGTTGCAGCTGTGAGACAGATCAGTTCTTCACAACAACCACAAGCGGTGAAATTAATTCACCTGTACCAGCTCCAGCACAAACCCAGCGAGCACTTTCTGGTTGAAAATAACTTTTTTCCACTTGTTTTCGACATCTTTTGCTCGTAGGGAACGAACTGACCAACCAACAACCATGCTACCTGGCTAGTCTACTGAGCGTCATCTGCATTCATAAATGTGTTGGATATTATCATCCACTTTCCAATAGAATGCGCCTCTTAGTTTGATAGATTCTAAAGGACCTCTGGTCCTCCGGGTTAGATACCTATTTATTGGAGAGGATAATGCTCAAAAGAACAAACACATTTTCTATAACACTGTGTTTCCTTCCAGAGGTCATTGTCTGCATGGGCTGCATCCATCCATCCATCCATTCAACCATCCATCCATATATGGGCAGAAAAGACAGTGAATGAGATTCAATTGGAAGCCCTAATGAGAGTATTATATTGTGAATGATGTACAGGGGTGAAAGTTTGCCCTCTCGTTTTGGTAAAGTTCTCTCATAGGGATAATCACAGGGATTCAGTGAGAGCCTCAGCCTCTCCAGTCTCTTCACTTACTGACATTAATGGGGGCGTAAAGGTCCCCTTGCTCTCACTCCACAAAATACCACAGAGGCACTCATTAGGAAGAAATGGGTTTCGCTATATCAAAGGATGTTATTCACAAACATATCCCTAAATAGCCCACCGGGAATAATCAGGGTTATTATTGAGAAAATGACAATGAATCTTTTCAGAATCACACCATTTTAATTAAGGTCCCAGTTGTGTGCGTCTGGATAGTACACGTTGAAGCCTATTGTGAGAAAAAGGGGGGGGGGTGCTATTTATTCAAGTTCAAGAGAATGAGACATAGAGCTAATTTTGCATTCATCCCTATCCAATCCTCTGAAGATGTATCTGTCTGAAGTACAACTTAATTGTATTGATCTCTACTTAACTTCCCCTTCAACAGCATTTAGTGTTAATATTTACCACACTTTTGCAAAAGACCCAAAACTTTTTCTTACTGACTTTATTCATTTATTTATAATTCCTTCATCCAGTTAGTTTTTAATCACTTATTTTCAGTTTGAATGAGTTTTGGATGGGCGTTATCTGTGTACGCCTACGTGAGTCTGCTGTGAATGACTCAGAGAGCTTATCGCAGGTCCTCTGTGATGTAAGAGCTCCCCAGGTAGTCCATCCAGTTGAAGAAGAAGCCGTTCTACAGCCCCAGAAAATGTGCTCCAGCATCCCTGGTGTTTGGCAATATGCCACCAGCTGTTTCCAATGGTAACACCTTTCAGGAGCTGGAGAGTGGAGCCAGAGTAGAGCCTGGTCTGGTTCAGGGAGCACACTTTATTGTTAGGTTGTGTTGGGCTATATGTATTCCCGCTGTGCCTTTATAATGTTCTTCCATCCCTCCCTCCGTTCCTTCTTCCATCCATCCCTCCCTCCGTTCCTTCTTCCATCTCTCCCTCCGTTCCTTCTTCCATCCCTCCCTCCCTCCGTTCCTTCTTCCATCCCTCCCTCCGTTCCTTCTTCCATCCCTCCCTCCTTTCCTTCTTCCATCCCTCCCTCCGTTCCTTCTTCCATCCCTCCCTCCTTTCCTTCTTCCATCCCTCCCTCTGTTCCTTCTTCCATCCCTCCCTCCCTCCGTTCCTTCTTCCATCCCTCCCTCCTTTCCTTCTTCCATCCCTCCCTCTGTTCCTTCTTCCATCCCTTCCTCCCTCCGTTCCTTCTTCCATCCCTCCCTCCCTCCGTTCCTTCTTCCATCCCTCCCTCTGTTCCTTCTTCCATCCCTCCCTCCATTTCCTCCAGGGTTCTTTCCGTGGCCTGTCCTCTCCTGTCAGACCTGCCAAGGCAGCCCCTAAGGGTGGGGAGAACGCTGTTGTGCGCCTCTTCAGAACGATCGTGAGTCACCCCATTTGCATAGTTTGCCTACTACTGTTGATGTTTGACTTGTTGATATGAGGGTGGCAGGTAGTCTATCAGTTAAGAGCAGGTAGCCTAGCGGTTAAGAGCAGGTAGCCTAGCAGTAGAAATAACTTTAGGCCAGTAACCGAAAGGTCACTGGTTCGAATCCCTGAGCCAACTAGGTGAAAAATCTGGTGATGTGCCCTTGAGCAAGGCACTTAACCCTCATGGATCCTGTAAGTCGCTCTGGATAAGAGTGTCTGCTAAAGGACTAAAATGTAATGAGAAATACCCTCATCTATTGTATTTCTAAAGGTCTGTGTCACTCTCTCCCCTCAGGTGTCCCCTGCCCCTCCTAAGTCTAGGGTGAGCCCCATTTACCTTACTCTTTGTCAATATTGTCCAATTAAGGAGTTGAAGGTTGTTTTAGTCTTTGGATGGGATTGTGTATTTGGCTTTGTTAACATGTGATGTCACTGAACGTATGTCACTGAGTCTGTGCTCTCTCTGGTGACGCGAGCGTCTGCCTTACTCTGCTATGCTCTACCCTGGATGTGGACTCATCTCTTCTTTGCTGCACTGCCTTTCCTCCCCTCACCCCTGTGTCTCACCCCTGTCTATTCCCTGTCTCTGTCTCTTACGTGTCCTTGTCCAGTGGACGGCAATGGCTGCGAAACTAGGCCAGGTACGTGGCTAAACGCTACAGCTAAAGAAAACGAAGAGAAAAACACCCGGCCGTTCTTTAAAACAGTATATTCTGTAGCCATTTTGAGACTTGAGAGCTTGTTGTAATCCAAGCATACATGCATAACGCCCGCATCAGTTTTTCTATTTTATTAAATCATGTTTTGAGAGGTTTTGTTTGGCAAGCTCTCCGCCTCCGGCTCAATTGAATATCCAGTTCTTTATTTGTTGAAGTCGTTTTTTTCCCTTTCGGTATGATAACCAGCAACTTAATCCTGCTTTTTCTTATTCGCCCTGCTGAATTTGAAGTCTCGTCCTCTTCTCTTGGCCCCTGTTGGCCCTTGTGCGAGCGTGCATGCACGTGTGTGTGTGTGTGTGTGTGCACATGCGTTTGTGTCTCTGTATGTCTCTCTGTGTGTATGTGTCAGTGGTGGCTGCTGAGGGGATGACGGCTCAAAGTAATGCCTGGAATGGATTCACTGGAATTGTACATTGAAACCATGTGCTCGATGCCATTCCGTTGACTCCCTTACAGCCGTTATTATGAGCCGTCCTCCCCTCAGAAGCCTCCACTGGTGTGTATGAGGGTGTGGTGTGTGTGTGTGTGTGTGTTGTGGATGTTATGAGTCACACATAACAGCTAACATTGTGTGGGGGGTATAATAACATAGCGATAAGGGATGAGACCTTTAAAGCACTTCTCTGAGGTCTTTAAATAACACTTTGAAGTGTTCCTCCCCAACATTTCATTCATCCTCATGCATGTTTATTGGAGTTTTGCGTGAACGGTTCCCCAGTCTAAATCCCCCCTGTGAGAGTCGGAGCAGCCACAGCTCAGCTGTTGCTGAGATTGAATTTCAAATGTTTGATTTAGAAAGTGCTTAAGTGAAGCGCTTCCACTTTGACTCAGATTGCCACCACGAATGCGCCACTTTTTGATCTAGGCTGGTTCAATACTGTATGTAAAATGTCACTCTGTGATAAGAGTCACTGACTAGATAGCCATCTCTACTATAACCCCGCTTTCAGTTGAGCCTGGGGACGACGCTATCGCTTCTATTGTTTTCATGCAACATGATATTATCATGCAACATTGTTTTGTACTAAACCATGCAATACCCGCGTCAGATATGTACGCATGATGCTGCTTTTTTAGCCATTAGTAAATCATTTAGATGAACAAACACAGAGATGAGCTGGCAAAAGCACACACTGACTGGGCCACCATGCTAGGTGACGACGACAACAACGTCTCCCGGTGTCTTACCTCACCCCTGCTCTCTTCCAGAAGTCAACAGGATCCGCTAAGGCGAAGAAGGCCGGTGCAGGAGACAGCGGAACCCTGTCCAAGATCTTCAAAATGGTAAACGGAAACAAAACCCATTTTTAACGGGACAAAAACACTCTGATCTGTCTTTGACATTAACATAAAAAGGGAATATCCAATGATATAATTCCCTTTGTATGTTATTGAAACCTATTCCCGAATGTGCACTTGATTAAACAGATGGGATCTTTCTTTCTCTTTTATTCCTCCCTTCTGTCTCTCTCTTCTTCTTTCACCTCAGTGACGATACCCACCATTCAGTGAGTAGCTAATGAGTCATGGGCGGCAATATACATGTACTCTTACTTGCTAGGAATTTATTCAACGTTGACAGGCTAAGGTGACACCTTCCATTGCCTATCATACCACCAGCAGAATAACTAACTGCACCCCGAGACAGCCTCTAGACAGTGATAATTACAGTGTCTGGCTGATGCTACAGGCTTCATGCATTAAAGAGTGCAGTTTGATGTCAAAGGTAACGCTATTTTTGGCTTGATATGGACATGCAGCACCTAACATAATTGGCAGCTTACTTGCAGGCAGTGATCTTGCACCTGTGGGCCTACACCTGGCTGTGAAATAAAGGGCTTCGAAACCAGCTTTAGGGATAGTAGTTTTGCTTACTCTTAATGGCTGTTCTAAGCCCTGTGCTAACTGCAATGGGACATGCTTAGCAATTACAATTGTGGCGTGTGGTAGCTTTGCTCACTTTGCCGATGGCTTACGCGGCTGCAAACGCACCGTCAGGTAAGCCAAGCTGTTATGGAAGCAGTGCCTTTCATTCTTTCTACAGCTAGGACATTGCGCTTTTAATTAGATTGACCATCTGGTTCCTGCATGTGTGTACCAAGCACACTATATATGATACCGGGATGTATTACTACACAGACAGACTTATTCAAGGAGGTCTTTCTCCGACACAGTAGGCCACGCATAAAGGTAAGGCAGACACGCTTATATACACTTGAGTGAATACTTAATGACTTTTAGAGGAGCAGCATAATACCCCGGTGTGTTCATCGCAAACAGATGACTGGGGTGTTTGAACAGAGAGTATACCATTTATAGATATTTTTTTACTACAGTCTCTACTGTATCTTTCTCTACCTCTCTCTTTTGGTCTCCAACCCTGTCTGTCTCTCTCCTTCTCTTACGCTCTCCGCTTATCTTTCCTCACCTCTCACTCTGCCCGTAGACTCACTTTCTCCTCTGAGTAGTGACTCGGAGAGCTCCTGCATTCTGAGAGGCTGTTGTTTGTCTCTCCTTGCGTCATCCATGGCATGGTGAATGCTAATCTCTAGGACATGCTCTGGAGGTCTCTGGCAGCTTTAATTATCCAGTCTGGCCCAAGCTTCAGATACAGTTATTTAATTAGGCAGAATAGGCACTGGGAGCTTATGTTCCCGTAGGTACAGTCAGTGCACTCACAGTGATTAGCAAGGCAACCAAGCACAGTCATCTCCCTCATACCATACAGGGGCCTACTTTTAAACATGTTTAGAGAGTCTGTATATAAACACATGCTCCCTACATAGGTGTCTTTGCTAGCTGGACTATGTGGCATTATGAAACTAAAAGATGAAGACGATCAAATTTACAAACGTGTGGGTAAATAGTACAGCATTCTTCTCTTGCTGATAGCTTGTTTCCCCGCAATCTCTCTGCCTAATTGGCGTTAAGCTAAAGCCACCATCTCTAGCGCTTCTCATTACCGTTTTGTTTAATCGTTATCTGGGGACGGACTTTTATTTCACGTTTTCTTTTCATTTGTTTTCCATTCTCCCGTTCTGTTACCGCATTCTAATTAGTTTGTTTTTCGAATCGATAATGATTTTAAACTCAAATTGCTGTAAGAATGGCTCAGAGCTTGGCCCGTTTTCCTCTGATCTCCTTATGTTTCAGGAGATTTAAAGGCTTTGTATGTTATGGATTATATTCATTCCATTAGTTCTCCCTAAAGAATTGTCTCATTTGTTTACTCTTTGTTCCGTTCCAATCCTTCCCTCTTTCTCCTACTTTTATATCCCCACGAGAAAATGCACAATCTATTCTTAGGGATTGAGCTTGGTGAACACAGTACAACACATCATTGATCAGTTTTGGCAACAACATGCAAATTAGAACTGGGAGATGTTTCTTTTTAGGGCATAGCCGAGAATTCACAAAATAAACAATTACGATCATACTCTAGGCCTAGAACTCACCCACCTATTCTAACAAAACAATAGTACACGATGCCCAAGGCCACATAGACTGTACATCAATATACAGCTGGACATTTGTGTCCTAATTAGCAGGTCCCTTTAGTGAGCATGGTTAGCGAATGACAAAAACTGTCCATTTCCTGATTATGTTTCGTCTCTTGCAGGGCGCAAGCCGGACTGGGTCTCTACCCAAAAAATGAGGTCCCCTTTCAAGAGCACAAAGGCAGACGTCAAGAAAAGGGACACAAGTGGGGGAAAACAAAGAAGATAAAAGAACGGATCTTTGTCGACTCACACACACACACCTCTCCCTGCTTTTCTAACACTTTCATTTTATAACTCAAATGCCTCCGCCACCGGCTGGTAGATATAGCGACACAATCTGTGCCCCCCGCCCCACCCATGCCCCCCCCCGCCCCTGCTCCTCCCCTCCCCCCCACCCCTGCTCCTCCCTCCCACCCTGCCCCTGCTCCTCCCCTCCCCCCGCTCCTCCCCCCCACCCCGCATCTGCTCCTCCCCTCCCCCCCGCCCCGCCCCTGCTCCTCCCCTCCCCGCCCCTGCTCCTCCCCTCCCCTGCTCCTCCCTCCCACCCCGCCTCTGCTCCTCCCCCCCACCTCTCCTGTGCAACCATCTTGGATGTGAACTGTTGCTGAAGTCATCCGGACCCCCTTTTACAGCCTAAAGGACCCCCGTCGTAGCTCTACAGTACCTGTGTCTTCATTTCTATTTCTCTGTCTGTCTGTCTGTCTGTCTGTATAGAGTCGTCTAACAAGGCTGGTTAACTGGACCAGACCTGGCTGAAGTAGCTTAGGTCCAACTGACCTGGCCCTGACCGCTTGTGAAGGTGTGACCAGGTCTGGTTCTGGTTCAGAAACAAGTGATTATCTGTCTTGTCATGCTTGTCTTTGTCATTTCCCCCCAAACCCCACACACTCTTCCATTTCTGTACAACCTGACATGCATTCATAGCTAAGCATTGTCTTACTCAGCTTGCATGGGTTGTTGTGATGGTCAGTTGGTCATGTGTTTGTATGTCTACCCTCCTGTATCCTCAGTGTAAGTGTCCTGTCTTAAGTGTTGCTGTCCTTCCATGTTTTTACGTTAGGGTCTATGGCTGGCTGGGATCTTCGGTGGTAAAATGACATCGAGCTACTGAAAGTTGTTAACCTACTAAAAGTCTGTCTGTAGTATCCACTGAATTTAGAAATCAATGGATGATATCATTTCTAATGTTATTTTCATTTGATTTTCAGTCCATGTAGATTGATTAAGACACTAATATGTATGGTATTGGGAGTTTCCCCATCCAGATATAACGGAGATCTGTCTAAAGTGCACTGTTTGGACCGTTGAAAAGCAGACAGACTGCTCTGAAACCAAGCTAACGCTGGACCTGCTACAAGCATGGCATTTCCAGGACAGATTCAGACCCTTTCCCCATTAGTGTAGTCTTTTCTGTCTCAAGTATCTCTTGCTTTATATATCTATCGAAGCACTGCACAAAATATGAACACAAAACAGCTAGCTAAGCAATACCATTTCTGACTGCCAAAAACAATGTGCCGTGTTTACTCTGTGGATATTAAAATACCAACACTGTCATAAAGGTGCTCCTTATTTAACTGTGTAAAAGCATAAATGTTATTAAAAAAAGATGAAGATGGATATAGAGGGCGTGGAGTTTGTTGACCAAGGTACGAGCGATGAGTTGCATAAACTGCTTATTACTGCCACTGTACTGTCCAATATCCTCACACCAGTCTTTCCTCCATTTGTTTAAAAACAAACGTGTGTAATCTGTAGCATACTCTGCCTGCCCCCCCCCGTCACCCCTCCCCCATGTCTAAATGTGCGCGCTCGTTTTTGTATGGGTCCTGTGAATGAATGTAAATGAAACTCTTGAGACTCTCATTGTTGTATCGGTAATAAAAAGATGTACGGCCAGCCACTTAACTTGAAAAAAATAAATAAAGGAATTAAAAATCATTAAATCGTTATGGGTCTCTGGTTGTGTTGTTTGATAGAAGTTTAAAAAGTAGTGTACACACATGCACTATCTTGCAGGTGTAGGGTACAAGAAGTGATGAAATATTCAACTCTGTTACGGAATCCATCTTTCTTTAGGTCAGGTCATTGTGTCGTTTGAAGCACTCATGCCAGAGCTGCATCTCATTCCTGGTACCAAGAGTAATTGTGTTTGCTCAATAATTGCATAATCAAGGAGAGGAGTTTAATAATGCCTCAATGTGGGGGAAGAGACATTTGTTTTTATAGAAGTTGAAAGTGGTCAGGCTTTTTCCATATGCTGTGAAAGTTTAACTCTGGGACTAATGAAAGATAGAGGGACAAAAATGGGTTTTGACTGTGGCAATGATTTTTCAATCACTAAACACTTGCCTTTTCTAGATACAAGGTTTTGATGCAGAGACATACCGAGATCTTCACGTATCACAGAAAATCAAAAACAGACAAAATGCAATCAACTTCACACATGATTTCTAAAACAATTGTCACACATTAAATCTGTAAAAAATGACTGGTTTTATTAATTAAATACTTTTCAACATTACAAAATACATTCCTGCCAAAAAAACAAAAAAAACACTTAACAGCTTATAGTCTGTAAACTGGTTCAGCAATTGACAAAAAAATGAACTCTTGTTCACAACCAATTTGATAAGGAATCCAAAAATATATGCAATCATACACTATTTACATTGCAAAATTAAATATCAGATTACAAAATGGCTGTGCATAAGCTTACAACTAAATTACAATTTCATGCAACACCTTGTGAACGTAGCGTCAACCCCTGAAGCCCTTATACAGCAGCCAATAACAGTGGTATCACAGGCCATCGTCATCATTGTCAAATTTACAGGCATAACGTTTCAGAAGAGAGGGATCAAATCCTCACCAGACCTAGGTTCAAATACTCTTCGAAATCATTATACTTGATCTGGGCTTGATCGAGCTTGCCTGGCACAATGAAACCTATAGAGTAGTCATCTGGAACTCTAGGGAGACTAAAGTCAATGATTTCAAATAGTAGCGTATTTGGACCCAGGTTTGAACCATATGACTCTTAGCACTTTATAGTCTCACCATTCAAGGCTACCTTCAACTTTATGGCAAAAATATATGTATATTTTTTTACAACTAATTAATCAAAAACAAAACGTTTAGCTTGCCTTTTAGAAAAGTGTATAGCATAAATATGCAAAAATATGTGACTTTAAAAAGAAAAGTACTTTTCTGGTAAACTGCACATAGATCACTCCAATGTGTTAAATGCCTGTTAAAGCACAGTTACGAGTGGGCCTTGTTCGCAGTGTGTGGAGCAGCCCCGGGAGCACGGGAGAGATGGACTTCCCCGTCTAGAAACAACGCCTAGACCCTGCCCCAGCCCGTTATACACTTGTGTAGATCTGAAATGATTGGAGAGGAATAAGCAATAAGGCAAACCTTTCGTCCAGCCTTTCAGAGGGCAAGGTGGAGTTCTTACACTATCGCTTATACCTAGTCCAGTCCGTAATAGGTCATACGGAGCGGTTTGTGACTGACTACTGCTGACTTATGGACCGCGGATCTACAGGGGTGCCTGGGGGTGCTGTTTCTGGATGGGGCAGGTGAGTGGTTATTCTACTCTACAGGGTGATGTGAACCAGTACCGCAGGACTGACAGTACAGCCATGCAGATCTATAGCGTTCGCCCCTCTTATTGGCAAACAGAGTACAGTCGAGGAACCAACCGCCGGTAGCCTACCTCAGCTAGCTACAGCCCCGACTGGTGAACTGTACTGGGAGGTCAGCGTCTGGTTACTAAACAGCTTATTGACTAAAACGTCTCGTAAGGGACTCATACTAATGAGAATCAGAGCACAGGTTGATTCAGCAATTTAGTCAATGGAGGGACCAGTTCTCTGCCTTTAAAGGGACAATCTGCAGTTCAAACAATAATAAAAGCGGGCAACCCGCCACTGATTTGGTAAATAGCTGAGGGATGGGGCTGGAGAAATGTAACCAAATTCATAAGACAGAGCTATGATATCCATGATATCAAAAGGGTAGATTTAACCATGTTTGAGGCGATAAAATGTTTGTTTACAATTGCTTTTTCTTTTTACAAAAAAAAGAGGAACAAGCTGAACTAAGCTCATGGGGCATTTTTTAAGTTACACTCTTCAATAATCAAATGGGTATATATCATGAATTAAAAAAAAAAAAAAATGGATGTAGCAATCACAGATTGTCCCTTTAATGCATATCTGAGGACAAGAGAAACAACAGGCAGAAATAGCTGCTGCTAAGACCTAATGCGTGTAGGTATGGCCGCACACGCTTTCAGTTTTCAGCATGTGCGTGGCAACATCACCTTGTATATGCTTTAGAAAAAAGTGCAGAAATGTCCAACTCAATTAAAAAGAGGTGAGGAAAGGAGGGGGTTGATCTGAGGGGTAGGTTTTTCCACACCTACTTAGTGGTAAAATCAGTGCTTTGTATCATCAGTGCACAGACGCCTAGTAAAGAGTCTATGCTGGGATAAACTGGGATGGTCAATTCAATTCTGAGTTGGGAGCTAAGGGAAAACGTTGGGAATACCACAGTGCCAGTCTCCAGAAGACTCCTGGACAACCTCTTCCATGTCATTCAGCTCGGGAGGGACATCCACTTCCGTCTCTGTCCCCTGCTCCAACGTCACCTCCTGGGTCCGATCGGGACCTGTGTCCAAGAAAAAGAAAGACAGAGAGAGAGAGATAAAGACACAGAGAGAGGGAGAAAGGGGGAGAGAAGAGAATGAAAGAGAGAGAAAGGACAGAGTGAGAGGGACAAAGTTACTCATGAACGTTCCTGTTAGAACGGAGAGAGAGTGTCAAGGGAACTCTTTAGGTTAAGTTTCGGAGTTTAAGAATGAAAAAAATACAGTGCAACACACAATGCATTTATCACCTGTGAGGTAAGTTAGAGGAAGGGGTGAGTGGCAGGTGAAATTTGTAAAAAAAAAAAATATATCCTCTCCTCGCCTCCTCTCCTTCGATGCATTGATCTGGAAGAATTGGCAAGGTGACGATGAGTCAGCCTGAGGAGGACGAGTTGCCTTCAGCCATATTGTTTTTCCAATCACTGCAGATGAAGAGGTGGTGAGGACAGATGTTGTAAGCAGTCGAGACAGAGCCTTCGTGTCTGGGATACATCAATAGACACGAGAGTCACTTCAGCAGAGGACATTTCCTTTGTACGAACCATCAAATGTTTAAACGGAGGTCTTACAGAACCAAACAGGCACTAACGGGAGAGTGCGTCACAGCAAGGTTCCATAATTAAACCCATCTATCTATTGAATGAACTCACTTAAATGGGACTGTCTCTGACAGACGCTCTCAATAAAAGAGCGATTGTGAATCCTCCAGGTGACTGTGTGTTAGAAATCGCTTTGAATTCTTTGTTGTTGCTAGCCTTCCCCTATAAGGGCGCAAGGACAGATGCTCGCACAGTACCTGGATACAGGCCTTAGCCGTGGTATATTGACCATATACCACAAACCCCCAAGGTGCCTTATTGCTATTATAAACTGGTTACCAACGTCATTAGAGCAGTAAAAACAAGTGTTTTGTCATACCCGTGGTACACGGATTGGTATACCAAGGCTGTCAGCCAATTAGCATTCAGGGCTCGAACCACCCAGTTTATAATGAGGATTAATCAATTAGAATGTCACAAAATGCACAATAATCCCTATTCACATATTTACCATGGTATTAGAAGCGCTATATAGCACAAAAAGTTAGTGCCAGAGTTGCATATTACAGACAGTCCTAAAGCCAACATCCAACACAATAATCCATTGAAAATGCTAAATCCTGTTCAAACACTTGCCACCGTCATAAGCATTTTGTCAGAAACAGTTAGTGACTCCCCGTTTCAAGTGAGAATCAGAGCGCTGACTTACAGCTCCAGTCAATCAGCTCGGTGGCTGTTGAAATATTAAGGCCCGAAGCTTCCGTATGAGCTTCCAAATGAGAATGAAAAGGACAGGTTCTGTCATCACAAGTCTGGCAGCCTTCTCTGTCAAAAGGCCTTTCAGGCAGGGAAATGCAGCAGAATTGAGAGATGGAGTATCAGCCTGATTTGTGCGCTTTATCCCTATGCGCCCTGGTCAAAAGTAGTCCACAAATCAAATTTTATTGGTCACATACACATATTTAGCAGATGTTATTGTGGGTGTAGTGAAATGCTTGTGCTCCTAGCTCCAACAGTGCAGTAGTATCTACCAATTCACAACAATACACACACATCTAAAAGTAAAAGAATGGAATTAAGAAATACATAAATAATATGACGAGCAATGTCGAAGTGTCATTGACTAAAATACAGTAGAATAGAATACAGTATATACAGTTGAAGTGGGAAGTTTACATACACTTAGGTTGGAGTCATTAAAACTCGTTTTTCAACCACTCCACAAATGGCTTGTTAGCAAACTATAGTTTTGGCAAGTCAGTTATGACATCTACTTTGTGCATGGCACAAGTAATTTTTCGAACAATTGTTTACAGACAGATTATTTCACTTATAATTCACTGTATCACAATTCCAGTGGGTCAGAAGTTTACACACACTAAGTTGACTGTGCCTTTAAACAGCTTGGAAAATGTCAGAAAATTATGTCATGGCTTTAGGAGCTTCTGATAGGCTAATCGACATCATTTGAGTCAATTGGAGGTGTACCTGTGGATGTATTTCAAGGCCTACCTTCAAACTCAGTGCCTCTTTGCTTGACATCATGGGAAAATCAAAAGAAATCAGCCAAGATCTCAGAAAAATACATGTAGACCTCCACAAGTCTGGTTCATCCTTGGGAGCAATTTCCAAACGCTTGAAGGTACCACATTCATCTGTACAAACAATAGTACGCAAGAATAAACACCATGGGACCATGCAGCCGTCATACCGCTCAGGAAGGAGACGTGTTCCGTCTCCTAGTCATCTCTACATCTCTACGTACTTTGAAGGCGAAAAATGCAAATCAATCCCAGAACAACAGCAAAGTATCTTGTGAAGATGCTGGAGGAAACAGGTACAAAAGTCCTATATCGACATAACCTGAAATGCCGCTCAGCAAGGAAGAAGACACTGCTCCAAACCCGCCATAAAAAAGGCAGACTACGGTTTGCAACTGCACATGGGGACAAAGATCGTACTCTTTGGAAATGTCCTCTGTTCTGATGAAGCAAAAATAGAACTGTTTGGCCATAATGACCATCGTTATGTTTGGAGGAAAAAGGCGGAAGGCTTGCAAACCGAAGAACACCATCCCAACCGTGAAGCACGGGGGTGGCAGCATCACGTTGTGGGTGTGCTTTGCTGCAGGAGGGACTGGTGCACTTCACAAAACAGATGGCATCATGAGGATGGAAAATGATGAAGATATATTGAAGCAACATCTCAAGACATCAGACAGGAAGCTTGGTCGCAAATCGGTCTTCCAAATGGACAACGACCCAAATCATACTTCCAAGTTGTGTCAAAATGGCTTAAGGACAACAAAGTCAAGGTATTGGAGTGGCCATCACAAAGCCCTGACCTCAATCCCATAGAAAATTTGTGGGCAGAACTGAAAAAGCGTGTGCAAGCAAGGAGGCCTATAAACCTGACTCAGTTACACCAGCTCTGTCAGGAGGAATGGGCCAAAATTCCCCCAATTTATTGTGGGAAGCTTGTGGAAGGCTACCCGAAACGTTTGACCCAAGTTAAACAATTTAAAGTCAATGCTACCAAATACTAATTGAGTGTATGTAAATTTCTGACCCACTGAGAATGTGATGAAAGAAATTAAAGCTGAAATAAATCAATCTCTCTACTATCATCCTGACATTTCACATTCTTAAAATAAAGTGGTGATCCTAGACAGGGATTTTTTTACTAGGGTTAAATGTCAGGAATAGTGACAAACTGAGTTTAAATGTATTTGGCTAAGGTGTATGTAAACTTCCGACTTCAACTGTACATATGAGATGAGTAAAACAGTAGGTAAACATTATTAAAGTGACTAGTGTTCCATTGTTAAAGTGGGCAGCGATACCATGTCTATGTATATAGGGCAGCAGCCTCTAAGGTGCAGGGTTGAGTAACCGGATGGTAGCCGGCTAGTAATGGCTATTTAACGGTGATGCGTTGGGCAGACCGTACCACCCTCTGGAGAACCCTGCAGTTGCGGGCGGTGCAGTTGCCGTACCAGGCGGTGATACAGCCCGACAGGATGCTCTCAATTGTGCATCTGTACAAGTTTGTGAGGGTCTTAGGGGTCAAGCCGAATTTCTTCAGCCTCATGAGGTTGAAGAGGCGTTGTTGCGCCTAGGGCTGTGGCGGTTACGATATTTCGTCTGCCGGTGATTGTCACAAGCACTAACTGTCCGTCTAACGGTAATTGACTGTTAATTAACAATAACCATCTCCTGGCTTCTACACATAGCCTGCAAGCCATTTTAAAAAGTCTAATAAATCAATTTTAAAAAGTCTAATAAATCCATATAATATAGCCTACACCTTCACAATAAATCCATTTTTAAAATTTTAGACAGGTCTAAAGAAGCATGATATGTAGTCTATTTCAGAAGAACAGAATAGCATACTCTGAGTTGCTAGGTTCTGATGTGGCTATGCCAAATGGCTGTGGGCTAGTCATTTTGCAGACAAGATTTGTTTATAATTCTGTGGCATTATTTTATAATATGAAGAATACAATTGAACAAAGCTGAATAAAATATATAGTACCAGTCAAGAGTTTGGACACACCTAACCATTGAAGAGTTTTTATTTATTTTTTACTATTTTCTACATTATATAATAATATGAAGACATCAAAACTATGAAATAAACACATATGAAATCATGTAGTAGCCCAAAAAAGTGTTTAAAAGAAAATATAAATATATTTTTTGATTCTTCAAAGTAGCCACCCTTTGCCTTGATGACAGCTTTGCACACTCTTGGCTTTCTCTCAATGAGCTTCATGAGGAATGCTTTTCCAACAGTCTTGAAGGAGTTCCCACATATATCGACCACTACTTGGCTGCTTTTCCTTCACTCTGCGGTCCAACTCATCCCAAACAATCTCAATTGGGTTGAGGTCGGGTGATTGCGGAGGCCAGGTCATCTGATGCAGCACTCCATTCCTCTCGTTTTTGGTGAAATAGCCCTTACACAGCCTGGAGGTGTGTTGGGTCATGGTCCTGTTGAAAAACAAATGATCGTCCCACTAAGCGCAAACTAGATGGGATATCGCTGCAGAATGCTGTGGTAGCCACGCGGGTTAAGTGTGCCTTGAATTCTAAATAAATCACAGACAGTGTCACCAGCAAAGCACCCCCACACCACCTCCTCCATGCTTCACGGTGGGAACCACACATGCAGAGATCATCCGTTCACCTACCCTTCATCTCACAAAGACACGGCGGTTGGAACCAAAAACTCATCAGACCAAAGGACAGATTTCCACTGGTCTAATGTCCATTGCTCATGTTTCTTGGCTTCAAAAGGTTCTACAGCTGCACCATCGAGAGCATCCTGACTGGTTGCATCACCGCCTGGTGTAGCAACTGCTCGGCCTCCGACCGTAAAGGGTTACAGAGCATAGTGCGTACGGCCCAGTCCATCACTGGGGCCAAGCTTCCTGCCATCCAGGACCTATAAACTAGGCGGTGTCAGAGGAAGGCCCATAGAATTGTCAAAGACTCCAGTCACCCAAGTCATAGACTATTCTTTCTGTTACTGCACGGCAAGCGGTACTGGAGCGCCAAGTCTAGGTCCAAAAGGCTCCTTAACAGCTTCTACCCCCAAGCTATAAGACTGATGAAAAATGTATCAAATAGCCACCCGGACTATTTACATTGACACCCCCCCCACCCTTTGTTTTCACACTGCTGCTACTCAATGTTTATTATCTATGCATAGTCACTTTACCCCTACCTACAAATTACCTTGACTAACCTGTACCCCCACACACTGACTCGGTACTGGTACCCCCTGCATATAGCCTTGTTATTGTTATTTTATTGCGTTTCTTTTTATAATTTTTTTTACTTTAGTTTATTTAGTGAATATTTTCTTAACTGTATTTCTTGAACTGTATTGTTGGTTAAGGGCTTGTAAGTACGCATTTCACGGTAAGGTGAAATGTCGTATTCGGCGGATGTGACAAATAACATTTGATTTGACCCTTGCTTCCGGTCCTGAGCTACAGGCAGTTAGATTTGGGTATGTCATTTTAGGCGTGGGAACAACATCCCCTATACACTTCCTGATGAACTCAGTCACTGTGTTCGCGTATACGTCAATGTTATTCCCAGAATTTAGAGAAAAGGGTGTCATCTGGGCTGTGGTGTCCATCAATAATGGACTGGCCTCCTCAGAGAGAAAGCATGTAGGGACTCTCAAGCAAGGTTTTGTCTGGCTGTGAATTTCGCACAAGGTCACCTTTCATCTCATCTCAACCACACACACGCACAAACACTTGAGATGTGCTCGGGCCTTAGACATTTTTGCCGTGTCTTGAGTGTGATAGTCTTGCGGTGGGGGGGGGGGGGGGGGGGGGGTACTGCGCATGTTTTGAGTGTCTGTGTGTTCGTGGCTCACCGTAGCCGTGCGACCTCTTCATGTGCAGCTTCATGTTGCTCTTCTGTGTGAAGCTGATGCTGCATATCTCACACTTGTAGGGCTTCTCCCCTGTGTGCTTGACCGTGTGTACCTGCAGGGCACTCTTTTGGTTGAAGGCCTTGTCACACTGGGAACACTTAAAGGGACGCTCACCTGTAAAAAAAACCAACAAAAAACAGAGAGACACCTTCTCAAGACTTTAAGGACTACAAAGGAGTACAAATGGCGGTGCAATTCGCCAGATGAATACAAAACACACATTCTGATTCAATCTTGTGAAGAAGGCAATAAAAAGGTGTCTCGCACTAAAATAAGTTTGAAATATGGAACAAAAGTACTTCTAAAAAGTGAAAGCACGTACAGTAATTGATGCGTTGCAGTATATTACTGCAAGCGGTAGCAATTTACATCCAATTTAATAAAAAATGTATAAAAAATGAAAAGGTCTTGTCAGCTTACATTATCTGCTGAAAGATGTGAACTGCCGGCAAAGTGTAAATCCGATTTACCAAAATAACTTGTAGCCTACTGTGCCAATTCAGAATAATAGCGTTGCCAGGTGCCGCCTCCCCTCCAGATTCCCATTTAGAAAGGATAGTGTAAGTAAGGCCTTCAGCATGATCTTGGAACATAATGACCTGCCATAATTGGTACCATTACAGTGAAAAATACATTGACTTATTTAACTGAAATTGAAGAGACCTGTTATGTCTGTAACTAAGTCCATGGACATTATTTAAGTACCTCTTCCTCAATCTAAACCATGAAAACTGCACTGTGAGAAAACAGCCACACAATTTGTTGAAGACAATGGCTCTGCCTCTCTTCTGATGTGGAGATGGAGAGTAAAACCAATTTCCAGTACGAAGAGGCCCCCCCGTTAGCTTAAAGAAGCGCTAAGAGCGACGGTTGTGATTGTGATGCTCTTCGCTTGCTGACGTAACGCTAACAAGCTAGGCTATGTCATTACATATCGTGTGTACAAGCTCCCTTACAGTCTCTTCTGCTGGGGACGATAAGAGGTAAGACAGGACCCCCCCCCCCCCCTACCTGTTCAGCTGCCACAGTTCAACACACAACATTACAGTAATCTCACCACGGCCTGCCACTGACACAGCCATTGAGTGGGTAGCCATAAGAGTAGGCAGTAGGTACCAACGAGTCAAAACGTTCAAGTCGCACTTTAGCTTAATACTTACCTCTCCAGAACAAAAAAGTCCCAATTCAAAAGAAGCAAATGCACATCCTACTCTGTCGTGTCGGAGTTGTGTTCAATTTATCTTAGGAGAGTCCATGATTTGCTCCGAAGAAGATCATTTGGTCATTTTGCCATTGAGGCATATACATGAAATCGTTTTTCCTAAGGTCTTTGAAGTGTCCCAAATGCCTGATGGAAGGTCACTCTAGTCGAGGACTCGGATATGGTACATTTTTAATTTTGCTCCTTCAAGGCTGGGATGTACAATAGTCCTAAACAGAATAGTAGTCTGAGATTTATTCGAGTGAACGTTGTGCGCGCGTTTGTGGAATTACCTGTGTGCGTGCGGTTGTGTCTCTCTAGTTGGCTGGGCTTGGCGAAGGCTTTGTCACAGGAGGAGCATTTGAAGAACTTGGGCCTTTGGGAGCCCAGTGAGGGTCCTCGCTGGTGGACACGCTCGTGCTCCTGTAGGAGAAAGAGGTCAAAGGTCCGGGGACACAGAACGAAAAATATTTCAGAAGAAAATGTGAAACATAGCAAATATGTTTAAAAGAAATCTGCAATTTACACGAGAACTGGCCCGCCAACTGCGCCAGCGTACACTTAAAACTGGAAGAAAAAAAACATCTGGGAACATTGGAAACCCCAAAGTCTAATGATGAACCATCCCTCCCAAAAATTCAAAAATTCTAATGCAGAACCACCCAGAAACCCCAAAGTCTACTGACAAACCATCAATAAAGCTCAAAGTCCAATGACAACCCATCAAGAAACTCCAGTCTAATAACGAATCCTCAAGAGACTCCAACGTCTAATGAAGAAGACTGAAGAAAACTCCTGAACAAAGAAACAAGGCGGCCAGTCTCGTCATAGGGTAGTGTGACGAATGAAAAGGATAGTATAGCAGGCCCCTGATTGCTTTTAAGATCAAGAAAAATCAGTAACTGAAAGTTTGTAAAAGAACTTCCTCTGCATGTCCCCAAAGTCATAGAAAAGTCTGAGCAAGCAAACCAACTACACAGACAAACATGTGTGAGGGTTGTGTGTGCGCGCGTGTGTGTGTGAATGTGCGCGTGTGTGAACATGCGCCCAAACTTTCGGTCTGGCGGGCCAAATGTCGTCCAGGGTGAAGTTTGGCCTGCGGGCCCCACTTTGAGCAGCCCTAGTATTGACCTTTAAATAAAAGCTACTCATCTCCTAAACATTATTGATAAAAGTACTGGTATTTCCCTCTTAACTATTGCTGAAACGGTTGCCGTTTGTCTCTCTCCATCGCTAAATGACATCATAACGTTAATGAACCCGGGCAACAGTTTGTAAAGTGGAGAAATAAAACGAAACATGAATTAAACATTCTCTAATCTCAGACACCCAGAACTAAAATCTGTTTGCGTAATTGCATCAGATGCTTGATAAGCTTAATGTACTAACAAAGTATCCACTCCTCTAAATGGAAAATCAGCCAGTTTCAGGGAAGTCTATGGGCCAAATGTCCCCTCTGGGGTTACATGGGGCTGCCGATTAGTACGGAACAGGCTTTGATACGGTTCCAGCCGTGCTCCCCCTTTCCAAAGGAGCGTTTAATTCCGTAAATGAGATGAGGAAAGCTTTTGGGATCAGGATGAGCAAGGAATGAGGGGGGCGTCAATGAGCCAGAGAAGATATAGAAGTATCTTAACACACACGAACGCTCTCTGAATGACGCACAATCAAAACACACATCCAATATGCTCTCTCTCTTGTTCATACACATGGACGCAGACACACCATCAGGGGATCACACGTGTCATATCAGGTAAAGACGGTCATACGCTCGCACACACACAGTACACACACACACACACACACTACACAGCCAAGGACAGAGGAGGACGTTGAGGAGTTGCAGAACAGCATGGCTCTCAGGCTGGATGAGAGCAACTTGTAGGGGGCTTGCTTCTGCTTATAACTCTAGAAATTAGGTCAAGCTCCTGCCTCTCCTCATTGCTGAGAGCTTCCCACTGTTTACGTGCTGGGGTGGAGATATTAAATGGAGAGCCTCTCTTCCTAGGGCAGCCGTATCCCCATGAATAGCATTGTCAGATGCGAAAAAGTCTGCACTGGAGAAAATGACCAAAAACAATCTGAAATTGGACTTCAGCTGTTAACTTTTACCACTCGCTCCTCCCGGGGCTATTATTACCCTGTCAGGAGGCAGTAGGCATTTGGGACACAGAGAGAGGGAAGAGTGACAGTTGATTTATCATTCTCCTGAGAGTCCCTACATGCTTTCTCTTTCAGAAACTGAAGCAGCAGAAGAAAGGTTTTAGTCATTGTGCTAGGCGATTGTGTTTAAACTCCCCTGAACGCTGAGAAACCCTCGGCCGTTTGACTCTTGTAACCCACTCCTAACCCCGTCCCACCGCCCAGAATACACCCAGAATACACCCAAGAGTACTCAGAGCTGGTCCCACAGGAAACGATTATCCAGTGTTGAACTCTGCTCTGAGGGCAAGACAGGGCAACTACTATCAGGGAAGGGAAGGAATACATACAACATATAAACATGCTGTTGTGTGTGCGTGTGTGTGTGTGTGTGTGTGTGTGTGTGTGTGTGTGTGTGTGTGTGTGTGTGTGTGTGTGTGTCTGCCCTGCCACACACTCTGCAAACTTGACAGTGTGTTCCATGCTATAGTCCAGTCTCCAGTGTGTGTGTGTGTGTGTGGGGGGGCAACTGTGTGTCTGTCCGTGCTTACCTTTAAGTGAGTAGCTCTTTTGAAGGCCTTGCCACACACTCTGCAGACGTGGCAGCGCTCCTTGCCGTGGGCCTGCCTGCAGTGGCGTCGCAGCGTGTTGGCGCTCTGACACACCTGATTGCAGTAGAAACACTGGTTCTGCTTCTGGTTCTCCCCCTGGTCCTCCTTCTCCACCGCCTGGCCCTCCTCTGACAGCTGGTTTCAACACAACACACACGTTATACGCACGTTATCCTACCCATCGCCCGGTCCTTCTTAGATATCTGTTAACAACACAACACACGTACAGATACACACACAGTGACTGACTGACCCTGTAAATATTGTTGGGCTGTCCCTCGGTGGCCTGGGGGTGGTGACTGACCAGTATGACCTGCTGGGTGGAGCCGGCCTGTTGTCCTGAGAGATCCTGGTCACTGAGCATAGTTTGGTACTGCTGACTCTATGGAGAGAAGATAATCACTGTTACTGTGTGTGTGTGTGTGTGTGTGTGTGTGTGTGTGTGTGTGTGTGTGTGTGTGTGTGTGTGTGTGTGTGTGTGTGTGTGTGTGTGTGTGTGTGTGTGTGTGTGTGTACACGTTTTACTATACTTATGAGTACCAGAAGCCCTCACAAGAATAGTAAAGATGTGGTTCTCAATTCTAAAAAGTATATTTTAGGCTTAGGGGTTAGGTTTAGATTTAGGGTTAGAATTAAGGTTAGGTTCAGATTTAGGGTTAGAATTAAGGTTAGTGGTTAGGTTTAGATTTAGGGTTAGAATTAAGGTTAGTGGTTAGGTTTAGATTTAGGGTTAGAATTAAGGTTAGTGGTTAGGTTTAGATTTAGGGTTAGAATTAAGGTTAGTGGTTAGGTTTAGGGAAATATGATTTTGAATGGGGAATCAATTATTGGTCCCCAAAAAGTATAGTAAGATATATATCTTTGTGTGGGTGAGTGTATGCACGCCCACGTGTGTATTTTTCAGAGTGGTTACCTGTGTATGTGCTGTTGTGTGCGTGCATGATTGTGTGTTTCAGAGTGGTTACCTGTGCGTTGAAGTTGAGCGTGAATTGAGGTTGAGCGTCCAGCATACCCTGTGTGTCCTCCAGTGTGAGAGTCACGCTGCCGTCGCTGGCCATGCTCGATGACGACATCACCAGGCTCTGGGAGCTAGCCGTCTGCGATAGGGAGGTGCTAGACGGCAGGCTGGTGACTGACAGGAGAGACAGGAAGTAGGTGAGAATTTAGCTTGACAGAAATACTTGCAAGATTTTAATAAGCCATTTTGGTGTCATGCCATTGAAAATGAACTGGCAATGCAGTAGAATGATGCACTGTGGCATGTGATAATCGCAAGGAGAGCAAGCCAGTGGAAATTGACGGAGTGGATTGGGCAGATGCCTGAAAACGCCACATGAACAGCAAATACGTGAAAAAAAAGCACATTTTATAAGAGGTCACCAGATAACTCACTTGTTCTCTGCAGGCATCATTTAAACTTGTGACGTGACAGTGTGAAGGGAAATTAGGCGTAGCAGCGTGCCCACACTCACCACTACAAGGAATCTCGCCAACAATGTTCCACAGCATAAAAATGTGAATGACCAAGAACCCCTAGGCCTAAATTGAGCAAGTTGAGGTGACTAAACTGCTTGGAGTAACTCTGGATTGTAAACTGTCATGGTCAAAACATGTTGATACAACAGTAGCTAAGATGGGGAGAAGTCTGTCCACAATAAAGTGTTGCTCTGCCTTCTTAACAACACTATCAAGAATGCAGGTCCTACAGGCCCTGGTTTTGTCGCACCTTGACTACTGTTCAGTCGTGTTGTCAGGTGCCACAAAGAGGGACCTCGGAAAATTACATTTTTTTTTTTGTCCTTTATTTAACTAGGCAAGTCAGTTAAGAACAAATTGTTATTTACAATGGCCTAGGAACAGTGGGTTAACTGCCTTGTTCAGGGGCAGAACGACAGATTGTCATCAGCTTGGGGATTCGATCTAAAAACCTTTTGGTTACTGGCCCAACACTCTAACCACTAGGCTACCTGCTGCTCCAATTGGCTCAGAACAGAGCAGCACGGCGGGCCCTTAAATGCACACGGAGAGCTAACATTAATGACATGCATGTCAATCTCTCACGGCTCAAAGTAGAGGAGAGATTGACTTCATCACTGCTCATTTTCATAAGAAATGTTGACATGCGGAATACACCGAGCTGCCTGTTTAAACTACTAGCACACAGCTCAGACACCCATGCATACCCCACAAGACATGCCACCAGAGGTCTCTTCACAATCCTCACGTCCAGAACAGACTATGGGAGGTGCACAGTACTACATAGAGCCATGACTACATGGAACTCTATCCCACATCAGGTAACTGATGACAGCAGAATAATCAGATTTTAAAAAACAGATAAAAATACACCTTATGGAACAGCGGGGACTGTGAAGAGATACAAACACACAGGAACAGACACAAACTCTACACACACGTACATTGTAATATTGTTGTATGGTGGCATTATACGTTTTGATTTGTAGATATCTAGTGGTGTAATAATGTCATATGATGTACTGTTTTATCTTTTGTTTTATGTGTGATGCAAGTGCCTTAATGCGTTTGGACCCCAGGAAGAGTAGCCTCTGCCTTGGCATACGAATACACAATTCTCCATTCATCTAACCCAAAGCTTTACTATCGTCTCATTCTTTCATAATGTCTCTCGATTAGATGACTCACTGTTGTTAAATAAGAATACATTTGCAAAATGACCAACTCCTCTCAATGCCTATTCATTGTTTGTCACAGAATATTGTCCACTTGAGTTGAGAGGAGAGTGATGACGATGGCTCAGAGAAGTTGATTTAACTCCACAAGTGATGAGCGTTGAGAGGTACTGCAATCAGCCTGCTAATTGACCCAGCTCTCCATCGCTCCCCGCTGAACAAATCACTCAACACACTTTACATCACAGGCCCTTCACTGTGTGCTCCCAGCGGGCTGCACAATGGGTGAGTAGACGCAAACATACATTTACATTTTTTTACATTTACATTACATTTTTTTGTCATTTAGCAGACGCTCTTATCCAGAGCAACTTACAGTAGTGAATGCATACATTTGATACATTTTTTTCCCGTACTGGTCCCCCGTGGGAATCGAACCCACAACCCTGGCGTTGCAAACACCATGCTCCATACACACACAGCAGTGCTGCTGCCAATCCTTACCAGTCAGGCCCGCGTTGCTCTGAGGTAGGAGGTGGTCATTGCCCATGGTGAGGGTGGCACCTGTGGTTTGGTGGGATGCCAGCCTGATCCCGCCAATCATCTCTCCGCCACCAGGGGCGCCATGCTGCTGGAGGAGGTCTTGACCTTCAGAAAGAGAGAAAATACATTTGATCTCCAGCCCACAGTGACGTGATTCAATTATCTTCCTCCCAGCCCCTTCTTGCTCGTTCTATGTCTGCAGTCTTCATCTCTCGTTTTTTTGTTGTTGTTTACATTGATGCAAAGCTTGGTAACAGAACGACGGCACAAGAAGCACAAACCAGCGTTCTGTTACCAAACTTTGCATCTGCAATGTTCGTCAAGTAAATGTGTTTTTGTAATATTTTCTGTGGAAATTGTTAAAAGTCGTCTTTGCAACTTTGAAAGCATTGGTTTTTGTTTGGCATGAAACTTTTTTTAGTCTCAGCATCACTCGGCTACTGTGAAATTGCCCCTCTGTGATGATGCACTTTAAATGAAATTTTACGACTGAAATTGAATTCCGGGCAGAGTGGAGGGGAACTGATTCTAAGCTGGATGTAGGTATTCTGGATTAAGTTTGGGGTATTGAAGGCTCCATGTAAGAGGATGAATCAAACTTGTGCCTGTGAGTGTGTGTGTGTGTGTGTGTGTGTGTGTGTGTGTCCAGTATGTCAATTGACATTTTTGTGGAATGCGAGTGCCTCAACGACATATGAGAATAGGAGAGGATAATTATTTGTGAATTATTCATACATATTTTGAGTATCTCACGATTCTTGAAGCGCTGTTGACGCATCTGGACAGTATACCAATTATAGTCTCATGTATGTGTTACTCTCAAGGGCAACTGTAGAAAACACAGTTCTTGATTTTCTGACCTTTTTATATACTTGGTTTGTTGAATTAAGGTGAAGAGACAAATCGATGATTGTGCTCCTGTGAGCCAGCTTGTTTAGCTGCCACGTGTGTGTGGGCATGAGCGAGTGAGTGCCTGTGGTGAGTGTTTGTCTGTAGCTGTGTGTGAGTTTTCCCAAAGTGTGCACTTGTATCAGATTTTAAGCTACAATATGTAACTTTTTGGGCGACCCGACCAAATTCACATAAAAATGTGTGTGGTAGATCTGTCAATCTCATTGAAAGCACGTCCTAAGAAGCGGTAGATGTGTTCTATGTGTGCCTTTTCTATGCTTCCCTTTCTTAAGGTTCGTTTTTGAGTCTTTTACTTTTGATTTTGCACACAAGCTTCAAACAGCTGAAAATATTTTTTCACAGCGGTTTAGATGATACTATGATTTGCTACACTATACTTGCTTGTTTTGTCACATAAACTGAAATTAGGTCAACTATTAGAATTTAAAAGCAACCAGGAAATGGCAGAGAAATGTCTGCATAGTGCATATTTTAAAGCATATTGGATTGATGAAAGCATTAGCAGGAGAGTTTCCTTCATTGATATATCCATGTCGGAGAGCGTGCAAGCGTACACTTAGGGAAAAGTATGGAGAACAGGGACAGATCATTTGTGTGTGTCTACCTGATATGGTGAGTGTGATCTCCTGGGGGTGGTTGCCTGCAGCAGTGTTGCCCCCAGCAGCAGCGTTGGCCTGGGCCTGGGCCTGAGCTAGAGCCTGGGTGAGGCTGGAGTTGTTGATGGTCAGGGTGATCTCCTGAGCACCATGAGCCCCACTGGACACCAGGCCTGGAGCACTCATCACATGGCTCAGGTCCTGATGAGAGCCTAAATGGGGGAGAGAGAGAAAACAGGGAGTTACAGAAGTCATCGTTAACTAATTGACTCTACTCACTTCTATCCTTCCTCCATTCCTTCCTCTCTTTTTTCTCTCCTATCCTCTCCCCTTTTCATCCCTCCTCTCTTATCCCTCTTTTACTCCCTCCCCCCCTCCTCTATCTATTTTCTCCTCTCCCCCTATCCCTGCCACCCCCCCATCCCTCCCATGGCTTAAGCTGACACCCTATACCGTCAAAGTAGGTCCAGCTGATGTGAAAGCATGGCTGTGGAACAAACTCATCGTGACAGTTTCCTCTCACGGGGGGCCACACATCACAGACACTCATATAAACAACAGAAAGCTGTGGGGCCCAAAAGAGAGGAAAGGATATGAGTAAAAGGGAAGAGACACGGTCAGCTGCATAAATTAGTTTTAAAAAAACACTTCAGTGAAACATCTACCCATTTTGAGTTTGGCTGCAAGGAAGCAAAAGGATTCGGTGTGTTCGAGGAAAATCCAGAACTTCATGAATTATTCTGAGTGATAATGTTATTATTCACAATACTCAAGAATTCTGTTTTTGAGTTGATGCATATAAAACATCAAATCCCGTTTACAATAACCCGAAAAGGCTTGTATCCCGGTTATGAGAAACCCGGATAAGCCTGGGATATGCTGATCGAAGACGGGATAATGCGGCATGTAAAAATCTTATCCGTTTACTGTTGTTTTTGCGGTCTGCGCAGGCTGAGTTTTGCTTATCATGGGTGTTGTGTGATGATGTTTTCATCTGATTGTCAAACAAAATCACTTCAAAAAGTGGGCTACCTGCGCAGCTCTATCCACCATAATAATTTTGCTTACTATAATTAATTTACTATAATAAAAAAATAATAATAATCAGACATTTGCTAGGCCATATTATAATTTCCAACATTTGGTAGTCCATTTGTCAACTAAAGCTTGAAACACGCAGCTTCTCTTCTGTCATAACATGTTGCCCCAGAAGACTAAATAAAATAGGTCTGACCAGAAAGTCTTACATCGGTAGAATGAATGCATTAGTAATCAAGTAAACAACAGTAAAGTTGTCTGGTTCGTTTAGGGACCGGGGAGAAAAACACAATAACTCCAAAAACAGTCCTGTGTAAAATGTCCAAATGTCATCAGTTTGACCGGTTTTGAGGAAATTAAAAGCTGAGAAAATGACGAAACACGTTTCGGGAAAGACTTCTGTTCGTCTCGGTTGCATATTTTATGTGGTTGAAATACTGTCTTCTTGCATGACAGTGTCAAAGACAACACATTACACGCGCAGTCACATTTTCTCAAGAGATGCCGAAAGAAAGAAATCATATTTCTCCACTCCGGTTCCCGAGACAAAATGAACATTTGTATAATTTCACTGCCAGAAATTCATCATTCTGCAGGAGTTCAAATTATATTACGTTACATGTGAAAGGTTATAGGCCAAAGTCAGTGTCCAGATTTCAGTTAGTATTCCATTTAACCCATATGACCTTTAATGAGGAATATTCTGTGGATACAGGGATACTCATGAGCGGGATATGAAATGTGTATGTAAACAGCTTATCCCGGATAACACCTCAAGCGGGCTATGAACTACTATCAGGAATACTGTGCGCATGTAAACGTGGGCAATGCTAGTATAGGAACGCATATGAGAGGTATGGGGAGAAGACGGGAGCACCATGCACCCATTTTGTCAAACAAAATGTATGCATCCGTTGAAGGAACAGGTAAGTTGAGGAGGAAAAAAAATGTTTTTAATCGAAAAGGCATCACAGTTTTTGCTTTTGTACAGAAAATGCTCCATCTTCAAAACGTGACTGCTGACATGCACAATGTTTTGGGATCGTAGTAACAGTTGACTAATAAACATAAAACAAGTGAACTTTCCGAGTGAACTATCCCTTCAATTCTCCTGAGTGATCATGTTAGTATAGGAACAGAAATGCAAAGTTCCGGGGAGAAGACGGGACCACCATGCACCTGTGTTGTCGTGCTCGCCAAGGCTGCCCATGGTGACGTGGCCGGGGCCGATGGCGGAGGGCTGCAGGGACAGGCTGGTGAGCGGGTGCAGGACCACATTGGAGCCGGGAGCCAAGTGGTCTCCCGTGGCCATGAGGTGGGAACCAGGGTGGCTGGTCAGGCCTCCGTCTGTCAGGGCGTGGGAGAGGAGACCCCCCTGCTGGAGGATGGCTGGGTCAATCTGGAGGGGATGGGAGAATCCCAATGAGTCAACACAAGAGAGCGGTGGGGGGAGGGGTAGAGGGAGAGGGAGGAAGAGAGAGGTGAAAAAAGAGAGGGAGAGTGATAGGGGAGCAGAGGAGAGTAGGACAGATGATGAAAACGAGGGAACCAAGGGAGGAGAGGTGGAGCAAAGGAGAGGAAAGAGAGAGGGCGAGAAGTAGGTGACACTGGCGGACACACACCCCCCTCATTACCTGCAGTGTGATGTTGTTGATGTTGCTGGTGTCGATGCCAGAGATCTGGACGTTGGGACACACTAGGTTGGCAGAGGTAAGCTGGAGGTGGATGCCCTCCAGAGTAGCCAGACCCTCCGACAGAGACACTGTCAGGTCACCACCCGCTAAAATACAATCACAAACCACACGATTAGATCAGAAGACATATATTGTCCCAAGCTTGGATAATTTGATTTTTATTTGAAGTTTCACAACATCAGTAAGGCACAAAATGTCATCAAGTTTATACACAACACAAAACGGGCTGTTATAAAAAGCAGACTCCCATTCTGTGATATTTACAACCATTTTCTATCACTTAAATGAATCACAAACACCCATCTATTCTGGAAAAATGTCACTTATAAATGCATTATGTGCCCAGTTCAAGTGTCTAGCCTCTAAACCCACCATAAAACAAAATATAAGGTGTGGGACTTTGAAAAATAACTTCAATAATTTAATTTAATGCAGATTCACATCATAAAAAAACGAATTGTAATAATTCCGATTTTTCTGTGTTTGCTCGATGTGCCTTCTGTCTGCTCGGACAGATAAGAGGATAGTGGCTCGGAGTGACTTATCATCCAATGGGGGATCCTCAAAAAAATAAAAAATAATGGAACTAGGGGGCTTCAAGCGTAGCTGTGTGCCAGCAATGAGCACGGTGCGTGGAAGCCATCTCGAAGCGCTACTACGTCGATTCTCGAACAGCACTGAGGGAAATTCATTTCCCGGCTGCTTTTTTTGGATGGCTTCCTCCTCACCGCCAGTTTGAACAAACGACAGATTAGAGGTGAAGTGAGCCAGAGTTCAGTCAAAACATTTAAACTCTTAAGTGTTGATGCTTTTCCGACTCCACAAATGTTGTTTCAGACTCCTTATTCCATCCCAGTCTGTAGAACTAATGAACAGATACATCATACTGTAGTCGTAGCCTAGAATGTCTTAATGAATTGGATTGAACAAATACTTATTTTCCGTAAGTCTACATAAGATGGAAACTTGTCGTTGACATGAGGCTCACACGAGGAAAACTACAGGAAAAGTGTTTTTCAATATTTGCAGAACATCGGTCTTGCTTTTGAACCAGGCGTGAAAGACGTTGCCTGACTACCCAGACTACCCAGACATTTGGTGCCGACTTATTGGTCCAGAAACCGATGGGTTGGGCCAGAGACAGAACACAAGTGGGTAAAGCAGTTTGGAAATGTGTACTCTGATTGGTTAGAGATGATCCAATCGCTGATGACTTGGTTTCGTACAACACCCCTCGTGCCCCTCTTCACCGCAAACAATTTCAGTCTCAGAATTGGAATTGAGCCCCAACCCTGATGTGAGTGAGTGAGTCCTTACCTGACATGGAGGTAGGCAGGATAGCCTGGCCCACCAGGCCTTGCTGCACCAGGTTCTGGTCAAACTGGCCTGTGAGGACCTGGTTGGCTGGGAGGTAAATGTTATGGTCTGTGGTAGTAGCCTGGAGCAGGCCCACAGGGTGCAGGGTCTCTGGGTTAGCTGGGTGCTGCTGCTGGTTCTGGTTACTTCTGGATGATGCCGCTCGCTTGGCCTTCCGACCCTCTGAGCTGGGCCGGTAGTGACACTGGATGTGGGTCTTGCGGTGGCCTGAGGTGCGGAAGCGGAGCTCGCAGAAGGGGCATTTGAAGGGCTTGGAGCCCGTGTGGAGACGCATGTGGACTTTCAGACTCCCTTTGGTGGAAAAAGACGTGTTGCACATGTGACAGCTGAACAGCTTCTGACCTACAAGGGAGAGAACAACAGAATGATAGCATTGTTAACGGTAGGTTTCTTCTTGTTTTCCCTATAGTATGTAGCCCTACAGTGTACCACTGATTCTCATTATTTGACATAGTGGTAGGTTTTGCAATAATGGTCTGGGATCGGGTGAGGGCCGCCAAGGTTTTATTGTGACTCCAGATTGACGTGAATCAATACAAAGAAAAAATATTCTCGAAAAGCTTCAAACTGAGTGTTTGAATGTCATTGTTCCATTGACGAATGTATTGCACCTCCGTTCTGACTGGCTTGACAGACGCCTTTTCCTCGATTTCTCCCCTGGAGCACCAATAAAAAGGAGTCACTTTTCTGATTACTGCCGTTCCAAAAGTTCATTCAGACGTCGCTAAAGAGGACACTAACCCACAGCTCATCAACAATAACTTGGGAGTATGAGGCCTACTTAGCTAATGTCTGGGCCTTCTCATTAAAATCAGGGAGAATGAGTGTGTCTGATCCAGGGTCAGAGTGTCAACCACAGTAATTACCAAAAGAGAACAAGGTGTGAGGAGATATTATCTCCTAATATCCCTCGACTGACAAAACTTTTCTGCTGCCATCTCGCGCCGGGCGATCAAACCTACAACTCCGTCCCATAAATCATCGGGCACAATTACTCCCCACGGCGCCGTTAGATGATAAGACATGCAAATGAGGCGGATTTAAATATTGTTCATAATAAATTAGGACTACGCATCCAAGAAGTGTATAAACTTTTGTTTTTGAGTACAGACCCTCTTTCAACACATTTACTGATTGATTTACGTAATATAAAACTCTTAAACAGTGGAATCAAAGTGCACTCTACACCCACAGAGTTGGACCATATTGAGAACATATTGTGACTAATGTAGTAACAACCCTAACATCATTTAAACTGAATTAACAGGGACAGATCAGCGGCATTTTAACTCATGTTCCCTCCTATTGATCAGATGGAGTGGAAGTACACACTGTGCACTACACACTGACCTGTGTGGGTCTTTATGTGGCAGTCCAGGGTGGACTTCACTGTGAAGTTCTTCCCACACTTGTCACACTTGTAAGGACGCTCTCCTGTGTGGATCCGGATATGTCTAGAGAGAGAGAGAGAGAGAGAGAGAGAGAGAGAGAGAGAGAGAGAGAGAGAGAGAGAGAGAGAGAGAGAGAGGAGGGAGAGAAAGAGCGAGTGAGCAAATGACTCATGAACATTCCTGTTAGAATGGAGTGTCAAGGGAACGCTTTAGGTTAAGTTTGCAGAGTTGAAGAATTTATTACAAATAAGTTAAATTAAAAGAAGGCTCACATTGTTTTCATAAAAAATACAGTGCAACACACAATGCATTTATCACCTGTGGCCATTCTGATGTTTTCCTATTTTCATTTTGCATGCTTTGTGCTTACCAAGGCTCCCATGAAATTAAATAACAACATGTGGACGTCTTCGCTTTCTGAACTTGAATCTGCAAGGTTTTCAGGCACAAGGCCACTGACTCGGCAAAATTGTTAGTTTACTCCCTCTCATAACTTTGGTCTTTGTTTGTAATGTGTACTAGGTAACCTTGTTAGGGCTCCCTGAGCGGGGGTACGTTTATGTTGATATTATTACATCTTTGCTGACAAAGCAGAAAGTTTTCTTTGAGAATGGGTAGCGTGTCAGGGTAACTTGTCTTTGCCAAAAACATGTCAGCTTTATTGTTTTTGATAAAAGAGCACCATGAAAATGAAGTGAAAATATCTTTGTTGCAGCCATTCCTAGGGTGTTGGTGTCATTTCTCCTTGTTTTTGGCATGCTTAGTGACTCCATAATCCAATGAGGCTACTTTTGAAGAACTTCTGAAATGAAAAAGCTAAGCCTATCCCATAAATACTTCAATATGGCCTTGTGGATGTTTGACGATACAATAATGATCATTACTTAATATCTTAATACCCCAATCTAATATTCCTCGCCATTAATTGCAACTAAACGTTTATGGCCCAATAAAACCAGAGTTCATTTTAGTGAAACCTATTCTCTTGGTAGCAGAACGTTTTATGCTCGGCTTGCAATGAATGACGGACCGAAATTTGACTAACTGAAAGTTACTGCCCGAAACACTGTACTAAAGAAATGAGCTGTTGATGTAGCACCTCTGTCCATTTCATAGCAGTCTTTATTTCTTCTTCCAAGATGAAAAAAAAAAGATGGGACAATTCCAGCTGTCAAACTATATCATACCTCTCCTCACTCAGCTCCGATCATGTATAACGGAGGCATCATTCCTCAAAGGGACGATCTGCGATCGCTACATCCATGATATATACCCATTGATTTTTTGAAGAATATAACATGCCTCGTGAGCTTAGTTCAAACCGTCGTACCCCATCAGAACCCAAAATACAACCCTGTTTAACTCCGCAGTTCGAAAAACAATGCAGCTGTAAACAAACACCGTATAGCCTCGAAACACGATTCAAAATATACATTTGCAATCACGGATGGTCAGTCCTTACATCCATACCTATCTCTAGGAATTTGAAAGTGGTTACATTTCTCCAGCCCCGTCACTCAGCTGTTTACCCAAACAGCTGAGTGACGGGGGCCGCTGTGTTATTGTTACTGCAGATTGACATTTTAAGAAAAATGTTGCCTGTCACACACTGGTGGAACACTAGTGTCAAACAAGAGGAAAATGAAGAGGGGAAACAACTCATTTCTCCAGCGCCTGACGAGGACAATCATATATACAGGGGAGATAAAAATCAAATCGGCTGTTTAACAGTTTGTTTGGCGGTGATCTCACAAATTAACACCCCAGCAAACATGTGTGTGTGTGTGTGTGTGTATTGGCAGATGATAAGCACCCAACTAAACACTAACCCCGTCAGCCAGCCTGTGAGTGCTGTGGGCGGTGTTAATAACTTCAGACAAGGTCTATTGTCGAGCCCCTCTCAGAGCAGAGGTCTGCAGTGGAAACTGTTGTAGTGACTGGCAGGAGGGCTCTTCTTCTGGGAGAGAGGTTGGGTCAGGGCTGCAGTTTGGAGCCTGTTCAAGGCCCTGTAATTGGGCTCTCTGTGGTGGAGGGCTCTTCTGGGATATAGGATGGGCGTGGGTGGGGAGACAATGAGCTGGGCATTGCTCTTTGAGAGGTCCAGGAAGAGGGGGCGGCTGGAACGACAAGGTAACTCTTCAACCGCTGGGAAAGACAATCATGACAGAATAATGAGAAGGAGAGAAAAAAGAAAGAGAGGGAGGTGGAGTTGGAAGAAGAGGTGGGCACACGGGCTGGACTGCACCTGAACATGACTACAGAGAAGAGCCCCTGTCAAAGAGCTCAGAGAGGTGGGGGAAACTCCAACCCCAAGAGCAAGATATTCAGAGACACAGAGAGAGTCTGAGTCGCTCAGAATCAGAGCATGAGGGGGAATAGGACCAGGACCTAAAATGAACACCTGCCATGTCTATTTCAGCAGCCACGTTGGCGGGTGGTCAGGGCTCCACAGTGCAAGCATTTCACTCGCATTCGCCAATAAAAATAGAGTTAACCTCTCTAGGGTAGGGGGCAGTATTTGCACGGCCGGATAAAAAACGTACCCGATTTAATCGGGTTATTACTACTGCCCAGAAACTAGAATATGCATATAATTATTGGCTTTGGATAGAAAACACCCTAAAGTTTCTAAAACTGTTTGAATGGTGTCTGTGAGTATAACAGAACTCATATGGCAGGCAAAAACCTGAGAAGATTCCTTACAGGAAGTGGCCTGTCTGACCATTTCTTGGGCTTCTACACTCTCTTTATTGAAAACTGAGGATCTCTGCTGTAACGTGACACTTCCTACGGCTCCCATAGGCTCTCAGAAGGCGGCAAACCGGTGAATGATGTCTTTGCAGGCCCTGGCTGAAAAACACTAGCGCATTTGGATAATGGTCGATCAGAGAACAATGAGACTGAGGCGCATGCACGAGGCGACACCATGTTTTTATTTTTTCGTCTTTGAACTAAAACAGGGTTTCCCGGTCGGAATATTATCGCTTTTTTACGAGAAAAATCGCATAAAAATTGATTTTAAACAGCGTTTCACATGCTTCGAAGTACGGTAATGGAATAGTTAGAAATGTTTTGTCACGAAACGCGTCGGACGCGAACAAAACAGAGGATATTTGAACATAACTATGGATTATTTTTAACCAAACCAACATTTGTTATTGAAGTAGAAGTCCTGGGAGTGCATTCTGACGAAGAACAGCAAAGGTAATCAAATTTTTCTAATAGTAAATCGGAGTTTGGTGAGGGCCAAACTTGGTGGGTGTCTAAATAGCTAGCCCGTGATGGCTGGGCTATCTACTCAGAATATTGCAAAATGTGCTTTCGCCGAAAAGCTATTTTAAAATCGGACATAGCGATTGCATAAAGGAGTTCTGTATCTATAATTCTTAAAATAATTGTTATGTTTTTGTGAACGTTTATCGTGAGTAATTTAGTAAATTCACCGGAAGTTTGCGGTGGGTATGCTAGTTCTGAACATCACATGCTAATGTAAAAAGCTGGTTTTTGATATAAATATGAACTTGATTGAACAAAACATGCATGTATTGTATAACATAATGTCCTAGGATTGTCATCTGATGAAGATCATCAAAGGTTAGTGCTGCATTTAGCTGTGGTTTGGGTATATGTGACATTATATGCTAGCTTGAAAAATGGGTGTCTGATTATTTCTGGCTGGGTACTCTGCTGACATAATCTAATGTTTTGCTTTCGTTGTAAAGCCTTTTTGAAATCGGACAGTGTGGTTAGATTAACAAGAGTCTTGTCTTTAAAATGGTGTAAAATAGTCATATGTTTGAGAAATCGAAGTAATAGCATTTCTAAGGTATTTGAATAACGCGCCACGGGATTCCACTGGCTGTTGAGTAGGTGGGACGATTTCGTCCCACATACCCTAGAGAGGTTAAAAGCCAAGTATGATCACATATAGCAAAATAAATGCTGCAGTAGCTGTTTTCAAAGTGTTTCTGTCGTTTTGTTTCATAGCTGGTAGATAATCACACAAAGAACTACAAATCCTATAATATCCCATCACGTGCAACAACACTGCCTGTGCTGAAGAAGTGCTGCGCACAGGCATAAAATTTACATTTTGTGAACAAATGTTTTATTTTATCGTTATAATAAGGTTGGTACCAACATGTGAAAATTGTTGTGGAAACGTGGAAATCTGTTGCAGCTCAAGTCAACTACAAAACCCACAACGCAATGCTCTCTAAGGGCTGGCTAGCTAGTAAACGTAGCTACACACAATAAAACCAAAGTTAACATCAGCATGTGAAGTAGCTAGTCAGCTGTAAAATCGCCTAAACAAACGGCACTATCAACTTAGGAGTCTACAATCTCACCGTGTTCAACCTGCAGAGTTTGACATTTGCAACGCCACCAGGCGACGCACCCTGGAGTGAAGAGGCAGACAAATCGGAGAAATGTGCTAGACTCTCTCTTAAATTACACATTTCTCCAGGTAGGAATATTGCAAAAAATATGATCAGTGGCTCATTTGAAGACAACCTCTCGCATTGTGACATCGGCCAGTATTGAAACCTGACGTGTATGATACTGTAGATGTTTTTGTGATCTTAAAGTCATATTCCTATTAACTTCCAGTGTAGTGAGATGCTTCATACCAGCCGAATTTATGCCTGCTTGAACAGCAATAGCTCAGATACACATGAAAACAATGAAATGACCAAGGGAATCGATTGAACATCGCTCAAAATGGGTGACTCTTTCCTTTAAAGGGGCAGCTGAATTTTTTTTGTCTCATCTGTGTATTTTCATTAAAAGACTCAGGTCACAAAAAAATTAAATAGCATTGGGCAATATACCACATAACTTCTTATTAGTAATACATTTCTTGTTTTAGAAGCATGCTCATCTGATTTTGGAGGGGAAGTTTTGGTGTAATTATGGAGCAAAAACATTTTGGCTAGTAAAAAATCTGAGTGGCTGGTCAATTTTTAAATCCACAGAGTGGCTGGTGGAACAAAAAGTTAGTTTCAAGCCCCGAATAGGACAACGAAAGAGAGACAGAAAGTAGATGAAGAGAGAGTGAGAAAGAGCATACAAGAGTACGGGACAGAGGGAGACAGTTCTCCGACTCTCAGCTCACCTGACGAGGTCGCTGGGCTTCTTGAAGCTCTTGGGGCAGAAGTTACAGCAGTTGGCGAACTTGGGCTCCGTCTCCAGCTCCACCGCCTTGTCCTTGATCTCGCTGATGCGGTCGCGCTCCGCCGCCGACTGGGCCAGCACCTTCTCCGACACCGACGCCTCGTCACCAGGGTCATTCTTGGCCAGCTCCTCCGCCTGCTCCTCCGTGAAGGTTATGATGTTGGCCCGGTTCCTCTTCATCACGGTCTGCTCACCCTCCTCTTCCTCCTCTCCGTCCTCATCCTCCAGCCCTGCGAGGGGAGAGACATTATAGGAGGAAAGGATACACATGCTCTTTAAGTGTCACTCAACATCAAGGCCACGACTCGAACTCAGACCTGGTCCCATTTCAGCTGCATTTCTAAAGAATTGCCGCTTGTCAAGCAGAATAGAATCAAATAGAATATTACTAAAAGTGCTCACTCTATATGGAAGCAGACCAGCTAAATCAAGTATTTCAAATATTTGGAAAGCGTATGTGACCAAGGTCTACTTTAACTGTTATGTAATCATGGCTGATTGCCTTTTTCCAGGGGTGTCAAACTCATTTTCTTTCCCAAATTCTTTCTTTGCAGAGGTCTGGAGGGCCAAAATGAAAATGGTGTATGTTGCCTTGGTGTCAAAATCCACATAAAACCTCACAAAAGCTGATACTCATTTTATCGTCCCTTTTCTGACAAAATGCGCAAGACTGCATCTTTAAAAAGAGCACATCTCTACAGAGTATACCCTACATGACCAAAAGTATGTGGACACCTGCTTGTCGAACATCTCATTCCAAAATCATGGGCATTAATATGGAGTTGGTCCCCCTTTGCTGATATAACAGCCTCCACTCTTCTGGGAAGGCTTTCCACTAGATGTTGGAACATTGCTGCGGGGACTTGCTTTCAGTCAGCCACAAGAGCATTAGTGAGGTCAGGCATTGATGTTGGGTAATTAGGCCTGGCTCGCAGTCCGCGTTCCAATTCATCGCAAAGGTGTTCGATGGAGTTCAGGTCAGGGCTCTGTGCAGGCCAGTCAAGTTCTTCCACACGGATCTCGACAAACCATTTCTGTATGGACCTCGCTTTGTGCATAGGGGCATTGTCATGCTGAAACAGGAAAGGGCCTTCCCCAAACTGTTTCCACAAAGTTGGAATTGTATGCTGTAGCGTTAAGATTTCCTTTCACTGGAACTAAGGGGCTAGGCCAGAACCACGAAAAATAGCCCCAGACCATTATTCCTCCTCCACCAAACTTTGCAGTTGGCACTATGCATTGGGGCAGGTAGCGTTCTCCTGGCATCTGCCAAACCCAGATTTGTCAGTAGGACTGCCAGATGGTGAAACATGATTCATCACTTCAGAGAATGCATTTCCACTGCTCCAGAAGAGCCAAATGCCGGCGAGCTTTACACCACTCCAGCCGACGCTTGGCATTGCACATGATAATCTTAGGCTTGTGTGCGGCTGCTCAGCCATGGAAACCCATTTCATGAAGCTCCCGACAAACAGTTCTTGTGCTGAGGTTGCTTCCAGAGGCAGTTTGGAACGCGGTAGTGAGTGTTGCAACCGAGGACATAGTATTTTTAAGCGCTATAGACTTCAGCACTCAGCGGTTCTGTTCTGTGAGCTTGAGTGGCCTACCACTTTGCGGCTGAGCCGTTGTTGCTCCTAGATGTTTCCACTTCACACTAACAGCACTTCCAGTTCACCGGGGCAGCTCTAGCAGGGCAGAAATGTTACAAACTCGCTTGTTGGAAAGGTGGCATCCTATGACAGTGCCACGTTGAAAGTCACTGAACTCTTCAGTAAGGCCATTCTACTGCTAATGTTTGTCTATGGAGATTGCATGAATTTGTTCTCGATTTTACACACCTGTCAGCAACGAATCCACTAATTTGAAGGGGTGTCCACATACTTCTGTATATACTGCATCTCTGTACACATATAATTAAATAGAACACTGACCAATATGGCTGCCATTATCAGCAAATCTAGAGCTAAACAGATCTATGACACTAGCCACTTTAAATACAAATGTAATGGTCACATACACATATTTAGCAGATGTTATTGCGGGTGTCGTGAAATGCTTGTCTAGTGTATATCTCTATGGCAATGTCCCAAATACCTCTCCTTCCTCCCTAAATGTGCACTTGTTCACTTCCCTTCACTGATTTGGAAGGAAATGACTGGTATAAGAAATATCATAGAAACACCGACTAGCCCATACCTCCACCAATCCAATGCTTTTAGATTTGTGGGAAGTAGTGAGCGAATGCACACTTTAGGAGAAAGGAGATATTATTGGGACGCAGCCTATGTCTGTACCTCTGTCCACTTCGGCGTGGTCCTTCTTCAAGTGCTTCCTATACAGCACGCTGTTGCGGAAGCTGTCCTCACACATGTGACACTTGTAGGGCTTCAGGTGGACGACCATGTGGCGGTTCAGACTGCCGTTGGTGGTGAAGGAAGTGTCACACATGTTACACTTATAGGCCTTCACTCCTAGGAGCGGGAGCAAAGGAGATGAAAATATAAATAACTATATCTTTCATCAGTGTGTTGACCAATAAAGGTTTTGGTTTCCACAGAGGTAGAAAAAGTACCCAATTGTCATACTTGAGTAAAAGTAAAGATACCTTCATAGTAAAATACTACTTGAGTAAAAGTATAAAAGTATTTGGATTTAAATATACTTAAGTATCAAAAGTAAATCATTTCAAATTCCTTATATTAAGCAAACAAGACGAACAAAACATTTATTAAGGGGCTAATTTACAAACAAAGCATTTGTGTTTAGTGAGTCTGCCAGATTAAAGGCAGTAGGGATAGCAGGGATGATATCTTGATAAGTGTGTGAACTGGACCATTTTCCTGTCTTGCTAAGCATTCAAAATGTAACAAGTACTTTTGGGTGACAGGGAAAATGTATGGAGTAAAAAGTACATTATTTTCTTTAGGAATGTATTGGAGTAAAAGTAAAAGTTGTTAAAAATTGAAATAGTAAAGTAAAGTACAGATGCCCCACCTCCCGAGTGGCGCAGCGGTCTAAGGCACTGCATCTCAGCGTCCGCTTTAGGGGAGGGTTTGGCCGGGGGAGCTTTACCTGGTCCATTGCGAATTAGCGACTCCTTGTGGCGGGCCGGGCACCTGCAGGCTGACCTCGGTCGTCAGTTGAACGGTGTTTCCTCCGACACATTGGTGCGGCTAGCTTCCGGGTTAAGCGAGCGGTAATAAGGATCGGTGTCCAACCATCGGGACGGTTGAGCTAACTTGCGCTAATGTGATTAGAATGATGTTGTAAGTAACAAGAACATTTTCCAGGACATAGACATACATATCTTATATGGGCAGAAAGCTTAAATTCTTGTTAATCAAACTGCACTCTCCAATTTATAGTAGCTATTACAGTAAAAACATACCATGCTATTGTTTGAGGAGAGTGCACAGTTATGTACTTGACCAATTAGGCCTATTTGATACAAAATTTTGAACAGAAATGCAATGGTTCATTGGATCAATCTACAATTTTGCACATACACTGCTGCCATCTAGTGGCTAAACTCTAAATTCCGCCTAGAGTCCTAAGTCAGATAATGGCCTTTCTCTTGCATTTCAAAGATGGAACAAAAAGAAATACAAAAGAACATGTTTTTTTCTTTGTATTATCTTTTACCAGATGTAATGTGTTATATTCTTCTACATTAATTTCACATTTCCACAAACGTCAAAGTTTTTCCTTTCAAATTATATCAATATTTTGCATATCCTTGCTTCAGGTCCTGAGCTACAGGCAGTTAGATTTGGGTATGTCATTTTAGGCGAAAATTGAAAGAAAAAAAAACAATTATGAAATCGATGTTTGACAGTCGTACGTGAAAAAACAGAATTCGTCAAATGAAGCACTTCGCTTGTCCTACGAGAGGCGTGAGTCTGGGTCGGTGAGATAAATAGCGTGCTATTTTAACTATGCACGCAGTGTTGAGGTACACTGTTCTTACCTGTGTGTGTGTTGAGGTGGGACTTGAGGACCCCTGCTGAGACAAAGCATCGGCCACAAATGTTGCAGCAGTAGGGTTTCTCCCCGGTGTGGGAGCGCACGTGTTGCTTCAGATGGCTGGACTTCTTAAAAGGTTTATTACACATGGTGCACCTGGGGGGGAATCAAAACACACAGGTCGTGTTCATTAGGAATCAAACTGAAGAAAACAGGCTAAAACAGGGAGGGACTAACTGACCACCAAAAGGAAATACTAATTTGGTCTGTTGCAATACATTTCCCCATTGCGTGCCCTAATGAACACGACCATGATATAATAGACTGTCTGTTTCTGTCAATGACATGTGTATCAATAAAGCTCCTATCAAAAGTCACAAATCATCAGTTAACAATAGAGACAACAGGAATCATTTAAAAGTTCCACCACTGATTCACAAAGCAAGTTGAGGTTTATAAAAGCACATCAGACTTTTTGTGAAGAGTGGAATAATTGAAAACCAAACTTTTCTTTGGAAAGGTCACTAACTCAGCCCTATGGCATCTGTTTGTGCTTCCTGTTTGGAAGGTGTGAGTTAATTTTAGAACGAGACAGAGAGATCATCTCCCCATAGATATGAGGTGTATGTGTATACTTATCTAAACAGAATGTGGAGTCTAATTTTGATACATATACAGGACTCCATACAGAGCATTACACCCAAACTGAAGTCACACCATTCCAGATACTATACTCTTTTCTCACTGCTATAACCTTAGTCTTGATTACATCCGTGTCGTACCCGAAGGAGAAAGTTCAGTAGTTCACAATCTCAAATACACATTCCCTTCCCATATCTATCTAGGTTGTCCTTTCTCTTGTTTTGTCTATACCGCTAGTCGTTTCAGCCTAGACCAGCACTAATAATGCATCGTGCGCTGACGTGTTAGGGATTTCATAAGTCTTCTTTCTTTTTTTTTGCAACTGTTCTGAGTGCCATGGGGAACAACAGAGGCAAAGCTGAATAAAAGCATGATGCATTACTCAGTCCACTTGCTGTCCCACTCTCTGCTTCCACAACGCAACAACGTCAGTGGCTAGTGTTCTCCGCCTACATGTGATGCACAAGTTAGTAGGAAAACCAAGAGCTTGTAGCAACACAAGCTGCCACCGTCACCTCCACAGACATCTGACGCACAAGTTAGTAGGAAAACCAAGAGCCTGTAGCAACACAAGCTGCCACCGTCACCTCCACAGACATCTGACGCACAAGTTAGTAGGAAAACCAAGAGCCTGTAGCAACACAAGCTGCCACCGTCACCTCCACAGACATCTGACGCACAAGTTAGTAGGAAAACCAAGAGCCTGTAGCAACACAAGCTGCCACCGTCACCTCCACAGACATCTGACGCACAAGTTAGTAGGAAAACCAAGAGCCTGTAGCAACACAAGCTGCCACCGTCACCTCCACAGACATCTGACGCACAAGTTAGTAGGAAAACCAAGAGCCTGTAGCAACACAAGCTGCCACCGTCACCTCCACAGACATCTGACGCACAAGTTCGTCACAAAACAAAAAAGCTTGTAGCAACAAGCTGACACCGTCACCTTTACAGACAGAAAGCTAGCAGAGTTAACTCATTGTCTGCTTCCCAAATGGCAACATATGGGCCCTGGTCAAAAGTAGTGCACTAGATAGGGAATAGGGTGCCATTTGGGACACAGATATTTAGTTGCGCAAATTCTAAATAAACAAATTGACAGCTAGCGGTAGTGGGGCCTCGAGGAACTTAACAAACGGCTTTAGAAAGAAGGAGACAAAGACTTGACTGTATGAGCGGGAGTGTTGTGCGGTGGTAGATAAAAAAACAGCTTGATTCTAAAAAGACCCTAAATATGATTTATGTGTCGCTCTCAAAATGGTCACGGTATCAGGGGACAAGGACAACAACGGAGGTGCAATTCTGATAGTGTTATCGTAGCTTTGCATTCCTCTGTGTCGACTGCTAATGCTGTTTACAGCCCTAGAGCACAACTGTTGATAAAGGTGCATAACAGTGTTATCTGCAGACGAGCCGGGAAGCTCAAACAATGACAGAAAGTAAATGTATCTATTACTTCCCGAAAGTTATAGGGCCCGGTCTCGCTTGCTCACACACATTTACATTTGAGTCATTTAGCAGAGGCTCTTATCCAAAACGACTCACCTCAGTGAGCTCATTCGTTTTTCATACCTTTTATTTTCTTTTTGTACTGGACCCCGTGGGAATCGAACCCACAACTGTTGCTATCACCATGCGCTACCAACTGAGCCACACCGCACACATACGCATGCAGACACACACGTGTACAAACACACACACACACACACACACACACACACACACACACACACACACACACACACACACCTGTAAGCCCTCTTGCTGTTGTCCTCGCTGTCTTCTGGGTCTTGGTAGTCTTGCGTCTGGTCAGACAGATGGAGGTCTCCTTGGCTAGTCTCCTGGAGCAGGCCACTCGTCTAAACAGAAATATATGCAACCATTAATTAACTACATTGTGATTAATCACTGAATACAAAATAACTTCTTGACAATATGCTCTACAGTCCATTTGAACGGACTACTTAGGGATCCATTTAATTCAGCCGTTTCTCGGCTTGATAGAACACCTGCTAAATTAGGGTGGCAAAACAGGCTCTGAGACAGCTTCTATCCCCAAGCCATATGTCTGCTAAATAGCCAGATAGCTAAATAGTTCATTAAATGGTACCCAAACTATCTGCACTAACCCTACGCACACTCACTAGACTTTGTATACACACCATATACATACAATCACACACAACACTGTCACTCCCACAGAAATCCCTCACTCAAACCCCACACACACATAACACAGACTTTAAGACACAACATTTGCTGCTGCTACTCTGCTCTTTATTTTAATCTTATTATTATCTATCCGGATGCCTAGTCACTTTACCCTGCCTTCATGTACATATCTACCTCAAATACCTTAATATTATCTATCTGGATGCCTAGTCACTTTACCCTGCCTTCATGTACATATCTACCTCAAATACCTTATTATTATCTATCCTGATGCCTAGTCACTTTACCCTGCCTTCATGTACATATCTACCTCAAGTACCTTATTATTATTATCTATCTGGATACCTAGTCACTTTACCCTGCCTTCATGTACATATCTACCTCAAATACCTTATTATTATCTATCTGGATGCCTAGTCACTTTACCCTGCCTTCATCTACATATCTACCTCAAATACCTTATTATTATCTATCTGGATGCCTAGTCACTTTACCCTGCCTTCATCTACCTCAAGTACCTTATTATTATCTATCCTGATGCCTAGTCACTTTACCCTGCCTTCATCTACATATCTACCTCAAGTACCTTATTATTATTATTATCTATCTGGATGCCTAGTCACTTTACCCTGCCTTCATGTACATATCTACCTCAAATACCTTATTATTATCTATCTGGATGCCTAGTCACTTTAGCCTGCCTTCATCTACATATCTACCTCAAGTACCTTATTATTATCTATCCTGATGCCTAGTCACTTTACCCTGCCTTCATGTACATATCTACCTCAAATACCTATCTGGATGCCTAGTCACTTTACCCTGCCTTCATGTACATATCTACCTCAAATACCTTATTATTATCTATCTGGATGCCTAGTCACTTTACCCGGCCTTCATCTACATATCTACCTCAAATACCTTATTATTATCTATCTGGATGCCTAGTCACTTTACCCTGCCTTCATCTACATATCTACCTCAAGTACCTTATTATTATTATCTATCTGGATGCCTAGTCACTTTACCCTGCCTTCATGTACATATCTACCTCAAATACCTTATTATTATCTATCTGGATGCCTAGTCACTTTACCCTGCCTTCATGTACATATCTACCTCAAATACCTTATTATTATCTATCTGGATGCCTAGTCACTTTACCCTGCCTTCATCTACATATCTACCTCAAGTACCTTATTATTATTATCTATCTGGATGCCTAGTCACTTTACCCTGCCTTCATGTACATATCTACCTCAAATACCTTATTATTATCTATCTGGATGCCTAGTCACTTTACCCTGCCTTCATGTACATATCTACCTCAAATACCTTATTATTATCTATCTGGATGCCTAGTCACTTTACCCTGCCTTCAATTACATATCTACTTCAAATACCTTATTATTATCTATCTGGATGCCTAGTCACTTTACCCTGCCTTCATGTACATATCTACCTCAAATACCTTATTATTATCTATCTGGATGCCTAGTCACTTTACCCTGCCTTCATCTACATATCTACCTCAAGTACCTTATTATTATTATCTATCTGGATGCCTAGTCACTTTACCCTGCCTTCATGTACATATCTACCTCAAATACCTTATTATTATCTATCTGGATGCCTAGTCACTTCACCCTGCCTTCATGTACATATCTACCTCAAATACCTTATTATTATCTATCTGGATGCCTAGTCACTTTACCCTGCCTTCATGTACATATCTACCTCAAATACCTTATTATTATCTATCTGGATGCCTAGTCACTTTACCCTGCCTTCATGTACATATCTACCTCAAGTACCTTATTATTATTATCTATCTGGATGCCTAGTCACTTTACCCTGCCTTCATGTACATATCTACCTCAAGTACCTTATTATTATTATCTATCTGGATACCTAGTCACTTTACCCTGCCTTCATCTACATATCTACCTCAAATACCTTATTATTATCTATCCTGATGACTAGTCACTTTACCCTGCCTTCATCTACATATCTACCTCAAATACCTTATTATTATCTATCCTGATGTCTAGTCACATTACCCTGCCTTCATGTACATATCTACCTCAAGTACCTTATTATTATTATCTATCCGGATGCCTAGTCACTTTACCCTGCCTTCATGTACATATCTATTTCAAATACCTTATTATTATTATCTATCCTGATGTCTAGTCACTTTACCCTGCTTTCATGTACATATCTACCTCAAATACCTTATTATTATCTATCTGGATGCCTAGTCACTTTACCCTGCCTTCATCTACATATCTACCTCAAATACCTTATTATTATTATCTATCCTGATGTCTAGTCACTTTACCCTGCTTTCATGTACATATCTACCTCAAATACCTTATTATTATCTATCCTGATGCCTAGTCACTTTACCCTGCCTTCATCTACATATCTACCTCAAGTACCTTATTATTATTATTATCTATCTGGATGCCTAGTCACTTTACCCTGCCTTCATGTACATATCTACCTCAAATACCTTATTATTATCTATCTGGATGCCTAGTCACTTTAGCCTGCCTTCATGTACATATCTACCTCAAATACCTTATTATTATCTATCTGGATGCCTAGTCACTTTACCCTGCCTTCATCTACATATCTACCTCAAGTACCTTATTATTATTATCTATCTGGATGCCTAGTCACTTTACCCTGCCTTCATGTACATATCTACCTCAAATACCTTATTATTATCTATCTGGATGCCTAGTCACTTCACCCTGCCTTCATGTACATATCTACCTCAAATACCTTATTATTATCTATCTGGATGCCTAGTCACTTTACCCTGCCTTCATGTACATATCTACCTCAAGTACCTTATTATTATTATCTATCTGGATGCCTAGTCACTTTACCCTGCCTTCATGTACATATCTACCTCAAGTACCTTATTATTATTATCTATCTGGATACCTAGTCACTTTACCCTGCCTTCATCTACATATCTACCTCAAATACCTTATTATTATCTATCCTGATGACTAGTCACTTTACCCTGCCTTCATCTACATATCTACCTCAAATACCTTATTATTATCTATCCTGATGTCTAGTCACATTACCCTGCCTTCATGTACATATCTACCTCAAGTACCTTATTATTATTATCTATCCGGATGCCTAGTCACTTTACCCTGCCTTCATGTACATATCTATTTCAAATACCTTATTATTATTATCTATCCTGATGTCTAGTCACTTTACCCTGCTTTCATGTACATATCTACCTCAAATACCTTATTATTATCTATCTGGATGCCTAGTCACTTTACCCTGCCTTCATCTACATATCTACCTCAAATACCTTATTATTATCTATCTGGATGCCTAGTCACTTTACCCTGCCTTCATCTACATATCTACCTCAAGTACCTTATTATTATTATTATCTATCTGGATGCCTAGTCACTTTACCCTGCCTTCATGTACATATCTACCTCAAATACCTTATTATTATCTATCTGGATGCCTAGTCACTTTAGCCTGCCTTCATGTACATATCTACCTCAAATACCTTATTATTATCTATCTGGATGCCTAGTCACTTTACCCTGCCTTCATCTACATATCTACCTCAAGTACCTTATTATTATTATCTATCTGGATGCCTAGTCACTTTACCCTGCCTTCATGTACATATCTACCTCAAATACCTTATTATTATCTATCTGGATGCCTAGTCACTTCACCCTGCCTTCATGTAGATATCTACCTCAAATACCTTATTATTATCTATCTGGATGCCTAGTCACTTTACCCTGCCTTCATCTACATATCTACCTCAAGTACCTTATTATTATTATCTATCTGGATGCCTAGTCACTTTACCCTGCCTTCATCTACATATCTACCTCAAGTACCTTATTATTATTATCTATCTGGATGCCTAGTCACTTCACCCTGCCTTCATCTACATATCTACCTCAAATACCTTATTATTATCTATCTGGATGCCTAGTCACTTTACCCTGCCTTCATGTACATATCTACCTCAAATACCTTATTATTATCTATCTGGATGCCTAGTCACTTTACCCTGCCTTCATCTACATATCTACCTCAAGTACCTTATTATTATTATCTATCTGGATGCCTAGTCACTTTACCCTGCCTTCATCTACATATCTACCTCAAGTACCTTATTATTATTATCTATCTGGATGCCTAGTCACTTTACCCTGCCTTCATCTACATATCTACCTCAAATACCTTATTATTATTATCTATCCTGATGTCTAGTCACTTTACCCTGCTTTCATGTACATATCTACCTCAAATACCTTATTATTATCTATCTGGATGCCTAGTCACTTTACCCTGCCTTCATCTACATATCTACCTCAAGTACCTTATTATTATTATTATCTATCTGGATGCCTAGTCACTTTACCCTGCCTTCATGTACATATCTACCTCAAATACCTTATTATTATCTATCTGGATGCCTAGTCACTTTACCCTGCCTTCATCTACATATCTACCTCAAGTACCTTATTATTATTATCTATCTGGATGCCTAGTCACTTTACCCTGCCTTCATGTACATATCTACCTCAAATACCTTATTATTATCTATCCTAATGCCTAGTCACTTTACCCTGCCTTCATGTACATATCTACTTCAAATACCTTATTATTATCTATCTGGATGCCTAGTCACTTTACCCTGCTTTCATGTACATATCTACCTCAAATACCTTATTATTATTATCTATCCTGATGTCTAGTCACTTTACCCTGCCTTCATCTACATATCTACCTCAAGTACCTTATTATTATTATTATCTATCTGGATGCCTAGTCACTTTACCCTGCCTTCATGTACATATCTACCTCAAATACCTTATTATTATCTATCTGGATGCCTAGTCACTTTACCCTGCCTTCATGTACATATCTACCTCAAGTACCTTATTATTATCTATCTGTATGCCTAGTCACTTTACCCTGCCTTCATCTACATATCTACTTCAAATACCTTATTATTATCTATCTGGATGCCTAGTCACTTTACCCTGCCTTCATCTACATATCTACCTCAAATACCTTATTATATGATCTATCTGGATGCCTAGTCACTTTACCCTGCCTTCATCTACATATCTACCTCAAGTACCTTATTATTATTATTATCTATCTGGATGCCTAGTCACTTTACCCTGCCTTCATGTACATATCTACCTCAAGTACCTCGCACCTCTGCACATTGATCTGGTACTCCCTGTATATAGCTCCCTTCTTGTGTATTTTATTTATTTTGTGTTAGTTAATATTTGATTCATTATACTTTTCTAAAACTCTGCATCGTTGGGAAAGGTTTGTAAGCAACCATTCCACTGTAAAGTCTACAGCAGCTGTATTCGACACATGTGATAAATAACATTTCATTTGACATTTGACATTTCCCAAAGTCCCTGGGTTTTTCAGAAATCCCTATGGGAGGGTTTACTGAGAACTTTGGGGAAATCTTGCAACCCTACTCGACATAGAGCCAATGCCACGCTATGATGGTGAGATGGAAGCCCCATGTGGAAGGTGTGGAGGTAGAGGCTGACGGTGCTGGATTCACCACCTCTTGGCTGGGCACATGGAGCAGGTTCTGGGGGTGGTAGCTGGAGGACAGGGCCTGAGACTCCAGGGTGCTGGAGTCCTGTAGCTGCTGCACTGTGGAGAACTGGGCCTGGGCATAGCCCTCTGCGGTGATGGTGAAACCTGCAGGAGGACATTATTCTAATGTATTATTATTATTATTTATTTTTCACTTAACTGACATGCCTAGTTAAATAAAGGTTAAGAACAAATTCTTATTTACAGTGATGGCCTACTGGGAAACAGAGGGTAACTGCCTTGTTCATGGGGCAGAACGACATATTTTTACCTTGTCAGCTTGGGGATTCGATCTAGCAACCTTTCGGTTACTGGCCCAACGCTCTAACCACTAGGCTACCTGCCGCCCCTATTAAATATATATATTTTTTTAAATATAAAAATCCTCATCAATCTACACACTCTACCCCATAATGACAAAGCGAAATCTGGTTTTTAGAAATTTTTGCTAATTTACTTAAGTATTCAGACCCTTTGCTACGAGACTCAAAATTGAGCTCCGGTGCATCCTGTTTGCATTGATTGTCCTTGAGATGTTTCTACAACTTGATTGGAGTCCTTCTGTGGTAAATTCAATTGACTGGACCTATCAATATAAGGTCCCACAGTTGACAGTGCATTTCAGAGCAAAAACCAAGCCATGAGGTCGAAGGAATTGTCCGTAGAGCGCAGACATCAGTGTCGAGACATAGATCTGGGGAACGATACCCAAAATATTCTGCAGCATTGAAGGTTCCCAAGAACACAGTGGCCTCCATCATTCTTAAATGGAAGAAGTTTGGAACCACCAAGACTCTTCTTTGGGAACCGAGTGACGCAGTGGTCTAAGGCACTGCATCGCAGTGCTAAAGGCGTCACTACAGACCCGGGTTCGATCTCGGGTCTGTATCACAACCGACCGTGATCAGGAGTCCCATAGGGTGCCGCACAATTGGCCCAGTGTCGTCCGGGTTAGGGGAGGTTTTGGCCGGGGTAGGCCGTCATTGTAAATAAGAATTTGTTCTTAACTGACTTGCCTAGTTAAATAAAGGTTAAATAAAAAAATATGAGCTGACCGCCCGGCAAAACTGAGCAATCGGAGGAGAAAGGGGGATACCTAGTCAGTTGTACAACTGAATGCCTTCAACTGAAATGTGTCTTCCGCATTTAACCCAACCCCTCAGAGAGGTGTGGGGGGGCTGTCTTAATCGACATCCACGTCTTCGGCGCCCAGGGAACAGAAGAGCCTTGGTCAGGGAGGTGACCAAGAACCCAATGGTCAATCTGACAGAGCTCCAGAGTTCCTCTGTGGAGATGGGAGAACCTTCCAGAAGGACAACCATCTTTGCAGCACTCCACCAATCAGGCCTTTGTGATAGAGTGGCCACACGAAAGCCACTCCTCAGTAAAAGTTACATGACAGCCCGCTTGGAGTTTGCAAAAAGGCTCCTAAAGGACTCTCAGACCATGAGAAACAAGATTCTCTGGTCTGATGAAACCAAGATTGAACGCTTTGGCCTGAATGCCAAGCATCACCTCTGAAGGAAACCTGGCACCATCCCTACGGTGAAGCATGGTGGTGGCAGCATCATGCTGTGATGATGTTTTTCAGCGGCAGGGACTGGGAGACTAGTCAGGATCTAGGGAAAGATGAACTCAGCAAAGTACAGAGAGATCCTTGATAGAAACCTGCTCCAGAGAGCTCAGGACCTCAGACTGGGGTGAAGGTTCACCTTCCAACAGGACAACGACCCTAAGCACACAGCCAAGACAACATTAACATTTACATTACATTTAAGTCATTTAGCAGACGCTCTTATCCAGAGCGACTTACAAATTGGTGCATTCACCTTATGATATCCAGTGGAACAACCACTTTACAATAGTGCATCTAAATATTTTAAGGGGGGGGGTTAGAAGGATTACTTTATCCTATCCCAGGTATTCCTTAAAGAGGTGGGGTTTCAGGTGTCTCCGGAAGGTGGTGATTGACTCCGCTGTCCTGGCGTCGTGAGGGAGCTTGTTCCACCATTGGGGTGCCAGAGCAGCGAACAGTTTGGACTGGGCTGAGCGGGAACCGTGCTTCCTCAGAGGTAGGGGGGCCAGCAGGCCAGAGGTGGATGAACGCAGTGCCCTTGTTTGGGTGTAGGGCCTGATCAGAGCCTGAAGGTATGGAGGTGCCGTTCCCCTCACAGCTCCGTAGGCAAGCACCATGGTCTTGTAGCGGATGCGAGCTTCAACTGGAAGCCAGTGGAGAGAGCGGAGGAGCGGGGTGACGTGAGAGAACTTGGGAAGGTTGAACACCAGACGGGCTGCGGCGTTCTGGATGAGTTGTAGGGGTTTAATGGCACAGGCAGGGAGCCCAGCCAACAGCGAGTTGCAGTAATCCAGACGGGAGATGACAAGTGCCTGGATTAGGACCTGCGTCGCTTCCTGTGTGAGGCAGGGTCGTACTCTGCGAATGTTGTAGAGCATGAATCTACAGGATCGGGTCACCGCCTTGATGTTAGTGGAGAACGACAGGGTGTTGTCCAGGATCACGCCAAGGTTCTTAGCACTCTGGGAGGAGGACACAAGGGAGTTGTCAACCGTGATGGCGAGATCATGGAACGGGCAGTCCTCCCCGGGAGGAAGAGCAGCTCCGTCTTGCCGAGGTTCAGCTTGAGGTGGTGATCCGTCATCCACACTGATATGGCTGCCAGACATGCAGAGATGCGATTCGCCGCCTGGTTATCAGAAGGGGGAAAGGAGAAGATTAATTGTGTGTCGTCTGCATAGCAATGATAGGAGAGACCATGTGAGGATATGACAGAGCCAAGTGACTTGGTGTATAGCGAGAATAGGAGAGGGCCTAGAACAGAGCCCTGGGGGACACCAGTGGTGAGAGCGCGTGGTGCGGAGACAGATTCTCGCCACGCCACCTGGTAGGAGCGACCTGTCAGGTAGGACGCAATCCAAGCGTGGGCCGCGCCGGAGATGCCCAACTCGGAGAGGGTGGAGAGGAGGATCTGATGGTTCACAGTATCAAAGGCAGCAGATAGGTCTAGAAGGATGAGAGCAGAGGAGAGAGAGTTAGCTTTAGCAGTGCGGAGAGCCTCTGTGACACAGAGAAGAGCAGTCTCAGTTGAATGCCCAGTCTTGAAACCTGACTGATTAGGATCAAGAAGGTCATTCTGAGAGAGATAGCAGGAGAGCTGGCCAAGGACGGCACGTTCAAGAGTTTTGGAGAGAAAAGAAAGAAGGGATACTGGTCTGTAGTTGTTGACATGGGAGGGATCGAGTGTAGGTTTTTTCAGAAGGGGTGCAACTCTCGCTCTCTTGAAGACGGAAGGGACGTAGCCAGCGGTCAAGGATGAGTTGATGAGCGAGGTGAGGTAGGGGAGAAGGTCTCCGGAAATGGTCTGAAGAAGAGAGGAGGGGATAGGGTCAAGTGGGCAGGTTGTTGGGCGGCCGGCCGTCACAAGACGCGAGATTTCATCTGGAGAGAGAGGGGAGAAAGAGGTCAAAGCACAGGGTAGGGCAGTGTGAGCAGGACCAGCGGTGTCGTTTGACTTAGCAAACGAGGATCGGATATCGTCAACCTTCTTTTCAAAATGGTTGACGAAGTCATCCGCAGAGAGGGAGGAGGGGGGGAGGAGGATTCAGGAGGGAGGAGAAGGTAGCAAAGAGCTTCCTAGGGTTAGAGGCAGATGCTTGGAATTTAGAGTGGTAGAAAGTGGCTTTAGCAGCAGAGACAGAAGAGGAGAATGTAGAGAGGAGGGAGTGAAAGGATGCCAGGTCCGCAGGGAGGCGAGTTTTCCTCCATTTCCACTCGGCTGCCCGGAGCCCTGTTCTGTGAGCTCGCAGTGAGTCGTCGAGCCACGGAGCAGGAGGGGAGGACCGAGCCGGCCTGGAGGATAGGGGACAGAGAAAATCAAAGGATGCAGAAAGGGAGGAGAGGAGGGTTGAGGAGGCAGAATCAGGAGATAGGTTGGAGAAGGTTTGAGCAGAGGGAAGAGATGATAGGATGGAAGAGGAGAGAGTAGCGGGAGAGAGAGAGCGAAGGTTGGGACGGCGCAATACCATCCGAGTAGGGGCAGAGTGAGAAGTGTTGGATGAGAGCGAGAGGGAAAAGGATACAAGGTAGTGGTCGGAGATTTGGAGGGGAGTTGCAATGAGATTAGTGGAAGAACAGCATCTAGTAAAGATGAGGTCAAGCGTATTGCCTGCCTTGTGAGTAGGGGGGGAAGGTGAGAGGGTGAGGCCAAAAGAGGAGAGGAGTGGAAAGAAGGAGGCAGAGAGGAATGAGTCAAAGGTAGACGTGGGGAGGTTAAAGTCACCCAGAACTGTGAGAGGTGAGCCATCCTCAGGAAAGGAACTTATCAAGGCGTCAAGCTCATTGATGAACTCTCCAAGGGAACCTGGAGGGCGATAAATGATAAGGATGTTAAGCTTGAAAGGGCTGGTAACTGTGACAGCATGGAATTCAAATGAGGAGATAGACAGATGGGTCAGGGGAGAAAGAGAGAATGTCCACTTGGGAGAGATGAGGATTCCAGTGCGACCACCCCGCTGGCTCGATGCTCTAGGGGTATGCGAGAATACGTGGGCAAACGAGGAGAGAGCAGTAGGAGTAGCAGTGTTATCTGTGGTAATCCATGTTTCCGTCAGCGCCAGGAAGTCTAGGGACTGGAGGGTAGCATAGGCTGAGATGAACTCAGCCTTGTTGGCCGCAGACCGGCAGTTCCAGGGGCTGCCGGAGACCTGGAACTCCACGTGGGTCGTGCGCGCTGGGACCACCAGGTTAGAGTGGCAGTGGCCACGCGGTGTGAAGCGTTTGTATGGCCTGTGCAGAGGGGAGAGAACAGGGATAGACAGACACATAGTTGACAAGCTACAGAAGTGTTGTTTCTTGTATTATTGTCTCTTGTGTCTTTAGAGAACTGTTTCACTTTGATATCCTTTTTCTTCTGTCCTGATTTTCTCTTTCTTTTCTTCTGTTAACTAGATATTCTTTGTTATTCTTCGTTAGCTAGCTAGCTTCTTACAAAAGAGTCCCTAGCAACTGCTTAGCAACTGGTAAACAATTCAGCTAGCTAAGATAACTACAATTTTATGAAAAATAGTAACTTTTTTCAAAAGCCTATCTTCTTTGTTTGTTGCTTGTTTTTTCTCCTATTCAGTCTTGCAGTTTTCTTTAGATTTTTTTCGATGTACTTCACTCTAAAAACCATGTAAATTTCAATATTTGTAGGAGCTCATTTTTCAGCTGCTGCTGCTCAAATTGGAATTCCGTCCCCACAACGCAGGAGTGGCTTCGGGACAAGTCTCTGAATGTTCTTGAGTGACCCAGCAAGAGCCCAGACTTGAACCCGATCTCTGAAGAAACCTGAAAATAGCTGTGCAACGATGCCGCTTCCGATCCAACCTGACAGAGCTAGAGAGGATCTGAATACTTATGTCACAGTGATATTTCAGTTTTTATTGTTAATACATTTGCAAAAATGTCTAAAAACCTGTTTTTGCTTTGTCATTATGGGGTATTGTGTGTAGATTGATGAGGGGAAACAAATATTTAATCAATTTTAGAATAAGGCAGTAACGTAACAAAATGTGGAAAAAGTGAAGGGGTCTGAATACTTTCCAAATGCACTGTATACACATGTGTAGGCTTGAAATCAAAGGACGGGCTCATTGTCATGGCTGTAAGGGAATGAATGTGTTTGATACCGTTCCAATCATTTTAATTCCAGGAACCTGTCCTATGATTTCTAACCCCACAAGCCTCCACTGGTACACAGCTTGAACCTTAGAATAGATGAATTGATTACAAAGATAGAAGTGGATTTGAAAAGCCTATTAAGGATAAACCTCACACTTCCCAACAGGAGATGCACCACAGCACGAAATGAGTTAACCCTGTACATCTGGATATCTGGCTAGAAGCTAGAGCCTTTGCCAAATTAGGAGGAGGAGATTAATTAATGACTTACTGCAAACATGACATGGCTAAAAGTGTGATTGGAAAAGTTCCTCAAAAGCAAATTAAGGATCGCAATGGCTCATCCTCCTACAACGCGCCATTAACAGACTGATGCTTCCAGAGCCCATGCCGCCAGTCTGTGCGCGCGTGTGGACAAAGACTGTGCAGGAAACTTCCTGTGCCACCAGTCGTGCAAATCAGGGGACTCTCTGAACCACACAGTCATTCATTAAAGCTCCAATCACTGATATTAACCTCTCTTAGGTAGATGGCAGTATTTTGACATCCGGATGAAGAAGGTGCACAGAGTATATTGCCTGCTACTCAGTACCAGAAGCTAAGATATGCATATTATTAGTAGATTTGGATAGAAAACACTCTGAAGTTTCTAAAACTGTTTGAATGATGTCTGTGAGTATAACAGAACTCATATGGCAGGCAAAAACCTGAGAAAAAATCCAACCAGGAAGTGTGGAAATCTGAGGTTTGTAGTTTTTCAAGTGATTCCCTATCTAATATACAGTGTCTGTGGGGTTATTTTGCACTTCCTAAGGCTACCACTAGATGTCAACAGTCCTTAGAATGTTGTTGCATGCTTCTACTGTGAATGGGAAGAGAATAAGAGGTCTTGGAATCAGATGACTGAGAAAATGACATGAGCTCAGTGGCGCGCTCCCGTGAGAGTTAGCTGTGTTCCTTTTCTTTTTTGAAGAAAAAAATATTATGGAATATTATGTAAGATTTATGATAAAAACATCCTAAAGATTGATTCTATACATCGTTTGACATGTTTCTACGAACTGTAATATAACTTTTTTTACTTTTAGTCTGAATTTACTGCGCGAGCACAGTGGATTTGGATTACTCGACTGAACGAGCGAACAAAATGGAGGTATTTGGACATAAAGGATGGACTTTATCGAAATCAATGAACATTTATTGTAGAACTGGGATTCCTGGGAGTGCATTCCGATGAAGATCATCAAAGGTAAGTGAATATTTATATGCTATTTCTGAGTTTTGTTGACTCCACAAAATGGCGGGTTTGGTTTTGTGACTGAGCGCTGTACTCAGATTATTGCAGTGTGCTTTCGCTGTAAAGCTTTTTTGAAATCTGACACAGCGGTTGCATTAAGGAGAAGTGTATCTATAATTCTTTGAATAACAGTTGTATATTTTATCAACGCTTATGATGAGTATTTCTGTAAATTGATGTGCTCATTCACCGGAAGTTTTGGGAGGCAAAACATTTCTGAACATTACACGCCAATGTAAAATGGGGTTTTTGGATATAAATATGAACTTTATCGAGGAAAACATACATGTATTGTGTAACATGAAGTCCTATGAGTGCCATCTGATGAAGATCATCAAAGGTTAGTGATTCATTTTAGCTGTATTTCTGGTTTTTGTGACGCCTCTCCTTGCTTGGAAAATGGCTGTGTGGTTTTTCTTGTCTAGGTGCTGTCCTAACATAATCTAATGCTATGCTTTCGCAATAAAGCCTTTTTGAAATCGGACAGTGTGGTTGGATTAATGAGAAGATTATCTTTAAAATGGTGTATAATACTTGTGTGTGAGAAATTTGAATTATGAGATTTTTATTGTTTTGAATTTGGCGCTCTGCTATTTCACTGGCTGTTGGCGAGGTGGGACGCTACCGTCCCACATACCCTAGAGAAGTTAATGAACGGCCACGGTTCATTAAAATGCTGGCAGACGGCAGAGAGAAGTTCCCGGATTTTTCTAATAATTCCTTAATTTCCTTCTTGAAAAGAACAAGAGAGGAGAGGAAATGCGTAGAAGTCCATCTGGTGGAGTGCCACACACATGCTAATGAGAAACACAGACACGCATGCAGACACAGACACACACACATCAATATCCTCCCTGCTGTCGGTCTCGGGTTTATTTATGACATCAAACGTTTTACTTTATCAAACTATACAGAGAGTATAGGAGGCCTTGGATGTGGCAGGAAACCTTTCGAAAGAGAACGTGTTCTAGTGTTTGATGCACCTCTGTAGGAGGGGGAGAGCATATTGCTGTGGGCAATAGAGGCTGAATGCAATCGTTACGGAGACAAAAGGTTAGGCTACCCATTGTGAAAATGTTACATCTGATGTGCCAAGCAGATGCTTTCTGACAGTCCTCGCTGTAAATGGGCTCTTCTCAGCCAGAGGTCAGAGGCAACCATGGCGTTTGTCCATTTCACTGGATTGAGACAGCCGCGGGCTGCCAACGTGTGTGTGTGTGCCAGTGCATAATTTACCCCAGGTTAACTCACAGACATTGTTAAATGTACCGAGAGAAAGGTTTGTGTGCCACTACCATGCAGGGGGTGTTTTTGTGTGTACGTGCATGAGTTACCTTGAGTAAGTGCTTGCTGGTCAAAGCCAGGCTGCGGGAGTGTTTGTGTCTCAAACTGGCTAATATTCTGAGGCAGAGCATGCTGGGTAGTCACAAAGGTGTCTGGAGTCAGAGGGGGAAAGATAAGAGGACAGAGGAACAAAGCAGGTTAGTCTGGGTAGACTGTATAAATAAAAGACCAAAGTATTACGATTCACTTAAAAACATCTGCATTGGACCTTTATCTTAATATCAAATAATTACTGTGATTTTTTTCAATGAAAATGGTCAAAAACAAAAACAAAAAATACTGTAGCTTCTTAGCAAAGAAACATTTCTCAAGCAAGAAAAAAATCAAAAAACATTTTGCTAGGACTGTATGGGAGTGATTTGAGTGGGGAGAGGAAAACAAAAAAATGGGCACTTATCGGCAGAGAGGTTTGGAACTCTTTCTTATTGGTCTATTAACTAATTTACCGCATGGTGATGTCAACATGGAAATATATATAAAGCACAGAAAAATCACGCTTTCGACTGCTCTAGGCCATTGAAGCAACACAGCACACAGACAGCAACAAGAGAGCAAGTCAAGGTTCAGTAGTCAAATTGGGGTTCATCTTTAATTTGCTGTCGGTCTTTGGACCCCAGGCTAAATGTCAAGCACAAAGCACTGGAGAAATAGAGATGCTTCACGTAGAGCAAGTCCAGTTTTTTTGTTGTACTTTGTACTGAGAGGAATTATAGACTATTGATCTTAGATGGTTTTATTCGGCCAGTTCTACCGTGCATGGTGTTTCAATTCAAACCTTATAGATGGCAATCAGGATTACCCTCGAAACAGAGGTTTCTAACATCCATGGTCTATCCTGGCAAAATGAAAGTCATATGAACATATTTTTTGAAAGTTGAGAGAGAAAGGTCACTAATCAAGTCTACATTTTCGTTTGCCCTCTAGTTTTTAGAATGGTAAAAAGACTGCCACTGACAACAGTGACCTTTCTTGAAGACAGGCAGGCAACCTGTCCTCTGGAGTAACAACCTGATTCCAGTTTACTGACCTTTGATCCGTCTAAAGATCCCCAGTCCCAATCACTGTCACACTGTGATACTCAGACAGCATTCCAAGTGGCTCCCTATTCCCTATATAGTGCACTACCTTTGACAAGAGCCCTATGTGGCACCGCAGAGACCAAGAATACTATCCTACCCTATCCGAGATGGAGACGGGGGGTGGGGGGGGGGGGGGAGTCTCCATTGGTCCGCTAGTTTTGGAGTGACAGTTTGTCTTAATCTAATCACTGAACATGAGACAGGCTTCTTTCTATTGCCTACTTAGGTAGACTGTCTGATGACACCACTACACGCCAAATCTTCCCCCCTGCATGTTCTGAACATGGCGAACCAGTTACTAACACCTGTGCCGAACGTTGTGCAACAGGTAATTCATATGTTTATCTAAGTAGTTCAATGGGTCAGAGCCAGTGACACATCAAATTATTGATTGGGTTAAGACGAACTGTCATTCCAAAACTAGTGGACCAATGGAGACTCATTGTCTACGCCTCCCTCTAAACCCTGCTCGTCATGGGAAAATAATGCCAAAACTCGCAATCGAAAAGACTGGCAGTGAAAGCAAAGAAACAGACATCAAAAGCAGAGATATGAGTAGCGTAACCAAAAGGTAGTACATGCAGGTACGAGCGTAGGCCAAATGTATTCAATAGGATTGGTTGCTGGGAAAGTTTAACCATTTCGCATTTGTTTTCAAATATATTTTTTTAATCATTTGTCATAGAGTTTTGCTCTCTCGCTTTAAAATTACTTGCTTACAAGTTTTTGCATTTTGATGTCTTATTTTAGTTTACAATTCTATACATTTGCTTTCAATTGTTTGGTTTTTGATTTCAACATACATTACTTCACCCGTCCTCAAAAATATGTTTATATTCTCAACTTTATTTTTCATGTTCACGATTAACTTTATTTCGAATTCAATACACATGGTGTGAAATTGACCCCATAGACGTGGCAGCAGGTCTTGAAAGTTATGGCATGATTGTCATCGACATTAAAAGACTATGTTCGAGATCAGATTGCCGTCAGACTGCACAGAATCACTGATCTGGCAATCACCATGCGTCCCTAATAACTACGCTTTACGTGTTCAAGACCAGTGAGTCTGTGCCTTGTCCAAACCGATGCCTTCTAAAACACTGACACTCTTACCCTCTTCCTGTCCCAGGGGCTGGTCACTCAGCTGGGTCTCCAGCGACACCTGTTGGCCGCCGTCCACCACCTGCGCCTGGCCCAGTCCCAGCATGCCCTGCTGCTCCGAGCCCACCGTGGGAGGAGCCTCCTGCTGTAGGGTGCCGTCCTCCAGCTCCACCTGCAGGTCGTGGGTCACGGTGGTGCCGTCCATGGGGTCGTCCAGTGTCGAGGGCTCCGGGTTCTGCTGTTGGTGGAGCTGCTGGGCCAACTCATACCTGGGAGGGGGAATGGGGAGGTGGATTCAGGTTGCTTACTACTTTTACCTACAAAACAAACAGAAATCAGCCATTTTTTATGGAAAGATTTGATATCTAGAGATTTAGAGTTGAGAAAGATTCAATTTCACACAAATTTCAGCAATGTGACAATAACCGAATTGAGAGAGCGACGCTCTTGCTAGCCACTTAGCTAGCCAACATTCTTGATCACATGCCCTGAATTAGGGCCTGTAGATTTTCCTTTTTCCTCCTGGTCAGATCACATTACCTGAAACAAGTCTGTGCCCGACAACACACGAGCATTACTAACCTGTGGGTCTTCATGTGCTTCCTGCAGTTGGGTGAGGACTTGAAGGTCTTCTGGCAGTAAGGGCACATGTAGGGCCGCATGTCGCTGTGGGTGGTCATATGGCGGCGCAGGCTGCCGCTAGTGGTGAATGTGGTGTCACAAATCAGGCACTTGTAGGCCTTGAGGCCCGAGTGGGTCCGGATGTGGGCCTTCAGCACCCCCGAGGAGGCAAAGCCCTTACTGCACTGGACACACTTGTACGGCCTCTCTCCCGTGTGAGACCTGATGGAAGATGACCTAACAATGTTAATATCATGAGACAGATGGTGTATTCAAAAAGTATTCAGACCAAGAATTGTTCCACATTTTATTACATTACAGCCTTATTCTAAAATTGATTTAAAAAAGATATATATATCCTCAATCTACACACAATACCCCTAATGACAGGTTAAAGATATTTTTGCAGAGTTATTACAAATAAAAAACTGAAAAAACGTATTTACATAAGTACTCAGACCCTTTCCTATGTGACTCCAAATTGAGCTCGGGTGCATCCTGTTTCCATTGATCAACCTTGAGATGTTTCTACAACTTGATTGGAGTCCACCTGCAGTAAATTAAATTGATTGAACATGATTTGGAAAGGAACACATCTGTCTATATAAAGGTCCCACAGTTGACAGTGTATGTCAGAGCAAATGCCAAGCAATGAGGTTGAAGGAATTGTCTGTAGAGCTCCGAGACAGGATTGTGTCGTGACACAGATCTGGGGAAGGTTACCAAAAAATGTCTGCAGCACTGAAGGTCCCCAAGAACACAGTGGCCTCCATCATCCTTAAATGGAAGAAGTTTGGAACCACTAAGATCTTCCTAGAGCTGGCTGCCCGGCCAAACTGAGAAGGGCCTTGGTCATGGAGGTGACCAAGAACTTGATGGTCACTCTGACAGAACTCCAGAGTTCATCTGTGGAGATGGGGGAACCTTCCAGAAGGACAAACATCTTTGCAGCACTCCACCAATCAGGCTTTTATAGTAGAGTGGCCCAACGGAAGCCACTCCTCAGTAGAAGGCACCTTAAGGGCTCTCAGACCACGAGAAACAAGATTCTCTGGTCTGATGAAACCAAGATTGTACTCTTTGGAATGAATGCCAAGCGTCACGTCTGGAGGAAACCTGGCACCATACCTACAGTGAAGCATGGTGGTGGCAACATCATGCTGTGAGGATGTTTTTCAACGGCAGGGACTGGGAAACTAGTCAGTACCGAGGGAAAGATAAACAGAGCAACGTACAGAGATGAAAACCTGCTTCAAAGCGCTCAGGACCTCAGACTGGGGTGAAGGTTCATCTTCCAACTGGACAACGACCCTAAGCACACAACCAAGACAACGCAGGAGTGGCTTCAGGACAAGTCTCTGAATGTACATGAGTGGCCCAGCCAGTGCCCGGACTTGAACCCAATCAAACATCTCTGGAGACACCTGAAAATAGCTGTGCAGTGATGCTCTCCATCCAACCTGACAGAGCTTGAGAGGATCTGCAGAGAAGAATAGGAGAAACTCCCCAAATACCGGTGTGCCAAGATTGTAGCGTCATACCCAATAAGACTCGAGACTGTAACCGCTGCCAAAGGGGATTCAACAAAGTACTGAGTAAAGGGTCTGAATACTTATGTAAGTGAGATATTCTATTTTTTATACATTTGCAAAAATTTCTGACAACCTGTTTTTGCTTAGTCATTATGGGGTATTGTGTGTAGATTGATGAGGGGAAAAAACGATTAAATCCAGTTTAGAAGAAGGCTGTAAGGTAACAAAATGTGGAGAAAGTCAAGGGGTCTGAATACTTTCCGAATGCACTGTATCATCACAAGAACAGAAAGGCCCGCACACTGAATATGCTCCCAAAGACCACCTTTAATGACAACGTTTCGATCCACAAGGATCTTCCTCAGGTCATATCACAAACACTTTGCACATCAACCCTGAGTATAGTAGAATGTTATGAATGTAATGTTATGACAGGTGATGTTACGACTGGGTGTGTTATGGTCTGAGTCAATGGCTCAAATTAGGAAGAATAAATAGTTCAATACATGTCAAGGGACTCGAATTTGCAAATCCTAAAAAAACAGTAAGCGTTATACGTTATTCATGGTGGATGCAGTAAATTCCCTCTGACTGAGGAACACGTTTATGAGTATAACGTGACAGAGTTTTGACTTGGGCTCGGTCCTGGTCTGAAGTAAACAGACGCAAGGGAATACAGGACATCAATCTCAGATAGGCTGAGCGGAGCAGCGAAGGCTGAGCGGAGCAGCGAAGGCAACGTGGTTATTAAGGTTAACTTTTGTTTCCTTGTTTATCGAGACTGTGACCTTTATTAAATAGGCTGTTACTTTTCTTTTCCCCACAGTGGTAAAACGAAGAAACATTTTAGTAAAGGGAAAGATTCGATGTGTCAGCCCAAAGGTCAAAACGACATCTTGAGAGAATCAATGAATATCGCTCGGCAATTACTCCTTGGAGCCCCAAACTTCAATCTCCCATTTTTCTTATCCTCAGAAAAAAAAAACAGAAACTGAATGCAATACTCATTGTAGAGGGATTTTTTCCTGTGGTAAATGGCGGGGTGACATTTTCCAGATACATTTGCTAGTTAATGGACCTATAATGACTTAGGCTACTGAAAACAAAAACAAGACCTATCCATCACTGTGACATTACACGTTATTCCTGACAACAACCTGGAGATTAAACCAGACAAAATAAAATGGCCTGTCACACATTTTAGTCATTTAGCAGACGCTCTTATCCAGAGCGACATACAGGAGCAATTACTGTTATGGTTACTGGCCCAACGCTCTTATCCACTAGGCTACCTGCCGCACCACACTACATCTGAATATTTCTCTCCCCCTCTCTGTCCCTAAATCCCCTCAGATCTTTTCCCTCTGTACATGTTTTCCTCTCTAACTGGCCTGTCCTATCATAAACCAGGCCCACAGGGCATAGACAGTAGACATTAGCCAGACCTGGGTTCAAATAGTATTTGTTTCCTATACTTTAAATACACTACATTACCAAAAGTATGTGGACACCTGCTAGTTTAACATCTAATTGCAAAATAATTGCTGCTATAACAGCCTCCACTCTTCTGGGAAGGCTTTCCACTAGATGTTGGAACATTGCTGCGGGGACTTGCTTCCATTCAGCCACAAGAACATTAGTGAGGTTGGGCCCTGATGTTGGCCGATTTTGCCTGGCTCGCAGTCCGCGTTCCAATTCATCCTAAAGGTGTTCGATGGGGTTGAGGTTAGGGCTCTGTGCAGGCCAGTCAAGTTATTCCACACCGATCTCGACAAACCATCTGTGTGGACCTCGCTGTGTGCACAGGGGTATTGTCATGCAAAAACAGGAAAGGGCCTTCCCCAAACTGTTGCCACAAAATTGGAAGTACAGAATCGTCTAGAATGTAATTGTATGTTGTAGCGTTAAGATTTCCCTTCAACGGAACTAAAGAGCCCAGACCATTATTCCTCCTCCACCAAACTTTACAGTTGGCACTATGCATTGGGGCAGGTAGCGTTCTCCTGGCATCCGCCAACCCAGATTCATCCGTCAGACTGCCAGATTGTGAAGTGTGATTCATCACTCCAGAGAACGCGTTTCCACTGCTCCAGAGTCCAATGGCGGCAAGCTTTACACCACTCCAGCCGATGCTCGGCATTGCGCATAGTAATCTTAGGCTTGTGTACCACTGCTCGGCCATGGAAACCCATTTCATGAAGCTCCCGACTAACAACGATTGTGCTGACGTTGCTTCTAGAGGCAGTTTGAAACTATGTAGTGAGTGTTGCAACCGAGAACAGACAATTTTTTTATGCGCTACGCGCTTCAGCATTCCGCGCTCGCGTTCTGTGAGCTTATGTGGCCTACCACTTCGCGGCTCCTAGACATTTCCACTTCACAATAACCGCACTCACAGTTGACTGGGACAGCTCTAGCAGGGTAGAAATTTGTCGAACTGACTTGTTGTAAAGGTGGCATCCTATGACGGTGCCACGTTGAAAGTCATGGGCAATGGGCGTGGCTGAAATCGCCAAATCCACAAATTTGAAGGGGAGTCCAAGTACTTTTGTATACACTACCGTTCAAAAGTTTGGGGTCACTTAGAAATGTCCTTGTTTTTGAAAGAAAAGCACATTTTTGTCCATTAAAATAACATCAAATTGATCAGAAAAACAGTGTAGACATTGTTAATGTTGTAAATGACTATTGTAGCTGGAAACGGCAGATTTTTTTTAAGGAATATCTACACACGCGTACAGAGGCCCATTATCAGCAACCATCATGTTCCAACGGAACGTTGTGTTTGCTAATCCAAGTTCATCATTTTAAAAAGGCTAAGTGATCATTAGAAAACCCTTTTGCAATTATGTTAGCACAGCTGAAAACTGTTGTGCCGATTTAAAGAAGCAATAAAACTGGCCTTCTTTAGACTAGTTGAGTATCTGGAGCATCAGCATTTGTGGCCAGAAACAAAGAACTTTCTTCTGAAACTCGTCAGTCTATTCTTGTTCTGAGAAATGAAGGCTATTCCATGCGAGAAATTGCCAAGAAACTCGTACAATGCTGTGTACTACTCCCTTTACAGAAGAGCAAACTGGCTCGAACCAGAATAGAAAGAGGAGAGGGAGACTCCGGTGCACAACTGAGCAAGAGGACAAGTACATTAGAATGTCTAGTTTGAGAAACCGATACCCCAAGTCCTCAACTGGCAGCTTCATTAAACAGTACCTGCAAAACAACATCAACAGCGATGATGCAACTCCGGGATGCTGGCGTTCTAGGCAGGGTTGCAAAGAAAAAGCCATCTCTCAGACTGGCCAATAAAAAGAAAAGATTAAGAACACAGACACTGGAAGACTGGAAAAAAGTGTTATGGACAGACTAATCTAAGTTTGAGGTGTTCGGATCACAAAGAACAACATTAGTGAGACGCAGAAAAAAATGAAAAGATTCTGGAGGAGTGCTTGACGCCATCTGTCAAGCATGATGGAGGCAATGTGATGGTCTGAGGGTGCTTTGGTTGAGGTAAAGTGGGAGATTTGTACAGGGTAAAAGGGATCTTTAAGAAGGAAGGCTATCACCTCATTTTGCAATGCCATGCCATACCCTGTGGACGGCGCTTAATTGGAGTCAATTTCCTCCTACAACAGGGCAATGAACCAAAGCACAGCTCCAAACTAGGCAAGAACTATTTATGGAAGAAGCAGTCAGCTGGTATTCTGTCTATAATGGAGTGGCCAGCACAGTCACCGGATCTCAACCCTATATTGAGCTGTTGTGGGAGCAGCTTGATGGTAGAAGTGCCCATCAAGCCAACCCAATTTGTGGGTTGTGCTTCAGGAAGCATGGGGTGAAATCTCTCCAGATTACCTCAACAAATTGACAACTAGAATGCCAAAGCTCTACAAGGTTGTAATTTCTCCAAATGGAGGATTCTTTGACGAAAGCAAAATTTGAAGGACACAATTATTATTTCAATTAAAAATCATTATTTACAACCTTGTCAACGTCTTGACTATATTTCCTATTCATTTTGCAACTCATTTCATGTATGTTTTCATGGAAAGTGACCCCAAACTTATGAACGGTAGTGTATATAGTGTACTTTAGCTGCGCTTGATCAAGTTTGCCTGGCACTCTAGGCAGGCTCAATAAAACCATCAAAGTATTTGAAAGAAAACAAATACTACTTGAACCCATGCGTCTGCCAGTGGTTCAAACCCTCTGCCATGTGCTGAGCCCTCCTCCCCCTGCCTCCTTGTCCATCCCCGGGCTCTGCTCAGCCCGGCTCATCCCTCTCGCATCAAAAGAGGAGCTAATGCCCCTAAGCCACAGGGGTGGACTCTAATGCCACTGATAACGGCAGCTCAGCAGCTGTCTGACATGCTACAGCAGGCTTATCCCAGTGACAAGGTACAAGAGGATCTAAACTGAGGCAAAATATATAAACTTCCTCTCACTACTATATATCCATGCACTGTATCAGAAATACATTCACTGGTATATGTCGGCAATGCCGGCTGCTTCAGAGAGGATGATATTTGTAAAAGAATAAATGCGACTACAAACTAAATGTGTGTGTGTGTGTGTGTGTGTGTGTGTGTGTGTGTGTGCTTGTATTACTATCCTCGTGGGTACCGGAAATCCCCAAAAGTCCCCACTAGGATAGTAAAACAAGGAAAATTCTCCCTCGTGGGGACATTTCCGACGAGGACAAATCCATTTTAGGCCCCAGAAGGATAGTAAAGCATATGCTGTGTGTGTCAAATGTTATTGGTCACATGCACATGGTTAGCAGATGTTATTGCGAGCGTAGCGAAATGCTTGTGTGTGTGTGTGAGAGACACACAGTACGAATGTGTACGTGAGTGCGTATAGAGGATAGCTGTACCTAACGTGCTGCTTGAGGTGGCTGGATTTCTTATAGGCCTTGTTACAGCAGGGACACTTGTACGGCCGATCATTGTCCACCATCTCCAGGTACGTCTGAAAGGCCAGGCGAGGGTTCTGGGACTGGATGAGACCTGGGGAGGAGGGGACAATATGAACAAAGTGCATGTGTGCATGCGTGCACGTGAGGGAGCATGTGAGGGAGCGAGCGAGCACGCGTTACCGAGGTCCGTGATGAGTATGGGCTCTTGCAGGGGGATATCAGGCAGAGGTAGGTTGCTCTTGGACACCTTGGTTTTGTGGATTTTGCGTGGGAACTTGTGCTTCTTCTGCTGCAGGCTCTTGAAGTGGGAGGCGATGTGTGTTTTTCTGTGGCCCGACGTACGGAAGATCTTGTCACAGTGAGGGCACGGGAACGGACGCACACCTGACAACAAGAACATTCACCTCAATTAGCACGTAGAATGAAATAACAATAATGAGAACAAACTGCAGCAGTTTTGAAATGGAAATGTATTCATGTCAGTTAAATCAAGAGACAAACTAGAGAAAATACAAACTTAAACAGTATCGTATTGAGTAGGCCAAAATTGATTTAACGTACCAATGCCTCCTGAGAGTTGACATAAAATCAAAAGAATCCTGTGGAACGCCAACGCCTAAAGTTGTCAGCATGCTTCAGTTCGGCTAGCCGAACCAAACTAGCGTGCTCGCATACTCCTTTTAAAGACCTTCACTTTTTCTTTTCGTTTTTTAAGCGGCTATAGTACTGTTTGTCCATTTTGAGACACCATAGCCAGTATACGATTCCTCAGAATTAATCGAAGATAACTCAAGAAATCTGTCATTAATTTTTACGTTTTTGCCGAAGAGATCTTAATCGCTCAATTTTACATCTAACTAGAATGTTTGGTGCAGTATTTTCCCCCAAAAAAATTTGCACGAAAACGAGTCTTCTCTCTTCGAATGACAACAAAGACTTTATTGATGAATCCCTACTGTTGACCAATCACAGACGAAGGGCCGTAGACTCGCTTGACTCCAGCTGCCCGAACAACTGAAAAAAAACTCACCCAAGTACAAAACGAGCAAAATGTTGTCATAATACAGCTCTGGAAAAAATGAAGAGACCACTGCAAAATGACCCGTTTCTCTGGTTTTACTATTTATACAGTTGAAGTCGGATGTTTACATACACTAAGGTCGTTTCTTCAACCACTCCACAAATTTCTCGTTAAACTATAGTTTTGGCAAGTTGGTTAGGACATCTACTTTGTGCATGACACAAGTCATTTTTCCAACAATTGTTTACAATTGTTTATTTCACTGTATCACAATTCCAGTGGGTCAGAAATGTGCATACACTAAGTTGACTGTGCCTTTTAAACAGCTTAGAATTCCAGAAAATGATGTCATGGCTTTAGAAGCTTCTGATAGGCTAATTGACATCATTTAAGTCAATTGGAGGTGTACCTGTGGATGTATTTCAAGGCCTACCTTCAAACTCAGTGCCTCTTTGCTTGACATCATGGGAAAATCAAAAGAAATCAGCCAAGACCTCAGAAAAAAAATTGTAGACCTCCACAAGTCTGGTTCATCCTTGGGAGCAATTTCCAAACGCCTGAAGGTACCACGTTCATCTGTACAAACAATAGAACGCAAGTATAAACACCATGGGACCACGCAGCCGTCATACCGCTCAGGAAGGAGACGCGTTCTGTCTCCTAGAGATGAACGTACCTTGGTGTGAAAAGTGCAAATCAATCCCAGAATAACAGCAAAGGACCTTGTGAAGATGCTGGAGGAAACAGGTACAAAAGTATCTATATCCACAGTAAAACCAGTCCTATATTGACATAACCTGAAAGGCCACTCAGCAAGGAAGAAGCCACTGCTCCAAAACCCGCCATAAAAAAGCCAGACTACGGTTTGCAACTGCACATTGGGACAAAGATTGTACTTCTTGGAGAAATGTCCTCTGGTCTGATGAAACACAAATAGAACTGTTTGGCCATAATGACCATCGTTATGTTTGGAGGAAAAAGGGGGAGGCTTGCAAGCCGAAGAACACCATCCCAACCATGAAGCACGGGGGTGGAAGCATCATGTTGTGGGGGTGCTTTGCTGCAGGAGGGACTGGTGCACTTCACAAAATAGATGGCATCATGAGGCAGGAAAATTATGTGGATATATTGAAGCAACATCTCAAGACATCAGTCAGGAAGTTAAAGCTTGGTTGCAAATGGGTCTTCCAAATGGACAATGACCCCAAGCATACTTACAAAGTTGTGGCAAAATGGCTTAAGGACAACAAAGTCAAGGTATTGGAGTGGCCATCACAAAGCCCTGACCTCAATCCTATAGAAAATTTGTCAACAGAACTGAAAAAGTGTGTGCAAGCAAGGAGGCCTACAAACCTGACTCCGTTAAATCAGCTCTTTCAGGAGGAATGGGCCAACATTCACCCAACTTATTGTGGGAAGCTTGTGGAAGGCTACCCAAAATGTTTGACCCAAGTTAAACAATTTAAATGCAATGCTACCAAATACTAATTGAGTGTATGTAAACTTCTGACCCACTGGGAATGTGATGAAAGAAATAAAAGCTGAAATAAATCATTCTCTCTACTATTATTCTGACATTTCACATTCTTAAAATAAAGTGGTGATCCTAACTGACCTAAGACAGGGAATTTTTACAAGGATTAAATGTCATTACCAACAAACTATCACGGTCCAAACACACCAAGACAGTCGTGAAGAGGGCATGACAAAACCTATTCCCCCTCAGGAGACTGAAAAGATTTGGCATGGGTCCCCAGATCCTCAAAAAGTTATACAGCTGCACCATCGAGAGCATCCTGACCGGTTGCATCACCTCCAGGTATGGCAACTGCTCGGCATCTGATGCAAGGCGCTACAGAGGGTAGTACGTACGGCCCAGTACATCACTGGGGCCAAGCTTCCTGCCATCCAGGACCTATAAACTAGGAGGTGTCAGAGGGAGGCCCAAAAAATTGTCAAAGACTCCAGTCACCCAAGTCATAGACTGTTCTCTCTGCTACCACACGGCAAACGGAACGCCAAGTAAGTCTAGGACCAAAAGGCTCCTTAACAGCTTCTACCCCTAAGCCATAAGACTGCTGAACAATTAATTAAATGGCCACCCGGGCTATTTACATTGACCCCCCCCCCCCTCCATCCATTTGTTTTGTACACTTCTGCTCACTTCACCCCTACCAACATGTACAAATTACCTTGACTAACTTGTACCCCCGCACACTGACTCGGTACCGGTACCCCCTGTATATAGCCTCGTTATTGTTATTTTACTGAGTTACTTTTAATTCTTTTTTACTTTAGTTTATTTGGTAAATATTTTCTTAACTCTTCTTGAACTGCATTATTGGTTAAGGGCTTGTAAGTAAGCATTTCACGGTAAGGTCTACACTTGTTGTATTCGGAGCATGTGACAAATAAAGTTTGATTTGATCCCTGTATCTTTGCAGTGACTGGGTGTATTGATACACCATCCAACATGTAATTAATAACTTCACCATGCTCAAAGGGTTATATAATCAATGTTTTTTGTTTTTACCCATTGACCAATACGTGCCCTTCTTTGCAAGGCATTGAAAAACTTCCCTGGTCTTTGTGGTTGAATCTGTTTTTGATATTCACTGCTCGACTAAGAGTAGGGCTGTTGCGGTGACCGTATTACCGCCACACCGATGGTCACAAGTCATGAAGGCAGTCAAATTCCACATGACCGTTTAGTCACGGTAATTAGGCTTCTCCAAACTCTGATGCTGCTGCTGGTCATTAGTAGCCTACCAAACTTGCTAACTTCCTGGTACTCAGCACTCTATTGTCCCTCTAATCACTCTTACATCAATGCAAATGTAATCGAAAATCTAATCAAACACTTTATGAGAGCCCATGAGCTCATGTTGCACAACATTTCTATGACAGGAGAAAACAGAGTGATAGTAGGCCTCTACTAAATAGAGGAGGATCCCATCAGCTTTCTATAGGCTAGACCTACTATATTTATTTCACAACTTTCCTAATATTAAGCAAAATATTAAGCACATTGCTTATCCTGAGAACAGGAGAATATAACCTACCTGGCTTGCATGAAAATGAACCACAGGAAAATCATCCTCCATTCCTCCATTTAATATATTTTTTTCCCCCTGCCCCCGTTTAGAGACACTGGCATGATAATGGTCTATTCTAAAATCAAATTGCACACATATTATTTAGTATATGTGACTACAAGATTAAATCAAGAATAGATGGGTGACAATATATTAATATGAATTAATATATTATCACTTGTGAATGATGCCCCAGTGTAAGGCAAGAAACAATGCATTTTTTTCTAATCATAAATACCACACCTTAAGTAGCCTAGCCCATAGGCCTTTATGTTTTGATTAAGGTTTGTATCACAACTAAAGTGGCCAAATAACTTCTTAAAATTAAGCACGTTAATCCGCTTTACAAGGGGTGTAGAACCCAACCCTCATACATAAGCAGCGCGAGTTTCATGTTTGGGGAAGATCCTTTTCACCATTAAAAAATGCAATTTGACAGATTTTCACATTCTTGGCATTCTCTCAACCAGCTTCATGCCTTGTAAAAATGTAATTTGTGGAATTTATTTTGTTCATAATGTGTTTGATCAGTTGTGTTGTGACAAGGTAGGGGTGGTATACAGAAGATAGCCTATATTATGGCAAGAACAGCTCAAATAAGCAAAGAGAAATGACAGTCCATAATTACTTTCAGACATGAAGGTCAGTCAATCTGGAAAATGTCAAGAACTTTGAAAGTTTCTTCAAGTGCAGTCGCAAAAACCATCAAGCGCTATGAAGAAACTGGCTCTCATGAGGACCGCCACAGGAAAGAAGGACCCAGAGTTACCTCTGCTGCAGAGGATACGTTCATTAGAGTAACCAGCCTCAGAAATTGCAGCCCAAATAAATGCTTCACAGAGTTCAAGTAATAGACACATCTCAATATCAACTGTTCAGAGAAGACCGCGTGAATCAGGCCTTCATGGTCGAATTGCTGCAAAGAAACCACTACTAAAGGTCACCAATAAGAGGAAGAGACTTGCTTGGGCCAAGAAACACAATCAATGGACATTAGACAAGTGGAAATCTGTCCTTTGGTCTTGAGTCTAAATTCAAGATTTTTGGTTCCAACCCATGTGACGATGTGAGACGCAGAGTAGGTGAACAGATGATCTCTGCATATGTGGTTCCCACCGTGAAGCATGGAGGAGGTGGTGTGGGGATGCTTTGCTGGTGACACTGTCTGTGATTTATTAAGAATTTAAGGCACACTTAAGCAGCAAGGCTACCACAGCATTCTGCAGCTATATGCCATCCCATCTGGTTTGCGCTTAGTGGGACTATCATTTGTTTTTCAACAGGACAATGACCCAACACACCTCCAGGCTGTGTAAGGGCTATTTGACCAAGAAGGAGAGTGATGGAATGCTGCATCAGATGACCTGGCCTCCACAATCACCCGACCTCAACCTAATTGAGATGGTTTGGGAGGAGTTGGAGAGTGAAGGAAAATCAGCCAACAAATGCTCAGCATATGTGGGAACTCCTTCAAGACTCTTGGCATTCCAAGAGCTGGTTGAGAGAATGCCAAGAGTGTGCAAAGCTGTCATCAAAGCAAAGGGCGACTACTTTGAAGAATCTCAAATATAAAATATATTTTGATTTGTTTAACACTTTTTTGGTTACTACATGATTCCATATGTGTAATATCATTGTTTAATAATAGTGAAGACATCAAAACTATGTCGAAAATAGTAAAAATAAAGAAAAACCCTTGAATGTGTCCAAACTTTTGACTGGTACTGTAAATGTGGACAGTTCTTCCAATCTCTTTAATATGCACCTCGGAATTGGATAAGGACGTGCGCAGTTGTGTCCCCGATGTGTCTGTCATCACTTGTAGCCTGTGAGAAAGACCCGATCATGTGATGGAGAGCCGTGTGAGTGAGAGGTGCTTCGGAGAAGGCAGCACTCAGGGAGAAGGGCCGCAAAATACATGGATTTTTTTTTTGGTGCGTTTTTTTAAGCATTGTGCTTCTCAAATTGTGAATGAGAGACTGATGAAGTGTGTACAGCCTGCGCAATTAAACAAAGTAGAGCTCATTCCTTTCAAGCTACTTTCTTTTTTCAAAACATCATTAGTCACATCATGCAGCCTTACAATGTAAGGAACACATATAGCCCGACGTTTGTAGAACAACTAAAGTTACATTAATAACTATAAATTAAGCATATAGGAGTACCTACAGTATCTTTGTTAACTGCCAAACACAGGATAGCTATTTTATTCAGCTTTGCTAAATTGCATTCTTCATACTATAAAAATAATATAAATTAATGCCACGGAATTCAATGCAAATCTTGTCTGCTAAATGAACTAGTGTAGCCCACAGCCATATGGCATAGCCAGATCAGGATCTAACATAAGGACAACTCAAAGTATGCTGTTCTGTTCTTTTGAAATAGACTACATTCTCTTCATATCACGTTTCTTTAGACCTGTTTAAAATACATAATGGATTTATTGTGAGGGTGTAGGCATTATTACATGGATTTATTCGAATTTTAAAATGTAGATGTTCAAAAGGTCTGCATCAGTGGCTTGTAGGCTGTGTTGAACTCAGGAGATGCTAACTATTTTTATGTTAATTAACGATCAATTACCGTGAGACCGACAGTTATTTGCTTGACAATCACCGCCCCAGCCCTAACTAAGAGACCTGATAATTGTATGTGTGGGGTACAGAGATGAGGTAGTCATTCGAAAATCATGTTAAACACTATTATTTCACACAGAGTGAGTCCATGCAACTTATTATGTGACATTTTTACTCCTAATCTTATTTAGGCTTTCCATAACAAAGGGGTTGAATAGTTATTGAATGAAGACAGTTCAGCTTTTAATGAATGTGTAAACATTTCTAAAAACATAATTCCACTTTGATATTATGGGATATATTGTTTGTAGGCCAGTGAAACAAAATCTCAATATAATCAATTTTAAATTCAGGCTGTGTCAAGGGGTGTGAATATTTTCTGAAGGCACTGTAATTAAACACAACAAAAACAAGAGGACAAATAGGACAAACTAATAAAAGAAAATAGGACTTTTTTCTAGAATTTAATCAAGTTCGTCAAAACCAGATTATGACACCAACGTTAATCATAATAAGTCTTGATCACAAATTCAGAATTGTGTACAAAAGCAACCTTCCTGCAAACCTGACAACACAGTCCCATGCATGATCATCATGGAGCGATATAGCTGCCAACAGGAACTAAACGTGTATCTACGAATACAATCAAAATGGTTGAATTCAAATCTCTGTTGGTGCTAATATCACACCATAATAACAACACCATAATAATCCCTCACCTGTATGTAGGCGCATGTGGACCTTCCTGCTGCCCGACGTGGAGAAGCACTTCATGCAGCACTGGCACTCGAAGGCCTTGACACCTGTGTGCGTCTTCATGTGTGCAGTGAGGGTGCTCTTGACGGCAAAGGCGCGGAAGCACTGCTTGCACTTGAAGGGCTTCTCGTGTGTGTGGATGCGGACGTGGCGCACCAGGTCGCTGGGCTTCTTGAACTCCTTGCTGCAGTAAGGGCAGCTGTGCCACCGCACGCCGTTCTCCTCCCTGATGGAGCCTATGGGGAAGGGGGAAAGAGGTGACATGGGTTGTGTTCATTAAGCACCAAATGGAAGAAAAACAGACTGAAACAGGGAGACTACCTTGGACCTGGCCAATAACAAACATGAATTTTCATGTTAGGTTTCAAAACGTTTTGTTATAGGGTGCCCTAATGGATACGACACTGGCCCCACATGAGATGAGCAAGCACAGAGCTGAGAGCAAATACACTTACATTTCTTCAGTTCAGGGGATCAATTGAAACTCCCGATATATAGTGCATTTGGAAAGAATTCAGACCCCTTGACTTTTTCCACAGTTTTATGTTACAGCCTTATTCATAAATTATTTAAATTGTTGGTACCCTTTAATGACTAAGCAAAATCTGATATTTTGTGAAATTTTTGTAAATGTATAACATTTTTAACAGACCCATTACTCAGTACTTTGTTGAAGCACCTTTGGCAGCGATTACAGTCTTGAGTCTTCTTGGGTTTGACGCTACAAACTTGGCACACCTGTATTTGGGGAGTTTCTCCCATTCTTCTCTGCAGATCCTCTCAAGCTCTGTCAGGTTGGATGTGGAGTGTCGCTGCACAGCTATTTTCAGGTGTCTCCAGAGATGTTCGATCGGGTTCAAGTCCGGCTGGGCCACTCAAGGACATTCAGAGACTTGTCCCGAAGCCACTCCTGCGTTGTCTTGGCTGTGTGCTTAGGGTCGTTGTCCAGTTGGAAGGTGAACCTTCACCCCAGTCTGAGGTCCTGAGCGCTCTGGAGCAGGTTTTCATCAAGGATCTCTGTACTTTGCGCCGTTCATCTTTCCCTCGGACCTAACTAGAACCTTTCATCTTTCCTTCAATCCGCAGGGATGGTTTCAGGTTTCCTTCAGACGTGACGCTTGGTATTGAGGCCAAAGAGTTCAATCTTGGTTTCATCAGACCAGTGAATCTTGTTTATCATGGTCTGAGAGTCCTTTAGGTGCCTTTTGGCAAACTAAGTGGACTGTCATTTGCCTTTTAATGAGGAATGGCTTCCGTCTGGCCACTCTACCATAAAGGCCTGATTGGTGGAGTGCTGCAGAGATAGTTGTCCTTCTGGAAGGTAATCCCATCTCCACAGAGGAACTCTGTCAGAGTGACCATACGGTTCTTGGTCACCTCCCTGAACAAGATCATTCACTCCCTGATCGCTCAGTTTGGCCAGGCGGCCAGCTCTAGGAAGAGTCTCGGTTGTTCTAAACTTCTTCCATTTAAGGATGATGGAGGCCACTATGTTCTTGGGGACCTTCAATGCTGCAGACATTTTTTGGTAGACCTTCTCAAGATCTGTGCCTCGACACAATTTTGTCTTTATGTATAATTCCTTCGCCCTCATGACTTGGTTTTTGCTCTGACATGCACTGTCAACTGTGGGACCTCATATAGAAAGGTGTGTGCCTTCCCAAATCATATCCCATCAATTTAATTTACCACAGGTGGACTCCAATCAAGTTGTAGAAACATCTCAAGGTTGATCAATGGAAACAGGATACACCCGAGCTCAATTTGGAGTCTACTAGCAAAGGGTCTGAATACGTGTAAATAAGGTATTCCTGTTATTTTATTTTGAATACATTTGCAAAGACTTTTAAAAACCTTTTTTCGCTTTGTCATTATGGGTATTGTGTGTAGATTGATAAGGAAAAACATTTATTTAACCCATTTTAGAATAAGGCTGTAACGTTCCAAAATGTGGTAAAAGGGAAGGTGGTCTGAATACTTTCCGAATGCACAGTATGCAATATACCTGTTTATTGTCAACGGACATTTCACGAGCTAGTAAACTGATGGGAGTTGAAACGGAACGGATAGACAGTGACATACATAAGCACACATGGACATTATTTGGGGTATGCCCTACCTGGCATCTGTACAGGTTTTTTGAAGATACTTTTCTTCTCCTTCTTGGCGGTTTTGTCCTGGACTGGGAACTTCTTACTGTCAGGTAGAGCCCCCTCGGCAGCATGGCTCTGAGTCTGTCTGGCCGCTCCATTGGTCTGGGACTGAACCACGCTCAACCCACTGTTCTCCAGGGCTTGCTGTGTGGGTGTGGGTTCAGGGGTGACAGGGTTTAACAAAAAAACTGTGACTAATACTATGTATTAGTACATTTTTCCATCCACAGTATAGGACAATACTGTACCGTATGCCTCGATCACATTATTAGAGCTAGGCTACATGACGCTAGGGATAAACACCGGTAACCAGGATCCCGGGACTGTCCTGGGCCCACTCCTAACATTTCCCCAAAAAAGGGAAATTACAACGTTTTCCCCCAATGTTGCACTAATGCAATTCCACGAAATACACAACATACTCAGCAGCAGATGTAAAATATAAAATATCACATTATCTAAACAGGTTGTCGCATAGAAGCCTTAAGCCTAGCGTATTTACTTCACAAAAATGTGCTTGGATAATCCAACCCCTGGATTACAGAATAAAGATAGGATTTTTCATGCGAGACAGGAGTCAGGATTTTGGGTTTCAGTGGGATTCGGGAAGATATGAAAATAGCCTTGGCTCTATATAAGGCTACTACGTAAGACAAAAGATAAGTATATTAGTCGATTTAGGCTACATTATTGCATGCTAAATGTTTCTGATCAGGGAACGAATAAACGAGCTACCACTTCCACTTGTCCAGCCAGAGATCAATTAACCAAATATACAGACAGATTCAGTGAAAACAAAATCACATTGACTGACTATGAGACAAGTCACATGCTTTTGGAAGGGAGTAAGACAGGCTACTACGCGAGTGAAGAGTAAAATCCACTTGTATAAATGCTAGCAAAACGTTCTGATCAGCTAATATAATGAGCAAACTAATATAAGGACGATCATTAGCACTCACCTCAATTTAGCTAACATTTCCCCAGCTTAATTGTTACAAAATATCCAAAACGGAGATCCAGTGAGAAAGAAACTCCCCCACTTTTGCCTCAAAGCAGTGCGATGGCGCTGTCCCAATCAAAACAGTGCTGAAATGATCATCTAGGTGACCACACACACAACTATTGCTTTAAATTAGTATAAACGGTTGGATATGGCTTTGGGAGTTTCAGTCCAAGCAAGAATTTGATACATGCCTTCAATTGCATTAGCCTCCTTTAATCTAATATTTCCATCATTCAGTTGATCATAACTAAGGTGAGTGTTCCTCTCTCTGAGCTTTTTCTAGGCCCAATGGCTCTTTCCCCGTCTCCTCACTCCGCTGCCGCCCACCTCTGCCACGTTGTTCTCAACACCAGTTTAAATCAGTATAGACTATTGTTTTCTAGAAATTGGTACCAGAAGTTTGCCGGTCCTCCCTTGTAAAAAGGCTATTTTAGGCTTTCAGGTTAAGGTTAGGGTTACAATTAGGGTTAAGGGTTAAGGTTAGGGTAAGGTTTAGGGAAAATAGGACTTTGAATTGGTCCCCAAAAAGTCCTCACAAGTATAGTAGGGCAGGTGTGTGTGTGTGTGTGTATACACATGTATCCATGAGTGCGTGCGTTCGTGTACACTTATGCACATGCGTGTGTATCGACATGTATGCGTGCATTCCTGAGTGTGTTATAGTTCCCACCTGTAGGATGTCCTGGTTGATGGCCGTCTCCATGGTGATGGTCTGTTCTTGGGGCTGTGACTGGGTCCCCTCCCCTGTCACCTGCTCTGACAGCTCTAGGAGCTGCTGGATCACGTCAGTCACCACTTCGCTGCCCTCTGACCCCGCCACGCCCTGACCCGACTCCTCCACCTCCTTCGGGACAGCGAGGGAGGGTGTGAAAGTGGAGGGAACGAGAGGAGAAAAGGGAATACTGAGAATGGCAGAGGTTAGCTGATCTGAGCAGCGTAGAGCATTTTCTATCTTTCGTTTTTTGCAGTTCATCATTGATGATTCATCAAATTTTTTATGGAAGCCTAGTTCACCTAATTAATAGTGAACCTGAACACCTGATTTTCAAGGTTCCATTTACTTACAAAAACACGATGACAAATGAAAATTAGAGGCTTTTTTATATTGAGCCCCACTCTGAAATAATCCCATAGAAATCTGCATGTAGTGGTAGAGCTACAGGGAGGTTCCAGTGTGTGTGTGTGTCTGATCCCTCAGCATCAAGCTAGCTGCAGTGTGAGGCAACAAACTGAATGCAGAGGTCAGAAACCGAATCAGGAGAAACTTCTAGAAGTTCACATCATCTGCATGTACTCGCTCACCTGTGTGTTGGCCGATTCCTCTATGAGCAAGATGTGCATCTTGCTGATGTGGGCGTTGAGACTGCCCAGCTTTTTGAACACACAGCTACAGTCCATACACGGGAACAGTGGTACTCCCGTAAGCTGAAGAGACACATATACAGGAAACAAAGTCAGTATACACACACAACTGTGGTTATTACTTTCTATTAAATTAGCTGTTAAAGGCCTAAATGCTTTCGTTGGATATGATGCCATTGGGAATTAGCAGAAGGCTACATTCTTCGTCGATTTTTATATTAAAAATAAATGATTTTACATCAGGTAAAAATAAACACCTAATGCCATGTCATTATAATTTAATACCAACTAAGATATACACTGAGTGTACAAAACACCTTCCTAATATTGAGTTGCACCCATTTTGCCCTCAGAACAGCCATAATTCGTCGGGGCGTGGACTCTACAAGGTGTCGAAAGCGTTTCACAGGGATGCTGGCCTATGTTGACTCCAATGCTTCCCACAGTTTCAAGTTGGCTGGGTTTCCTTTGGGTGGGTTCTTGATACACACAGGAAACTGTTGAGTGTGAAAAGAACTGGAACGCTGCTGGGTTTGACACTCAAACCGGTGCGCCTGGCACCTAATACCATACCCAATTCAAAAGGGCACCGAAATCTTTTGTCCTGCCCATTCACCCTCTGAATGGCTAACATACACAATCCATGTCTCAAGACTTAAAAATCCTTATTTTGCCTGTCTCCTCCCCCTCATCTACAATGACTGAAGTGGATTTAACAAGTGCCAATAAGGGATCATAGTCCTGGATTCCCCTGGTCAGTCTATGCCATGGAAAGAGCAGGTGTTCCTAATGTTTTGTACAATCAGTGTATACATATTTTATCTTCAGCCAAGACAGATATTACAAATATCCATCTTCTGATTATTTTAAAGAGCAATCTAATATAAGGCAGCGATTAGGAGGATAGAGAATAATTTCATGCTAAAACTTTGGGGTAATCTAAAAACAGTCCCACTTCCCTGTCCATATTCCAGATGCTTCCGCTTATGAAATGCATTCCCACTCACATCCGACTTGAATATATTCATGAAGTCCGTTCATAAAGCCGAGGTCCTGACTGCCAGAGTAGGTTGAAGGACACTCGTGAGAATCACATGCATTATTCAAAAAAACGTTGAATAGCTACGGTTTGGGGCTTCGGGGCAGATTCAAATCAACTCACCGCATCATTGCCAGTTAGCGCTGATGGACAAAAACACGCTACAGACGCTCTTTACAATCTCTTCCCCCGTTCGTTTAAAAATGTTCGGTTGATAAAACGATCACATGTGTTTGTCGTGAGGGGTGGGGAAAATGGAAAGGCTATCTGATTGAGTTGGCCACTCAACAAGGACGAAGCCTCACATTTGCATGTCCTCATTTGCACCGATGTAAGTAATGGTGACTACTGGACACAAATCCGATGAAAGTAGCACTCAGGTCCAGAAGAGCGTACAGCCAGTCACTTAAAAACGGCTGCCTATAAAACACCAACTCCTCGACTGCCATCATCATACTGAATAACCCAGAGACTGCTTTTCATTTAGGCTCATTATTTTCCCCATGGACCGTCAAATATGTGAAAATATCACATTCGATGTGTGCAATGTTGCTACATCAGTAATAGAAGCTTCTGTTTCATAAGAATGTTCTATATTATTTCCGTATATCTAACTGATTAAAGACGGGGGGGGGGGTCAAAGGTCAGAAGACACAAGACCCACCTTCACATCAAATCCATTTCCTACCATTGACAATGTATGATTTTGTCTGTGATCAGAATGCATGCAGAGGCTTTTTTTTAAACGAACAAGCTCCGTTGCAGACAGTGTAATAGAATGGAAGCCTTCTTTTCTGAGTGGTAAAATGCGACAGCAGATCATGAACTAGTGCAGCATTAGTCTGGATCCATCCATCGATCTGCGTGCCCTGCATCCATGACGGAGCCATCTCTTTACGTGCCATTACCTATTCATGACCCCACAGAGCTGCCTCTCCATCGAGGCTACAGGAGCTGGGAGCTATCCTCGCTCTCTCTCCCTCTCCATTAGTCTCCATTTATTATGGGCCCGCAACCGATGGAGGAGTCATGCTCTTCTATGGACATCACAGGGTATTTAGGGAGCCTAAAATGACCTGGCTGGCCTATAATAGAGAAACAGCCAGGTCTTGCGTTCAGCTAGATGACTCATAAAATACATTTTCGAATTACAGAGGCACATATGTGACGCGGACAATTAACTGTAATTTAAGCTCATTCTCTGTCTAAGAGACTGACACTTTTTTTACGTGCAACAGAGTCTCGCTCTATTGAAGCAATTGAGCCGGGAGGAGGGTGACCGTGTGTGGGAGTGAGTGAGAGAGAGCGAGACAGGGAGGGCCTGTCCAGAGACCCTAACATCATCCCCCCGGACGCGCGCAAATATATTTTGTCCCCCCCACACCAAACGCGATCACGATCCCAGGTTGAAATATCAAAACAAACTCTGAACCAATTATATTAATTTAGGGACAGGTCAAAAAGCATTAAACATTTATGTCAATTTAGCTAGTTAGCTTGCACTTGCTAGCTAATTTGTCCTATTTAGCTAGCTTGAAGTTGCTAGCTAATTTGTCCTATTTAGCTAGCTTACTGTTGCTAGCTCATTTGTCCTGGGATATAAATGTTGAGTTGTTATTTTAGCTGAAATACACAAGGTCCTCTATTCCGACAATTAATCCACACATATTCCGACAATTAATCCACACATAAAACAGTCAACCAAATTGCTTCTAGTCATCTCTCCTCCTTCCAGGCCTTTTCTTCTTTGGACTTTATATGGTGATTGGCATCTAACTTTCATAGTATTACCACAATGACCGACCGACCTAAGTTCATCTTTCAATCACCCACGTGGGTATAACCAATGAGGAGATGGCACGTGGGTATCTGTTTCTATAAATCAATGAGAAGATGTGAGAGGCAGGATTTGCACCACGTTCATCATCACAAATAGAACTGACTTCTATTTTAGCGCTTGGCAAAGCAGACACTCGTTGGCACACGTGAGCAGTGTGGGTGCAATGATTGAATAACATGTATGTGTACATTTATTTTGCAATGCTTGCGCACGCGACACGAGTGGTGTGGTCAGCATTTTAGACTCTACCCGAGAAGGAAAATATACAGTGGGGTCCGAAATATACACACCCTTGATAAAGATCAGTGGTGGAAAAAGTACCCAATTGTCATACTTGAGTAAAGGTAAAGATACCTTAATAGAAAATGACTCAAGTAAAAGTGAAAGTCACCCAGTAAAATACTACTTGAGTAGAAGTATAAAAGTATTTGGTTTTAAATGCACTTAAGTATCAAAAGTAAACGTAAATCGCTAAAATATACAGTACCAGTCAAAAGTTTGGACACACCTACTCATTCCAGGGTTTTTCTTTATTTATACTATTTTCTACATTAAAGAATAATAGCGAAGACATCAAAACTATGAAATAACACAAATGGAATCATGTATTAACCAAAAAAAAAGTGTTAAACAAATCAAAATATAGTTCAGATTCTTCAAAGAAGCCACCTTTGCCTTGATGACAGCTTTACACATTCTTGGCATTCTCTCAACCAGCTTCATGAGGTAGTCACCTGGAATGCATTTCAATTAACAGGAGTGTCTGTTAAAAGTTCATTTCTGGAATTTCTTTCCTTCTTAATGCGTTTGAGCCAAGGTAGGTGTGGTATACAGAAGATAGCCCTATTTGATAAAAGACCAAGTCCATATTATGGCAAGAACAGCTCAAATAAGCAAAGAGAAACAACAGTCCATCATTCCTTTAAGACATGAAGGTCAGTCAATCCGGAAAATGTAAAGAATTTTGAAAGTGAGGTCGCAAAAACCATCAAGCGCTATGATGAAACTGGCTCTCATGAGGACTGCCACAGGAAAGGAAGACCCAGAGTTACCTCTGCTGCAAAGGATAAGTTCAGTAGAGTTAACTGCACTTCAGATTGCAGCCCAAATAAATGCTTCAGAGTTCAAGTAACAGACACATCTCAACATCAACTGTTCAGAGGAGACTGTGTGAATCAGTCCTTCATGGGTCGAATTGCTGCGAAGAAACCACTACTAAAGGACACCAATAAGAAGAAGAGACTTTCTTGGGCCAAGAAACACGAGCAATGGACATTAGACCGGAGGAAAGCTGTCCTTTAGTCTGATGAGACTAAAATTGAGATTTGTGATTCGAACTGCCATGTCTTTGTGAGACGCAGAGTATGTTAACGGATGATCTCTGCATGGGTGGTTCCCACCATGAAGCATGGAGGTGTGATGGTGCTTTGCTGGTGACACTGTCAGTGATTTATTTAGAATTCAAGGCACACTTGACCAGCATGGCTACCACAGCATTCCGCAGCGATACGCCATCCCATCTGGTTTGGGCTTAGTGGGACGGTCATTTGTTTTTCAACAGGACAATGACCCAAAACACCCCTCAAGACTGTGTAAGGGCTATCTGACCAATGCGAGTGATGGAGTGCTGCATCAGATGACCTGGCCTCTACAATCACCCGACCTCAACTCAATTGAGATTGTTTGGGATGAGTTGGACCACAGAGTGACGGAAAAGGAGCCAACAAGTGCTCAGCATATGTGGGAACTCCTTTAAGACTGTTGGAAAAACATTCCTCATGTTGCTAGTTTATAGAATGCCAAGAGTGTGCAAAGCTGTCATCGAGGAAAGGGGTGGCTATTTTGAAGAATCTTACATTTGGTTACTACATGATTCCATATGTGTTATTTCACAGTTTTGATGTCTTCACTATTATTCTACAATTTAAAACCCTAAAATGAGTAGTTGTGTCCAAAGTTTTGAATGGTACTATATACACACACACACACACACACACACACACACACACACACATTACCTTGTAGACACTTGTGGACAACTTGGAGGATCAGGCAGGTGAAAGTTATTTGTCAATAATAATTCCACCCAGCCTACTGATTAAAGACAAGGGCAACAGAGATGTGCCAGGTGATGTAGTTAGTTGGTTGTTTACCTCAGAGTGCACTCTCTGGACGTGCGAGTGCAGGTTGCCCTTCTGCGAGAAGGAAGCGGGGCAAAAGATGCAGAGGTGGGGCTTCTCTCCTGTGTGCCTCACCATATGGGTCTGCAGCACCACTTTCTGGTTGAAGGCCTTGCTACAGTGGCTGCACTTGTACGGCCGTTCGCCTGGGTGGGAGAGGAGAGAGAATAGGAGGGAGAGAGAACACAACTCAATAGACCTGGGTGGTATAGATCAGTGGTTCCCAAATTGTGGGTCGGCAGAATTTTGAAGGAACTCAGTCAGGCTTTCAACTTACTTTTGAAAGTTGTAATAGTAGAATGCACGAGGTGCAATTTCCAAATTGGGTATTGCATCATCAGTTTTCCTGTTGTCATGTCAGTCATTGCATACTTCAGAGAGCTATTTATAAGACATTTCAAGATCAACTAGCCCATGTCAGCTAGCGTGTTTACGCCCACAGATTTTGTGGTAACGCTTGAGTCATTAAAATAACACATGAACACACATTAGACATTGAAAAATTTATAGAATTGCAAGAAAATGAGCTTTAAAACTGAAAAAAAATTCTTTGCACCCCATGACAAAATGTGAGAGGGAGAGAGAGAGAGGGAGGCGGTGAAAGAACACGAAAGGGATAATCAATGAGGGGCTATGCGTTCTCTGGAAAATAAAGCATGACCTGGAACACGTTATCGGAGTGGAACAAACCTTCCGCCGAGTTGCATTATGAGTCCCGAGGTGATTATCTATTTTATACCATGGCTATAAATTTAACATATTTGCCATTAGAGATGTGACAACATCCACTGAAGTAGCTAGCATGTTTACTAGCTAGCTAGATAGCTAGAGTTGTTGCCTTGGTTTATTTTTTTATTTCACCTTTATTTAACCAGGTAGGCCAGTTGAGAACAAGTTCTCATTTACAACTGCGACCTGGTCAAGATAAAGCAAAGCAGTGCGACACAAACAACAACACAGTGTTATACATGGAATAAACAAACATACAGTCAAAAATACAATAGAAAAAGTCTATATACAGTGTGTGCAAATGAGGTAGGATAAGGGAGGTAAGGCAATGAATAGGCCATAGTGGCTAAATAATTACAATATAGCAATTAAACACTGGAGTGATAGATGAGTGTGCAAGTAAAGATACTGGGGTGCAAAAGAGCAAAATAAATAACAGTATGGGGATGAGGTAGTTGGATGGGCTATTTACATATGGGCTATGTACAGGTACAGTGATCTGTGAGCTGCTCTGACAGCTGGTGCTTAAAGTTAGTAAGGGAGATATGAGTCTCCAGCTTCAGTGATTTTTGTTGGTCATTCCAGTCATTGGCAGCAGAGAACTGGAAGGAAAGGCAGCCGAAAGTGGAATTGGCTTTGGGGGTTACCAGTGAAATATACCTGCTGGAGCGCGTGATACGGGTAGTTGCTGCTATGGTGACCAGTGAGCTGAGATAAGGCGGGGCTTTACCTAGCAAAGACTTATAGATGACCTGGAGCCAGTGGGTTTGGCGACGAATATGAAGCGAGGGTCAGCCAACGAGAGCATACAGGTCGCAGTGGTGGGTAGTATATGGGGCTTTGGTGACAAAACTGATGGCACTGTGATAGACTTCATCCAATTTGCTGAATAGAGTGTTGGAGGCTATTTTGTAAATGACATCGCCGAAGTCAAGGATCAGTAGGATAGTCCGTTTTACGAGGGTATGTTTGGCAGCATGAGTGAAGGTTGCTTTGTTGCGAAATAGGAAGCCGATTCTAGATTACATTTTGGATTGGAGATGCTTAATGCGAGTCTGGTAACCAAACAATTAGACTTAGCTAACTAAACCAATATCCTAGCTTGCTATTATGAAAATCGAATTCAACAATGCCATTGATATTTTCAATTCAACTTTGGCTTTCAAAAGCAGCTAAAAAAAATAGAACTTCATTGCCATTGAACTATACTGTGAAATTATACAGTGCATTATAGGGAAATAATGCACGCTCTAGAATGCCATTCAAGCCAATCAGAAACGAGTACTCAACAATCCCATGGTATAAAACTCATTATAAACTCAGTGGTTTGAGCCCTGAATTCTGATAGACCGTGTACCACGGGTATGACATAACATTTTGTTTTACTCTGGATCGATTTGGAGGTGGAGGGTCCGTCATGGTCTGGGGCTTTGCGTCACAGCATCATCGGACTGAGCTTGTTGTCATTGCAGGCAATATCAACACCGTGCGTTACATGGAAGACATCCTCCTCCCTCATGTGGTACACTTCCTGCAGGCTCATCCTGACATGACCCTCCAGCATGACAATGCCACCAGCCATACTGCTCGTTCTGTGCGGGATTTCCTGCAAGACAGGAATGTCAGTGTTCTGCCATGGCCAGCGAAGAGCCCGGATCTCAATCCCATTGAGCACGTCTGGGGCCTGTTGGATCGGAGGGTGAGGGCTAGGGCCATTCCCCCCAGAAATGTCCGGGAACTTGCAGGTGCCTTGGTAGAAGAGTGGGGTAACATCTCACAGCAAGAACTGGCAAATCTGGTGCAGTCCATGAGGAGGAGATGCACTGCAGTACTTAATGCAGCTGGTGGCAACACCAGATACTCACTGTTACTTTTAATTTTGACCCCCCTTTGTTCAGGGACACATTATTCCATTTCTATTAAGTCACATGTCTGTGGAACTTGTTCAGTTTATGTCTCAGTTGTTGAATCTTGTTATGTTCATACAAATATTTACACATGTTAAGCTTGCTGAAAATAAACGCAGTTGACAGTGAGAGGACGTTTCTTTTTTTGCTCAGTTTTGTAATGCAGTTTATTTGCGATGACAAACATTATGTTAAGCAGGACATTCATACGAGCCTTAAAATCCAATTATAATCCAAAAGTAGTGTGAAATGCACTCATAAGCAACATGTAAATAGAATATTTCTTTGCTGCCGTTTTTTTAGAACTCCCCCTTGTTCTGCCACCAACTTGCACGCGTCGCCCTCATGTGACAATGTTAGCAAACACAGAGAAGGGTCTATATCCCGTAGGAAAACCATTGCTTACATTTACATTTAAGTCCCGAGATGAGGATTATTTAAGATACTGTTTGACGAGGTAGGGTTTCAGATGTTTTCGGGAAGATGGGCAGGGACTCTGCTGTCCTAGCTTCAGGGGGAAGCTGGTTCCACCATTGGGGTGCCAGGACAGAGAACAGCTTGGACTGGATTGAGTGGGAGCTGCCCTCCCATAGGCGTGGGAGGGCCAAGACACCTGAGGTGGCAGAACGGAGTGCTCGGGTTGGGGTGTAGGGCATGAGCATAGCCTGAAGGTGTGTGTGTGTGTGTGTGTGGGGGGGGGCAGTTCCTTTTGCTGTTCCTTAGGTAAGCACCATGGTCTTGTAGTGGATGCGAGCTTCGACTGGAAGCCAGTGGAGTGTGCAGAGGAGCGGGGTGACATGAGAGAACTTTGGAAGGTTGAAAACTAGGCGGGCTGTAGCGTTCTGGATAGGTTGCAGGGATTTGATGGCACAAGTGGAGGCCAGCCAACAGCAAGTTGAAGTAGTCCAGACGGGAGAGGAAAGTGCCTGGATTAGGACCTTCGTCGCTTCCTGTGTGAAGAGCAGTTCCGTCATCCAAGTTGAGATATCTGCCAGGCACGCAGAGATTTGTGTCGCTAACTGGGTATCAGAAGTGGTGAAGGAGAAAAGTAGTTGAGTGTCATTCGCAAAGCAATGATAGGGGAGACAATGTGAGGATATGACAGAGCCGAGTGACTTGGAGTACAGAGAGAAGAGGAGAGGGCCTAGAACCGAGCCCTGGGGGACACCAGTAATGAGAGTATGTGGTGCAGCCACAGATCCTCTCCACGTCACCTGGTAAGAGCGGCCTGCAAGGTACGATGTAAACCAAGAGTGTGCAGAGCATGAGACGCCCAGCCCTGAGAGGGTGGAGAGGAGGATCTGATAGTTCATGGTGTCAAAGGCAGCAGATAGATCTAGGAGGATGAAAACAGAGGAGAGAGTCAGCTTTGGCAGTGCGGAGAGTCTCCGTGACACAGAGAAGAGCAGTCTTGGTTGAGTAACCCGTCTTGAAGCCCGACTGCTCAGGGAGATCTGAGTTTAGCTAAGCTGAGAAGCCCACAGGGACTAACCTGCCTTGCTTTAGACAATGAGGATGTAGAATCAGAGCAGAGGTGGATACTTAGCTGAGGATACCGGCTTTAGTTTCAGTTAGCTAACTGGAGCCTGCAGGCTGTGTTTGAAGCACCATAGCTCCCCTTCAGCACATCCCCTTAATGTGCTGTTTGAGATTCAGAGCACAGACCAACCATCTCTAGCACAGCATTAGTCATCCATCCAGCCCACAAATTAACATTGAGATGAGGTGGCACGGAGGGGCTCTGTGAGGAAGGATAGCTGAAACTCTGAATGAACTCAGAGGGGTCTGGGCTGGGAGTCTGCGCTTCATGGGCACTTATCTCAGGTGATATGTCCGAAAGTATTTCAGTAGGTGTATTAGGAGGAATGGCAACTTTTGAAAATGTTACGTTTATTTCAAATCAAATATAACAATTCCCCAACAACTACCTAATACACACAAATCTAAAGGGAGGAATAAGGATATGTACATATAAATATATGGATGAGCGGCATAGGCATGGTACAATAGACGGTATAAGGTACAGTAGATACATATGAGATGAGTAATGTAAGATGTGTTAACATTATTAAAGTGGTATTGTTTAAAGTGACTAGTGAACCATTTATTAAAGTGGCCAGCGATATGAGTCTGCGGCAGCAGCCTCTCTGAGTTAGTGATTGCTGTTTAGCAGTCTGATGGCCTTAAGATAGAAGCTGTTATTCATCTCAGTCTCAGCTTTGATGCACCTGTTCTGGGGTGAACAGGCAGTGGCTCGGGTGGTTGTGGTCCTTGATGATCTTTTTGGCCTTCCTGTGACATCGGGGGTCTTGGAGGGCAGGTAGTTTACCCCCGGTGATGCGCTGTGCAGACCGTACCACCCTCTGGAGAGCCTTGCGGTTGAGGGCGGTGCAGTTGCCATACCAGGCAGTGATACAGCCTGACAGGATGATCGATTGTAGAGCTCCATTTTCCTCCTATAGAGCTCCATTTTTATGGAATGGTCTGCCTACCCATGTGAGAGACGCAGACTCGGTCTCAACCTTTTAAGTCTTTACTGAAGACTCATCTCTTCAGTAGGTCATATGATTGAGTGTAGTCTGGCCCAGGAGTGTGAAGGTGAACGGAAAGGCTTTGGAGCAACGAACCGCCCCTTGCTGTCTCTGCCTGGCCGGTTCCCCTCTCTCCACTGGGATTCTCTGCCTCTAACCCTATTACAGGGGCTGAGTCACTGGCTTACTGGTGCGCTTCCATGCCGTCCCTAGGAAGGGTGTGTCACTTGAGTGGGTTGAGTCACTGACGAGGTCTTCGTGTCTGGGTTGGCGCCCCCCACTTGGGTTGTGCCGTGGCGGAGATCTTAGTGGGCTATACTCAGTGGGCTATAGCCTTGTCTCAGGATGGTAAGTCGGTGGTTGAAGATATCCCTCTAGTGGTGTGGGGGCTGTGCTTTGGCAAAATGGGTGGGGTTATATCCTGCCTGTTTGGGGGTATCATCAGATGGGGCCACAGTGTCTCCTGTCCCCTCCTGTCTCAGCCTCCAGTATTTATGCTGCAGTAGTTTATGTGTCGGGGGGGCTAGGGTCAGTCTGTTATACCTGGAGTATTTCTCCTGTCTTATCCGGTGTCCTGTGTGAACTTAAGTATGCTCTCTCTAATTCTCTCTTTCTCTCTCAGAGGACCTGAGCCCTAGGACCATGCCTCTGGACTACCTGGCATGATGAGTCCTTGCTGTTCCCAGTCCACCTGGCCGTGCTGCTGCTCCAGTTTCAACTGTTCTGCCTGCGGCTATGGAACCCTGACCTGTTCACCGGACGTGCTACCTGTCCCAGACCTGCCGTTTTCAACTCTCTAGAGACAGCAGGAGCGGTAGAGATACTCTCAATGATTGGCTATGAAAAGCCAACTGACATTTACTCCTGAGGTGCTGACTTGTTGCACCCTCGACAACTACTGTGATTATTATTATTTGACCATGCTGGTCATTTATGAACATTTGAACATCTTGGCCATGTTCTGTTATAATCTCCACCCGGCACAGCCAGAAGAGGACTGGCCACCCCTCATAGCCTGGGTCCTCTAGGTTTCTTCCTAGGTTTTGGCCTTTCTAGGGAGTTTTTCCTAGCCATTGTGCTTCTACACCTGCATTGCTTGCTGTTTGGGGTTTTAGGCTGGGTTTCTGTACAGCACTTTGATATATCAGCTGATGTAAGAAGGGCTATATAAATACATTTGATTTCATTTCATGATTGTGCATCTGTAAAACTTTGTAAGGGTTTTAGGTGACAAGCCAAATTTCTTCAGCCTCCTGAGGTTTAAGAGGCGCTGTTGCGGACCGCACCACCCTCTGGAGAGCCTTACGGTTGTGGGCGGTGCAGCTGCCGTACCAGGCTGTGATGCAGTCCGACAGGATGCTCTCAATTGTGCATCTGTAAATGTTTGTGAGGGTTTTAGGTGACAAGCCACATTTCTTCAGCCTCCTGAGGTTGAAGAGGCGCTGTTGCGCCTTCTTCACCACACTGTCTGTGTGCACCATTTCAGTATGTCTGTGATGTGTACGCCGAGGAACTTAAAACTTTCTACCTTCTCCAGTGCTGTCCCGTTGATGTGGATAGGGGGTGCTCCCTCTGCTGTTTCCTGAAGTCCACAATCATCTCAGAAGTCCACAATCATCTTTGTTTTGTTGACGTTGAGTGAGAGGTTGTTTTCCTGACACCACACTCCGAGTGCCCTCACCTCCTCCCTGCAGGCTGTCTCATCGTTGTTGGTAATCAAGCCCACTACTGTCGTGTCATCTGCAAACTTGATGATTGAGTTGGAGGCATGCATGTCCACACAGTCATGGGTGAACAGGGAGTACAGGAGGGGGCTGAGCACGCACCCTTGTGGGGTGGGGAGTGTTGAGGGTCAGCGAAGTGGAGATGTTGTTTCCTACCTTCACCACCTGGGGGCGGCCCGTCAGAAAGTCCAGGACCCAATTGCACAAAGCGGGGTTAAGACTCAGGGCCTCCAGCTTAATGATGAGCTTGGAGGGTGCTATGGTGTTGAATGCTGAGCTGTAGTCAATGTACAGCATTCTTACGTAGGTATTCCTCTTGCCCAGATGGGATAGGGCAGTGTGCAGGCAATTGCATCAATATGTGGACCTGTTGGGGCAGTATGCTAATTGAAGTGGGTCTAAGGTGGCAGGTAAGGTGGAGGTGATATGATCCTTGACTAGCCTCTCTAAGCACTTCTTTATGACAGAAGTCAGTGCTATGGGGCAGAAGTCAATTTAGTTCAGTTACCTTTGCCTTCTTGGGTACAGGAACAATGGTGGCCATCTTGAAGCATGCGGGGACAGCAGACTGAGATAGGGAGCGATTGAATATGTCCATAAACGCACCAGCCAGCTGGTCTGCGCATGCTCTGAGGACACGGCTAGGGATGCCGTCTGGGCCAGCAGCTCTGTGAGGGTTAACACGTTTAAAATGTCTTACGTCGGCCACAGAAAAGGAGAGGCGGGGGCGCGGTCCTTGTTAGTGGGCCGCGACGGTGGCGCTGTATTATCCTCAAAGCGGGCAAAGAAGGTGTTTGTCTGGAAGTGCCGTTGAACTGCTACTCCACTTTGTCCCTATACTGACATTTCGCTTGTTTGATTGCCTTGCGGAGGGAATAACTACACTGTTTATATATTCGGCCATATTCCCAGTCCTCTTTCCATGGTTAAATGCGGTGGTTTGTGATTTCAGTTTTGCGCGAATGCCGCCATCCATCCACAGTTTCTGTTTAGGGTAGGTTTTAATAGTCACAGGGGGTACAACATCTCCAATGCACTTCCTTATAAACTCATAAACAATCTTGAAGCGTGGATTCCAATTGGTCAGACCAGCGTTGAATGATTATAGTCACAGAATGGTTATAGTCAATATGCTGAATATAATTTAGGTAGCCTTGTTCTCAAATTTGCTTTGTTAAAATCCCCAGCTACAATAAATGCAGCCTCAGGATATACCGTTTCCAGTTTACATAGAGTCCAGTGAAGTTCCTTGAGGGCTGTCGTGGTGTCTGCTTGAGGGGGTATATACACAGCTGTGACGATAACTGACGAGAATTCTCTTGGGAGATAATATGGCCGGCATTTGATTGTAAGGAATTCTAGGTCGAGTGAGCAGAAGGACTTGAGTTCCTATATGTTGTTACGATTACACCATGAGTCGTTAATCATGAAGCATACACCCTCGCCCATCTTCTTCCCAGAGAGGTGTTTATCGCTGTCTGCCCGACGCATGAAGAAGTCCGGTGGCTGATCCGACTCCGACAACGTATCCCGAGAGAGCCATGTTTCCGTGAAACAGAGAATGTTACAATCTCTGATGTCTGTCTAGAAGGCAACCCTTGCTTAAATTTCGTCTGCCTTGTTGTCAAGAGAATGGACATTGGCGAGTAGTATACTCGAAAGGGCGGTGTGCACGCCTACCGAGCCTGTCCAGGAGGCCCCTCCGTCTGCCTCTTCAGCGGCGACTTTGTTTTGGGACGGCTTCTGGGATTAGATCCATTGTCCTGGGTGGTGGGCCGAACTAAGGATCCGCTTCGGGAAAGTCGTATTGCTGGTTGTAATGTTGGTAAGTTGATGTCGCTCTTATATACACAATAGTTCTTCCCGGCTGTATGTAATAACACTTAAGATTTTCTGGGCTAACAATGTAAGAAATAATACATTAAAAAAGCTAAATACTGCATAGTTTCCTAAAGACTTGAAGCGAGGCGACCATCTCTGTCGGCGCCTTCTTAGCATCATACGTGTGTGTGTGTGTGTGTGTGTGTGTGTGTGTGTGCGTGTCAACACAGCTGTCAGTAGCTGTGTATGACGCTGTGGGTTTAAACAGGGTCACTTTCCACACCACTGGCAAGCAACACTACTGAATATATACAAAAGTATGTGGACACCCCTTCAAATGAGCGGATTTAGCTATTTCAGCCACACCAGTTGATGACAGATGTATAAAATCGAGTACACAGCCATGAAATCTCCAAAGACATTTGTATAAGCATGTCCTTACTGAAGAGCTCAGTGACTTTCAACGTATCACTGTCATAGGATGCCACCTTTCCAACAAGTCAGTTTGTCAAATTTTTCTTCTGCTAGGGCTTCCCCGGTCAACTGTAAGTGTTGTTATTGTGAAGTGGAGACTCATCATCCGACCTCGGTTCCGACACTCACTACCGGGTTCCAAACTGCCTCTGGAAGCAACGTCAGCACAAGAACTGTCCGTCGGGGAGCTTCATGAAATGGGTTTCCATGGCGGAGCAGCCGCACACAAGCCTGAGGTCACCATGCGCAACGCCAAGTGTCGGCTGGAGTGGTGTAAAACTCGCCGCCATTGGACTCTGGACCAGTGGAAACACATTCTCTGGAGTGATGAATCACGTTTCACCATCTGGCAATCCGACAGACAAATCTGGGTTTGGCGGATGCCAGGAGAACGCTGCCTGCCCCAATGCATAGTGCCAACTGTAAAGTTTGGTGGAGGAGGAATAATGGTCTGGGGTTGTTTTTCATGGTTCAGGCTAAGCCCATTAGTTCCAGTGAAGGGGAATCTCAACGTTACAGCATACAATGACAGTCTAGATGATTCTGTACTTCCAACTTCGTGGCAACAGTTTGGGGAAGGCCCTTTCCTGTTTCAGAATAACAATGCCCCTGTGCACGTAGCTTATGACTATTATATTTTAGTGGATGTTTTGGGAGAATTTTTTTTATGCCATATCTATTTCAACACATTTTACAAGGGGAAAATGTAGAAACATGTATGGGTCAACTGTATGGCCCTGTTGTATTTCTCAGGGCAAATGTGGCCTTTGCTTCCTGTGTATTAACTAGGTTGGTGGCACTTTAATTGGGGAGAACGGGCTCGTAATAACAACTGGAGTGGAATGCTATAAAATACATCAAACACAGGGTTTACAGGTGTTTGATGCCATTCCATTCACTCCGTTCCGGCCATTATTATGAGCCGTCCTCCCTTCAGCAGCCTCCTGTGACAGAATCCTTAGTAGGTGCAACAGTGAAAAAGGAGTCCTTGTTGATGAGAGACAATGATTATTCCCAATCATGGTAGAGACCCCTGGTGTCCAACAGTGATACAGCACACTGACTGGGCCTCTAGGGCTGAAGAGGCCATTATTTCATCTCATGCTCTCCAATTAATTCGCTTTCTGAAGTAAACAACTCCAAATCTGAGTCTTCGGTCGTGTTCATTAGGCAAGAAATGGAAGAAAACATACAAACAGGGTGGGACTCATTTTCAGTTGCAAAATGTTTTTCAATGTTTTCTGACGCGTGCCATAATGAACATGACCCAGCTGTCTTTTGCTTACCTGTGTGTATTCGTGTGTGTCGAACGAGCTGGCTGGGCTTTTTAAACGTCTTGCCACAGTGCTGACAGCTGTTGGTAAATCCACTGCGATCAATATTCTTCTTGTAGTTTCTGGAATTCGAGCTGAGTGGCCTGATGGAAAAAAACAAGTTCCGAGAAACAGAAATCAACGCAATGTGGAAACAGTCTTTGGGTCAGGTTGTTCTTTTGAAACACAATTTAACTGCTGGTCCTCCAAACGAAAAATAGGAAACAGAAAGACGCAGGGAGATAAGAGCACTCAGTACACTTAGTAATGTGTTGCTAAGCAAGCACTTTGGACAACAGTATCAATAAACCTGAGACCCTCTGTGCTACTGTCCCCTCGCTCTCTAACCTCATCTTGATGTGGGTCTTGGTGTGCTCCTTGAGCTGGCCCGCCATCTTGAACTCCTTGCTGCAGGTCTTGCAGGTGTACACCTTGGCCCCAGACAGCTCTTTACGGTGCTCCTCCAGATGCAGCATGAGCTGACTGTGGAGAATGAACTCGTCGCCACACTCTGTACAGATCAGATTCTAGAGGAGGAGAGGGGGAAAGAACAGAGGCGGAGAAAGAGACGAGAAGATGAGGTCACAGACAAGAGGAGGAGGACGGAGAAGAACCCCAATTCAGAAGACATGCATGAGTCGATCATGCATGTGCTTTAGAAAGCTGTCACCTATATAAATTATATGTATTATCATTATGAGGATGGTTGTGACCTGATGTGAAAAAGTACACAGATATTTATTGATTAATTGAATTAATAAGTTAATTAAAAGTAGTAGCCACCAGCTACAAATTACATTTTAACCTTCGATAAACCATATTTCCCAGCAGATAGAAGACAATCACATTTTTTAAATTACATGTTTGAATGAGTTCAATCACATTTCTTTAATTAACCTTTATTTAACTAGGCAAGTCAGTTAAGAACAAATTCTTCTTTACAATGACGGCCTACCAGGGAACAGTGGGTTAACTGTCTTGTTCAGGGGGCATTATTTACCTTGTCAGCTAAGGGATTCGATCCAGCAACCTTTCGGTTACTGGCCCAACGCTCTAACCACTAGGCTACCTGCCGCCCCATTTCACTGATTGACTGACCTCCTCCTTCTCATGCAGCATGATATGGGACTTGAGACTGGCCACGCGGGAGAACTTCTTGTGGCACACCGGGCAGGTGGGGTTGGAGGTGGCGTGTGTGGACTTGTGGAGCGTGAGGTTGAACTCCACGTTAAACGTCTGGGCACACTGGTCGCACCGGTGAGGCTGGAAGGGGAAAAAGAGAGAAAAGACAGTGAGTGAGTAAGTGAGCGAGTGTACGCAAGTGAGTGACTGTGTGGGCTGCAGGTAGCCTAGTGGTTAAGAGTGTTGGGCCAGTAACCGAAAGGTCGCTGATTCGAATCACCAAGCAGAGCAAGTGAAAAATCTGGCAATGTGCCTTTGCAAGGCACTTAACCCTTATTGATCCCGTATGTCACTCTGGATAGGACCGTCTGCTAAATGACTTAAAAGTTTTTAAAAATGTGACTGAGTAACTGAGTCCTACAATAACAAATAGTCCGGACAGTATATTTTCTCTCTTGTTATAATTTTCAGGCAAATGTCAGTTGGTCTGCTTGGCTGAAGGTCTTATTTCCAGGGTATATTTTCTAATATACTTATTTCTTCAATAACTCTTGTCAGTTGCATTTGCTCTCTAGTGGCACTACATTTCCCTCATACACTGGGCTATTTGTCTTAAGAGGATGTTCCCTCTGTCTGTTTGCTCACTGGCCTGCAAAGAGGCTCTCCCACTCTGACTGCTGAATAATGAATAGTAAACACAAACTTAAATCTACTCGCACTGTATCTCTGTGGACAAGCTACAACTGTCGTCTGAGGACAACTCATCCGTGTGTCGGGCAGGAACATCAATAAAAGGACTAGGCCTATATGCTGGTACTTTTTTGGGGTTCTTCACCTTCATCAACAATGGATGTAACATATATCTAGTGTTTTCACATCCGGCACACCATTCATACATATACATAATGAGTTATGTGAATGAAGTACATTTCTATCCATATCAAATGAGATCATTAAGGTAGGTCTGTACTAGCCCGGTCCCAGATGGGTTTATGCCTTTGCTTACTCCATTGTCATTGTCAAGCTAAACATTGGCATGACAATTCCATAAGGCGTTGGCAAAAGAGCAGAAAGAGACTGGCACCCAGGCTAGGTCTGTCCTCGTCTGGCCCTTTGCGCTGTGCTTGCCTTGTCGTTAGCCTCATGGTCGCGCTGGTGCCTCTGTAGCTGGCTCTCAGTAGTGAAGCTCTGAGAGCAGACAGTGCACTTGTTGTCCTTGGAATCCCCATGGCTGTAGTCCTGCTTGGCTCCAGATATACCCTCTGTTGACAAAAAGAGAGAGGGAGACAAAGACATTATATTACCATCATATTACCATGGTGCTCATAATTAGGTTACTTAAACGGTATCTGCAATTTCCCTAATGCTTTGGTCCACCAGCCTATTTCCCAGCAGATTCAAGACAGTAAAATATTAGGTTCAAGACAGTAAAATATTAGGTTTAGGGTTTGCAGGGTTTTCCCCAGGATTTTTTTAACAGGGTTGTGCTGCTAAGTCTGGCAACGGGTGGCCCGGGGGGGGGCGCGCATTTGAACATCTGCAACTGCCATTTCATGTAATCTAGAGAAAATAATGGCCTTATATGATAACACAGTTTAAAAATATATATTTAAATAGTGTGGCAGCCAGTCCACAAGGTGTCACAGCGCCTCTTACATTATTTGGGGAAAACCCTGGGTTAGTATGATTGATGTGTGGAAAGGAGATATGTAGAACTAAACTAATCCAAATAACAAGCAGCCAAGCAATGGAATAGCCCTAATAAATCACATTTTATTGTAATTTTCATATTTAAACTAAAAAGAAGGTTAAGACCCAGAGACAGTGCATCCACTAATATGTTTTGGCCTATTATGCTAGCCTTTATCTGGTAGCCAAATCAGGTAATGGGCAGGCCTACATGGGGTAACAGATACGAGCCTGTCCCAAATCACTACCAACCCCTTCCCCTTGGTACTAGCCTAATCTTTCAATGTTTGCAAATCTGAAGGGTCTGGATAGGTAGGCTACGCAGTGCAGTGGTGATGCTACCACCATAATGATACACCTGATCAGGTCAGGCTGACCTTACAGATCTGCAAACATTGAAGGATTAGGGCCAGGAGCAAATAGGGAGTTCAGTTTCAATAGTGTGCACAATGCTCAAAATGATTTGTTCTTTACGTCTATGAAATTAGTGAACACCAGGGGCCACATGAAATGTCAGGGGCCGAATTTGAATATCAGGGGGACTAGTTCTTTCTGGATTGGGCCTACTTTTTATGACAACTGTTGCGATCTCATAATTGCACTTCACTTGGTCATATTGTATATATGTATAGGCCTGTATATTTTCTGTAACTACTACATGTGCCCAGCTCATTGATAGAAAATTAGAGGTACACAAGTTGTTTTTGAAATAGGTAGCTGTAATTATATCCACAGCCATTGCGCATGTTGCGTGTAATGGTCATATGTCGTGGTGGTAGTAGGCTACAGCATCACGTGACTCCAAGTTTACTGTGACATGTTTGCGCATAAAAGGGTTTCCACCGCAATTGACCAAAGAAATATCCCACCTTGTCTAACATATTTTGTTTTGTCGACATTGATTTTGAACCATGTGTCTGAAGGTACGAACTCTGCCTTCCTGGCGTGCCCGGAGAGCAAATCAAGTGCACTATAGGCCCAATGCTGACCAATCGGATGGCTAAGATTCCCGTGTCGCAGTAACATAGCAGGTGTAAAAGTAAGCTACAGAAAAGTCAATACTGTGAGATTTCAAAAACTTTTAAAGCCATTACTAGAGACTGTCAACGAATACATCAAAGAGCTGCCGTTTTTACGAGTGAGTCCTTGTTTTTACTCCGCACTGTCAACAACTTTTGTTCAACACTTTTAAAAGCCATAAAACGTGGGTTCTTCCTACTTCCACTCGCGCTACAACCAGCACTGAGTTGTAATGAGTAGGAAATTGTATCGATAGGCTTGCATTATTATTAGCAGCTTGGGTCTTTAATTATTTTTCTATATCAAGGAATATTTCACTTTCTCTGTTCATAGGAGTAACATGAATTTGTGCATGACGCAGAAATAATGCAGTGCGACTCGAGTTTCACAATCAACTGGAAGACTGTCACTTTTTGGTCAGTGTCAGAGGTGGAAAGGGAGAGTGGCGGGAAGTTGAGAGGCAGACCCTCAGTCTTCTGCCCTCTCTCTCCACTGAGACTGACCAGATGCAGGCACCATCAGCCCAGTAAAATAAAAAGCAAATTACTTAAGTGTATGCTCACTCAACTGTACCTCACAAGTAATACAACTGACTATTACCAGTGTGATCCTATAGCTTACCTCATATATATATTTTTTAATGGTCCAAAGAAGGCATTGGCAGGGCAATTCAAGCAATGCAGTGATAATGTATTGGGCCTATAGGCTAGAGCACAAACCTCATTGCTACAGTACTGTTTTTATTAGGTTAATGTTGCATAGGCTTGCTTTTTTAAGTCATGTTCAAAACAAATCTGAGTGGTAGATCTCGCCTTGCATTTTAACTCTGAAAAGGTTGGTGACCACTACACTAAACAAACCCACTGAATATTCCTGGGGTGTAATCATCACGCCAAACGTTTGAACGAGAACTAGCGTTTCTATTGGACCGGTTCAGCAAATAGGGATGGACCTACCTGAATCTGACCAATAGAAACGCTAGTTTTCTAGGAGTAATGATTACACACCCGATGGCCTAGCTGGTAGAACATACTGTACGCTAGCTAGTTCCTTAGACGAGTTAGTAGGCTGTCATAAAACTAAACATGGAAGAATTATCTGATACTATAGCTAGCTCGTCTAACTAACGTTACTATTCTTAAGACACTAGCTAGCTAACTACCAATTGACTTAATTCTGGCATAGGGATAGTCTTCGTTTTTTTTTTTTTGTATTACAGCCGTATCTCGCTGGCAACGCGTTAGTTAGCTATCGGATGGCAACAAACTTTAACTTAGCCACATGCATAAAACCCATTCTCTTCTGATCACTCGACTTGGCTGCTAACTAGCTAAACTAATGTTAGTTAACTAGTTAGCTAGTTAGCAGTAGTAGTTATAACTCGCTAATGTTGCTATCGAGCTGCAGCGAACGGAGACTGGATGGTGAAACACTCCACTTTCTTGATGGTTTGGCTAGCGAGTGACATCTAGTTAGCGGTCTTCTCGCACACAAAAAATAAAAACAAAGGTTAGCCAACTGCCTAGCACCAACATGCTAACACACGAGTCAGAAAAACACATCGAACTAACGTTACTTAGCCAAATTGTCTATATTTGACAGGACTCTACGGGAACTATTGCCTCACTGAAGTGTAAATTAGACTAAATCTGGATAAGTAGAGCCACCGAAATGTTATTAATATCATTCCGCCTCAATCACTACTTTACAGTACAAAGCAATGGACACCCGGAATACTATATCCGGGGACTATATACACTATATTCAAGTGAGTTTATCTCAGCTACGCAGCAGCTTGTCCATTCATTACGAACTTGTGTAAACAGCATGGTTGCTGCCTTTTTTTATTCGTGACATTTTGGGACTGATTACCTGTTCCGTCGTTGGTTTTATCCCTCAGTTTGCGAGGCCGGCCCCGCGGCATAGTTCCAGGTTTCAGGGCGGGTGTACTGTGAACGATTTGGGTTTCAAAATGGCGACTGCCTCACGACGAGCACTTCGCGAACACATGAACTCTTCAGTGCGGTAGTAGTGCACGTCTAGCTAGGCTACTTGTTGTGAGGTTCCGATGCATGGAGGAGGGAGACATCTAGCGTATATGGATATGCATTGTCTCAAGGAGGAGTGTCATCAAATTCTTAATAAGAATAGGGAATAAAGTCTATTTTTTTCTTTATTTTTTAAGAACTGGTTCAGTAATCATATCCTGCTTGTGAGTCAACTTTTTAATGCAGAAGGATTGTTACTCAATTATGAGTCATTTTTTTTTATCTCCTTACAATATCCTGGCTACACCTACAGAGTTCGCCATAGTCTTTGATGCTATTCCATCTGGAACTCTCATGTTGTTTAGAGGTGTAACCAGACCTCACCTTCTTGACCTACCCTCGCTTGATCCTGTTGACTCTCCAATAGGGAAAATATGTTTCTCCTTGCTCACTCAGAACAACAGATCTATACCTGCGTAATTTCAAAGGGATATTGTATCCATTCCTTATGTCACAAGTTACTGGAATACATTGGTCACTAATATCTGTTGGGAAAAAGTTGGGTTATTACCACACAAATATTTGCTTGTTAACAAGGTCAAAGAGGTCTCTTTCAGAATGATCCATAAGTATTACCCTGCGAATCATTACCTGAAGAAACTCAAAAAAGACATTAACATTGATTGTACTTTTTGTGTTGAGCATCCAGAAACAGTTTCACATTTATTTTGGCATTGTCTACATGTAAAACAATTATGGAAAGACATTCACAGTTTTATAATTGTTAATATTCTTGATGACTTTTGTTTGTTTTGGGAGAATGTGCTGCTCGGTTTCCTTTACTATAATAAAGATTAAGAAACACAATTTTACCTCAATCTAATTGTGCTAATGGCAAAATGTAATATTCATAAATGTAAATTCACTAATAAAAAAAACACTTCTGTGTTTTCTATAAGGAATTCGAGCAGTACATTAAGACCATTCAACATTCTTCTAATAAGAAAGCTGTAAAAACAATCAATATGTGTGTTTCTTTTAAGGTCTTTGTATAATCTGTAATTTGTTATCATTGTCTATTTGTGTACTTCTTGTATGTATACAGACTATTCTACATTATTTAAAAAATTATAATAATAAAAAAGAAATAGACTGTAAAAGGAAAGGGGAAAGTCATCGATCACGTGACACCATTCAAATCTAAATCAAATTGGATTTGTCACATGCGCTGAATACAACTGGTGTATACTTTTAAGAGAGAAAAAATAATAAAGTAATTTTTTTTCATGTCCAATGACAGCATATAATTAGGACTTTTATAAAGTAGGCACAATTCCTGCTCAAAATCATGCAAGAAAAAGCAAGGATAGGCTACTATAGGATGGGGGGAAAGCAACATTGAAGCATTAATACATGTTTTAAGATGTATTATCCTCCTGTAGGCTAATGTGGTCTAGGCCTACCTGTTCCTGTGCCATGATTATGGCATTGGACATGTTATCCTCATAGGATTGTGGGCTACATAGTTTCCGTGATGCAGTACATGTAATCTCAATTCAATTTTATGTAGAATGTGATGAGCTTCAGAACTAAAATGCATAGCCTATAGGCTTAATCTTCTCACTTTAATAAGGTATCCCTAAACCCTGTTTACTGCATATACTGTATATAAAACACTGATATGCATCACTGACTGTACCCTAACTTGTGATGCAAAGATTTACCAAATATGATTGTGACCTTTCATGTATATAAGGCTATAAATTCGATCTGCTTTGATAACAGAGTGACAGATTCGCTTTATCAAGCATGTCTCAGATAAACGTATGGTCCTGCACGTAAACTATTTGCCTTATCCTGGCATAGGTCTCATAGGTCTACTCTAAAACCTGTATGGCAAGTCTATCACTGCACAGAGGGAGGGAATCGTCCCAGCAGGCAGCATCACTACACAGACGTTTGGGATCCTCCCAACAGCCACCGTCCCTGGGAAGAGGGAAGGGATCCCCCAACAGGCAGCATCACTGTGTAGAGGGAGTGGATCCTCCCAACAATCATCGTCCCTGTTCAGAGGAAAGGGATCCTTCCAGCAGCTGGCATTGTCACTGCACAGAGGGAGGAGATCATCCCAACTGACAGCATCACTCCACAGATGGAGGCAGCCAACAAGCATCACTGTACATAGTCCCTGTTAAGGATGGGATCCTCCCAACAGGCGTTGTCCCTGGTCAGAGGGAGAGGATCCTCCCAGCAGCCAGTATTCCTGTGCCGAGGGAGGGGAACCTCCATACAGACAGCATCACTGCAGAGGCAGGGAATCCTCCCAATATGCATCAACCCTGCGAAGAGGGAGGGGATCCTCCTTACTGGCAGTATCACTGCGCAGAGGGAGGAGATCCTCCCAGCAGCCAGCATCCCCTGTGAAGAGGGAGGGGATCCCTTCAACAAGCATCATACAGTGAGGGAAAAAAGTATTTGATCCCCTGCTGATTTTGTACGTTTGCCCACTGACAAAGAAATGATCAGTCTATAATTTTAATGGTAGGTTTATTTGAACAGTGAGAGACAGAATAACAAGAAAAAAATCCAGAAAAACATATTTGCATTTTAATGAGGGAAATAAGTATTTGACCCCTCTGCAAAACATGACTTAGTACTTGGTGGCAAAACCCTTGTTGGCAATCACAGAGGTCAGATGTTTCTTGTTTGACGGTGGAGGTGGTGTTTTTAGAGACTTCCGGTTTGGAGCGAGCAGTCGCACTTTGCTTCGCTCCACAGGTAATATTACACTTCATTACATTACAACGGTTTGATTTGTTTGATCTGAGCAATTTTTCTTAGCTAGCTACATAGCCATCTTTGTATCAAAGATAATTGTGTAGTTTAGAGTAATTAGAGTATTATCGAGGTTAGCTATTTTTGTCCTAACGTAGTCAACACTGCTAGCTAGCTAGTCAACACTGCTAGCTAGCCAACTAGCTAACTTCTACCGACTAGCAGCACTGTAGAAACTATTACATTACAACGGAACGACTTGATTAGTTTAGTGTTAGTGTTAGTTAGCTAGCTACATAGTTGTCTTTGCTGTCTTTGTATCTAAGATAATTGTGTAGTTTAGAGTAATTATCGAGGTTAGCTAGCCAGCCGCGACGCGACGCCTTGTCCAGACTCCAGACTTAGTCAACACACCTAGTCATCAAACCCACTGCTAGCTAGCCAACCGTTACCGACTAGCAGCGCTGTAGATACTAATACATTACAACGGAACGATTTGACTAGTGCAGTGTTAGCTAGCTAGCTACATAGTTGTCTTTGTCATAGCTTGATAATTGTGTAGTTTAGTAATTATCGAGGTTAGCTAGCCAGCTATTTCCGTCCCCCGCGACGCCATTTTTCCAAAAGTAGCCAACTATTACCGACGAGCAGCACTGTAGAAACTAAATACATTACAAAGGAACGTCTTGATTAGTGTTATGTTGGCTAGCTACAAAGTTGCTTTTGTATCATGACAAGGTGCAGTACTGAAACTATCGAGGTTACCTAGCCAGCTACACGTTCTAACAAAGTCAACAACGCAGCCACTGCTAGCTAGCCTACTCCGCCAGCCAGCAGTACTGTATCATTTTCGTCATTTTAGTCAATAACATTTTTGCAACGTAAGCTTAACTTTCTGAACATTCCAGATGTGTAGTCCACTTGTCATTCCAATCTCCTTTGCATTAGCGTAGCCTCTTCTGTAGCTTGTCAACTATGTGTCTGTCTATCCCTGTTCTCTCCCCTCTGCACAGGCCATACAAACGCTTCACACCACGTGGCCGCTGCCACTCTAACCTGGTGGTCCCAGCGCGCACGACCCACGTGGAGTTCCAGGTCTCCGGCAGCCTCTGGAACTGCCGGTCTGCGGCCAACAAGGCTGAGTTCATCTCAGCCTATGCTACCCTCCAGTCCCTAGACTTCCTGGCGCTGACAGAAACATGGATTACCACAGATAACACTGCTACTCCTACTGCTCTCTCCTCGTCTGCCCACGTGTTCTCGCATACCCCTAGAGCATCGAGCCAGCGGGGTGGTGGCACTGGAATCCTCATCTCTCCCAAGTGGACATTCTCACTTTCTCCCCTGACCCATCTGTCTATCTCCTCATTTGAATTCCATGCTGTCACAGTTACCAGCCCTTTCAAGCTTAACATCCTTATCATTTATTGCCCTCCAGGTTCCCTTGGAGAGTTCATCAATGAGCTTGACGCCTTGATAAGTTCCTTTCCTGAGGATGGCTCACCTCTCACAGTTCTGGGTGACTTTAACCTCCCCACGTCTACCTTTGACTCATTCCTCTCTGCCTCCTTCTTTCCACTCCTCTCCTCTTTTGACCTCACCCTCTCACCTTCCCCCCCTACTCACAAGGCAGGCAATACGCTTGACCTCATCTTTACTAGATGCTGTTCTTCCACTAATCTCATTGCAACTCCCCTCCAAGTCTCCGACCACTACCTTGTATCCTTTTCCCTCTCGCTCTCATCCAACACTTCTCACTCTGCCCCTACTCGGATGGTATTTGCGCCGTCCCAACCTTCGCTCTCTCTCTCCCGCTACTCTCTCCTCTTCCATCCTATCATCTCTTCCCTCTGCTCAAACCTTCTCCAACCTATCTCCTGATTCTGCCTCCTCAACCCTCCTCTCCTCCCTTTCTGCATCCTTTGATTTTCTCTGTCCCCTATCCTCCAGGCCGGCTCTGTCCTCCCCTCCTGCTCCGTGGCTCGACGACTCACTGCGAGCTCACAGAACAGGGCTCCGGGCAGCCGAGCGGAAATGGAGGAAAACTCGCCTCCCTGCGGACCTGGCATCCTTTCACTCCCTCCTCTCTACATTCTCCTCTTCTGTCTCTGCTGCTAAAGCCACTTTCTACCACTCTAAATCCCAAGCATCTGCCTCTAACCCTAGGAAGCTCTTTGCTACCTTCTCCTCCCTCCTGAATCCTCCTCCCCCTCCCCCCCCTCCTCCCTCTCTGCAGATGACTTCGTCAACCATTTTGAAAAGAAGGCTGACGATATCCGATCCTCGTTTGCTAAGTCAAACGACACCGCTGGTCCTGCTCACACTGCCCTACCCTGTGCTTTGACCTCTTTCTCCCCTCTCTCTCCAGATGAAATCTCGCGTCTTGTGACGGCCGGCCGCAGACCAGTATCCCTTCTTTCTTTTCTCTCCAAAACTCTTGAACGTGCCGTCCTTAGCCAGCTCTCCTGCTATCTCTCTCAGAATGACCTTCTTGATCCTAATCAGTCAGGTTTCAAGACTGGGCATTCAACTGAGACCGCTCTTCTCTGTGTCACGGAGGCTCTCCGCACTGCTAAAGCTAACTCTCTCTCCTCTGCTCTCATCCTTCTAGACCTATCTGCTGCCTTTGATACTGTGAACCATCAGATCCTCCTCTCCACCCTCTCCGAGTTGGGCATCTCCGGCGCGGCCCACGCTTGGATTGCGTCCTACCTGACAGGTCGCTCCTACCAGGTGGCGTGGCGAGAATCTGTCTCCGCACCACGCGCTCTCCCCACTGGTGTCCCCCAGGGCTCTGTTCTAGGCCCTCTCCTATTCTCGCTATACACCAAGTCACTTGGCTCTGTCATATCCTCACATGGTCTCTCCTATCATTGCTATGCAGACGACACACAATTAATCTTCTCCTTTCCCCCTTCTGATAACCAGGCGGCGAATCGCATCTCTGCATGTCTGGCAGACATATCAGTGTGGATGACGGATCACCACCTCAAGCTGAACCTCGGCAAGACGGAGCTGCTCTTCCTCCCGGGGAAGGACTGCCCGTTCCATGATCTCGCCATCACGGTTGACAACTCCCTTGTGTCCTCCTCCAAGAGTGCTAAGAACCTTGGCGTGATCCTGGACAACACCCTGTCGTTCTCCGATAACATCAAGGCGGTGACCCGATCCTGTAGGTTCATGCTCTACAACATTCGCAGAGTACGACCCTGCCTCACACAGGAAGCGACGCAGGTCCTAATCCAGGCACTTGTCATCTCCCGTCTGGATTACTGCAACTCGCTGTTGGCTGGGCTCCCTGCCTGTGCCATTAAACCCCTACAACTCATCCAGAACGCCGCAGCCCGTCTGGTGTTCAACCTTCCCAAGTTCTCTCACGTCACCCCGCTCCTCCGCTCTCTCCACTGGCTTCCAGTTGAAGCTCGCATCCGCTACAAGACCATGGTGCTTGCCTACGGAGCTGTGAGGGGAACGGCACCTCCGTAACTTCAGGCTCTGATCAGGCCCTACACACAAACAAGGGCACTGCGTTCATCCACCTCTGGCCTGCTCGCCTCCCTACCTCTGAGGAAGCACAGTTCCCGCTCAGCCCAGTCAAAACTGTTCGCTGCTCTGGCACCCCAATGGTGGAACAAGCTCTCTCACGACGCCAGGACAGCGGAGTCAATCACCACCTTCCGGAGACACCTGAAACCCCACCTCTTTAAGGAATACCTGGGATAGGATAAAGTAATCCTTCTAACCCCCCCCTTAAAAGATTTAGATGCACTATTGTAAAGTGGTTGTTCCACTGGATATCATAAGGTGAATGCACCAATTTGTAAGTCGCTCTGGATAAGAGCGTCTGCTAAATGACTTAAATGTAAATGTAAATGTAGTTGGCCACCAGGTTTGCACACATCTCAGGAGGGATTTTGTCCCACTCCTCTTTGCAGATCTTCTCCAAGCCATTAAGGTTTCGAGGCTGACGTTTGGCAACTCAAACCTTCAGCTCTCTCCACAGATTTTCTATGGGATTAAGGTCTGGAGACTGGCTAGGCCACTCCAGAACCTTAATGTGCTTGTATATGTATATGTATATGTGCTTGCTTGAGCAGGGGGACCTTGCGGGCGCTGCAGGATTTCAGTCCTTCACGGCGTAGTGTGTTACCAATTGTTTTCTTGGTGACTATGGTCCCAGCTGCCTTGAGATCATTGACAAGATCCTCCCGTGTAGTTCTGGGCTGATTCCTCACCATTCTCATTAGAGGTCGACCGATTAATCAGAATGGCAGTTCATTGCGAACTGTGTGAAGTCCATTTATTCCTAACAAAGGCCGTAATTAACTTGCCAGAATTGTACATAATTATGACATAACATTGAAGGTTGTACAATGTAACAGCAATATTTAGACTTAGGGATGCCATCCGTTAGATAAAATACGGAACGGTTCCGTATTTCAATGAAATAATAAACGTTTTGTTTTCGAAATTATAGTTTCCGGATTCAACCATTTTAATGAACAAAGGCTCGTATTTCTGTGTGTTATTATGTTATAATTAAGTCTATGATTTGATAGAGCAGTCTGACTGAGCAATGGTAGGCACCAGCAGGCTCATCAGCATTCATTCAAACAGCACTTTCGTGCTTTTGCCAGCAGCTCTTCGCAATGCTTCAAGCATTGCGCTGTTAATGACTTCAAGCCTATCAACTCCCGAGATTAGGCTGGTGTAACCGATGTGAAACGGCTAGCTAGTTAGCGGGGTGCACGCTAATAGCGTTTCAAACGTCACTCGCTCTGTGACTTGGAGTAGTTGTTCGCCTTGCTCTGCATGGGTAACGCTGCTTCGAGGGTGGCTGTTGTCGATGTGTTCCTGGTTTGAGCCCAGGTAGGAGCAAGGAGAGGGACCGAAGCTATACTGTTACACTGGCAATACTAAAGTGCCTATAAGAACATCCAATAGTCAAAGGTATATGAAATACAAATCGTATAGTGAGAAATAGTCCTATAATTCCTATAATAACTGCAACTTAAAACTTCTTACCTGGGAATATTGAAGACTCATGTTAAAAGGAACCACCAGCTTTCATATGTTCTCATGTTCTGAGCAAGGAACTTAAACGTTAGCTTTTTTTACATGGCACATATTGCACTTTTACTTTCTTCTCCAACACTTTGTTTTTGCATTATTTAAACCAAATTGAACATGTTTCATTATTTATTTGAGGCTAAATTGATTTTATCAATATATTATATTAAGTTAAAATAAGTGTTCATTCAGTATTGTTGTAATTGTCATTATTACAAATAAAAAAAAGTAAAAAAATCGGCTTTTCTTGGTCCTCCAATAATCGGTATCGGCGTTGAAAAATCATAATCAGTCGACAGTTCTCATGATCATCGCAACTCCACGAGGTGAGATCTTGCGTGGAGCCCCAGGCCGAGGGAGATTGACAATTCTTTTGTGTTTCTTCCATTTGCGAATAATTGCACCAACTGTTGTCACCTTCTCACCAAGCTGCTTGGCGATGGTCTTGTAGCCCATTCCAGCCTTGTGTGTAGGTCTACAATCTTGTCCCTGACATCCTTGGAGAGCTCTTTGGTCTTGGCCATGGTGGAGAGTTTGGAATCTGATTGATTGATTGCTTCTGTGGACAGGTGTCTTTTTACAGTTAACAAACTGAGATTAGGAGCATTCCCTTTAAGAGTGTGCTCAGTTCGTTACCTGTATAAAAGACACCTGGGAGCCAGAAATCTTTCTGATTGAGAGGGGGTCAAATACTTATTTCCCTCATTAAAATGCAAATAAATGTATAATATTTTTGACATGCGTTTTTCTGGATTTTTTGTTGTTGTTATTCTGTCTCTCACTGTTCAAATAAACCTACCATTAAAATTATAGACTGATCATTTCTTTGTCAGTGGGCAAACGTACAAAATCAGCATGGGATCAAATACTTTTTTCCCCTCACTGTAAATCCACCACCTCCCATCATCACCATGGTTTGACCAGTGTGTGATGCTGGAATGAATACTCCACATGGAGATTTCTATTCCAGGAGAAAAGGTAGTTTAATCTTGAGCTAACAGACATTTTGCACTGTTTTGCTATGGCTGTATTCAAATCAAATCAAATTGTATTGGTCACATACACATGGTTAGCAGATGTTATTGCGAGTGTAGCGAAATGCTTGTGCTTCTAGTTCCGACAGTGCAGCAATATCTACAAATCTAAGTAAAGGAATGGAATAAGAATATATACATATAAATATATGAATGAGCAATGACAGAGTGGCATAGGCAAGATGGAATAGATGGTATAAAATACAATATATACATATGAGATGAGTAATGCAAGATATGTAGACATTATTAAAGTGGCATTATTATAGTGACTAGTGTTCCATTTATTAAAGTGGCCAATGATTTTAAGCCTGTATGTAGGCAGCAGCCTCTCTGTGTTAGTGATAGCTGTTTAACAGTCTGATGGCCTTGAGATAGAAGCTGTTTTTCAGTCTCTCGGTCCCAACTTTGATGCACCTGTACTGACCTCACCTTCTGGATGGTAGCGGGATGAACAGGCAGTGGCTCGGCTGGTTGTTGTCCTTGATCTTTTTGGCCTTCTTGTGACATCGGGTGCTGTAGGTGTCTTGGGGGGCAGGTAGTTTGCCTCCGGTGATGTGTTGTGCGGACCGCACCACCCTCTGGAGAGCCTTACGGTTGTGGGCGGTACAGTTGCCGTACCAGGCGGTGATGCAGTCCGACAGGATGCTCTCAATTGTGCATCTGTAAATGTTTGTGAGGGTTTTAGGTGACAAGCCACATTTCTTCAGAGATGTTTTTTCCTATCTTCACCACCTGGGGGCGGCCCGTCAGGAAGTCCAGGACCCAATTGCACAGGGCGGGGTTGAGGTGAAAAATCTGTCAATGTGCCCTAGAGCAAGGCACTTCACCCTAATCGCTCTGGATAAGAGTGTCAGAGCCTTGGGAAACTGCAAAATGTGTCCCCCCAGAAAGCTAGGCCTTTGACTTTCACCTGGAATTGTTTATTTATGTCTGAGAAAAAATATATATTTTCAAACCATATCATCTAGTATATAATGAAAGTATAATAAATCATACACAGATATGATGATATGATTGTAAATTCATGACGTGAAAGACCAAGCCATTTCATACTTTATAATATGTCTATATATAGATCAGTTTTAGGAACATCTACCCCAAATATTAGGCTTCTCATTTTGAATCCACAGGTGACACCTTGTGTGACCACACGGTCTCTCTGAGACCTGGCACAGTAAAATAGGTTTCAAAAGAAACTGGCTATAGGGGTATACTACAAAAGAAACTAGATTTCCGCAGGCGTTTATAAAGCTAGCCAGCTTCATGTAGCTTCACATTCCCGCTCAGGCTTCATCTGTACTACAACTGTGGATATTGCTCTTCTGCCTGCCGCTTGTAACTGTCCGCGCATGTCGCACGTGGCTGGTCGAACGCCGATTGCTGCCCTACACAATATAAATATAATTACTGTTGCGATGCATAATTGCAATGGTTTACTGTTGTGATGCATAGTTGCCATGGTAATTTGCAATATCCAGTCAATGAGCATTATGGACAATGTACTAATACTGCAGATTCAAAATTGGCCTACAAATGCTTACAACATTCTCATTATGACAGCATTATCTCCCAAAGCAACTATGGCATTCCAAACACAAAAATTATTGAAATATTAGGTTTTTTATTTAACCTTCATTTTATCAGGGAGTCATACTGAGATCAAGGTCTCTTTTACAGATGAGCCCTGAATTAAATCAATTACAGAAAATACACGCATCAAAATATCAATACAAAATGCAAGCAAAAAGAAAAACATGGTCATAAAAAACAAACACGTTCATCAGTAATAAGGTCCTCAAATCTAAAAACATTTTGAAGATTGTTCCACAAATAAGGTGCAAGAAAACTACAAGCTGATTTTCCTAACTCAGTAGAGACCAAAGGAATTTCCAGAATTAGCCATCCCTGAGACGTTGTGTGGTAACTCCTACTGTATGTCCAAAGTTTAGTAATGATGAGTGGGATTTTGTAAAAGGGCTTTATTTTAAACACAGCAATGTATCAACCTAAGTGACATCAGAGGGCCAACCAACTTTCTGGTAGAGAATGCAGTGATGAGTACTAAAATTGTTGCCCATAATAAAGCACAGAGTGCTATGATAAACTGCATCTAATGGCTTTAATGAAGTGGCAGCTGCATTCATATAGATGGTGTCGCCATTTTTATTTATCCAGACAAATCAGTTAAGAACACATTCTTATTTTCAATGACAGCATAGGAACAGTGGGCTAACTTGTTCAGTGACAGAACAACAGATTTTTACCTTGTCAGCTCAGGGATTTGATCTTGCAACCTTTTGTTACTAGTCAAACACTCTAACCACTAGGCTACCTGCCGCCCCAATAGTCTAGGACCGATAGGAACGTCAACTGAATAATCTGCTTTCAACTATTTCTATTTCTATAGAAGCCCGTTTTTATTCTCAGCTTCTTAACTAACTTATCAATATGCTTTTAAAAAGACAGCTTTTCGTCTATCCAGACACCCAGATATTTGTAATCACAGACACAATCAATATGGACACCATCCAAAGTACATATGCTTAAATCATCAGACTTGTTTTTTGGTGCTCTAGAGAACAACATATACTTAGTTTTACCTGCCCTCAGTACAAGTCCAGATTATGATTTTTACAGACAAGTCAATATTGTTAATGTTAACAGTAAAAAGTACAGGACCAAGAATCAACCCCTGAGGGACACCTTTCGTAATATCCTGGAAAGCTGATCTAATACCCTCAGTAGCTGTTCTGTCAGTCAAAAAACTCTGAATAAGCAGTGAATAATCAACAGTATCAAAAGCCTTTGACAGGTCAATGAAGAGGGCAGCACAATGTTGCCTTTTATCCATACAGTTAACCACATCATGTATAGCCAGGGATGCAGCTATGAGTAGTGCTATGACCTGTTCTAAAACTGACTGATGTACATTTAGAATACTTTTCAAAGATAAGAAAGATCTTAGCTAAGAATTAATCAAGGATTCTAATATTTTAGCTAGGCAAGAAACTTTAGAAATAAGCCAATTAATTAGTTAGGTCACAAGGGTCACCACCTTTGTGAAGGGGGAGTACAAACCTTGAGGATAGTACTAGATATTATCGTCAGATTAAAAATATGGGTTAATGATTCAGCATTCGGGGGGTTAATAGCTGCAGCAAAAATGGATCAAGCATATCATCTGCAGTGGATTTTTTTTACATCAATCTTAAGCAAGGAATATAGCAAATCACAGATAGTAAATTGTTGAAATGAAAACAAAGATTCATTACAAGTTGAACCTTCAAGTCAGCTAGAGGCTGGCAGAGGGAAGAGCAGTCAATTGACTGACCAGGGTCAATTAAACCAAAGTTTACCTCAAATTAAAAGTTCATAAAAAATTATGATTAAAAGCATCACTTATCCCATTCTTCTCAGTTATGATGTCAGAGTCAGACAGAACTTGCTTAGGCAGGGAAAAAGAGTAATCTATGCTTCGGTACATTTACTATTTTTCAAAATTTTGAAGAATCACCAGCAGAGTGGGAGATAGAGCTTTAAAAGTAGCTTGATTTAGCTTTATTAAACAGCTTGATTTAGCTTTATTAAACAAGATTGTACATCTGTTTCTCAATTGTCGGAAAGATTGCCGGTCCACTACAGACTCACTTTTCTTTGCTTAGCTCCATGCCTGATTTCTCCTCTGAATGAGCTCAGATAATTCAGAAGAAAACCAGGGTTTTGATCTATCTTTGACTTTGAATTGTTTAAATGAGGCATGTTTATCCGCCCGAGAAATACATATGGAGGATACATTTTCAAGAGCCAACTCAGGGTCAGGAATACTGGAGACAGTGGCTAAATCAGAGTAGAACATGTCATGTAAAAACCATTGAGCAGAAAACTTAAAATGTCTCTTCTTAATTAAACAAAGATTAGTATTTTGTTGTTTCCTATCTCTAATACATACTATAGGACAATGATCACCGAGATCATATGCAAATACTCCACTAGACAAATATTTATGGGGGTTATTAGTAAGAATTAAATCAATCAATGAAGAGTTAACAGGGTTTTTCACATTTAGTCGTGTACGTTTTGATATCAATTGAGTCAGATAGCATCCGCCATGGCAGTAGGGGGGTGGTAAAGCCAGGCAACAAATAAATGTGTATTTTGGTTTATGGACACAACCAGGAGCTCAAATTTCTTGGGAACATAAATATTTAAAGATTAGGATGCCATGAAATTTGATTTGACTTTTTTTTTAGCCTTTATTAACTAGGTAAGTCAGTTAAGAACAAATTCTTATTTGCAATGATGGCCTACCAGAAGGCAAAAGGCTTCCTGCGGGGACAGGGGCTGGGATTCAAAATAAAAAATAAAATAAAAATATAGGAAAAAACACACATCATGACAAGAGAGACACCATAACACTACATGAAGAGAGACCTAAGACAACAACATAGCATGGCAGCAACACATGAAAACACAGCATGGTAGCAACACAACATGGTAGCAGCACAACATGGTAGCAGCACAAAACATGGTACAAACATTATTGGGCACAGACAACAGCACAAAAGGCAAGAAGGTAGAGACAACAATACATCACGCGAAGCAGCCACAACTGTCAGTAAGAGTGTCCATGATTGAGTCTTTGAATGACGAGATGGAGATAAAACAGTCCAGTTTGAGTGTTTGTTGCAGCTTGTTCCAGGCGCTAGCTGCAGCGACCTGAAAAGAGGAGCAACCCAGGGATATGTGTGCTTTGGGGACCTTCAACAGAATGTGTCTGTCAGAACGGGTGTTGTATGTGGAGGATGAGGGCTGCAGTAGGTATCTCAGATAGGGGGGAGTGAGGCTTACGAGGGTTTTATAAATAACCATCAACCGGTGGGTCTTGCGACGGGGAAACAGAGATGACCAGTTTACAGAGGAGTATAGAGTGCAGTGATGTGTTCTATAAGGAGCATTGGTGGCGAATCTGATGGCCGAATGGCAAAGAACATCTAGCCGCTTGAGAGCACCCTTACCTGACGATCTATAAATTAAGTCTCCATAATTTAGCATGGGTAGGATGGACATCTGAATCAGGGTTTGTTTGGCAGCTATGGTGAAAGAGGAGCGATTACGATAGAGGAATCCAAGTCTAGATTTAACCTTAGCCTGCAGCGTTGATATGTGATGAGTCAAAGGACAGCATTCCGTCCAGCCATACTCCCAAGCACTTGTATGGCGTGACTAGCTCAAGCTCTAAACCCTCAGAGGTAGTAATTACACCGGTAGGGAGAGGGGCATTCTTCTTACCAAACCACATGACCTTTGTTTTGGAGGCGTTCAGAACAAGGTTAAGGGCAGAGAAAGCTTAGTGAACACTCATTCATGGGGTTTTCTTTATTTTTTACTACTTTCTACATTGTATAATAATAGTGAAGACATCAAATCTATGAAATAACACATACGGAATTATGTGGTAACCAAAAAAGTGTTAAACATATCAAAATATATTTTATATTTGAGATTCTTCAAAGAGCCACCCTTTGCCTTGATGACAGCTTTCCACACGCTTGGCATTCTCTCAACCAGCTTCTTGAGGTAGTCACCTGGAATGCATTTCAATTAACAGGTGTGCCTTGTTAAAGTTAATTTGTGGAATTTCTTTCCTTCTTAATGTGTTTGAGCCAATCAGTTGTGTTGTGACAAGGTAGGGGTGGTATACAGAAGAAAGAACAAGTCCATAGTACGGCAAGATGAGCTCAAATAAGCAAAGAGAAATGACAGTCCATCATTACTTTAAGATATGAAGGTCAGTCAATCTGTAAAATGTTAAAAACTTTGAACGTTTCTTCAAATGCAGTTGCAAAAACCATCAAGCGCTATGATGAAACTGGCTCTCATGAGGACCACCACAGGAAAGCAAGACCCAGAGTTACCTTCTAATGAACTTACCATTTACAGTAGAGTTACCAGCCTCAGAAATTGCAGCCCAAATAATGCTTCACAGATTTCAAGTAACAGACACGTCTCAACATCAACTGTTCAGAAGAGACTGTGTGAATCAGGCCTTCATGGTCGAATTGCTGCAAAGAAACCACTACTAAAGGACACCAATAAGAAGAAGAGACTTACTTGGGCCAAGAAACACGAACAATGGACATTAGACCGGTGTAAATCTGTCCTTTGGTCTAATGAGTCCAAATTTGAGATTTTGGGTTCTATCCGTAGTGTCTTTGTGAGATGCAATGTAGGTGAACAGATCTTTTTTTTTTTTGCATGTGTGGTTCCCACCGTGAAGCATGGAGGAGGAGGTGTGGGGGTGCTTTGCTGGTGACACTGTCTGTGATGTATTAAGAATTCAAGGCACACTTAACCAGCATGGCTACCACAGCATCCTGCAGCAATACGCCATCCCATCTGGTTTGTGCTTAATGGGACGATCATTTGTTTTTCAACAGAACAATGACCCAAAACACACCTCCAGGCTGTGTAAGGGCTACTTGACCAATAAAAGTGATGGAGTGCTGTATCAGATGACCTGGCCTCCACAACCACCCAAGCTCAACCCTATTGAGAGAGTTTGGGAAGAGTTGGACCGCAGAGTTAATGTAAAGCAGCCAAAGATTTCTCAGCATATGTGGGAACTCCTTCAAGACTGTTGGAAAAGCATTTCTCATGAAGCTGGTTGAGATAATGCCAAGAATGTGCAAAGATGTAATCTAGGCAAAGGGTGGCTACTTTAAATAATATTTTTTGTTTACTACATGATTCCATATGTGTTATTTAATAGTTTAATAGTTCACTGTTATTATACAATGTAGAAAATAGTAAAAATAAAGAAAAGCCCTGGAATGAGTAGGTGTGTCCAAACTTTTGACCGGTACTGTATATACAGTATTTCATGAACATATTGCAAATATATTTCAATGTATTTTGAATTTGCCTCCCTACATTTCAAAATATAATGTAACTTATTATTTCATTAAACTTACAGTAGGGGTGCAATTCACTGTGAGTCATTTGTCTCTCTCTATGTTTCGTGCTGTGCTTGTACTGGAGCACTAAAATACTCTTTGTGTTGATGTGACCCTTCCCCTTTCCCTCACCCTGAGGTCACACAGCACCTCTATATCCATCACTGTGCAAGAACTAAGCACTTCTGGTGGACACGCGTGTATGCACTCCAGATTGCATAAACCTACACACACACACACACACACACACATACACACTCAACACACACACACACACACACACACACACACACACACACACACACACACACACACACACACACACACACACACACACACACACACACAGATACAGTATCTTGGGTTGGTTTTGGTGTGTGAAAAATGTAAATAAATCGACCAGTAGAGGACAGCAGTGACTTGTGAATTTTCGCCATTGTTGCTACAGAAGCGATAATCTGCAAATTGTCAACAGGCTGCCATTGCTGCTAAAATAAGATACGGTCCATTGAGATCAGTTGTTCTGCCTAGAGAGGCAATCTCAACTTCCTGAATCTTGCAAAAATGAAGAGTTGTCGGTCCTCACCTCCTCAATAACCTCCTTTTGGCGAGGAAGGACAAGTATATCCTACCTGAGTACTTCGCAGAAGACTTTTGAAATTTGGCATAGCCCCTTAGAATCACCTATTGTTTTCTGGAAAGAGGAAAAGATGCAAACATTTAAAAGCAATATGTTACTTATCCTTTTATCTATACTAGCTCCATTTGTTTTTACCACTTCATACATTTACATTGGGATTCCACCCTGTACACTTAATTTGCCTGATAGCGCGCGATTGGACGAGATTCTCATTTCATACAAGCGCATGTTCGTCCACTCCTTGCCGCCTCTTCCCAATTACCTTTGACCTTTTTCCAAAGGAGGCCAGAGAGGAAGGAGGAGTGCACACACAGGAGGTGAGCAAATCTAATTGAGAAAAGGCCAATTACAATCCTCTGCTTCGTCACTCCTGCTCAAAGGAAGAATCACCTGAATGTTAAATGTTTGTCCTTGGCAGTGAATGACCCGTGACGGGTATTAATAACGAAGCTTTCATACACTGACAATGACAGGAAGTTGGGAGAATTGATGTTTGTTATTCAGTGTGACAAACATAATGACTCTGTCTGTGGAATCAAGCCCATTATAGCCGAGCTGGCAGAGAGAGAGCGAGGGGAGCCTCACAGCCATATGAACACAAAGGAGAGGAGGAAGCATGGGGAGAGAGTGAAAAGGAAACTCTGCTTGTATGCCATAGCCTTTGAGTGCTTGTTGATAATATGATGCCGTGGGTTTGCATGACAATTCTCTTACATTATAAATGTAACCACATTTATAAATGTGGACATGAAAGTAACTCCCTTCATAACTTGGTTTTATGTGTTCACATGTACTTTACATCTCTGTTATGTATAGTCATTGGAATGCAGTGTGGCTCCCAGCTGATTTCTGGTTAGAGGAAGCCACACTCTTGACTCTGACCGAAGAAGAGATCCATGTTCATTGTGTTAGAACATCTGTTCCTGCCACCTTAGCTACACTCTTAGAAAAAAGCTTTCCAAAAGGGTTCTTTGGCTGTCCCCATAGAACCCTTTTTGGTTCCAGGTAAAACCATTTTTGTTTCCTGGTAGAACCCTTTTGGGTTCCATGTAGAACCCTCTTGGGAAAGGGTTCTTCATGGAACCCAAAATGGTTCTACTTGGAACCAACAGGATTTTACCTGGAACCAGAAAGGGTTCTTCAAATGGGTTTTCCTATGGGGACAGCCGGAGAACTCTTTTAGGTTCTAGATAGCACCTTTGTTTCTAAGAGTTTATTCTTCCTGTCCCCCTCGTGATTCGCCGGGACCACTGATCTGAGTGGTGAAAACAAAAGCCTGGACATCACACTGACCTTGAGGGATTCTCAACGCCCCTGTTATTCTCTCCTTTCTTATCCAGCAGTCTGTTTCTCTCTCCACGGTGAGGAGGGGAGTGATCAATCATGAAGATTGTCATTGCCAATGGCAGGGTGATTGTAAAGCCCAACTCTCTGTTAGAGAGGGACACTGCAAGAACGCTGAGGAAACGTGATGAGAACGTTGTGATAACCTCATCCCTACCCCAGTCCAAAGCCTTCCCACTAACAAGTTTCACCGCTTACACTGACATCAAAGATACTGAGTATCTGTCACTGCAGACATTGAGTCAGACTTGAAAATAGAGAGCTAACACTCTTTGTTGTCCTGTCTGTACTGGACATGTGCTTGTGGTGTGTGATGTATTGGAGTTTGGATTGTCTATATTTAGGCTCAGTAGCATATACTCATGGATGCCAAGGGAAGCCAGGCTCCCCCCCCAAAATTGACCGATAATAAAAATAAAAAACATAAAATAACTTATCTTTCGTCTCTTTGTGTTTCATCATTTTACTTCAATTCGCAAGAGGTTGAATGAATCTTACCGGAGAAAGCATATGAGCGAGAAAAACAGCGCCCCTCTTTCTCAGTATGTGAAGCCCAAGCCCATCTATCTAATGCTGTCTGGTCAAAAAGAGTATGACATTGTTGCCGCCCATAACATTGAATGCAAGGGAAGCCAGCGAGCATTTGGCCTCCCTTGGTGAATTTTTTAAAATAGTAGCCAATCAGCGTTGAGCTAAACTGAGTGAGCTCAACTGTGAATGGTCCTGGCACACCAAAAGAATTGTCAACGGAAGCCGGTTTGGATTTGGCTTCACACCAATCACATCACATCAAAAGTAGAACGTAATTTACAGAAAAAACTGTGACAGAAAAAACTGTTGCGTCTCGTTGAGTTGTTGTCTTCCAGTGGCTAGCTAGCTAACTAATATTGTCCCTTTCCTAAATGAACCATGAATGGAGACAGGGATTTGGACTTGTGGTTTTACTTAATTCTCTCTACTGGCCAATGATTATAACAACGATTCTGATCCAACCATAAATTCAAACATTGTGCCCCTGGTCTGAAAGGATGGAAGTTCAATACGTAGCTAGATGTATTAGGCTAATGTTAACTGGCTGGCCTGGCTCATCGTTGCACATGAAAGTAAGTTAGACTAATGACCAAGCATTTTAGCCAGGTAGTGTAGGACAACAAAAACTAAAAGCGTGCACTGTATAACAGAGTCGTAGACCGTTTCGGCAACATGGAAGAGAGGAGGATGTCATTGGCATTTCTCTACAAGTAGGGTGAGTCAACATGTTGTTTTTTTCTACTTGCAAGTACACGCAAGCACACACGTTACGTTATGGTAATCCATCGTCTCCGATGATGACTTCCACTTCTGAGTTAACTGTGAATTCTTTGGTGACTGTAGAGTCCAATCCGAGATTCACAAACTTTATTGCAGGTGGGGCATATGCAGTCTGTGTTGGCGGGGGCAGGCGTGGTTTATTGTCTCCTGAGCTATTTTTGCTGTTTCTTTGTGCTCCTCTCCTCCCACCTCTGCACACTGCTCTGGCAGAGCTGCCGCCAGGTGGAAAGGTTGGCAGCAGCATCCTCCAGGTCTGTGGGTTTGATGTTGCACTTCTTCAGCAACATTTTCATCTGCCCCCCTGCAGACCGCCGACCAAGGTGTAGCTGGCCATACAGGATCTTCCGCTGCAAGTGCTCCTGAGACATTCTAATGACATGCCCAAGCCAGCGCAGTTGGTGTTGGGTGACCATGGCCTCCATACTCTTACAGTTGGTGCTGGGTGACCATGGCCTCCATACTCTTACACTTGGTGTTGGGTGACCATGGCCTCCATACTCTTACAGTTGGTGTTGTGTGACCATGGCCTCCATAATCTTACAGTTGGTGTTGGGTGACCATGGCCTCCATACTCTTACAGTTAGCCTTAGCAAGTATTTCTGCTGCCAAGGTATTTGAATGATGGGACTATTGCCAGTGATTTGTGTTCAATGGGGAAGACAGGCATGATGGGTGGAGGGCTGGATCTCCATTGGCAGACTACCTCTGTCTTGGGGGTGTTGACAGACAGTCCCATCCCACTATAGACCCTCACAGCCACTACAAGGACGGACTGAAGGTCTTCTGGAGTGTGGGCCACAAGAGCATAGACATCGGAATACTGCAGCTCAAGAACCCGCTCCGCCAAATCCTTGGTGGTTTCTTGGAGCCTCCTGATGTTGAATAGGTTTCCATCCAGCTTGATGTCCACCGCAACCCCACTGCTGTCCCCAAGATCCTTGTGGGGAAGCTGGGTGACACATAGGAGGAAGATTTTAAATGGTACAGGTGCCAGCACACAGCCCTGCCTCCGATGCTTACTCAAAAGGGCATTGACTCCTGCGGCCACCGAGCCATCATCCCATTATGGAACTGGCAAAGGATGTTGACAAATTTGTCTGGACAGACAAATTTGAGTAGGGACACACACACACACACACACACACAAACTCTTGCCTAGTTAAATAAAGGTAATAAAATAAAAAACACACAGCCGGATCGTCTTGTTGATTGGACTAAATTGTTTTTGGTATCTTTTAGTTTTGTCAGTGTATTAGACTAAGCGTAGGTGATTTGATGATGTTGAAATGTTGAAGTTGAAGTGGGGCTGGAATAGTGGAGACAGCTCCTGTTTTCTTGTGGCAACTCTCTGTTGTTCTAAATCAATCGTTTTTAAGTAGTCTGAAAATGTCGGGAACATTAACTTGCTTGACTATGCTGTAGGTCATGTAACTGTTTGTTACATGTAAAATGCTTTGTGGATTTCACTAGACAGATGTTGCTCTCCAGGTTTTGTGATGAAGCAAAGATGTGGCTGAATTTATTCTGCTACTGTATCTTCTCATTGTCTCGACATTTAGGCCTGTATATCACGGTCGCAAGACATACGAATTAACAAGCTATAGAGCAAACAACGTAAAATGTATATTTCCCCCCTGGCTTTACCCATGCACAGCTACTGTTTAGGCTAACACCAGAAAGAGCAGTAATGGCCTACATAATGTTGTGATGACCTGAATATCCATGAGTTATGTAAATAATAAGAAAACAGAAAGATGAGTTTGGTCAAAATGAATCTTGTTTGCTGAGGGGGTATTATTCATCTTCGTAGGCATTTAAACAACACGTAATCTCCTGAGATGGAGAATAACATATTTCCTTTATTAACAAACATGTCATTATCACATTAGCCTTTTCCCACACACATAAATACATCTGCCAGCACATAAAAAAGAAAGATGTTTACAAAACAAATTTAATTTAATTATTATCAAACCTCTGGGTTCGAGTCCAGGCTCTGTCGCAGCCGGCCGCGACCAGGTAGACCCATGGGGCGACGTACAATTTGGGGAGGGGAGGGTTTGGCCGGCAGGGATGTCCTTGTCCCATCGCGCACTAGCGACTCCCGTGGCGGGCCGGGCGCAGTGCACACTGACACGGTCACCAGGTGTACGGTGTTTCCTCCGACACATTGGTGCGGCTGGCTTTCGGGTTAAGTGGGCATTGTATCAAGAAGCAGTGAGGCTTGGATGGGTTGTGTTTCGGAGGACGCATGGCTCTCGACCTTCGCCTCTCCCGAGTCCGTACGGGAGTTGCAGCGATGAGACAAGACTGTAACTACCAATTGGATATCACGAAATTGGGGAGAAAACGGGGTAATAAAAAATGTACAAATATATATTATCATACCTACTCTGTGTTTTGTCCATTAGTGAGACTTGGCATAATTATATGGATTATACGTGATGTGTGACAGGTATAGAGATGAGTCGACGACCTCTGGTATGACCTTGAACTGACTACGTTTCCCATCCTGCCCATACATCATGTCCCAGGTGTGGTAACCACGGTGATGTGTCCTCTCTGCTGTCAGAGAGGGGCAACTGGATCTATGAACCCAATCATTCTTAGGCATCATGGAAATAACATTTGACAGGGTGGCTCAGTTCTCGCTATGGGCATTCCTCCCCTGTGGCCCCTCGACAGGGGACAGAGGAAGCACAGCCATACGCTCTCAGCGCCTCTCGGCGTCTCTATCTATCTCCCCTGTAAAATGGTACAATTGAAATTCTTTCTGGAAAAATAGTAATTAAACTCAGGGATTCTTGAGTGCATTACTGTGAACTGGAAGTTCCAAATACGCATCACATTTTCTCACAGGGCATGTATGATTACCAATATTATTGCAATCAATAAATAGTTATTTATCTGGAATTTAAATTGAATTGATATATGTAGGCTGATAAATGTAGGTATTAGGTAAAATATTAGATAATAGGTCAACTAAACAAAAGGAATCAATGTGTTCGCTGTTAGAATCAATGTTGCTTGTTTTATTTTTTATTTCTACATTGTCTTGTATTTTTGAATTCATATTAAGTTAGGTTATTTCACTTAATATGCAGCAACTTGTGAGTCAATGCACGAGATATCTATTTTACATGACCCTTGGAAGCCCTTTCCTGTGTCTGACAACATAGACCTCTCTATCGCTCTTTCTGTCTTTCGTTCTTTCTCTCTTCCTCTCTCTCTCTCTCTCTCTCTCTCCCCCTATCTCTCTCTCTCTCTCTCACACACACACATGGACACACACGTCTTGTTTTTTCATTTCTTTTCTCTTATTTGGCTGATATCAAATAGTGTCTGCCAGCTTGCATAGCAGGGTGTATAGAGTCCATTTGTATGTGTCATTAAAGGTCTGCTCTAACTGCCTTGAATAAGTGACACATCTGCCAATAGGTGAATAGGTTTCATAATACATGAAAAGGGCCTTGCATTGCTCTCTCTTGTAGAAAAATGTGGATTTATTTGACAAATAGACTGAAATTACAAACTACTTGGGCTCTTTCACCATGCTTCCAAATGCTTGCAATGAGCTTCAGACTATGACTGCATGTTGAACATAGCCAGTAGAGGAAAACAAGCAAGTAGAAAGGAAATGGTCTCTTTTTCAATGTAGATGAGGTGGAGTTGTTATGGAAGGGACCGTCGCCTTGTGAACAACAGAACAGAGAGGAGAGGTAAGGGAGTTGTCACTGCAGTTCTACCATCCAGCCTCCCTGTGGGTTTCCAAACGAGAAGGGGTCGGGAGAGAGACAGTGGGGAAGAGAGATAACAACGAACAAACAAACCGACGCAACCAATTAACACCATTTCATCAGAAATTTTATAGCAGAAAAACGGGAATTGCTATAACGTGTTCTCTCAAATGTGCTTCCATAGGCGACACAGTATATAGCACTGTTGAAGTGTTTTGTGATCAATAATGCTCGGCTGTCCATCTTGGGAGACACACCAGTAACACACCGGAGGCATCATCCTTCGTTTTCATATCATCCTGAAGGTCACTGAAGCGATGTGCAGTACAGCTGCACCAGAGACAGGAAGTAAATAAAAGAGATGCTGGATTCACTCCTCTCTTTTATAGACCACTTGGATAATAGATTTTAACGGTCCTCTTTCAGATACTGTGTTGTATGCCCATGTATGCATTTGTGTAGGCCAAGAATGTGTTTGCCCTCTTTTATTTGTTCACCTATTTCTATGTTGTACAAATTAAAATGCTGTAAATCTGCAAGCCTGATCACATCTCATCTGGAAGGCAATTATAGCAACCCCATGCAGCCACCCCTCACCCACAGACAGACAGACAGACAGACAGACAGACAGACAGACAGACAGACAGACAGACAGACAGACAGACAGACAGACAGACAGACAGACAGACAGAAACAAGCACTACTAATGCTAATCCTCTCAGGATGACACATACAGATAATTGCCCCCCGACCACATGAAGCCATGGCCACATGACAGACCAGGTCAATTAGACATCCATTAAGGGCTGGTCCCAGAACAGCGGTAAGGACTTCCTGATGTCTTGTTTTTCTCTGCATGGTGCTGCAAACCAAATCCATCTTCTCCCTCACCCAAACCTAATTACAGGTATAGATAGTCTGGGCGAGATGAAAAGCTGGAAGACGCTTTGATGGATGGTAAGGCCTCTGCAAAGAGAACAAACAGGTCATTAACATGACAATGGGGATGATGCAATGGTCTCATACAAAAGACACGGGAGAGCAGAGGTGGGGGAGAGAAGAAAGAGAGCGAAAAGCAAACTAGCCGGAGCCGTGAGAGACCAGCAGTGAATAAACTTTGAAGCCCGGGGTAAAGAGAAATACATCATTTCAATAGAACGGTAGTGGAGTGGTGGTAGTGTGGAGTGAGAGAGAACACCTCCACTCCCTCCTCACATAGGTTCTCCCAGCCCTGTTTTCTATAAGGGATTTGAGCGTGAGCGCTGGGTTAGTGGGGATGTTGGAAGCAGGCAGTAGGGAGGGAATAAATGATCTATCCTTCGACAAAGTATACCTCGTTAATATTGCATGAGACTGTATTTTAAGGTAAATCACGAAAGCACGGGGCTGTTGCATGACAGTTGTATCAGTTTCAAAGGTCACATCTGTAGCAGCAGAAGTAGCGCTCTTCCTATACAGAAGGTTCAGTTCAGTTTGTGCCTTGGAGTGTGAACAGTGTCAATACGCAGTGTGGGTATCGAGTAAATACGTATAGGGGTCTTTTTGCCCCTCCTCCTCTTTCTCTCCCTCTCTCTATTCCTTTCTCTCCCTCTCCCTCTCTCTCTCTTCCTCTCTCTCTCCCTCTCTCTTCCTCTCCCTCTCCCTCTCCTCTCTCTATTCCTTTGTCTCTCTCTCCCTCTCCCTCTCTCTATTTCTTTCTCTCCCTCCCTCTCTATTTCTTTCTCTCCCTCTTTATCTCTCTCTCTCTCTCTCTCTCTCTCATTTACATTTACATTTACTCTCTCTCTCTCTCTCTCTCTCTCTCTCTCTCTCTCTCTCTCTCTCTCTCTCTCTCTCTCTCTCCCCACCTCCCCCTCTCTCTCTGTGCTTTCATAAACTAACTAAGTGCTAAACAGCTACCTGTATGCAATGGAAAAGTACAATTCTGACTGATTTATGACTGTTGTTTGTGTTGATGGAAGATTAAATCAACGTATCCAAAGACATTTCTTTAACTAAAATAAGGAGTCATACAATCAAATGTCGTAATTCTTACAATTCAAACACAAGATTGTAAAACATGTTGAATATTGATTAATATTATCATTATGATGATAACGTGACATATTGCAAATTTCTATTCTCCATTTGGCAATCGCCTTGGTTGTATTCAGAGCCCAAACATGTCATGGTTCAACACACCAAGTGAAAACATGCCATGAACCCAGTTTGATAAGACATCACATGACTGAAAGCCTCCAGTAATTCCAATTCTACAACAGAAATATTCCTGTGGGATTATTCTGTTGACAAGACGCCTTTGTTTTGGATTTTAATCCACTAAACTCTCTGGTCTCTAATTATTTCACAGCTTCTGTGCATTTTCACAGAAGTACTGTTTTTATTATCTGGTTAAAATAAAAAATATGGTTAGGAAACCACATTGATTGGTGTTTAGCTAAGATCAAAATGAGTTTGGTTATCATTGACAACATGTTTAGGCTACACGTAAACATGTTATCTACTTTGAATAAGCTCTCGCTGAGTTAGGCTAGATCTCCAGGTAGCCAAGTGGTTAGAGTGTTGGGCCACTAATCGAAAGGTTGCTAGATCGAATCCCTGAGCTGACAAGGCAAAAATCTGTCGTTCTGCCCCTGAACAAGGCAGTTAACCCATTGTTCCTAAGCCGTCATTGTAAATAAGAATTGGTTGTTAACTGGCTTGCCTCGTTAAATAAAATAAAAGATTGAGTACCATCAATATTTAATATGACTCCTATTATGAATGAAGTTTGCTACACGCTTTGGGAAAACTCCTGCCTCCAATGAAGAGGTCCGTGTCATAATTCTAAAAGTGATTTACAGATGACAGGCATGCGGGGCAGTTCTTGGAAGACGGGAGGGAGGTTTTGAGACAGAGCAGACAAGACCCAGAGCGAGGCTATTGTTGTGTGTCCCCAGCCCAGAGAGAAGGAGGATGAGACACCCTGCTGTGACCAATCCCTCCTCGTTAGATAAGGACTTATTATAAACCAGAGGATGTGATCGTTCCTTTGTAAGGGACTGTCTCAAAGCATATCATAGGACTGACCACGGGTGATGGGAGGCGGTGGTGATGATGATGATGATCGACGTGCACAGTGAGTGAGTGAACTGTAAAAGCATAAACGGTTTTTAAAAGAACATGTCATTTCCAATATCCGTTGTGTGCCAACTGTGTTGCATCCTATTGTTAATATGCCTTTCCTTTCATAAAAATGAGTATAAAACCATTTCACTGTCCCATGCTTTGAAATGTCCTCTAAATATAACCAAAGGTGCCTATTGACGCCATAACATATCCTATAACGACACGCTGACACAAATACTTCGACAGAGTGCGTTTACTTTGTTTTCTTTCCTGTTGAAGTTTGAGGTGTGTCGTTCTTCACTTGTTTATTGTATTTCAGGGTGTAGAGGCTGTTTTTCGTCAAGCACTCGAACAAAGATGAGAGGAGAAAACAGAGGAAGAGGGAGGAGGGAGAATCTAAAACCGCCCATCCCCCCCCCTCTCACAAAAAGCAGTAGCTCCATGATTTCCTCCTTTACCTTCTGATGTTGGCGCTGTTCTTTTTTTCTTCTTCTTTCTTTCTCTCTTGCTTTTTCTGAAATACTTCCGTCTGAGCCTCTCGCACTTCAGGCGATTGCTGCTTCGACTACAACAAATTGAGTTGCCCTAACGTGAAATAGACTCAGTCCTGTGAAGAAGGCAACAGGTTTCCCAAAAATATGTGAGAAAAAAAAAGAGTCTTTTGATCATGAATGCGTATCACATAACGTTGTAGATTAAGTCGCTAAATTCTGAGATGTGCTCGTATCTCACTCCTAAAGCTAGAAACATTTTCTCATTCACCTGTCGGATGGTATTATATATCTCAAAGTCAGCTGGGCTTCTGTTGGCTTCAGCTGTTATTGTCTGGAGGGAGTGAGTTCTTTTGTGTGTGCATGTGTCCGTTTGGGGGAGGGGTAGAGTGTTGAGGAATAGGAGATTGGGGATTCCAGTTCCTCTATGTTTTTGTCAAACTCACTAAACTGAAGCGTTTGTCTAATTACAAGACGAGTTGAGCACTCAGCCCTACACAAACAACAGCTGTCTCTGACACACACACACACACACACACCCACACACACACACACACACACACACACGCGTGCACACACACATGCGCGAACACAAACGCGTGTGCACACGCACGCGCACGCGCACACACACACACACACACACACACACACACAGTACTTACTTAGACGTAATTAGTGTGATCAAGATGAGTGAAGAGACAAAGAGATAAGCAATAGATCTATATTGAGCCTGTGAATTTCATAGTATGTGTTATACTGGTCTTGCAATATAATTGTACTTTGAAACTTCAATTCTATAGTCACCTACAAGCAAGGCATTGGATTTACATTATTTTGGGACACATTTATGTTAAAGAAGGAGTGCTTAGGTTGCGTTATGTGTCTACTGAGGATATCTCAGACAGCAATGTGCTGGCTGGAGAGCCCAGTCAATAGGGCTAATGGAACCCTAATGCCGGACAATGGTGTGCATCGAGAGCTTCAGGGCAAGGAGCTGCCGAGATGGTCGAGTAAAAGATGATCAAATCAGATCAAAAATCGAATCAAACGTTATTTGTCACGTGCTTCTTAAACAACAGGTGTAGACTAACAGTGTAGACTAACAGTGAAATGCACAGTGACATGCTTACTTATTCCCAACAATGCAGAGAGAAAGAAAATAGAGAAATAATAGAAAAGTAATAACATATAATAATAAATACACAATGAGTAACGATAACTTGGCTATATATACGGGGTACCAGTACCGAGTCGATCTGCAGGGGTATGAGGTAATTGAGGTTGATATGTACAACTCATATAACTAGGAATAGAGTGACTAGCTATTTACGTGTAATAACTATTTAGCAGTCTTATGGATTATGGCTTGTGGGTAGAAGCTGTTCAGGGTCCTGTTGGTTCCAGGCTTGGTGCATCGGTACCACTTGCCGTGCGGTAACAGAGAGAACAATCTATGACTTGGGTGGCTGGAGTCTTTGACAATTTTTAAGGCATTCCTCGGACACTGCCTGGTATAGAGGTCCTGTATGGCAGGGAGCTTGGCCCCAGTGATGTACTGTGCCGTACACACTACACTCTGTAGCACCTTGTGGTCGGATGCCAAGTAGTGATGCAGCCAGTCAGGATGCTCTCAACGGTGCACGTGTAGAAATTTTTCTACAGGTGCATGCCAAATATTTTCAGCATCCTGAAGGCGAAGAGGCATTGTTCTGCCTTTACTTCACGACAGTGTTGGTGTGTGTGGACCACGATAGGTCCTTAGTGATGTGGACACAGAGGAACTTGAAGCTCTCGACCCGTTCCACTACAGCCCCGTCGATGTGAAGGGGGGTGTACTCGGCCCTCCGTTTCCTGTAGCCCACGATCAGCTCCTTTGTCTTGCTGACGTTGAGGGAGAGGTTGTTGTTTCTGACCTCCCTATACTGTAGGCTGATCAGCTCTGATCAGGTCTACCACCGTAGTGTCATCAGCAAACGTAATGATGGTGTTGGAGTCTTAAGTGGCCACGCAGTTGTGGGTGAACAAGGGGTACAGGAAGGGACTAAGCACGCACCCCTGAGGGGACCCCATGTTGAGGGTCAGCATGGCGCAGAGGTCTAAGGCACTGCATCTCAGTGCTAGAGGCGTCACTACAGACACCCTGGTTCCAATCCAGGCTGTATCACAACCGGCTGTGATTTGGGAGCCCCATAAGGCGGCGCACAATTGGCCCACCGTCGTCCGGGTTTGGCCGGTGTAGGCCGTCATTTTAAATAAGAATTTGTTCTTGACTGACTTGCCTAGTTAGGAAGTCCAGGATCCAGTTGCAGAGGGAGATGTTAAGTCCCAATGTCCTTAGCTTAGTGATGAGTGTGGAGGGCACTATGGTGTTGAATGCTGAGCTGTAGTCAATGAACAGCATTCTCACATGGCTGCTCCTCTTGTCCAGGTGGGAGAGGGCAGTGTGAAGTGCAATAGAGATTTCGTCATCTGTGGATCTGTTGGGCGGAATGCGAATTAGAGTGAGTCCAGGGTGTCCGGGATGATGGTGTTGGTGTCACTGATCACCCTAAGCAGCAGAAAGTGCAACCAACTAGCTTCAGTGACATTTTAATACAATAGTCTTGTATTGGAGTGTGCTCATGCCAAATGAGCTTGATGATCAGAACATTTCACTAGCTGAGCTGTCACTCACACAGGCACAGAGACACACCCACACACAGTGTTGGTAGAAATGTCTATTCAACATGATTCAAGGGATAGTTCACCCAATTTACAAAATATTGGCTTCCTTACCCTGTAAGAGGTCTATGGACAAGGTAAGACATTAATCCATGCTTTGGTTTTGTTTACCTGGCCACTATCCTTAAAAGCTAACTTTTTATCATTTCAAAATCAATACAACTCAATATCCCCCACGTTAGCATTCTTTGAGCTTCATATCCCAATCATCTTAAAGTTACTATACCCCTAAATGCATGAGTGCATATTATGCATTATTTAGTCACTATGAATAGCATCAAATACACTATATATACAAAAGTATGTGGACAAACATTCAAATTAGTGGATTCGGCTATTTCAACCACACCTGTTGCTGGGGAAGGCCCTTGCCTGTTTCAGCATGACAATGCCCCCTTGCACAAAGTGAATTCCATGTAGAAATAGTTTGGAAGAACTTGACTGGCCTGCACAGAGGCCTGACCTCAACCACATCGAACATTTTTGGGATGAATTGGAACGCCGACTGCGAGCCAGGCCTAATCCCCCACATCAGTGCCCGACCTCACTAATGCTCTTGCGGCTGAATGGAAGCAAGACCCCGCAGCGATGTTCCAACATCAAGTGGAAAGTCTTCCCAGAAGAGTGGAGGCTGTTATAGCAGCAAAGGGGGGGGGGGGGACCAACTCCATATTAATGCCCATGATTTTGGAATGAGATGTTCGACAAGCTGTCTATGGTCTATTCAACTATTTGTCAACAAATAAAAGTTTTCTCAATGCATTCAAACAGCTAAAAAATGACCCTGCTGGAGCCCTGTATTTAAAAGACACTGATGAGAGGAGAGAGTGTATCCTTCCTTTCTCCTCCATATAATGTGTCCTCAGTTACATATGATGAGGCCATCATTGAAAGAGAAACCGTGCATGGCAAAGAATGAGAAAGTACTTCCTGCCTCTGTGATCCGAAACAGGATATGTACACAATGTATTCAGTAAGTTGTAAAGGTAGGGTACGATGACAATGTGCAGTTCACCTCCTCAGCTCAGGAATCATATTATCCTCTTAGTTGTATTTTTTTGTCCATGCCATCCTGGCAGCTTACTGTATAAAACACATTCATTCACGTCATGGACTATTTTTTGATTGTTCTTTGTTCTCGCAGCACCTTGGTCTGTGTGCATGTTTCTCTTGCTTTGAATGATCTCATTCTTCTTTGTGTGGCAACTGGGACTGTATGTGTGAGTGAGGTGGGGGGGGTTACAGGGGTTTTGATGAAGGGAGTATAGTGTCTGTGTGTGTGTGTGTGTGCATGTGTGCGTGTGCCTGCGTACGTGCATGTGTGTCTATCTGCATGAGTGAGTGTGTGCCTGCATGCAAGTTGACGTGCACGGGTATGTCGGGGAGAGTGGGTTTCAGACAGTGATAATTCTGATGAAGAGAGGCAGAGGAGGGGCGGGTGGAGGAAGGAGAGCTGAAGAAGACAATCTCAGTGCTGCAGCATCATCACTGTGTGCTGTATCCATCAGGCTCCCTCCTCCTCCTCCTCCTCCTGCAGTCACTGCTGTTTAAAATGCACTGCCAGAGACACACACACACACAACACAGCCCCCACAGGAAATGGGTTCACTTCCTGGGTTGGCTGCTGGCTGCGCAGGAGTCCACTTTCTCATCCAAGATAGGATTAGCATGATATTACATGATTACACCACATGATTATATTAGCGGAGGAGGATGCAACCTGGGACTTCCCAATCAATTGCCTTATTCCCTATCTGAGGCAAGACTTGTCAACGCAATCACACACCCAATAACCAATGACAGGCGTCTATTCATTTTACACAGCAATACGGACCTGTATCAATATCCACTTCAATAGTCAAACGCAGATGAGACCAACGTGTAATGCCTAGACGTTAAGTCAAGTCACCTTTTATTAACGGTGCATTTCACATTTTGAACAGCATTTTGATGTTTGTGTGACGCCGTGTGGCGTTCTCGACCAACCCGGGTTGGTTACCTGTTCTGTTGGCATTGATAGCAGGGGTCGTTGGGATGTAATGCTTCGTGTTGCACGTCAAGGCCTGTGGTCGGATATTTTTTTCCCGGTCCTGAACGACGCGGTTAAAATAGCGTGATCAATGGAGGGGGCGGATCCACTCTCTACGGCCACAGTGGAACTTGATAAGAGGGGATTTCAAACAGTGCTTTTAAAAAGACAGCGAGGGGGAGGACAGAAACAGCGAGAGGGGGGGGGGGAGAGAGAGAGAGAGACAGAGAGAGAGAGGGGGGAGGAGAGCACGTTAAGGAAACTGATAAAATGACGAAGGCTGGAGGATAGAAAACAGAGGGTAAATAAAGTGTTAGTTATTTGCCTCTTACTCAAAACAAGTAGTCTGATACATCACATGAATAGTTGATATTGTATAGCATTATGGTGGGGATTGCATGTGCTCATGATGTGGTCATTGGCCGTGAGGTAACAAAGCACTCCCCCTCAATCCTTGTGGTAAGGCAGTAAGGTTGTCAGTGCACACCAAACAGCTGACAATTAGCAAGGCGTCAATAATGTACTGGGAGCTAATTGAGCACAAGGGCCTGTGGTGTCAGTCAGTTGTGTAACACACCTTCACTGTTACTGCAAGCTAGCCCAACTACAGGACTTTTATAAATATAGTCTCTGTCGCGTTCCTGTAAGAGTGGAATATTACATAGTGTATGGCATTGTGGTGAATACAAGTAGAAGCTATTAAAAGCCCGCCCTGAGGTTAGGACCAGCATGTGTTTGTGTGTGTTTTTGTGTTTTTGTGTGTGTGTGTGTGTGTGTGTGTGTGTGTGTGTGTGTGTGTGTGTGTGTGTGTGTGTGTGTGTGTGTGTGTGTGTGTGTGTGTGTGTGTGTGTGTGTGTGTGTGAGTGAGTGAGTGTGTGCATGTGTTTTTTTATGTGCATGTTTTTGTGTGTGTATGTGTGTGTGAGTGTGTGTGTGTGTGTGTGTGTGTGTGAGTGAGTGCGTGCATGTTTTTTTGTGTCTGTTTTTGTGTGTGTATGTGTGTGTGAGTGCGTGTGCATTAGTGTGCACTACACTAGTTACTTGTGTGTGAGTATGAATGAAGCCTAGAGGGTGACATTGATTCCAATGATTCATTGAAGTTTTGCTACAACCCTGAAGCAGAGTTATTGCAGTGTGAATAAAGAACCGCAGTAGGACGTTTGACAAATGACAGGGAAGCCTCTTGAATGACTGGCTTACAGAGGACACCTTGTCTCTTGACCTTCCCTGCCTCTCAGATGGTAGAGATAGAGGGAGCTTGGAGTACGACCCCTCTGTTGTGACAAGAAGCATCTCAGAGCACGAGTCTAAGACACTGTAGAGAAACATAAAGAGGAAGCGGGCTCTATAGCCATGTTGTTATTATATGGCATTGTGTGTACTGTACACATGTTCAATGCATATACACTTTTAAAAGGCTAACTATCTCTCCCAAAATAATGATTTATTTGCTTGTCTTTGTGTGTGTGTGTGTGTGTGTGTGTGCGTGCGTGCGTGCGTGCGTGCGTGTGTGCGTGTGTGTGCGTGCGTGAATATACAGTTCCTTCGGAAAGTATTCAGACCCCTTGACTTTTTCCACATTTTGTTACGTTACAGCCTAATTCAAAAATTTATAAAATCGTTTTTTCCATCATCAATCTACACACAATAACCCATAATGATGAAGCAAAAACAGATTTTTGGAAATTTTTGCAAATGTATTAAAAAAAAGTATATATATATATATATATATATATATATATATATATATATATATATATATATATATATATACTGCTCAAAAAAATAAAGGGAACACTAAAATAACACATCCTAGATCTGAATGAATGAAATAATCTTATTAAATACTTTTTTCTTTACATAGTTGAATGTGCTGACAACAAAATCACTCAAAAATAATCAATGGAAATCCAATTTATCAACCCACGGAGGTCTGGATTTGGAGTCACACTCAAAATTAAAGTGGAAAACCACACTACAGGCTGATCCAACTTTGATGTAATGTCCTTAAAACAAGTCAAAATGAGGCTCAGTAGTGTGTGTGGCCTCCACGTGCCTGTATGACCTCCCTACAATGCCTGGGCATGCTCCTGATGAGGTGGCGGATGGTCTCCTGAGGGATCTCCTCCCAGACCTGGACTAAAGCATCTGCCAACTCCTGGTCAGTCTGTGGTGCAACGTGGCGTTGGTGGATGGAGCGAGACATGATGTCCCAGATGTGCTCAATTGGATTCAGGTCTGGGGAACGGGCGGGCCAGTCCATAGCATCAATGCCTTCCTCTTGCAGGAACTGCTGACACACTCCAGCCACATGAGGTCTAGCATTGTCTTGCATTAGTAGGAACCCAGGGCCAACCGCACCAGCATATGGTCTCACAAGGGGTCTGAGGATCTCATCTCGGTACCTAATGGCAGTCAGGCTACCTCTGGCGAGCACATGGAGGGCTGCGTGACCCCCCAAAGAAATGCCACCCCACACCATGACTGACCCACCGCCAAACCGGTCATGCTGGAGGATGTTGCAGGCAGCAGAACGTTCTCCACGGCGTCAGCAGACTCTGTCACGTCTGTCACATGTGCTTAGTGTGAACCTGCTTTCATCTGTGAAGAGCACAGGGCACCAGTGGCGAATTTGCCAATCTTGGTGTTCTCTGGCAAATGCCAAACGTCCTGCACGGTGTTGGGCTGTAAGCACAGCCCCCACCTGTGGACGTCAGGCCCTCATACCACCCTCATGGAGTCTGTTTCTAACCGTTTGAGCAGACACATGCACATTTGTGGCCTGCTGGAGGTCATTTTGCAGGGCTCTGGCAGTGCTCCTCCTGCTCCTCCTTGCACAAAGGCGGAGGTAGCGGTCCTGCTGCTGGGTTGTTGCCCTCCTACGGCCTCCACCACGTCTCCTGATGTACTGGCCTGTCTCCTGGTAGTGCCTCCATGCTCTGGACACTACGCTGACAGACACAGGAAACCTTCTTGCCACAGCTCGCATTGATGTGCCATTCTGGATGAGCTGCACTACCTGAGCCACTTGTGTGGGTTGTAGACTCCGTCTCATGCTACCACTAGAGTGAAAGCACCGCCAGCATTCAAAAGTGACCAAAACATCAGCCAGGAAGCATAGGAACTGAGAAGTGGTCTGTGGTCACCACCTGCAGAACCACTCCTTTATTGGGGGTGTCTTGCTAATTGCCTATAATTTCCACCTGTTGTCTATTCCATTTGCACAACAGCATGTGAAATTTATTGTCAATCAGTGTTGCTTCCTAAGTGGACAGTTTGATTTCACAGAAGTGTGATTGACTTGGAGTTACATTGTGTTGTTTAAGTGTTCCCTTTATTTATATACTTTTTTTTAATACTATATATATAGGCTATATATATATATATATATATATATATATATATATATATATATATATATATATAATGTTGAAGTCGGAAGTTTACAAATAAATTTAAACTCAGTTTTTCACAAATCCTGACATTTACTTCTAGTAAAAATTCCCTGACTTTGTCAGGGATTTCTTCGTCGTCAGACGATATGGCGAAATCATCGTCGGAAAATGAGGACCAATATGCAGCAGAGTTGAGATAGTTCATTTTGAACGTTTAATAAACTCAAAACGAACATACAAAAATAACAAAATAAACTCACGATTTACAGACAGTCCTGTTATGCTCACTCACGCTAAACAAGAAACAATCTCCCACAATTACACAGACAAACACACCCAACTAATATAGGACTTCCAATCAAAGGCAACACCACACAGCTGCCTTCAATTGGAAGTCCACCCCAATTAACCAAACATAGACATACAACTAACTAGATCAACATAGAAATACGTAAACAAGGAACAGTGCCCAAAAACCCCGGAATACTTAAATCAAATGCCCTTTTAGAAAAAACACCACCCCTAACCACATGAAACAAATACCCTCTGCCACGTCCTGACCAAACTACAATACCAATTAACCCTTATACTGGCCAGGACGTGACAGACAGTTAGGATCAACACTTTTCTTTAAGAATGTGAAATGTCAGAATAATAGTAGAAAGAATGATTTATTTCTGCTTTTATTTCTTTCAATACATTCCCAGTGGGTCAGAAGTTAACATACACTCAATTAGTATTTGGTAGCATTGCCTTTAAATTGTTTAACTTGGGTCAAACGTTTCGGGTAGCCTTCCACAAGTTTCCCACAATAAGTCGGGTGTATCTTGGACCATTCCTCCTGACAGAGCTGGTGTAACTGAGTCAGGTTTGTAGGCCTCCTTGCTCGCACACGCTTTTTCAGTTCTGCCCACACATTTTCTATGGGATTGAGGTCAGGGCTTTGTGATGGCCACTTCAATACCTTGACTTTGTTGTCCTTAAGCCATTTTGCCACAACTTTGGAAGTATGCTTGGGGTCATTGTCCATTTGGAAGACCCATTTGCGACCAAGCTTTAACTTCCTGACTGATGTCTTGAGATGTTGCTTCAATATATTCACAAATTTCCTCCCTCATGATGCCATCTATTTTGTGAAGTGCACCAGTCCCTCCTGCAGCAAAGCACCCCCACAACATATATATATATCACATTTATATAAGTATTCAGGCCCTTTACTCAGTAATTTGTTGAAGTACCATTGGCAGCGATTACAGCCTCGTGTCTTTTGGGGTATAATGCTACAAGCTTGGCACACCTTGATTTGGGAGTTTCTCCCATTCTTCTCTGCAGATCCTCTCAAGCTCTGTCAGGTTGGCTGGGGAGCGTTGCTGCACAGCTATTTTCAGGTATCTCCAGAGATGCTCGTTCGGGTTCAGCTCTGGCTGGGCCACCCAAGGACATTCAGAGACCTGTCCCGAAGCCACTTCTGCGTTGTCTTGGCTGTGTGCTTAGGGTCTTTGTCCTGTTGGAAGGTGAACCTTCACCCCAGTCTGAGTTCTTGAGAGCTCTGCACAAGAGCAGATCTTTTAAAAGGTTTTTATGATCTCTGTACTTCTTTGCCTCGATCATGACTAGTCTCCCAGCCCCGGAAGCTCTTGGTCACCTCCCTGACCAAGGCCCGATTGCTCAGTTTAGCTGGGCGGCCAGCTCTAGGAAGAGTCTTGGTGGTTCTAAACTTCTTCCATTTAAGAATGATGGAGGTCACTATGTTCTTTGGGACCTTCAATGCTTCAGAAATGTTTTGGTAGCCTTGCCCAGATCTGTGCCTGACACAGTCCTGTCTCAGCGCTCTGCGGACAATTCCTTTGACCTCATCGCTTGGTCTTTGCTCTGACATGCACTGTCAACTGTGGGACCTTATATAGACAGGTGTGTGCCTTTCCAAATGATGTCAAATCAATTGAATTTACCACAGGTGAACTCCAATCAAGTTGTAGACACATCTCAAGGATGATCAATGGAAACAGGATGCACCTGAGCTCAATTTCGAGTCTCATAGCAAAGGGTCTGAATTGTTATATAAATAAGGTATTTATTTTGTCATTATCGGGTATTGTGCGTAGATTGCTGAAGAAATAAATATTTAATCAATTTTAGAATAAGGCTGTAACCTAACAAAATGTGGGAAAAGTCAAGGTGTCTGAATACTTTCCGAAGGCACTGTATATGTGCATGCTCAGGGAAGCCATTGTGAGCTGGAGTGTGGTGTGGCAGTGGGTACCCATTCAAGGCTTGTGGTTGATAAGAAGTCTCAGTGGCTTAAAGGCTTCTTTCTTCCCTATGCATGCAAAGCAAACACCCTTATCCAGGGCTTACTCACTGCAATGCAGATATGAATCTACCCACAATATAAATTGAACTCAAAGTGGCACAATTTAAAAGTAGTCTTATATTATCTAGGCCTCTTAGTTTAAATTCAACCTGCCATAGTCTAAAGTCAATTTAGGCGGATCAAGACATAACACTAAATGTATCTTTCAAATCGGTGTGCTTATACAGCCTTCCTATGCTAGTGAGTCTACAAAAATAGGCCAACCTACCACGCAGATATTTTTTTTCACTGAAACAACATATTACTATTTTACCTTTAACACCACAAGTGAATTCCACTGTATCAAAAACAATAGAGTAGGTTACAAACATATCCTGTATTAATGCAACTAACAAATGAATACACTTTGCTTTCAGCAATCATTACAGAATAAAAATGTAATTACACCTTCGTAAAGATTTTAATATAGCTAATACATGTTTAACTAATGTTTTTTTTATGCCATGGTGTTGTAGCGAACAGATGGAACGAGAAGCTAACTGGATCTCTAGAAAGGAAAACATCGTATGCATCGCACCAATAGAGTAAACGCACTTTGTGGAATTTTAATGTGGCTCATTAAACGAGGGCTACACTGCCCCATCCGAAAAGGAAGCTACGTCCCCGTACTTCGACTAACTTCAGCCTCACGGTGCAATCCGATGGCCCCACGGCCCCCGTCCCGCTTCTGACACTGATATAGCTAACGTAGGGCATGGGAAGCGAACCCGGGTCTCTGTGAAAGGCATACACCCTACGCATCTTGCCAATATGTTAACCCGGTGGGAATTGTAACCTGGCTCATATAACGTGGGTCGCTACAGTATATTACTAATAATTACCTCGGCCAATTAGAAGTTAAGCTAGTTCATCTAGGCTATTTGTTTAGGATTGATCTGATTCCTGTCTGTAACTGCATGCATACCAAACGGCTTCTGTCTGTGACGTGCGTAAACAGGTTTGAGAACCTGTCTGAATTGAATCCATATGATAACTCATTGATACTCAATATGTTGGCGAATATACAAGTGTTGGGCCTACATGTCATGTCGTCGTGTATGTCAAACGAATATTTTATTTAGTATAGTATCAAGAACTTTGTGCTGATGGAGACAATAGTAAATAGTTCATTTAATGCGGGAGAGACCATCCACAGGCACCGAAAGGTGTATCCATGAAACGATCGAGGCGCAAACGTCTTGGTTTTGCTCCTAATGTAACACAGTCCAGGAAATAGACTCTACTTAGGAGTTAAAGAAGCAATTGGAGGCTTTGCTTATCGTCATTGCTCGAGAGGAATCAAACTCTTAGTGCATTGACTACTTGGGAGACCGATGACTATCCCTGTGTCACAGTGGTCTCGACTCACTCAATCATATGCACTTCAACATACAGCGCATGCTTTCACCTTTGCGTTCGCCTATTCTTCGGGAGTGCTTCCAGGATATGTTTTGATCACACACTTGCACACAGGTACGTAAACTATATTAGATTATATTGATGTTTCGCTTCCGTGTGTTTGGTGAGGGTTCTGAATGGCAGCCGAGTCGAAGAGTAGGAGTTGGAGCAAATACGAACCTATTAACCTACTCGAGACTATATCAAACAAACAAAACAAACGTTCCATTATCAATAGTCTGTATCTGTATCAATAACAACATTCGTACGTGGTTTATATCATATGGGTTGGATAGAGCTGCCCTAATTAATATAGGCTACCTTTGCTTTGTCATATTCCTGAAATGTGAAGTTGAAAAGGTTGCTGTGTAATCATGCAACATCAAAACCCAAGGGATTACTCCGATTGGAGGAACGTTATTGGAAGTGCATGGTTGACTAGATTCACGATTGTTGTTTTTAGAAATCATAGTCAATTATGAAATGGTTATTTAATAGACTTTGTTGTTTGTTTAACAGGCAGAGACAGTGGAAAGCACATCCATATTAGGAAGTCGAATGTCCTACATATAGGCCTAATGGACATGCCATAGCTGTCATTTAGTTAGAGGAACATGACACATTTCATGCGTTCATAATAACTGATTTTGAGGCCGCCGACTCAAAAGTCCCCAACATGTTAAATAGGCTACCATCAAAATTAGTTGGAGCTCATTACAAATTCGAGTCTATGGTGGGGGGATGCAAAACATGTGGCGGGGATGTGGAGTCGAAAGATGCGGGCTGGGTGGGGGTGTCGGAATCAGATAGAGCACAACTTTTGAACTACATGTCTTATTGTCCTTTATTAACGTCAATACACCGTTGTAGACGGAGGTCCTATGCTCTATATGGGGAAGCCTAAACAAACAATTATTCTCCCGTTCTCCTAGACATGGAGATGTGTGTGACATTGTGGAAGGAAGAAAGCAGGAGGGCTGTGACTTAATCACAAAGTAGTGTCCACGTAGGGCGAGGGAGCAAATCACACGTCTGCGCACAGATGTCTGGCAGAAACAATTAGAATACGCTTAGCCTATTCAAACCTCCTATTTTTTTGTATAAATATTTTTTTAACATGTATTTACTTATTTGACTGGTTTTATTTACTAGCAGACTACACAGATTAACATTCGGTAAAGGCTATGGGCACAATACCCAAATCTATTGCCGTATAGGCTAACAATGAAACATGGAGTTGTAAGCCATTTAAGCCAGCTGTAGGTTAGTATGCGATGCATAACGTTGATACAACTTTTCTGTTTTCTTTTTTTTCCCACCCTCGAGCTGCCTGTCCTCCTTTCTAGTTGCAGGGACGTCACGCGGGTGCGCTACATTCTTAGCGCAAGTGACACGAGAGAGGAAGAGAGCCGGTGACAGAGGGAGACAGACAAACAGACAGGGAGAGAGAGCATTGAACCTGTACAGTCCTACGGCAACGAGAACAGCGCGAGTAAAATAAGCCAGAAACGTGTCACGCAATGTAAATAGTAATTCATAGAATCAGAAGATGAGTGGAACCGGCACTCTCAAAATATAGTGCCCCAAGTACCCTAGGCCTATCTGGAGTAATTCCCTCATTGCATAACCATACCTCTCCTAAGGTTAAAACGGTTGTCTACTGTCTTACTGGGAAAGGAAGTCGTTAAATACAGATTATTGTTCCTGGTTGCAGGTCGGAATGGTATTATAGCCTCAGACAAACTTATTTGACTCCGTGTGAATATGGTGTTACTTGATGAGGAATGGGAGCGGGCATTAAATTAGGCTACTATTTCGTTTTATTTGCTTGTGCCCTGATTTGAAGAATGGCATAACATCAAAACATGGCTGTTTTGTTTCGAGGACATTGCAACAATGTATCAGTATAGCGGTGTACTTGTCTGTTTTGAATGACCCTGCATGCTGAAAAAAATTGTATGATGTAGTTAGTCCTACAACAAGACGAATCTTGAAAGGTGGAAAATAACTTGACATGTTTGATACAAAGCAGACTAATAACAGTGCAGAATGCAGCGTTGGGGACAGTGTCCTTAGCCTTCCCACGTGTTCTACAGGATGCAGTTGTCGTCGTCTCTGGCAGCGTCAGGTTTCAGACGTATAAGAAAATTGTATTCACCTTTCAAAAGTCCACTGATGAAAATAGTTTTTTTTTGAGATACACAAACTCATCCGTGACAAATAAAAGTCAGAAATAGCGATTAAATGAATCACTTACCTTTGATGATCTTCATCTGGTTGCACTCCCAGGACTCCATGTTACACAATAGATGTTTATTTTGTTCAATAAAGTCCCTCTTTATGTCCAAATACCTCTGTTTTTTTCACGCGTTTAGTTCAGTAATCCAAAGGCACAAAGTGCGCTCACAACATCCAGACGAAAAGTCAAAAAAGTTCCATTAAAGTTCGTAGAAACATGTCAAACGATGTTTATAATCAATCCATAGGATCTTTTTATCATAAATATTCAATAATATTTCAACCGGATAATACTGTTTTCATTAGAAAGGAAAGAGAACGAACGGCGCGCTCACGCGCAATAAACAACTCATGGCTTTCAGCTGAGCAACTTGCTCTGAGTGGTCTTATTCCCTCCCCTTTCACAATAGAAGCCTGAAACAACTTCTAAAGACTGTTGACATCTACTGGAAGCCTTAGGAAGTGCAATCTGACCCCACAGACACTGGATACTGGATAGGCATTCACTTAAAAAACTACAAACTTTAGAATTCCCACTTCCTGGTTGGATTTTTCTCAGGTTTTCACCTGCCATATGAGTTCTCTTATACTCACAGACATTATTATAACAGTTTTGGAAACTTTAGAGGGTTTTCTATCCAAATCTACCAATTATATGCATATCCTAGCTTCTGGGCCTGAGTAACAGGCAGATTACTCTGGGCACGCTTTTCATCCAAACTTCCCAATGCTGCCCCCTATCCCAATGAAGTTAAACTCACTCTTTTGTCCACAGTATTCTCATCATGTGGACTATACCTGCACTGTAGGCGTTATTTATTTATTTAAGTAGGGAGTTCAGTTAAGAACGAATTCTTATTTTCAATGACGGACTAGGAACAGTGGGTTAACTTGTTCAGGGGCAGAATGACAGATTTTTACCTCGTCAGCTTGGGGTTTGATCTTGCAACCGTTCGGTTTCTATTCCAACGCTTTAACCATTAGGCTACCTGCCGCCCCTCTAACCACTAGGCTCCATGCCGCCCCTCTAACCAGTAGGCTACCTGCCGCCCCTACTCACAAGATGTTGGCCAGAGTGCATGTGAGTGTGCCCATACCGGAGTGGGAACATTAGCTAAATAAAGCAACCAAAAAATGTCACAAAACTATCAGTAGTTGAAAATGCGATGGAAACCCATTTAATTTGTATTTTTTATTAGGTACATGGGAATTTAACTGCAAAAGTTATTTTTATGTGCACAACTTTTATGTGCACACACACTTTTATGGTTACTATATGATTCCATATGTGTTATTTCATAGTTTTGATGTCTTCACTATTATTCTGCAATGTAGAAAATAGTAAAAAATAAAGAAAAACCCTTGAATGAGTAGGTGTGTCCAAACTTCTGACTGGTACTGTATATACATGCTCAGAGACTTGTGATCACATGCATGTGCATGTGGCATCTCCAAATCTCACAAATATAAGTTTAAAGTTATGAAAATAGAAACATGGTGGCCGTGTTGAACATGCTTTCTCAATCTTGATTAAATATCTATTTATATAAGGATCAACTTTGTAGCAACATACTGTACCATGATCCATAGCTGATCCCGCTGGGGCTCCATAAATGCACAGCTTCACAGAAGAAAGCCACTGGTGGAAAAGCCTGGTGCAATGAAGTCACACAGTAGCTCATACATGACCCAACAGAGATTGTATTTGATTGGGAAAGAGGGATGCCTAGTCAGTTGCTCAACTGAATGCGTTCAACCGAAATGTGTCTTCCGCATTTAACCCAAACCCTCTGAATCAGAGATGTGCGGGGGGGATGCCTTAAAAACATCCACGCCATGGGCATCCAGGGAACAGTTGATATTGTCTTGCAGAATGGCAGATTTGTCCAACTTGCTGGCTCAGGGAGTTACTGGCCCAACGCTTTTAACCACCAGGCTACCTGCCTGGTGGTTAAATATCATACTTTAAAAAAAAAAATCTTGACTCCAAATGAATGATGAATAAATTGAAACGTTAGTCTTTCATAAGTAGACTGTGTGCTTACTTTACTTTCCTTCTCTTGGCCTATCACACTTAAACTTTACACACTGTACCATGAAATGTCTTTCAAAGACGTTTTGTCATAGTTCCCCCTCCCGTTCTCTATCTGTAGGAGTCAAATTAGCGATTTCATTTTTTGAGCCGAATGTGTTTTATCGGCCTATGTGAAACAATGAGGACAAGGCAGGCCTTTGTGGTGGCTGCAATGCATTTTTAACCCATGTGAATGGTGCCTCACATTCCACAGCAGCAGGCCCTGGCTGAATGGCACCAGGCCCTAGCAGAATGGCACCAGTAACTCCCTCTGCTGTTTTCATTACTGATTACTCTATTGGGCTTTTTGGACAACACACACACACACACACACACACACACACACACACACACACACACACACACGAGTCATACACATCTTACTATATTTTATATCATCACATTATGGAAGATCCATAGAACCCCATTTGGTTATGCATCTTCATTTCCTGTGTATCCCGTCCCTTTGTCCGGATAACCTGAGGTGCAACACACAACAGTTGCCAGTCTTTTGTTTCCTCCATTTTTGTCTACCATGGCAACACCTTTATGGGCTAGGCTGATGTGGTAAACACACCACACCTCTACTACATTCTAGGAGATATAAGATACGTAATGTTGTTGCATAACCTGTATCCAGAGTAGAAAGTACTTTCTATAGTCTTTTATCCATACACAGGGTTGACTCATTTTGTTGTGGCTTACTTGGTTTGGGTAAAACAGCTAAAACAGCTATTTGTTATTATTAAATTAATTTACTGTAATGGAATCTGTACCTGGTGGCTGTCTACAGACAATCCCATAATTGGTTTATCGGCAGACTGATAGGTAGGGGTACCTGGCTGTGTTAGTTTGTGGCCATGGCATTGATTTCAGCTGCACAGTGGGACTCCTCCTGTGAAAGGGCAGTCTCTCTCTGCCAGCTCAGAAAGACTGTGGCTCCTGGATTAAATTATAAATGAGCCCCTCCATAGGAAACTCATTGCTTATGTCCTCAGTATAATCAAAAGGAATGTGTTTGGCAGAAGACTGACTGCAGTACCTTTAAGGCACTGCTGTATCTTCTCTCATCATCACTCCACACAAGAACTCACACACACACACACACACAGACACAGACACACGTGTTTTCTCCTAATTCTGAGCAAAGGGTAACAGGTGGGCGTGTAATCCCCATATTTGGGTCACACCTGCAACCCCATGGCTGGATCAATAAAATGCCATGCTACATAAGCATGGGCTTGATAGTAAGCTATCTAGCAAGATATCTGGCCAAATTAGACCCGAAGAAAATGATTTAGTCATCGTGGGATTAGGGGTTAGAGGAGAGGAGAGGGGTTGGAATGAGTTCGGGGGGGAGGCTGTGGCCGAGGGATTTAACATGGCACATTTGAGACCGCATGCTTAGCTAGTCAAGAGGCTGTGCTATTGTGATGGGGGAACATGTAATATGGTGTATTGGTTACAGTTGATAACACACATTCATGAATAATCATGAAAAATAACAATTTCATTATTTGTTAGAAGCATTATCAAAAAGTGTTACCGTTGTGTTTCAGGGAGTGTTCTAGTGAGACTGATTTTGGACTGCTGAATCTGAGATTGAATGAGGAGTTTCAACGGGACATTTGATTGGGTGATTTCGCGACTGCCTAGTGTGTGTATAGATTCTTCATACACATAAATGCTTCCCTTCCAATTAACACATCATGCCTATTATTGGCCATTCATCTCACATGAGAGAGCGAGAGAGAATGATTGGACAACACCATGTTGATTATGCATCTGCCCCACTCCTGGCGAGTCAATATCTTACCCCCACAGCAGATCAGATCACAAATACATTCATAAAACACTACTTTGATTAATACTCCCAGTAATTATTTGAATCCCCGTTGGTTGTGGTATGCTGTAGTAAATGAACATATATCTAATAGATTTTTGCCTGCTCTGTGAACCAATGGTGGCATTGTTGCTCTTGCTAAGGGATTAAAGAAGAGAAATACGATTAGGGAGAAGTAGCCCTGAGCCACGTGGATGCAATCAGGGATTGGAAAGAGACTCTGTGTGTGTGTGTGTGTGTGTGTGTGTGTGTGTGTGCGCGCGCTGGGGCGAGCTCATTGTCCAGCCCAGATGTCACTAGCAACTAGCTCACTGGTATTATTGATCCTTTTTTTATAGACCCACTGCTCAATAGAGTAATGACATTATAAGCAGACATTGTGTTGAATAAGACCAACATGATACAGTAAAAATGACTGTGATGAAACGCTCGCTAATAGAATCGGATTTTGTCTTTGATCAGTTACCTTCGTCCATTGCCGTTTTTATTCAAATTACGAAGGTCATCAAATGAAATTGATTGAATTAGGCCTTTAGCTTTTGAACATGACTTTTCCATAAACAAAGAAAACCTTTTGGTAAAAAGTCCCAGTCGATCAAATGATAATCATTAAATCAATATTAAGTGGGATATGAAGGAGGTCATTGCTCCTGTTTTGTCTACGTTAACAGGTAATATGTCCTTGATATATTTGTTTTAGCCTTTGGTATCTCTCTATACAGATACAGATAAAAATATAGATAACCTATCATCCCATCTGGTAGTGACTGTCTTGACTGCATCGAATCGATGTAAAGAAGCTAGCTAAGCTAGCTACCTAGGCTAATCGAAGCTTTTCTGTTGTACTTCCCCTTCCTTGTCCACAACAACTCCATTCAGATGGAACAGCAGCCTACCTGATGGTTGCTCGTTGTAGCCTACTCCTCATTTAACTCATTTAATTCTGTCATTTTAATTCCATTTTTGCATTGATTAGAGATCTCTCACGTTGGTTGCTACACATTTAGCCACTGACGGTACCACTTTGATTTGCCAACAATAACAACAAACGTGTGAAATCTCTGTAGGTTTCGCAAGTATTCAAACACTAACGTCCGTTCGGATATTCAAATAACCGTGCCCATCTCTACCTAACGCTAGTAGTGGCCTGACTCTGTGTCTGTCTCTGCTGTGTGACGGAGGCTGTGGCCTTCCTCACGACCTTGTTCATATTTGATGAGCCACCGCGAGTCACTAAGCCCCAGCCAGCTCTAAACACCCAACCGTAAGGTCTGAAGAGAGGAGAGGGTGGGAGGAGTGGAGGGGTATAGGGGTAGAGAGGTGGAGGGATAGAGGGGTGAAGGGGTGGAGAGATGACGACACTACGAACTTAATCCAAACTCTGTGTTCTAAAGGTCAACAAAGTGGGGTGGGGGGTTGGGGCAACGATGGCTTTAGCCTATATCTCATTCAAATCTCGAGAGGTGACCACATTTTTAAAAACAACGCTGGTTTAAAAATACATGCTACTGTTTTTCTGCCACGAAAGTGGTGCTTCGATTTCCCTTTGAATCCCAGTCGGATAACACGTCATTTAGCTGAGATTTATGTACAGTGGGACAACTAGCTGGCATGTTATTTTTGCCGGTCCATGAAATGAACAGCAGGAGATGTGGTTCTGCTGTGAGTGAGGCTGCTTCATGGTGGTTAGTGAATGCTCTTATTAGATTAGATTAGCACGGCATCGTAGCCTGGACAGGCTCACACAAAGACCACACCCAACAGTCACAGTCACACATACAAACAGCCCAGCAGACTCATTGAAGCATATTTAAAGTGGCTATACAGAACTTTTGCCTCTGGGTTGCTCATGAGCCAAAAGGGATCCCGTAAAATAGACAGACATATTGTCAAGAAAATACCTCATTGGAAAGAAAGGGGCGTATATTTCCACACCCGTCGTGAGCCAAAACATATATTGTTTACCTAAAACAAAGGATCTGCTTTGCCATCCCTAATATTTGTGGATGACAAATAACTGGAAATAGAACAGAGTTATGGCTCTGCTTTCCACTTAACTTGAGTTCTATGAGGATGATGTCGTTTCTAGACGGAGACACTGGGTAGATATGTGCTTTGAGAGTGGAACAGGATGGATGTAGGCCTAGTTATTGTGCTCTTTGAAGCCTGGTGATGTTCGACGTCTGAATGACTTAGGGAAACAAGCTGGAAATGCCTCTGGGCTACAGCTGATCATTCACCACAGAGGAACTGATCGTTAGCCACTGATGTCAACCTAACCTTGCCATGACGGAGGGCGATATTTCTGTTTCTATTTGTACGGGTGTGTATTGGGTTGTGTGTGTGTGTGTGTGTGTGTGTGTGTGTGTGTGTGTGTGTGTGTGTGTGTGTGTGTGTGTGTGTGTGTGTGTGTGTGTGTGTGTGTGTGTGTGTGCGTTCGTGCTTGCGTGTGTGTTTGTGTGTGTGTGTGTGAGGGAGGGGTCCCCCAGTAGCCAGGCCCAGCTGTGTTTAAACACATTGCTTCACTAGAAGTGTCTTTCTGTGTGTGAGTGTGTGTCTACGTACGCAAGTGTGTGTCCAAGTAGTACAGTAGTACAGAACAGTAGTTCTGCTTTTACTTTTTCTGTAATAAAGTGATAAACAATGTTGCTTTCATGCACATTATAGTATCCCCCCCCCCCAAAAAAAACCTGAAATGTTCGTTGTGGATGTGTTCTCTCTTAGTAAGCATCTCTCTCACAAAGCTACTCATGTGGAAAAGCCAGACGGAGGGAGAGATAGTCTAGGATGGTTATTTGATTTCTCCGTCTCTGTCGGCAGCTGTGTCTGCCATTCTCAGAATGAGGGAGAGAGATGGAGGCAGAGAAATGGAGAAGGAGGGAGTGAGAGAGAGAGAGAGAATCCACATTTATGCTTATTTATTTTACCTTTTGTACTTTAACTATTTGTACATCGTTACAGCACTATATATAGACATAATATGACACTTTTATTGTTTATTTCATTTTTGTTTATTATCTATTTCACTTGTTTTGGCAATGTAAACATATTTTTCCCATGCCAATAAAGCCCCTTAAATTGAAATTCAGAGAGAGAGCGAGCTGTGGAGAAGATAGACAGGGGCAGACTGGTTTTGAGGTCACTGAGGAGGTGGGTGAGGATGATGACTGCCAGGGGCTAATGAACTTGCCCCATAGCCATGTGTGGAGCTGAATGTAAAGCTGGACAGAGGTAGCTACCACATGATCCACTGACTTTGCTGGCCTCTCTCCACTACATCAGCCAAGGCAATGAAACAAAATGAAAGATCGCTGCTTCCTGAGTGGCTGTTCTCTTCCACCCCCCCATCCTCTCTCTTTGTCTCTGTCCCTGTCCCTCCCTTTCTCTCTCTCTCTCATTGCTGAAAGGCTGCGCTATTGTCCCAAACTAGGCTTAATCTGAGTCTGGGAAACCGACCCTCTATGTTTTCCACCTTCCTCTAGTCCAGATTCTGTTTTCTACCTTCTGCCTTCCATGGGCTACTGCCGCCAGCGGCCAGTGTTATCCACTGGGGATGCATGTTTCTCAGCTGCTGCCTCTGTACCTCTCGCCCTGGGTGTAGCTTGGTGGTGTAGTAGCAGTTCAGAGAGGGGAAACCAAAGTCAGGGAGCTCTTAGCAATGACCCCCAACCCCCCACTCGCCCCTCCTCATTGGTCCTTGGTGTTTTTAAAGACCTAGATCTCCTTGCACTCCCCCGTACGCTCCCCTACCCCGCTGACCTCGGTGTCCTGTTCCCACATTATATCCAGATGTGTGTGTGTGTGTGTGTTTGTGTGTGTGTGTGTGTGTGTGTGTGTGTGTGTGTGTGTGTGTGTGGGAGGGAGGGAGGGAGGGAGGGGCCCCCCAGTAGCCAGGCCCAGACTCAGATTATCTGAAGCTGCTATCTAACACACTCATTCACTAGACTTCTCTGTTTACGCTCTACTGAGAGAAAGGAAGTCAGATGTCATCATGATGAACTGACTACCATGCCCTCTTACACCACTTTCAATTTCCATGTATTTCCATGTATTTCCATTTAAATAAACACTTTACATTTTCCAGGGTCGAAAAGGAACCTGCCAGTAAGCATTTCGTTGGACGTTGTATACCATGTGTATTTATCCTGCACATACGGCTAATATATGGGAGAAAGTGAGAAAGGGTATCTTTTTTAAAAGTATTCGAACAGGGCGCTGGAGACATCTAGCCTAGCTTCTCTTAGCTCTACTGGGTTATAACGCTTTAGGAATCACAATAAACACTTTGCCGGGTTCTTGTTTTGTTTCTGTGATGCACTGTGACTGAACTAACTTCAAATAACATTTTATTTGTCACATACTTTGTAAACGGCAGGTGTAGACTAACAGTGAAATGCTTACCTACGGCCATTCCCAAGAATGCAAAAAAAACGAAACAAATTATATATATATATATATTTTTTTTTATAGAAAAATAATAAATGAGGTATAAATAGAAGTATAACAACACAAGGAATAAATACACAATGAATAACGATAACTTGGATATATACACTGGTTACCAGTACCGAGCCGATGTGTGGGGGTACGAGGTAATTGAGGTAGATAAATACATATAGGTAGGGATAAAGTTACTAGGCATTGGGATAGATAATATACAGTAACAGCAGCGTATTTGATGAGTCAAAAGAGATTAGTGAAAATAGGGACACTGCAAATATTCTGGGTAGTTTTTTGGTTAACTATTTAATCAACTATTTAGCAGTCTTATATCTTGGGTGTAGATGCTCTTCAGGGTCCTGTTGGTTCCAGACTTGGTGCATCGTAACCACTTGCCGTGCGGTAGCAGAGAGAACAGTCGATGACTTGGGTGGCTGGATTCTTTGACAATTTTTAGGGCCTTCCTCTGACACCGCCTGGTATAGAGGTCCTGGATGGCAGGAAGCTTGGCCCCAGTGATGTACTGGGCCGTACGCACTACCTTCTGCAGCACCTTGCAGTCAGATGCCAAACAGTTGCCATACCAAACGGCGATGCAGCCAGTCAAGATGCTCTCAATGGTACAGCTGTAGAACTTTTTGAGGATCTGAAGGCCCATGCTGAATCTTTTCAGCCTCCTGAGGGGGAAGAGTCTTTGTCTTGCCCTCTTCACGACTGTGTTGATGTCTGTGGACCATGATAGTTCCTTAGTAATGCGGACACAGAAGAAATTGAAGCTCTCGACCTGTTCCACAAAATCCCCATCGATGTGGATGGGGGTGTGTTCGGCCCTCCGATTCCTGTAGTCCACGATCAGCTCCTTTGTCTTACTGACGTTGAGAGAGAGGTTGTTGTCCTGGCACCACACTGCCAGGTCTCTGACATCCTCCCTGTAGGCTGTCTCCTCGTCGTTGGTGATCAGGCCTACCTCCGCCGTGTCTTCTGCAAACTTAATGATAAGAATAGTTTGCAAACCCTGCCACATCCGACGAGCGTCAGAGTCGGTGTAGTATGACTCGATCTTGGCCCTGTATTGACACTTTGCCCTTTTGATGGTTTGTCGGAGGGCGTAGCGGGATTTCTTATAAGAGCCTGGATTAGTGTCCCGCTCATTGATAGCGGCAGCTGATGTGGTAAACTCCTCAATGCCACCGGATGAATCCCAGAACATATTCCAGTCTGTGCTAGCGAAACAGTCTTGTAGCTTAGTGGCCGCTTCATCAGACCACTTCCGTATTGAGTGTGTCACTTGTACTTCTTGTTTCAGCTTTTGCTTGTAAGCAGGTATCAGGAGGATAGTTATGATCAGATTTGCCAAAAGGAGGGCGAGGGAGAGCTTGTATGCATCTTTGTGTGTACAGTGAAGGTGATCTAGAGTTTTTCTCGCCTCCAGTTGGACAGGTCACGTGCTGGTAAAAATGAGGTAAAATGGATTTCAGTTTTCCTGCATTAAAGTCACCGGCCACTAGGAGCACCGCCTCTTGGTGAGCATTTTCTTGTTTGCTTATTGCCCTATACAGCTCGTTGAGTGCGGTCTTAGTGCCGGCATCGGTTTGTGGTGGTAAATAGACAGGTACGACAAATATTTCCATGACAATTGTGGAAATGCAGTTGTTTGGTCTCCAGCATTGCTTCAAGTTGGACCTGTGTCACCATAGGAAAACGTCGCCATGCAAAAAGCTCCACTTGTTTTTGCTGAGCCCACACATGAATGGTAATCTAATAGACCTCGGAGATTCAGAGCTCGTTGTCAGAATATTATTGATTCGAGGTGACACAAACACACGTGCACACGCACACACATACACACACACACACACACACACACACACACACACACACACACACACACACACACACACACACAGACTCTCTCTAATGCCACTATCTTGCTCGGAATTATTGTTGTCATGGTATTCCCATAACAAAGTCAACGAGACAGAGGCTCTTTGCTCTTGAGGCTCCTGGCTGTGATAATCTAATCCCTGGCCACAGAACTCTATTTAAAGAGCAAACTAATCTCATCAGATTATACCTTGCCGACTACCACAAAATCACCCAATTCATGCCCCATGGCTGTGGGTGGAGAAATCTGTTCACCGCCATAATCGAGGGAAGCTACAGGAGGGCCGTGTTCATTTGAGCATGAAGCATAAAATGTTTTAAAACATTCAGTAACAGAAAACAAAAATGTCTGTTTCTTATTGGACAAGTCGAGGTAGTCCCTCCCTGGTTCAGTCTGCCTTCTCCTGTTTGGTGCCTAATGAACACGACCCTCGCTATTAAGGCAGAAAGGGAGTCAGTTTACAGGGAGCTGCAGGCAGGTGTCATTGGCCCAGATAGTGCTAGCGGACAATTGTGATGTGAACACTTGTATTGTCTGCAGCCTGTTCCGTTGTGCTGCTGTTACAGTGCTTCTTTGTCTCTGTGGATATTTACAGTCAGTGTACAACCACTACCTTATACTGTATGTCTTCAACTGTCTTCAGCTATGCCAATATGTTATTCTCTCCTCTCCTCTCCTCTCCTCTCCTCGGTGCTCGTCTATTCTGGTCTAAATCACCTAATTCTGTGCAGTGCAGACATCACTGACACGAGTTCTGTGTAGGCTAGTGTATTGCTCTGTGCAGGGTGCTGTAGCACAGAGCTGCTCTGTGTGCTGTGTTCCACCGTGCAGTCCCATGCTGCTGATTTACACAGAATACACACTCGGTGCTTATAGACGCACACACTACCAGTGAAAAGTTTTAGAACACCTACTCATTCATGGGTTTTTCTTTATTTTTACGATTTTCTACATTGTAGAATAGTAGTGAAGACATCAACACAATGAAATAACACATATGGAATCATGTAGTAACCAAATAATGTTCAGCAAATCTAAATATATTTTATATTTGAGATTTTTCAAATAGCCAGAAGATAGCCCTATTTGGTAAAATATGAAGTCCATATTATGACAAGAACAGCTCAAATAAGCAAAGAGAAACAACAGTCCATTACTTTAAGACATGAAGGTCAGTCAATACGGAACATTTCAAGATCTTTGAAAGTTTCTTCAAGTGCAGTCGCAAAAAACATCAAGCGCTATGATGAAACTGGCTCTCATGAGGACCGCCACAGGAATGGAAGATCCAGAGTTACCTCTGCTGCAGAGGATAAGTTCATTCGAATTACCCGCCTTAGAAATTGCACGCCAAATAAATGCTTCACAGAGTTCAAGTAACAGACATCTCAACATCAACTGTTCAGAGGAGACTGTGAATCAGGCCTTCACGGTCGAATTGCTGCAAAGAAACCACTACTAAAGGACACAAATAAGAAGAAGAGACTTGCTTGTGCCAAGAAACACTGAACATTAGAGCCTGTAGTGATGATCCATGGCACGAAGCCTCCAGTGATAATCCATGGCCCGGAGCCTCCAGTGATGATCCATGGCCCGGAGCCTCCGTCCTGACCATAGAAAACTTTTATTTTCTATGGTAGAGTAGGTCAGGGTGTGTCAGGGGGTTTTGTCTAGTTTACATTTTCTATGTTGTGTGGTTCTAGTTTCTGTTTTTCTATGTTGTTTTTTTGGGGATGATCTCCAATTAGAGGCAGCTGGTCATCGTTTTCTCTAATTGGGGATCATATTTATTAGTTGTTTTTTCCACCTGGGTTTGTGGGAGATTATTTTGAGGTAGTGTATGTTGCACCGCTTCGTCACGGTTTGTTATTTTGTTTAGTAGTTTATTTGTATGTCTTGCATAGTTTCACAGTTTAAATAAAATGTGGAACGATACACACGCGGCACCTTGGTCTTCCTTGAACGATGAACGTGACAGTCGGACCGCAGAGTGAAGGAAAAGCAGCCAACAAGTGCTCAGCATATGTGGGAACTCCTTCAAGACTGTTGGAAAAGCATTCCTTGTGTAGCTGGTTGAGAGAATGCCAAGATTGTGCAAAGCTGTCATCAAGGCAAAGGGTGGCTATTTGAAGAATCTCAAATATAAAATATATTTGATTTGTTTAACACTTTTGGTTATTACATGATTCCATATGTGTCATTTCATAGTTTTGATGTCTTCACTATTATTCTACAATATAAAAAATAGTAAAAAATTAAGAAAAACCTTTGAATGAGTAGGTGTTCTAAAACTTTTGACCGGTAGTGTACGTGTACATAAGACAAATACACAGACATACAGATGTAGAATCTTAATTTCACCAGTTTCTTACAGTAGAAGAATAATCCTGCAGCAACAGACAATGTGAATTATTGTTTGGATTATAATAAGTTTACATTTTTGTAGGGGTTGATACATTTTTTTGTTAGGGGAAATCAAGTTTGACATTATATAAAAAATATATATATACACACACACTTCTTTTCTCCCCAATTTCATGATATCCAATTACGATCTTGTCTCATCGCTGCAACTCCCCAACGGGCTCGGGAGAGGCGACGGTCAAGTCATGCATACTGCGCTCTAGCAACAAGGAGTGCAATAAGCCAAGTAAAGCCAGCCCGGCAAACCCTCCCCTAGCCCGGATGACACTGGGTCAATTGTGCACCTCCCTATGGGATTCCTGGTCACAGCCAGTTGTGACACAGCCTGGGATTGAACCCAGGTCTGTAGTGACATCTCAGACCGCTGCGCCACTCAGGAGGCCCCGAGTCTGACATTTTTTTAAGTGGAAATTGCAAACTTCGGAAGCTTTTTTAAACCTTGAATACACTACATTTACATTACATTTTACATTTTAGTAATTTAGCAGACGCTCTTATCCAGAGCGACTTACAGTAATGAATGCATACATTTCATTTCATGCATTTTTTTTTTTACTGGCCCCCTGTGGGAATCAAACCCACAACCCTGGCGTTGCACACACCATGCTCTACCAACTGAGCCACAGGGAAGGCCTACACTCCTCAAATGCAAATATGGACCTTGAAGCCAGTGCCATTGCGTTTTTTCATTAGTCACTTGTAATCAGGGACTGATTTAGACCTGGGACACCAGGTGGATGCAATTCATTATCAGGTACAACAGAAAACCAGCATTCTCTATAGCTCGTAGGGTAAGAGTTGAATACCGTTGCACTACATGTTTGCATTTCCTGCAACAACCGGGGGATCAAATTAAGAACGTACACCTGTACAGGTCTTGTTGATGTTTCCATCAGTAATGCATCCTCACACAGCTACAGTATATACAGTTGAAGTCTGAAGTTTACATACACTTAGGTTGGAGTCATTTAAACTCATTTTTCAACCACTCCACAAATTTCTTGTCAACAAACTATAGTTTTGGCAAGTCGGTTAGGACTACTTTGTGCATGACACAAGTCATTTTTCCAACAATTGTTTACAGACAGATTATTTCACTTATAATTCACTGTATCACAATTCCAGTGGGTCAGAAGTTTACATACACTCAGTTAACTGTGCCTTTAAACAGCTTGGAAAATTATGTTATGGCCTCAGAAGCTTCTGATAGGCTAATTGACATAATTTGAGTCAATTGGAGGTATACCTGTGGATGTATTTTAAGGCCTACCTTCAAACTCAGTGCCTCTTTTCTTGACATCATGGGAAAATCAAAAGAAATCAGCCAAGACCTCAGAAAAAAAATTGTAGACCTCCACAAGTCTGGTTCATCCTTGGGAGCAATTTCCAAACGCCTGAAGGTACCACGTTCATCTGTACAAACAATAGTACGCAGGTATAAACACCATGGGACCACACAGCCATCATACTGCTCAGGAAGGAGACGCGTTCTGTCTCCTAGAGATGAACGTACTTTGGTGCGAAAAGTGCAAATCAATCCCAGAACAACAGCAAAGTATCTTGTGAAGATGCTGGAGGAAACAGGTACAAAAGTATCTATATCCACAGTAAAACGAGTCCTATATCGACATAACCTGAAAGGCCGCTCAGCAAGGAAGAAGCCACTGCTCCAAAACCGCCATAAAAAGCCAGACTACGGTTTGCAACTGCACATGGGGACAAAGATCGTACTTTTTGGAGAAATGTTCTCTGGTCTGATGAAACAAAAATAGAACTGTTTGGCCATAATGACCATTGTTATGTTTGGAGGAAAAAGGGGGAAGCTTGCAAGCTGAAGAACAACATCCCAACCGTGAAGCACGGGGGTGGCAGCATCATGTTGTGGGGGTGCTTTGCTGCAGGAGGAACTGGTGCACTTCACAAAATAGATGGCATCATGAGGGAGGAAAATTATGTGGATATATTGAAGCAACATCTCAAGACATCAGTCAGGAAGTTAAAGCTTGGTTGCAAATGGGTCTTCCAAATGGACAATGACCCCAAGCATACTTACAAAGTTGTGGCAAAATGGCTTGAGGAAAACAAAGTCAAGGTATTGGAGTGGCCATCACAAAGCCCTGACCTCAATCCTATAGAAAATTAGTGGGCAGAAGTGAAAAAGTGTGTGCGAGCAAGGAGGCCTACAAACCTGACTCAGTTACACCAGCTCTGTCAGGAGGAATGGGCCAAAATTCACCCAACTTATTGTGGGAAGCTTGTGGAAGGCTACCCGAAACGTTTGACCCAAGTTAAACAATTTAAAGGCAATGCTACCAAATACTAATTGAGTGTATGTTAACTTCTGACACACTGGGAATGTGATGAAAGGAATACAAACTGAATAAATCATTCTTTCTACTATTATTCTGACATTTCACATTCTTAAAATAAAATGGGGATCCTAACTGACCTAAGACAGGGAATCTTTACGAGGATGAAATGTCAGGAATTGTGAAAAACTGAGTTTAAATGTATTTGGCTAAGTTGTATGTAGACTTCCGACTTCAACTGTACGTGAAACCACGCTAGACATCTAGCCTAAATGCTGCAAAAGCACACTCACCCACACACACATATACACACAGACAGAGTGTGCTGTGTAAAGCAGGGCAGTAGCTCGGCCCGATGTGAAAATAATAAAAGGAGTAGCAAATCCTTTTTGCTTATTTGTTGTGTAACAGGACTGAGGGTTTATCATCGCTTGGGCAGACCGAGAGAGAGAGACACGCACAGCCCAGGTCTCTGTCGTCACGGCAACCTGCCGGCCCGCCTGGCAGGTGAATCCCGTTGGAATCGCTGAGCTCCGTCACTGACTGTCTTGAGTTCACCAGAGAACCTGTAGACGTGCTGTAATCACCGCTGTTTACAGTATGGTTATGTACAGCTGCGAGTGTTCAGCTTAGCTGTGCATAGTAGTCCGCTCAACCCTCTGATGACGACATTGTCTATGTTACCTTACCTTACTCATCGTTTACCTCACATTACCATACTATCTAAAAACCATTGCAGAAATCTCATTATCTCACCCCAGGTTTATTTGTAATTTACCCCACCAGGACATTCTGTTAAGGTGACTGGTGCGCTGTTAAAATGAAGTGTTTTGTAACACTAAAACTAGTAGCAACTAAGCTGCCACTGTCGTTAAGGAGACGAAACCTTAACTTTCCTCGAGGTTTGAAACACGTGGGTGTAAAGGGTTATGGTACAGATTTAAGGCGTACTGAAACATTCATCCTGAGGTGTGCTGAAACATGACATAGTGTGTTGTAACACCACTTAATCAAGAGTTGGGAAACATCTTGCAAGAGGTTGAGTACACTATTATGGTGTTTCGAGTCCTGTCTAGTGCAGAATAAGATCCTTTCTTCTGAAGTTTCCAAAAACTGTAAAATGGGAGTCCCTCCTCTTGTTGTATATTCCTTGCTCTTATATAGTGTACTGATAAACGCCTCATTGGCCAAATGTACAGTGTTATGTTCAAACAAAGGATACAAGAAAATATCGTTTTGTGAAAATACAAATTATTAACGCTTGTCCAGGATAATAACTCATGAGCACAAAATGTGTTTTTCAAGACATGATTTTGAAGCTTCGAATGCTTTCTTTTCTTTGCAGATGTATTTGTTCTGTTACCTCGTTTTACCTCTGCTGCTATGACTTACATAGCCCACAATGGGCCTGGCTACTGTAGCCTGTATTTAGTGCCATTGTCTACCCTAGGAAAAATATTCAATTCCCAGTGTCTTCTTTAAAATGTTAATTAAACAGTCAATATGTACACTATAAACTATTAGCATTTCAAACCATGTGATTGTATGAGAGGCACAGTTTGCCATAATCTGTTGATGTGGCCTATTACATGCACTGAAACACCAACAGTGGGTTTTCACAAGACAGTCTTAAAAACATTCATATTTCTGCGTTTCAGAGTACTTCTGTTTTTAAAATATATTCAGTGGTATTATAACACTTACATTGGGTTTACATTCAAACACCGTCCATAGAGTTACAACCATGTGCCTTATCTCAAATCGACCCCTTGCCCCCATACGTCAGCGTTTCCCAAACTCGGTCCTGGGGACCCCAAGGGGTACACATCTAGTTTTTTAGCCCTAGCACCATACATCTGATTCATATCATTAACTAATCATGGGTAGTGTTTGGGTAAAAAACAATATGTGCACCCCTTGGGGTCCCCAGGACCGAGTTTGGGAAACGCTGACGTATGTCTAAGCAATGTAGTGAACGTTTCACCTAGCTTATCGAAGGGCAAGGTAGATTTAGAACCATATCGCCCATGTCAATCAAATCCTCTCTGATCGTCACAGTTAATTCTACCTTTAATTCAACAGGGAGTCCCATTGAGACCGAGGTCTTTTTCACCAGGGAGGCCCAATATTTTACAATTTCTACACATTTTAGAAAATAAAAGAGAATTCAAACAATACAAGTGCATAGGGCACAGGACATAGGGTCTATGGGGTCGATTTCTGGATTGGGCGACGGTATTTCAGAAGCACTGGCGGTGATTGTAGGAGACACTATGGCTCTAGTGTACTCTGGCGCTGGCAGGTTGTGACTCCAGACTCAAGTCAATCCTAGTCAACAGTAACTAATAAGCAGACCAGCCCAGGTTCCTCTCTCTCTCTTAGAGAACAATGCAGAGTGGAGACCTCGAGGGGCTTGAGGCAGACCATTGTATTGTGCTGGTCTTTTTGGATAAGACACGTCCATTGAATCCACCTGTGACAGACATCACTACGTCCTTACTTCTGCTTGTTTTTAACCTCATATATCTGAACGTTGACCTTTAGCATTTCAAGTGGAAGAGGACTCTAAATCAAACCATTTGAATGTATCTGTATAAACAAATCCCATGCAACACCAGGAGACATTTGGCTAGATGCAGTATCAAACTATGCAGAGTCATGATGTTATATACTAGTGTAACCGATGTGAAATGGCTAGTTAGTTAGCGGTGGTGCGCGCTAATAGCGTTTCAATCGGTGACGTCACTCGCTCTGAGACCTGAAGTAGGGTTTCCCCTTGCGTTGCAAGGGCCATTTCACATCGGTTACACTAACACACAGTGACTGTGGTGTTATTCTGTGTTGCCTTTGGGATGCAGAAAGAGACTCCTGTCTTCAACATGCATGTAGCATCCATAAGCCATAAGCTGACAGAAAGAGGAAGCCTCTGAAATACTAATCCTATCAGATTCTCCCCCATAGGAGCTTTCTGGGCTAGGAGTGTTTGGCGATTGGAGAGCATGTAGCATTTCCTTGCTGGGGTTGGAGCCTGCGGTTTATCTCTCTTGCTCAATCATTCACATAATCTCTTTTGTTTTGTCTTTATCTTGTTTCTCATACTATTTTTATCTGTCTGTCTGTCTGTCTGTCTGTCTGTCTGTCTGTCTGTCTGTCTGTCTGTCTGTCTGTCTGTCTGTCTGTCTGTCTGTCTGTCTGTCTGTCTGTCTGTCTGTCTGTCTGTCTATCTATCTATCTATCTATCTATCCCTCTCTCTCTCTCTCTCTCTCTCTCTCTCTCTCTCTCTCATTCTTAGTTTATACTTTCCACTTGGTGAGTTAACAAGCAAGGGTGATGTTCACCAGCGGGAATCAGTCAGCCCTGTAAAGACATGACACAGATGTCCATGGTTCTGCTATCAATCACATCATTGTAATGTCTCATTTGAAGGAACTATTTTACATGTTGATTCCTTGTAAACGGACCTTGGTTCAAATACTATTTTAAATCATTTCAAATACTTTATCTGAGCTTGATTGATCTTGGCTGGCTCAATCAACCAATAGAATAGTTCCAAAACTCCAAACCTTGCCAATCTGGCACTCCTGGCAGGCTAGAGCAAACGCTCAAGGTATTTCAAAGATTTCAAGTAATATTTGAACCCAGGTCTGCTTGTGAACTCCTTGTAATGTCCTGTGTGAAACTGTGAAATATCAAACACCTAAAGTAGTGGTTTTCCTGTGTGCTGGTTCTGAGGCCCCGGGCAGATGTTTCTTTCTGTTCCCAGACCAATAGTGAAGTGGACTCCGTGTCACAATAACAAAGTGTTTGTGGCGAAGAAATTGGATTTCACCCACTGGTTATTTTATTTAGGTTGCACCTCGTTGTGTTATTGTATTTGTTTTGAACAGTTTGAACCAAGTTAGTGTTTGAGCATCTACCGTCTCCATTGACCTGAGGAGTTCTCTGTGAAACCACTCCCATATGAGAGAGAGAGAGACTCTCTATAAAAGCCTCCATTCTCTCCATCCCTATTTGTCGTATCTCTTCATCTCAGCCTCCTATGCACTTCTTTTTCTACAACGTACACATGCTATGTTATCGTCAGGTTTTACTTCACGTCAGACTGCAAGAGTAAAAAGGATTAGAAGGGAAATAGACAAAAAAGAAGACAGGAAAAACCCTGGCATAGCTATACATTGACAATGTCCTTCTTTCCATGCATTCTTTTTGTTCCTGTTTTGTTTGTGGCCACGTGTGTGTGTTGCTGTGGGGCTGGCTGGAAGTGTCTCTCGCGGGCCTGCGCTGCAGAGGGGGAATGCACGGGGAGTTCAGTGACCTAATTGCATTCCAGAGAGACTCATTTAAGTTGCTGTTCCAGGGGTTATTCTGGGCTGCCTACACAGGGTGTCGTAGGAAAGAAGACCCTGGGACAGACCCTGGGATGGAGGTTCCATATGGGAGTCTCATCGCAGCCTACTACTCTCTCCCTCGCCTCAGTCACAACTAGTCCATAAGAAACCTGTTAGAACTGGTTTGGCAAAGAACTCAACACGAAATGACCAAAACAAACAAATACATCTTATCACTGTCCAAATGTGTTTCCAGTTCCAACATCTTCTATTTTTGTCTTCATTTATCTGTAAAACCAGATGTCTTGTCTTGGGAGCTTAAACTGGATTCCTTGTCTTATTTGTAAGACAAATCCTACATTCTCTCTAGCTCTCTAGTCTCTCGTTCAGGGCTGGGAATTGCCAGGGACCTCGCAATACGATATTATCACGATACTTAGGTGCTGATACGATATGTACTGCGATTCTCACGATTGCAACTCGATATTGTGATTTTATTGCGATTTGATGTCCGGGAACATATTGTTCACTATATCTGCTGCACAGAGACAAAAGATAGAATGAGAAAAGTAGTTTTGATCAGTCAGGGAAATGAAAGTGCTGAAAACCATGTTGGCTCACTATTTATAAGGAAGATAGTGAACAAGCTATGGGATGGACCAGAGTTTGGCTCAAGTGCAGTCGACTAGCGCTAGCTAACAATAGCAAAAACAAAAAAATAATAACCATCCGATTAGCAAAAAAATAAATATAGATACAAATGTTCTCCTCCGCTCCTGACTGCATGTGTTGCCATTCAAGTCAGTGATGGCATAATGGGTGGACTGGCGGCCACTGTGAGTGTATCTATATGGACAAAGCAGGAAATAAAAGCAGGAAGTGTACCCATCAATATTTGCTGTGATTTGTTGATTCAACTCAACTGACATTACAAAAAATACATTCCATTACATGAGCCATATCAGTTTGTGGGCGCGTTTGTAAATTTGCTCTGGCTATCTACTCCGATTTCAGAGCACTCTCATCTGAGTGAGGTGTTCTCTCATTTGTGTCTGGAAGTAGCTAGAAAGCTAGCCAACGTTAGCCAGTTAGCTTGGGTGCTTGACTGTCATTGTGTGATCAGAACACTCTGATCAACCCTACTCCTCGGCCAGAGCGTCTACTCTGAACACTCCGAGAGCAAAACACTCTGAATTTACGAACAGACAATCTGACAACGCTCTGGAGTTTACCAACGCCCAGAGCGCACTCTAGCACTCTAGAGTGAGAGAGAGAACGCACCCTACATCATTTTAATGAACATTCTAAATGATTGCATCACAATACCAGGCAGCTATTGCGAGTAAACCCATGGGTTTACCATTCTAGATTACCATGGAAATTATTGCATCATGATACCAGGCAGCTATTGTTTGTGTACCCATGGGTGTACCATTAACATGTCCACGGTTATAGGTTCCAAGTCTGTTCTATTTATTCTAATTCTATGTGTGCTGCTGCTGCATTGTGGATGTCGTTGCCTAGGCAATCAAAGACTTGTTTGCTACAGCGCCTTGCTTGTTTCAGCAAGGAACAACAACGTTTTATCACATTGCTAAGAGTCCATGTTACCGCAGAAACTGACTAAATTACCCGGCCGGCCGTTCTTCAATCAGCTGTTAGTTGATACAATCATTTCCATGGCGATGTAGAAGTTTCATTCAAAGGATGTGAACTGATGTGGCCATAACAAGTACCAAACAAATCAACGTAAAACAACAGTAGTGTATACTTGTTGTCTGTATGTTGGGCTGTCTAATCCAAATGTGAGAAGGATCTGAAAAAAAGGGAAGCACACTAAGGCTGCCCACTTATGAAAGACAGTCCCTTAACTGCAACCTCACATCTGCAGGGTTAACTCCAGAGGGCCGTGTGTGTGTGTGTGTGTGTGTGTCGTTGTGTGCTTTCCTCTTCCACCACTCCTGTCTGTTTTTCTCACACCACTCTTCAACCCCTAGCTGCTCTCAAAAAAAATACAAAATAATAAATAAATATATATTCTGCGGACTGATAAAACTTTGCTGCTCCTTGCTAAAACAAGCAAGGTGTTGTAGCAAACTAGTCTTCAGTTGCCTAGGCAATTCCCCCCCACAATGCAGCAGCATACATTGAAGTATAATTATTACAACAAACTTGGAAATTTGAATGGTTAAAAAAAAAAAAAACGGTTAACATTTTTATTTTCATCAACAACCGTCAGTTACACGGTTATGTGTTCATTGTGCCAGCCCTAATCACTACTTTCAATGTCAAGTCGCTGCAGTGTCTCTCAGTCTCTCTGGGTGGTTTAGCTCAGTAGTAGTAGTTAGTCTCTGGTTAAGTTAGGTGGTCAGCTCTGCATCTTTGTGTGGAATGGAGTCATGAGTCGAGATAACTCAGATTTATACAAATAGGGCGTTCCTGTGGGAGCAGCACGGGGTTAACGAGTGGTGTGAGAAGAACAGACAGGGGTGGTGGGGGGAGGAAAGCACACACACACACACACACACACACACACACACACACACACACACACACAGCCCTCTTGAGTTAACCCTGCAGATATGTGGGCCAGTTGGGCGACTGTTTTTCACCAAGGGGGCAGCCTTGGATTAGACAGCGCAACATACAGGCAACAAGTATACAGTACACTACACTAACCCTACAGTACACTACACTAACCCTACAGTACACTACACTAACCCTACAGTACACTACACTAACCCTACAGTACACTACACTAACCCTACAGTACAATACACTAACCCTACAGTATACTACACTAACCCTACAGTACACTACACTAACCCTACAGTACACTACACTAACCCTACAGTATACTACACTAACCCTACAGTACACTACACTAACCACTAACCCTACATTACACTACACTAACCCTACAGTATACTACACTAACCCTACAGTACACTACACTAACCACTAACCCTACAGTACACTACACTAACCCTACAGTATACTACACTAACCCTACAGTACAATACACTAACCCTACAGTATACTACACTAACCCTACAGTACACTACACTAACCCTACAGTACACTACACTAACCCTACAGTATACTACACTAACCCTACAGTACACTACACTAACCCTACATTACACTACACTAACCCTACAGTATACTACACTAACCCTACAGTACACTACACTAACCCTACAGTACACTACACTAACCCTACAGTACACTACACTAACCCTACAGTATACTACACTAACCCTACAGTACACTACACTAACCCTACAGTACACTACACTAACCCTACAGTACACTACACTAACCCTACAGTACACTACACTAACCCTACAGTACACTACACTAACCCTACAGTATACTACACTAACCCTACAGTACACTACACTAACCACTAACCCTACAGTACACTACACTAACCCTACAGTATACTACACTAACCCTACAGTACAATACACTAACCCTACAGTATACTACACTAACCCTACAGTACACTACACTAACCCTACAGTACACTACACTAACCCTACAGTACACTACACTAACCCTACAGTATACTACACTAACCCTACAGTATACTACACTAACCCTACAGTACACTACACTAACCCTACAGTACATTACACTAACCCTGGTTCCAATGGGGTTATTGGGTTCCATGTAGAACCTTCTGTGGAAAGGGTTCTACATCAAACCCAAAAGGGTTCTTCAAAGGGTTGTCCTTTAGGTTCTAGATTGCACTTTTTTTTCTAAGAGTGTACTGTTGCTTTAAGTTGGTTTGGTTGGTAATTGGTATGGTTTCATACAAGAATTTAGTAAAATTAAGAATTAAAGATATTTTTTTTAATCAATGAGCAAAGTAGACAATGATTCCCTGAGCAAAATAGAAAATTGTGAGAACAACTCAAACAGATTCCAAAGTGTCCAGAACAATTCAATTTAAGGGGCTTTATTTGCATGGGAAACATATGTTTACATTGCCAAAGCAAGTGAAATAGATAATAAACAAAAGTGAAATAGACAATAATAGTAAACATTACACTCACAAAAGTTCCAAAAGACATTTCAAATGTCATATTATGTCGATATACAGTGTTGTAATGATGTGCAAATGATGTACAAAAGGGAAAATAAATAAACATAAATATAGGTTGTATTTACAATGGTGTTTGTTCTTCACTGGTTGCCCTTTTCTTGTGGCAACAGGTCGCAAATATTGCTGCTGTGATGGCACACTGTGGTATTTCACCCAATAGATATGGGAGTTTACCAAATAGCATTCTAGTGTGCTCTGTTTTTTTTGTAAATTCTTTCCAATGTGTCAAGTAATTCTCTTTTTGTTTTCTCATGATTTGGTTGTGGTTAGTTGTGTTGCTGTCCTGGGGCTCTGTGGGGTCTGTTTGTGTTTGTGAACAGAGCCCCAGGACCAGCTTGCTTAGGGGGCTCTTCTCCAGGTTTATTTCTCTGTAGGTAATGGATTTGTTATGGAAGGTTTGGGAATTGCTTCCTTTCAGGTGGTTGTAGAATTTAACGTCTCTTTTCTGGATTTTGATAATTAGCGTGTATTGACCTAATTCTGCTCTGCATGCATTATTTGGTGTTTTACATTGTACACAGAGGATATTTTTGCAGATTTCTGCATGCAGAGTCTCAATTTGGTGTTTGTCCCATTTTGTGAATTCTTGGTTGGTGAGCGGACCCCAGACCTCATAACCATAAAGGGCAATGGGTTCTATAACTGATTCAAGTATTTTTAGCCAGATCCTAATTGGTATGCCAAATTTTATGTTCCTTTTAATGGCATAGTTGGCCCTTCTTGCCTTGACTCTCAGATCGTTCACAGCTTTGTGGAAGTTACCTGTGGCGCTGATGTTTAGGCCGAGGTATGTATCGTTTTTTGTGTGCTCTAGGGCAACGGTGTCTAGATGGAATTTGTATTCGTGGTCATGGGAACAGGACTGATTTTGGAACACCATTATTTTTGTCTTACTGAGATTTACTGTCAGGGCCCAGGTCTGGCAGAATCTGTGCAGAAGATCTAGGTGCTGCTGTAGGCCCTCCTTGGTTGGTGACAGAAGCACCAGATCATCAGCGAACAGTAGACATCTGGCTTCAGATTCTAGTAGGGTGAGGCCGGGTACTGCAGAACAACAGTTTTTTGTTGTTGAAAACCTCCTCCCTCCTTTCCTTGACCATGCAGTCATCCCAGCAGCACGGCCCACTCTCCGAAATCTAACATGATATTGTTGACCCAAACACCTGCTCTGGCCCCCGTACCCTCCTACAGCCCTCTGACATACACCCAAGCAGGGACCCAGTGGGTGCTTTTCATTTGTAAGACCCTTCTCACGTAAATATAGAGACCCCCCTCTCCTCTTCCACCCACCACCCTCCTTCCACCCCACTTATCAAGGAGAGAGAGAGAGAGAGAGAGAGAGAGAGAGAGAGAGAGAGAGAGAGAGAGAGAGAGAGAGAGAGAGAGAGAGAGAGAGAGAGAGAGAGAGAGAGAGAGAGAGAGAGAGAGAGAGAGAGAGAGAGAGAGAGAGAGAGAGAGAGAGAGAGAGAGAGAGAGAGAGAGAGAGAGAGAGAGAGAGAGAGAGAGAGAGAGAGAGAGAGAGAGAGAGAGAGAGAGAGAGAGAGAGAGAGAGAGAGAGAGAGAGAGAGAGAGAGAGAGAGAGAGAGAGAGAGAGAGAGAGAGAGAGAGAGAGAGAGAGAGAGAGAGAGATCTCCATTGTTTTGTCTATGCTGACACATTCTTGGTGGGTTTCTGTTGGGGCTGTGGCTGGGGTTGGGTGGGGGGTATGGTTGGGATGGGTATAGGGGATGGAGAATGGGGGGGTGGGGGGAGACAATGGACACCGTGAGCCCCCGCTGGTCTCCCTGTCTGTGAGCGTGACCTGCTTTGACAGACCCAGGCCTAGGCCCAGCCAGTCCACAGGGTCCTGGGCTGTGGGACTTCTCTGCTGCCCTCCACCCAAACACATCAGTGCTCATGCACAAATGCATGCATACGCACACACACACACACACACACACACACACACACACACACACACACACACACACACACACAGCAGGACTGGGACTACACTAGAACGCAAAGCCTCATTATTGTCATTGAAGCTAGTACATTCAGCTATGTAAACAAGGAGCATGACAAGAAGAGTTAAACAACAAAGTAAGCTACAGAGAATCAAATTGATTCGATTTGTGTTTGTATGCTACAGGCGACACCAACTGGTCATGCATACATGTACATTAACATGCACTGCATACATACAAAAGTCATCAGATACTCCACTGTCTAAAAAGTTGCATGCAGAAGTAATAGCCTGTGCTTTCCCTGTCCTCTTGTCGTTGTTTATCCCTCTCTTCTTCTCATTCTCTGGTTCTCTCCATCACACGGCTTACAGCAGGGCTCTTTGTCTGCATGCCGGGAATGGGGAGGCGAAGCACAGTTTGTTCATAATGGATTATTGATTGGTCTGAGAATCTGCTGGCTTGGGGGTTGATGGAGGGAGAGGCGAGGGGATGGGGACTCTGTCCACACCACTGCGGTCCCGCCCTGAGCACTGAATGTGTCCACTTTATGAGCCCCTGTCTCTATACCATGTGTGTGTGTGTGTGTGTGTGTGTGTGTGTGTGTGTGTGTGTGTGTGTGTGTGTGTGTGTGTGTGTGTGTGTGTGTGATTTTAAAGAGTTCTCTGTGTCTAATGCCCAAAGCACACATGTGACTGACTGTGAAGCTCTCAGTATGTACCAGTCACTTTCAAAGCTTTCTCTCTCTCTCTCTCTCTCTCTCTCTCTCTCTCTCTCTCTCTCTCTCTCTCTCTCTCTCTCTCTCTCTCTCTCTCTCTGTATGGAGCAGTGTTAAAATCTCACAGTGTGCGTGGACCTCGTAGAAATCTGTGTGGATAACTTTTGTAAAGGGCCCCTCTGTTTGGCAATTTCCTTTTTGTGTGCGTGTGCAGGCATGTGTGCAAGCGTGTGTGCCTGTGCGTGTTTGTGCATTTGTTCACGCATGTGTGTGTGAATAAGCAGACCACTTTTCATTTTCTCTCCGTATATGTTCCTCTTAAATGCTGCGCTCTGTGTCCCAATGAGGCTACAACAGACAGCAGGGCTGACGATGCCCCCACACCGAAATGGCCCTGAGCCATTTGCTTTAATAAAGCGTATAGTGGGTGAGAAGGAGTGTGTTTTTTTAAAAGGCCATATCACTCCACCTCCTTCCTCTGTGTTTGGAGATGTGTGCTGCATCTCCGTCTCTCTACACGGTGTTTGTTGTGATTGAGAGCCCTCCCTCTGGCTGACGGCGTCGTCCATCACAGCCACGCGAGTACAGCCACAGCCCTCCTTCCTCGCCTTTCTCCCTGGCTGACGCACAGAAGAATGTGCTTCAAGACCAGCTCCAGATGTCCCAAGAACCTCCCTGAGATCTGAGATGGAAATAGGCTCCGGATCGATGGGGAGAAAAAAATCAAGAGCGGATTTCCTCGTTTCGCACAGCAGCTAGACCTTCAGCTGCCTGAGTTCAACATTTTTGTGTGGGGGGGGGGGAATGTGTTTTTGTATTCCTCCCCGCTAACAGCCTCCTTATCTCAGCTGAGAAAGGTCATGTGGGTTTTAAACTCATGGTACGACATGTTAAAAGTGCATCGGTATATCTGACACATTTATAGAGCCTTTATAGACATTTATAGAGCTACAGTATAATAGACTTAGCCCTTCTCAAACCATGCATCTGCACCAGGGTTGGGATCAACGCTAGCAAGATGGAGTGGGCTACATGACAGCCAAGGCATTCAATTCAAGGTTGGGCTTATCATAGGATATGAGGAGCTTTTTGGGTCAGCGGGGTGGGGGGAATGGGGATGGGGGGAATGGGGGTGGACATGTTGAAATCAAGTCTTTGACAAGAAACCCTTGGTGGGTGTAGTTTTTGCATTACTGTAACACTCATCACAGAAGTCCTAATAATGAATGGTAACATTGTCCCTCTGGACACACACACACACACACACACACACACACACACACACACACACACACACACACAGTCTTGTACAGCTAACCTTGTGGAGACACACAATTTAGTCCCATTCAAAATCCTATTTTCCCTAACCCCTAACCCTAACCTGTACTCTTACCCTAACCTTAACCCAAAAACCTAACCTTAATCCTAACCCTAGCTCCTAACCCTAAACCTAATTCTAACCCTAACACTAATTCTAACCTTAACCCTAAACCCCCTAGAAATAGCATTTGACCTTGTGGGGACGAACAAAATGTCCTCAGTTGGTCAAATTTTGTTTGTTTACTATTCTTGTGGGGACTTCTGGTCCCCACAAGAATAGTTAAACACGTCCACAGAGACACACATACACACTATTAGCCAATTTGTCATTTTTTTTCTTACTTTGTGTTGAGAGGGGAGCACATTGTTTCTCCTTCAGCTAGGCTAATCTCATTACAGTTTCATTTGGACATGTGACCGTCGGATGACAGGCTTAATGCTCGCTGAAAACTTACCCAATCAGCAAACCCCATTTAATAACAAATAAGATCATTATCCTCTTTTTTTAACACTTAAACAGGAAGAAATAAACCAGGAAGTATTAAAGGGGCAATCTGCAGTTCGAACAATAACAAAGTGAACACCCCGCCACTGATTTGGTAAACAGCTGAGGGATGGGTCTGGAGAAATGTAACCACTCTCAGACTAAATGGGGCAAGAGACAGATAGGAGGGATATTAAGGAAGAAAAAGGGGGAGGATGAAGATCTGTTCAGATCTAGGTGTTTACTTGTCAGTCCTTTCCATCAATGTGAATTCCTTATGGGCAATTCCAAGGTATTTACGCTTTGACTTTAAAATGGATGCCAAACAAAAACCATTGATTTTAAAGTACAACTCTATGCACAAGGAATAATTTTTACAATTCCTACAGAAAATTTTACAAAAACGAATTTATTGGAAGAACTGTGCAGATGCAAACTTTGGTAACAGAGTTAGGGTAAAATCTCCCTCGGGTTTTTATGCGACCATGTTTTCCAAAAGCTCTGTTAAATATCTGCTCCGAATTAAGATTCAACGATGTCTGCAGAAAATTTGAAAAAATCTCTCGGTTATTGAACTACAGTAACTGAAGTGGATATACATACACCCAGTAACGGAATTACGGTAACGGAATTAAATGACCTGTACCACACAGAAATGCATAATTATGGATCTGAATCTCATTCTCCTCATGTTTCACAAGTTTGGACATCACAGCGCAGCACAGCAGAGCACAGTAGAGTACAGTGCAGTACAAAACAGCACAGCAGGGCAGTAGAGTAGACTAGATTAGAGTAGGGTAGAGTATTGCAGGGTTGAGTTCAGTAAAGTGCAGTATGGCACAGTAGAGTTCCGTACATTACATTAAAGTACAGTGTAGTTCAATACAGTAAAAAATACTCTACTGTACTGTACTATCCAAACTTGTGAATCATACGTCTATAATAGGTTCAGATTTGGTCCGGTCTGTCTGTGGACGTTAACATCAACTCCAGTGTGGACTGAGCCACATTTCAACTACTTTTCAATGTCCATGGACGTCCAGTGCTTAGTGGGTGAAGATGCTGGTTACATTACATGGAAAGAGAGGGGGCTTATGGGTATGTGTCAGTAAGTGCTAGGAGAGGTGACATTAACTGGAGAGGGAGGCTGAGAGGGAGAGAGAGAGAGAGAGAGAGTTACCATTTTGGTAACGGAATTATGAGTTTGAATCACTTAATAATTCATAAACCAATGGAAATGCCCTTATGTAATTTGCTTGCTTGTTTTAGTGTGATTTAGTCAAGTTTAGTCTCTTAGTTTTTTTTGTGATCACTAATATATTTTCTTTGAGGCTCAATGCTTTGCCAGGAAAATCATTCTATCTTAGACTTTACTTTGATCAAATCAAATCAAAATGTATTGGTTGCGAACACAGATTTGTAGATGTTGTCGCAGGTGCAGCGAAATTCTTATGTTTCTAGCTCCAACAGTGCACTAATATCTAGCAATACAATAACAATCCACACATAATCCAAAAAGTAAAAAAAGAATAACAAGATATTAAGAAATCGGAGAGGAATACACTGAGCGCACACAACATTAGGAACACCTGCTCTTTCCATGACATAGAGTGACAAGGTGAATTCAGGTGAAAGCGGTGATCCATTATTTATGTCACCTTTTTAAATCCACTTCAATCAGTATAGATGAAGAGGAGGAGACACAGCCAGAAGAGGACTGGCCACCCCTCATAGCCTGGTTCCTCTCTAGGTTTCTTCCTAGGTTTTTGGCCTTTCTAGGGAGTTTTTCCTAGGGAGTTTTTCCTAGCCACCGTGCTTCTTTCACATGCATTGCTTGCTGTTTGGGGGTTTAGGCTGGGTTTCTGTACAGCACTTTGAGATTTCAGCTGATATACGAAGGGCTATATAAATACATTTGATTTGATTTGATTTGAAGTTAAGGAAAGCATTTAAAGCCCTGAGACAATTGTGACGTGCATTGTGTGTTTGTGCCATTCAGAGGGTGAATAGGCGAGACAAAATATTGAAGTGCCTTTGAACGGGGTATGGCAGTAGGCGCCAGGCACACCGGTTTGTATCAAGCAGTGCAACACTCGAATAGTTTCCCGTGTGGATCAAGAATGGTCCACCATCCAAAGGACACCCAGACAACTTGACACAACTGTGGGAAGCATTGGAGTCAACATGGGCCAGCATCCCTGTGGAATGCTTTCAACACCTTGTAGAGTCCATGCCTCAACGAATTTAGGGTGCTCTGAAGGCAGAAGGGGTGCAACTCAATAGTAGGAAGTTGTTCCTAATGTTTTGTACACTCAGAGTATATAAATGGTGTGTATAGGCAGTGTGGACAGGATATGAATACAACAGTTGCGTACAGCACTAGTTATATAGGATAAGCCATGACTACAATACAGTATATACATATAAAGTTAGTAAAAACAGTATGTGAACATTATTAAAGTGTCCGGTGTTAATTTTTTTATTTATTTTTTTATTTCACCTTTATTTAACCAGGTAGGCAAGTTGAGAACAAGTTCTCATTTACAATTGCGACCTGGCCAAGATAAAGCAAAGCAGTTCGACAACATACAAAAACACAGAGTTACACATGGAGTAAAACAAACATACAGTCAATGATGCAGTAGAAAAAAAAATAGGACTATATACAATGTGAGCAAATGATGTGAGATAAGGGAGGTAAAGGTAAAAAAGGCCATGGTGGCAAAGTAAATAAAGTGTAGCAAGTAAAACACTGGAATGGTAGATTTGTAGTTTGAAGAAAGTTCAAAGTTAAAATATAAATAATATGGTGCAAAGAAGCAAAATAAATAAAATAAATAAATACAGTAGGGGAAGAGGTAGTAGTTTGGGCTAAATTATAGATGGGCTATGTACAGGTGCAGTGATCTGGGAGTGACTGTGTATGTACAGCAGATGAGAACTGCTTTGTGATAACTTGTATAGGCACAGTTAAACTGACATATAGTGCTGTACCTTGTTAAAGCAACACCATTTACTCACTGTAATGGCAGTTTGTGTGTGTGTGTGTGTGTGTGTGTGTGTGTGTGTGTGTGTGTGTGTGTGTGTGTGTGTGTGTGTGTGTGTGTGTGTGTGTGTGTGTGTGTGTTTTGATAGCCCCTCATTTCCCACCTCATCCTCTTATGATTTTGATCGATTATCCACTTATAACGACAGTCAGTCACTCAGCCTGGTGAACTATGAGCTGTCAGTCACTCAGCCTGGTGAACTATGAGCTGTCAGTCACTCAGCCTGGTGAACTATGAGCTGTCAGTCACTCAGCCTGGTGAACTATGAGCTGTCAGTCACTCAGCCTGGTGAACTATGAGCTGTCAGTCACTCAGCCTGGTGAACTATGAGCTGTCAGTCACTCAGCCTGGTGAACTATGAGCTGTCAGTCACTCAGCCTGGTGAACTATGAGCTGTCAGTCACTCAGCCTGGTGAACTATGAGCTGTGGATGATGTAATAACCTGTAATTATGCTGTCAATCATCCTTCCTCATAACTCCAACTCACTACTCTATTATTCTCCCTTCCTGTATATTTATTATTCATTTTAGTCGCTTCTGGTATCTTTTCAAGTTGAAATGAATCTGAATACAGTGAAGGGCTTTTCGAGTTAAAAAGTTCACATTAATCATCTGTGTCCTGCACTTCAACTGGGCTTTTGTTGAGTCCACATTCAGAATTGTGGAACTTGCAACAGTGAGATTGAGACATGAGAGAGAGTGTAAAGCAACTCATAAATGATCTCTCTCTTTACTCTGGAAGAGTAAAAAGAGCCACTTCCTGTTGTGTGCTTAAGATCCCTGCCATGTGATAGTGTCAGTTGAAGCGGGCGTGGGGAATATGGTGGCTAGGCTCAGGCTGCTGGTGCTGATCTTGCTGATGTGAATGAACGTTGCACTGCGGTGCGATTGTGTGCAAAGTGTCGACTCAGCTGGAGTGGTGTCAGTGGCAGCGCCATGCACAATCACACACAGTGGCCCTCTCTGTCTGACATTTCAACAGACCTACATATGATATCCCCCCATACACACGCTGAGGTGCTTACTTACATAGAAACGTACACACATGCTGCATGCTCTGACACATACCTGGAGTTATGAATATGCAAATGTGTAACGGATCACTGTAGGTGATGTGGCATGCTTTGGCTATGCTAACGCTGTCTCTTTGTTATCTCTCTCTCTCTCTCTCTCTCTCTCTCTCTCTCGCCAAAGTAACTATGTTGATTATGATGTGAATGGTGTCAGTGGCAATTCAATAAGATATACAAGACATTTTGAAACATTTATCAGACTTAGTGAGTACTCAATTTCATTTGATCTCTCTCTCTCTCTCTCTCTCTCTCTCAGGGTGAGGACCTGCACAGGCTGTGCAGAGAGCTCGCAGAGAGTGATGCAACCTGGAAGCTGCTGATATGCTGAAAAATAAAGCCGAAGAAAGGCCAGCCAGTGAACTGAACAGGAGAGGAGACATGGAGTAACAGTGTCTGACTATACACAGCCACAGATAGAGCTTGTTAATGTGTTGCCATATTCCATGACTGATTCTTTCTGACACAGTGTAAGGTACCCAGAGATGTACGATTCCCGATAGTGCTGTGTAAGCTATTTTACAAAGGGCCGTATAGCAGGTACAGAGACATTGACAGTGTTGGATTCACTGACTGTCAGTGCATGGATGAAGATAGATAGATGGCATACTGAAGATAGATGGCAAAAGAGTGTTAGATGAACACGGGCTAAATAGTACTGGATGCACCCTTACAGTTGGCAGTGGATGAGCACGGACAGATAGCATTGGGATTGGCTGATACAGACGGAGAACGCTAGAGCTAGATGAGCTACCGCAGATAGCCGTGTAGATCCACTGTTGGCGAGCTAGCGCAGGCAGGGAGTGGGAGGCAAAGCACCATGAACCCCAGAGAGAGTGGAGGAGGAGGAGTGGAGGCCATGGAGACCCAGGCGGGAGGGCTGGAGTTGGGGGAGGAGGGAGGCAAGGCCAGCCATGGAGGAGATGGAGAAGAGGGGGAAGAAGACAAGGCCTCAGCCTACGACTGCAACGTGTGTGGCCGCAGCTTCCCCTTCCAGAGCTCTCTGTCGCAGCACATGCGGCGCCACACAGGCGCACGCCCCTACAAGTGCCCCTACTGCAACCACCGCGCCTCCCAGAAGGGCAACCTCAAGGTCCACATCCGCAGCCACAAGCTGCGCACACTCACTAGCCACCACCCCGAGGAGGAGGAGGGGCCAGAGGAGGAAGAGGACGGGTCAGTTGAAGTGGGTGTGTCTGAGGGCCTGGACGGTGGAACCAGTCCGACGAAGAGCAGCTCGGCCTGTAACAGGGTCGTCAACGGAGACGCTAACACAGAAGAGGGCATAGGGAAGACGGCGGTGAGGAGCGTCAAAAGGGAGCAGCGGCCATATTGCTGCCGTCTGTGCGGGTACCAGACCCAGCGCGAGGACCAACTCCTCAGTCATATCGAGAAGGTCCACATCACAGCCGACATGGAGGACGAGACTACCCCAGTGAGTCAGGAGGCAGTGGCAACGGAGGGAGAAGCAGGGACTCAGATCACTGATGGTGCCTTCCCCTGTGAGACATGTGGCCAGGTGTTCACACAGGCCTGGTTCCTTAAGTCTCACATGAAGAAACACGCAGGCCTCCTTGAGCACTGTTGTCGGGTGTGCGGCCGCCGCTTCAGGGAAGCCTGGTTCCTCAAGAGCCACATGAAGACCCACAATGGCTCCAAGGCCTCCGGCCGGGGGAAACCCAAGGCAGACTCCCAAGAGGCCGCGGCCACCATCAACGACGTGGCCCAAGACCCAGAGACCAATGTGTCCTCCACAAGCCTTTACCAGGTTTGCTCCAAGTGTGGAAACCTGTTCCATGACCGAGAGAGCCTGAGGGCCCACGAGAAGATCCACAGCCAGGCTAAGCAGCTGACACAGGGCCAGAGACGACCTAGCGATGACGGGGACTCTCTCGGTGCCAAAAGGCTCCTCCTGGACTACCTCAGCCTCCGGCCACCGGTTGAAGAAAAACCAGAGGAAGAGAAGAGGCGCTTAGGCCAGAGGATCCCTGAGCTGGACCCAGTTTGTAGCTACCAGGCCTGGCAGCTGGCTACGCGGGGCAGGGTTCTGGAGCCTGTGGAGGCATACAGTATAAAGGCTACGGCAGGCGGAGAAGGGGATGAGGCCCTGGCTGGAGGGACCGTGGTGTACGAGAAGGAGAGCAGCCGCTACATCATGGAGGGCGAGGAGAGGGACCGACGCTCAGTGAGACGCAGCAGCGCCAGCGGGGGAGGGGTTAGTAGCCACCACACCTCCCCCGGGGAGCGCACTCCCGAGAGCCTGAGCGACTCGGAGTACCGTCCCTCCTCCCGCCAGGGCCGACGTTCCTCCTCCTCCCAGCAGAGCCAGTCCAAGTCCACCGAGTGTTTCGAGTGCGGAAAGGTGTTCCGTAGCCGCCACCAGATGATTGCGCACCAGCGGGTCCACCAGAGGCGAGATGGGGGCAGGGGTTCCGGGTCCGGAGGGGACAACAGGGCAGGGCAAGGAGGGGACCGCTGGGGATCCACCAGTGATCCTGAATCAGGCTCTCCTAGCAGGCCCAACACCCCAGGGTACGGGAACTCACTACCAGCCTCCACCCTGGGAGAGGACGCCCCTGAGATGGGCACCGCCAACGCAGTCCCACTGGCAGGTTAGTGAACATACCTCGACTGTTATTTAAGTAGTTCCTGACCCTAATATAAGCCCTCTGTCGTGTGACCATAGTTGGACTAGTGAGGGGGCAATTGGGCAATATTTGAGAGGAATTAGAATGTGAACAAACCCTTTCTCTGACAACAGCAAGATATTTAGCTCTGTCCTCAACAGATTTAGAATGACAAAATCCAAGAGATAAGCTTCAGTGTAAGGACTATGTTAAGCATGCTGTAGGAGCTCATTCCTTTTCAAGCTCTTTCAAGGCCCTTGATCTTGACAGTCTCCCACTAGCAAACATCTGTTGGTGAGATCCCTATCATTGTGATTCCATCTCGTCAACTCAGCCCCATATGGAGTGGGGACATGAGCCACCCTGTGGCGATAGTCGGAACTTCTCAGGATCTGTTTTTGAGTGTGCTTTACATAAACAAGATGATAGGCTGTATCATGTCAGGTCATGATATTCTCATTTGTGTTCAATCCACTGTTGAAAACAACAAGACAGTTGACAAAATCAAAAGATGAAAAGTCAGTGGGGTGGTTTGATGAAAGCTTATGCTTTGAAAGTGGCGTTACAATGGAGTTGGAATTTTTGGAATGCCTGTCATTTCTTCACCTCTTTGAGCAATAAACACTGGGGGGGAAAAATATGATAAACATATACATCTTGGTTGATTTAAGATTCAAGATTGCTTGGTATGTATGTTCTTCAGTATTGTACAGACAGGTATTTGAGTGGGTGTCAGTGTTAGCACTGACTTGTTGAAAATATGTCTCTGCTTATCATGTATTCATACACAGTTAAGAATCAGAGCTTACGCTTTCACTCTCTTCCCTGGCGGTTTAGAATGTCAGAAATAGAAGTAGCTTTTCTTCGTGCTCGAGCGGTGTGCTATTTCAGCTTTTCCTGTCTCAGGAAACCCCCCCCCCCCCCCTTTTATCTGTGTGAATATGTTTTTGCTCTCCTTTTCTTTATTATTTACAGTAAAAAATCTGTCTTTTTTCTTTCAACATGAGAGTGTTTGAAAATTGAGCAGAGCGAAATAGAGAAATAGCACGAGAACACGCAACTTCACTAGACTAAAGAAAGAAAAGAGAAAGTTGCTTTTTTCCTCGACCATAGTGTCACACACAAGAAAAAAAGAAAACACTTTTTCATGCCTGTTGTGAACTTCCTGTTTTGTCATTCATGTACTAAATCCTCAGACAGGAACATTTACTTATTCAGTTAGCATGCAGATCATGGACCTTACTTATGATCTCCCTTAGGATGTTATGTGCAGTAGCCTATGTATGAGAACATTAAGAATATTAAGTCAGAGCCATGAGTGAGTAGCCTGGTCCCAGAACTGTTAGTGCAGTATAGACAACTCAACATGTTTGTCATCACAATGACCATAGGAGTTGGCAAGACAGCACAAACAGATCTGGGACCAGGCTAATGAGAGATTGAGGAGATTTTAAGATCACAGCAATGGATTCTGAGTGAGCATTGTTTTTTTTCTCCCTCGTGGCAGTTGGTTTAAAACAGAACTCAGGGTCATGGTTCATTAGGTTACACAATGAAATACATTTTTAAACGTTCTGCAACTGCAAATGAGCATTTCTTATTGGACAAGGACAGGTAGTCACTCCCTGTCTCAGTCAGTTTTTCCCCCCCATTTGATGCCAAATGAACAGGACGCAGGCCGTGGCAGTGATGGCCACATTTTACATTTTAGTCATTTAGCAGATGCTCTTATCCAGGGCAACGCACAATTAGTGCATTCGTATTAAGTTAGCTAGGTGGGACAACCACACATCACATAGCTATTTTATTGAGGAAAAATGTACTTACTATCAGCAAAGTCAGAGCAAGTAAGGGGGGGAAGTTCACAAAACTTTTTTATGTGGGGGGTGCTGCGAGAGGAGAGTGCTGTGGGATTATTTGAGATACTCTTTGAAGAGGTAAGGTTTCAGATGTTTTTGGAAGATCCTAGTGGGAGGGTCAAGAGACCTGAGGTGGCAGAATGGAGTGATCGGGTTGGAGGTGTAGGGTTTGAGTACAGCCTGAAGGTAGGGAGGGGCAGTTCCTCTTGCTGCTCTGTAGGCAAGCACTATGGTCTTGTCGTGGATGCAAGCTTCGACAGGAAACCAGTGGAGTGTGCAGAGGAGCGGAGTGACACAGGAAAACTTGGGAAGTTTGAACACCAGGCGGGCTGCAGCATTCTGGATAAGTTGCAGGGGTTTGAAGGCGCAAGCAGGGTCCTAGCCAACAGCCTAGTCCAGACAGGATATGACAAGTGCCTGGATTAGGGCCTGCGCCGCTTCCTGTGTGGGGTTTGGTCGCACTCTACGGATGTTGTAGAGTATGAATCTGCAGGTGCGTGGAGTTGTCAACTGTGATGGAGAGGTCTTGGAGCGGGAAGGCCTTCCCCGGGAGGAAGAGCAGCCACGTCTTGTTGATGTTCAGCTGGAGGTGGTGGGTCGACATCCAATCTAAGATATCTGCCAGGCACGCAGAGATGCGTTTCGTCACCTGGGTGTCAGAAGGGGGGGAAGGATAAAAGTAGTTGAGTGTCATTCACATAGCAATGATAGGAGAGACCATGAGAGGAAATGATGGGGCCGAGTGACTTGGTATATAGAGAGAAGAGGAGAGGGCCTAGAACCGAGCCCTGGGGGACACCAGTAGTGAGAGTACGTGTTGCAGATACAGATCCTCTCCACGTCACCTGGTAGGAGCGGCTTGCCAGGTAAGATGCAATCCAAGCGTGTGCAGAGCCTGAGACACCCAGCCCTAAGAGGGTGGAGAGGAGGATCTGATGGTTCAGTGTTGAAGGCAGCGGATAGATCGAGGGGGATGAGAACAGAGGAGAGAGAGTCAGCTTTGGCAATGCGGTGCGCCTCTGTGACACAGAGAAGAGCGGTCTCGGTTGAGTGAACCGTCATAAAGTGAACCGTCTGACTGGTTGGTGTCAAGACGATCGTTCTGAGAGAGATAGTGAGAGAGTTGGTTAGAGACAGCACACTCAAGTGTTTTGGAAAGAAAAGAAAGAAGGGATACTGTTCTGTAGTTTTTGATGTCAGATGACTGTTGATTTCTTGAGGAGGTGGAGCGACTCGGGCCCTTTTAAAGTCAGAGGGGACGCAGCCAGTGGTCAGGGATGAGTTGATGAGGGAAGTGAGGAATGGGAGAAGGCCTCCAGAGATGGTCTGGAGAAGGGAGGAGGGGATGGGGTCGAGCGGGCAGGTTGTTAGGCAGCCGGACCTCACTAGTTGCAGGATTTCATCTGGAGAGAGAGGGGAGAACGCGGTCAAGGCATAGGGTAGTTCTGTGGGACCACTGGACTCAATAGGCTGAGTGAATGAGAGGCAGATGTCGTCAGTCTTCTTTTCAAAGTGGTTGACAAAGTCATCTGCAGAGAGGCAGGAGAGAGGGGGAGGGGTGGAGGATTAAGTAGGGAGGAGAAGGTGGAAAGAGCTACCTCAGATCCCCTGTCAGACAGTCAGGTAACAGGGCCTGGTAGGGCGTCCTCTGCCCTATCTATACCCTCTATGTTCCACTGGCTGGTTACCTAATCCCCGCTGACGCCATCCAGCCACCCTGATGCCTCTCCTGCTCCCCCACGTCTCAGGGATTTGTTATTTATAGAGACACTACTAATGGACACACATACTCTCAGAGGACACACACACACCTAGCATACACCAGCGGCATACCACCCTGCATCCCACTGCTGGCTTGCCTCTGAAGCTAAGCAGGGTTGTTTCTGGATGGGAGACCAGATGCTGCTGGAAGTGGTTTTGGAGGGCCAGTAGGAGGCATTCTTTCCTCTGGTCTAAAACAAAAAGTCTCCCAATGCCCCAGGGCAGTGATTGGGGACATTGCCCTGTGTTGGGTGCCGTCTTTCAGATGGGATGTTAAACAGGTCTTCTGATTCTCTGTGGTCACTAAAGATCCCATGGCACTTATTGTAAGAATAGGGGTGTTAACCCTGGTGTTCTGGCTAAATTCCCAATCTGGCCATCATACCATCATGGTCACCTAATCATCCCCAGCTTACAATTGGCTCATTCATCCCATTCCTCTCCTCTGTAACTCTTCCCCAGGTTGTTGCTGTAAATGAGAATGTATTATGAGTCAACACACCTGGTAAAATAAATGCATGCGCAAACACATACACACTCCCAGGCTTGGCTCAAGTGTACTGACAGACAGGTGATCTGGTTGCAAGGTGAGCTAAGGCCTAGATTCAATCAGATCAAGTGTTAACCGCCGGCAACCGCATAGCTGATGTTTCGGCGGTGTCGGAGGTGGAACTGCGTTGGCGCCGTCAAATGTGATCATTGTCACCAAGCCACACCAGTCCCACTCGCATTAGAAGTTCACAGCGAGAAAGTCTAAGCTGTATAAAAATAATGAGGCTCAAAATGAAAATCCGTGAGCCTCTTGTGGAATTGACAGCTCTTACGGCGTTCCAACTCCGACACCGTCAAAACATCAGGTATGCGGATGTTGCTTAAAGCGGATTTGATTGAACCGGTCCCTAAGTCATTCAAATCAGGGGTTCATTCAAGGTTTACGGTGTCGACAATGTTGATTATAATTTGGAAATGCCAATGAACATGACAGGAGGGCTGCAGGAGTGTGCTGCTCAGGTGATCAGGTCCATGGAGGTGAGGTGATACACTGATGAGGAGTTGGCAGGTTTCCACCCTGTCCATCACTCTTATGATCCCTAGACAGAGACAGTATCTAAAGGCCTTTTTTTTAAACCTATTTACTATCTACCGTACATACTGTACAGGAGAACATTCTCATTTTCAGGCCGTTACTTATGAAGTGTGGATAGGCTTTCTAAATGGCTGAGTAATGTACGTTTAGAATGTTTGTATGGTCACTGTAGGCACTGGATATCTAGTCTCCTAGTCCCACCCAATTGTTAGTCTCTTGTGACAGACTGGCGAGCGCAAGCAACATTTGGTTCTGGGTTCCAGGATTACCTGTATGTCTGCAGTACATGTGGAGGAGAGGAGCGTTGCTACGGTGTCAGTCCCGATTGCCTTGCCTGCTGAGTGGGAGGGAGGGAGGGGGGGGGAGGTGTGCAGTTAACGGCGGACATCCCAGCCAGTGTTTGTTTATGTCAGATGGATGTTATTCCCCCCCCCCCCCTCCCCGTGGTTTCCCCTTGGCAGCAAGGCAGGTTTTGGCACTGACAGCTCTATGGGAACCAGGTTCTTTCCCCTTCTCAAACACAGACATGCACACACGCACCACCTACTGGCGCTGACTTTTCTGAATGTACATTTTTCCTCAATAAAGTAGCTAACTATGTATGACTGAGATATGTGGTTGTCTCACCTAGCTATCTTAAGATGAATGCACTAACTATAAGTAGCGCTGGATAAGAGCGTCTGCTAAATGACTAAAATGTAAAATGTAGAACACACACACACACACACCCACACACAGGGATTAGCCTCCAGCTCAACCCTGGCTGGGTTTTAGCCACAGCAGTATGTGGACAATAGGGAAGCCAAATGAAAAGCAGATGGCAGTGGCATGTTCTAATTACGAAGTGGGAACACAGTGGTGTGTGTGTGTGTGTGTGTGTGTGTGTGTGTGTGTGTGTGTGTGTGTGTGTGTGTGTGTGTGTGTGTGTGTGTGTGTGTGTGTGTGTGTGGGTGTGCGTGTGTGTGTGTGTGTGTGTCCATTTGTTTCAGTGGGCAAGGGAGGTCTTGTACATCAGAAGGCACTGAGTGTGTGGACACATATCCTTCTTAATTAAAGGGGCAATCTGGAGTTTCTACATCCATTTTTGTTATGATAATTGAAGGATATGTACCCATTGATGCTTGAAGAATATAACTTATAAATGCCTCATGAGCTAAGTTCAACTCCGGTACCCCAGCATAACCCAACATATACACTTGTTTGACTCTAATGTTTGTCAGCAAAGTAAAGTTAAATAAACACTACAGCATCAAAACATGGTTAAAACTATCATTTTGATATCCTGGATGGTCAGTCCTTGCATCCATTGCTCTGCCTATGAATTTGAGAGCGGTTACATATCTCCAGTCCCATCTCCAGGGGCGAGGAGCACGCTTTGTTATTGTTTCAACTGCTGATTGCCGCCTTGAGGGGCCTCAGGAAGTATTAGTGAACATTTGTGTGTGTTTGTGTTTCTTCCTGTATGAGGGAGAGAGAGTGAGAGGTGGGTGATCAATGCTCTGGAGTAGTGTGGGTGTTTTGGTATTTATGTTTGTGTGTGATAGATTGTGTGGGTTCGGTTTATGTATGTGTGCAGGGGGGGGACTCGGTATATATGCCACCATGTGGTGAACATTGACAACTGCACTCTACAAACAGTAGAAATATACACGGAACTCAAATATAAACGCAACATGCAACAATTTCAACAATTTGACTGAGTTACAGTTCAGATAAGGAAATCAGTCGATTGAAATAGACCCTAATCTATGAATTTTACATGACTGAGAATACAGATATGCATCTGTTGATCACAAATACCTTACAAAAAGTAGGGGCGTGGATCAGAAAACCAGTCAGTATCTGGCGTGACCCCCATTTGCCTCATGCAGTGCAACCTCTCCAGCGTGCCAGGCCCATCGAAGGGGAGCATTTGCCCACTGAAGTCGGTTGCGACGCCGAACTGCAGTCAGGTCAAGACCCCGGTGAGGATGACGAGCACGCAGATGAGCTTCCCTGAGATGGTTTCTGGCAGTTTGTGCAGAAATTCTTCGGTTGTGCAAATCAGTTTCATCAACTGTCTGGGTGGCTGGTTTCAGACGATTCTGCAGGTGAAGAAGCCAGATGCAGAGGTCCTGGGCTGGTGTGGTTACACGTGGTCTGCGCTTTTGAGTACAGTTGGATGTACTGCCAAATTCTTTAAAACAACTTTGGAGGCGGCTTATGGTAGAGAAATGAACATTACATTTTCTGGCAACAGCTCTGGTGGACATTCCTGCAGTCAACATGCCAATTGCACGCTCCCTCAAAACATGAGACATCTGTGGTATTGTGTTGTGTGAGAAAACTGCACATTTTAGAGTGGGCTTTTGCCTCCAGCACAAGGTGCACCTGTGTAATGAGCATGTTGTTTAATCAGTTTCTTAGTATGCCACACCTGTCAGGTGGATGGATTATCTTGGCAAATGAGAAATGCTCACTAACAGGGATGTAAACAAATGTGTGCACAACATTTAAGAGAATGAAGCATTTGGTGAATATGGACCATTTTGGTGATTTTTTTTTTTATTTCAGCTCATGAAACATGGGACCAACACTTTACATGTTGCGTTTGTATTTTTGTTCAGTGTAGTAACGCAGCCAATAAAATACATGAATCAGCGTATCAAAAGGCAGGAAGACTATTTTCACTTCAGTTGTTCTTGTCGTGATATCACAAACCATGATCATACTCATCATTAGGCCTACGAATACTTCTCGCATCAGAGTGAATTTCTACATGTTCATTTCCTGATAAAAGATACTGTTTACTCACATATGTTGGAATAATCTGGAATTACACTCTTTTGTGGCATGTACAGATGCACTGAATCAGATGCGAATACCATACCATACATTAGGAGAATCTCAATTCAGAATTCCCACCCCTCTGACCCCTCTGACGTGAGGTATCAATTCAGATTCTCTCCATATATTCTTACGGTTTGGTACAAGTTTGGTATTTAGGCCAACACTGCCACCGAGTGGTCATGAGGAAGCACAGCACCCCCTTTTTCATGGAACATGACTCAATTAAACTTGTCAGTTACTATTTCAAGCAAATCTGTAGGCAGATCAATGTTTTGTAGAATGTTTCACCATTTATTAAAGAATGGATAATGCAAGTCTTGCCGATATAGACTCTGCTCCTTCAGGGTAGCTCACTGCCCAAGCAAAGCGTCAACATATAAAATGACCTGCAAGCAGTGAGCGCGGTAAGCTATAAAAACCACCCCAGCAGGAAAACAGAGCCTAACAGGTGGAGGCTGGGGTGGTGGTGGGAGCAAAAGAAGCAAAAGCGTACAAGCAGTAGCAGCAAGTGGTAGCAGGATATGTGAGCAGAACCGGTCAGCTTAAATAGACCGCCAAATAAGGAAGGCGTGATTGTTACTAGCATCTAATTGGTGCAATCGCTGAGGCAGGCTCTCGGGTTCTGTTTCTGAACTGGCTTCACTTTATTCGTTTTTTGGATATCTGTACTTTACTTTACTGCTTATTTGTTTTGACAACTTTTACTTTTACTCCACTACATTCCTAAAGAAAACGTGTACTTTCTACTCCCTGACATCCAAAAGCGCTCGTTACATTTTGAATGCTCAGGCAGGAGAGCGATATGGTCCAATTCACGCACCTATCAATTTTGTCATCCCTACTACCTCGGACTCACTAAACACAAATACAGGTTTTATTAGGATCCACATTAGCTGACGCCCAGGCAGCCTCTACTCTTCCTGGGGTCCAAACAGGAATACAACAAACAGATAGCAACAAAAACATTGTCTACATCATTAATAAAACAAAACGCAGACCTTGTGCGCTATACAAATGTACACTGCTCCACAATCACACATTTACAATGTACAAGTGTGTGTCTTTTTGTGACATGAGGTGTTGTTTTATATGTTCTTAAAAATCAGATTTTACTGCTAGCTTGAGCTACCTGATGTGAAAGAGAGTTCCATGTAGTCATGGCTCTATTTGCTACTGTTTGTAATAATGCCTGAGTGTTGGAGTGTGCCCCTGGCTGTCCGTAAGAAAATGTCAATAAAATATCTTTGTGCCATCTGGTTTGCTTAATAAAATCTAAAGAATTTGGTGCATTTACTTTTTACTCAAATGTGAAAATGTAGTACTTTTTCCACCAGATACTTTTAGACTTTTACTCAAGTAGTATTTTACTGGGTGACTTTCACTTTTACTTGAGTAATTGTCTATTAATAAGGTATCTCAGGTATGACAATTGAGTGCTTTTCCCACCACTGGTTGAATGTTTCAGAGAAGTGACCAAACCATCTCTGTTCTGTTTTGCCTTCCACAGATGAGAAGCCTTATGTCTGCAGCCTGTGTGACTTTGTCAGCACAGAGTCCTCTGCCTTCCTGTCCCATCTACGTCTCCAGCACACCAGTGACGGCCGACCTATTGCTAACCCCAGCTCTGAGAGAGGCACCCCCAGTGGCTTCCCCAAGCTGAAGAGGGCTCTCCTCCACGGGCTTGCTCAATCCTCTGCCTCCCACCCATACCTCTCTGCCCGACCGTCGAGAGACAAATGCACCGCCGAGAGCAGTTCACCCGCTGACTCTCACCATGTTGCTCCTCTGGACCTGTGTGTGAGAGCCGAGGGCCACAGGGGCCCGGCCTCCTCAGCCCTTCAGCAGAAGGGCCTGCCAAGTCATAAGTGCTCCTACTGCTCCCACTCCACCCACTACCTGGAGGTGCTGTGGATGCACCAGACCGTCGCCCATCGCATCAACAGCAGCACCCTGGCGCCCAAATGGGCCCTCCTGAAGAATGGCTTCAAGGGCCCCCGAGAGGGCTCGTCCTCCAGGAGACGCACGGGCCCTCCTCCCGCTCTGGATGGGAGGGAGTGTCCCCCGTTGCCCCCTGTGGTGCGCACCCCCCGCACACACCCCCCATTGTTGAATGGGGGCCAGAAGAAAGACAGCAGGGACAGGGCAACCAGTCAACCCAGCACCTCTTCCTCCTCCACACAAGGGTCCTCCTCCTCTGCCTCAGGTTCCCAGAGTGTGCGGCCTCCCAGGGCAGGCAGCAGCAGACAGAGAGGCGAGGCTGTGCCGGAACAGGGCCAGCGCTCTCGCTCCAACTCCAGGCCCAGGGTGGAGATCTACCCACGGGGAGGCTCCTCGACCGGCTCCCTGGAGAAGAGCACTGCGGCCGGGGCTCCCCAGCGACCCTCAGCCCCTAGCCCCAGTGTTGGAGGAACCACCAGGCTGGTGGAAAGGTACATGTTGCCTCAGGAAGGCCTTGGATTCATGCTGTCCAGCAAACATGGCCTGGCAGAGTACAGCAGAGCCAGGAGCTCGCCTCAGCCCCAGCCCAAGCCCAAGCCCAGGAGCTCCCAGTCCCACACCCAGTCTCACCCACAGTCCCAGGGCAGACCCAGGGCAGAGCGCCCAGCCCACAACACCACCACGGCAGGCCAGGGCTATGGAGCCTCCCACTCCCAGACACATGGGAGCGCCGTCCAGGTATCCTCCACCTCCTCCTCCTCCTCCTCCTCCTCAGCCCAGCGTGCGGAGATGAAACAGGAGGAGGCACGGGGGGTGGAGACACCAGAGCTGCCCATGGACATCCTGAGCTTCCTGAAGAGCTGCAACTCCAATGACCTGGCGACACTCTACCACCGCTGGGGCGCCGCCAACCCCCTACTGGACCCCACAGGTATGAGCCAGGGCAGAGCTATGAAACAACCTTAGGTCCTTTAAATAGATAGGAAAATATGTATAGCGAACTTGGCACATTACGTGGACACAAAATAACATCAAGAAAACAGAGGGAATGTCCACTCATTGTTTGCCACTCTCACAAGATATATTTAAATCACTGTAAAGTCACCCTCTGGCACCCTCTGGCAATAAAAGTCACCCTTTTCACAAACAGTATATTTTTGGGATCTTTAGGCCTACTATAATATTCAGATATGTTTCTAATCTGTGTTATGTGAGCAGCCTGTCAGTGCTGTGATGAGAAGGGGAGACAGTCAGAAGGGCAGTAGGGATGATGATGAACACGCCTTAGGATCATGTGTTTAGAGGAAAGGCCAGATGCCAGGAGATGTTGAGCAGACCTTTTTTGGCTCGCTGATTGACAGCTCATATCACGTGTGGTGGGGGAGCTTCACTGGACTGGATCTACCAGAAGGACTGGCCCCTGAGGTGGTCAGTACAAACACGTAGGCTCAGTTGTACACACACACACATGTATGCAGGCACGCACACACACACGCACAAACACACACGCACGCACACCTACACACACACACACACACACACCACCTGGCAGAAGATGATTGATAGACAGGCCGACTGGCCAGTCTGACAGGGGCATAAATAATGAAAGGGAGATGCATTAAAGTAGCTGTGCGTGTGTGTGCTGGCCGTGTCAGAATGCATGTGTGTGTGTGTGTGTGTGTGTGTGTGTAGGAGCACACAAGGTACTGTATATTGTAAAAGGGCTGTATCTGGGGCAGTGTGTGTTCTATATGTAGGGAGATGTGGTGACTGGTTGGAGGAGCTATAGGAAGACGGGCTCGTTGTAATGGCGGCAATAAAATACATGGAATGGTATGAAACACATCAAACGTATGGGAACCCCATATTTGAATCCGTTCCATTGATTCCATTCCATTACAATGAGCCGGTCCTCCTGTAACTCCTCCCACCAGCCTCCGCTGGTAGGGAGTGATGTTATAACAGTGAACGATGTGGCTGTACCTTCGTGGGTCTCTGTTCTGCGAGGCGTACCTCCACTCTCCCCTTGACCTGTCGCCAACTGTTTGGGTCAGGGCTCCGGCTGATGATACTCTCACAGACGGGAGGAGAGAGAGAGAGGGAGAGACAGAGAGAGAAAAAAAGAGAGAGATATGTAAAAAGAGAGAAAGAAAGAGAGAGCTACATATGTATATATAAAAAGAGAAAGAGAGAGAGGGAGAGAGCGAGAGAAGGGCGGGAGAGAGAGAGAAAGAGAGGGAGAAAGATGGAAAGAGAGAGGCAAAGAGCGAGAGACGTGACATAATGATTAACCCAGCAGCGGCTGCTTTAGAAATGGTGATGACCAAAACATCCTGAATGTCCCCCGTATTCTGCTGCTGCTTTCCTAAGGTCAAGTGGGCCTCTGCTTAAGACACCCAGCTGGCAGGCTTCTATTCCTCCCCATGTTCCAGAGAGAGAAAACAGCCTGGGAGGCAGACGTATGACATCGCTGTCACCCGTCCAGGCAGATACCGTCACGCTCCGCCTTAGCCCTTTGAGTCAGATGCTATAAAGTGACCTTTTTTGAGAAAGCCAGGATGTGTGTGTGTGTGTGTGTGGATTAGTGTGTTTAGTCCAGCTCACTTGTCTTTCATTAGTGCCTCGGCGAGAGAGAGAGAGAGAGGCTTGTGGGTCTGGCTGGATGTTTCCAGGGGCCAGGCAGGGTTAGACCTGCCAGAGACGCTCTCAGTCACCTCCCCTCCCCTGTCACCCATACCACCAGCGGGCACCACGAGCCCAGGTACATGCCAAGGCAGGGCTGGGAACTCACCCCCTCACTCTCGGCACACACCCCCAGGGCTTTTTGGGCTGGCAGGGGAAGAGGTCATAGGAGGGGTCGGTAGTGCCGGTGGTGGGGAGGAAAGGGGGATATGTGACGATGGATGGACCAAGCTGGTCCCTCTCGTCTTCCTGCTGTCTCCCTGCATCCTGCATCACCGGATGACACGCCGATGATCTTTTATATTCCCCTTCTGCACATGTACACACACGTACAAATAAACAGAACACACACTCTCTCTCTTTCTCTCTCAAACACACACACACACCTGACGGGATGACACGCGGGCCGGGCGGCGGAGCGGGCACATCACAGCCGGGGCGTTTTAATTGGCTGTAATTTATGCGGCGGCCGTGTAGCTGTGTGTGTCTGCCTGTCAGAGCCCGAGATGATGCTGTGTGACAGCGGCAGTCCAACCCCTGGAGCTAGCCTCCCATAATGACACATTAGACATACTAATGATGCTTCCCTCTCTACACTCTACTCTTCTCTACTAGAGTTGAGGCGAGCTCTCTTCAGCCAGAGACGAAAGACCAGTCTGACCATGTCTGTCGGTGTCTGCTCCTTTATGGCCCCTGTGTTCCATTCATTTACATCCAATCAATCCATCAATCAATTACATGTATTTCGAAAGTCCTTTTTACATCAGCAGATGCCACAAAGCGCTTATACAGAAACCCAGCCTGAAACCCCAAAGAGGAAGCAATGCGGATGTAGAAGCACGGTGGCTAGGAAAAACTCCTCAGAAAGGCAAGAAACCTAGAGAGGAACCAGGCTCTGAGGGGGAGCCAGTCCTCTTCTGGCTGTGTAGAGATTATAACAGCACATAGTTTACGTCATTTTATATGTTGTTCCTCGTATTGAATCCCTCCCAAATAAAACCGCTCAAGGGGAGAGTTCTGCCACCACCTGTCCTCTCTGGAAGGTCACGCCATCTCTGCCTTGACCTGTGCCGGTGGATATTATAAGAGTACATGGCCATTAAAGGCGAGATCGTTCTTCAAGATGTTCAAACGTTCATAGATGACCAGCCGGGTCAAATAATAAACACAGTGGTTATAGAGGGTGCAACAGGTCAGCACCTCAGGAGTAAATGCCAGTTGGCTTTTCATAGCCGAGCATTCAGAGGTCGAGGCAGCAGGTGCGGTCCGTGTGCCCTTCATCTAGTCCTTCCCTGCTATCTCTCCCTCTTTCTTCCCATCCTCCCATCCTTCTCTACACCTTCATTTTGGTCATCGGGTCTTTTGTGTGGATTTTCATTTTTTTCCCCCTCACAATTCCCAATTCCCTTAGTCTTATTTAATCACCCTTTCCCTGTTACCTCTCTCTTTCTCCCTTCCCATATCCTTCTCTCGGTGTCGTCCCAGGTGACGTGTGTTTTAAGCTGAGCGACGTCTTAACCCGCGTTCCTCTCTCTCTGCGTTGTAGGAATGCTGAGGCCTCTGGTCCGACAAGGGGAATACGCCTGCCAAGAGTGCGGGAAGAGCTTCAGTCAGCCCAGTCACCTCCGCACACACATGAGATCCCACACAGGTAAATGGGGATTAATACACACACACACACACACACACACACATATACAGTACATACAATCACATATCCAATACTGAACATCAGTAACATTCAAGTAGATTATTTGTTCATTTGCTCTCCTCAGCCTGTAGGTCCATTCTTTGGCCTTGACCAGGATAGCTGTCTGTAGGTGTCTGTCACTAATATGACTTGCTGACCTGTGACAAACAGTGTACATTATTAACCACGCGCCAGATAGAGAGAAGGAATTGTGCATGCTAGTGAACCATAGCATTTGTCCATCATGCCAACATATGTCTCCATTATCACGCGTCCTTGTTCACGGGTCCTCGTTCAGCAGTTATGGTGCCTCCTTTCTTCTCTTTTTCCTCGCTTCGCCTCTGCTCTCCTTTGTCCTCTTTCTCCTCTCCTCTCCTCTCTGGTCGCGTCCATCAGTGGGGGCCGGCTGTAATAGTGGTAGACAGTGGGATAAGTAACTTCTTTATGGAGAGTGTGAATGATACGCGGCACGGCCCGTGATGCTAAGTGACAGGAGCCAAACGGTAAGTGATGCAGAGGGAGTCCTCCCCTCCCCCAGCATCCACTGTAAACACACACACACACACACACACACACACACACACACACACACACACACACACACACACAGAGAGTGAGCTGTAATTAATGTTGTCACCGATGGTTTTCTTCAGCATGGACGTCAACCTCACGCGAAAGGCCAGTCACCCCGAGGCCCTCCATTAGCATGTCTGTGTCGTATTAAATCACTGGCTTCACTCCACCAGGTCTCATCATCACCATCATCATCGAGCTCCACTCTGCTCTGCTGTTGTTGTGTCGTCTCTCTCTGACTAACTGGTTGTCGTGTTGGTGGATGGTGGCGTTTGCTAATGGTGATGCTGGTGAATGGAGACTATGAGCTTTTTTTTAACAAGTACCCAACTCCCCCCCACCCCCCCCACCCCTCACCCTCCTTTTTCCCCACAGTCGTGTTTGATTATAACGGACTCCGAGGTGCTGACGCTCAAACCAACTCCTCGGAAGCTCCCAAACAAGTATGTTGCTCCCCTAGATTCACATTGGATTGCTGCTTCCTGTTTTCATATGCACGTCAGTTTTGTGTGCATGTGTTTGCCTGTGTATGTTTGCATGCCTGCATGTTTGCTGGTGCTCCTGTCCTTATTGTTTTATATTCATTCTATCATTTTCACTGTGAGTTATGTGTCCTTCCGGAATCATCCGCTTTCAGACTCCACATATTTCTTGGTGTCACTATGTCACCAAGTCACTAGAACCATAGACGGCAACAATACAGTTCCGATAGTCTGTCCCTGTATGAAGGATTGGCCCTGAGAATACAGAAAATGTATCTTTTCTCTCTGCATCAGATGAAAGTTTTCTGTGAGAAAGAGAGGGGGAGAGAGAGAAACAGAGGGTTGGGTGAGGTAAATCTCCTCTGCTTTGACATTCGGAAAGAGCCTGGTCCGCAAGCCGCACCTCCATCTTAATGAATCACCCATCCGTAAAATGTATCGCGACGCTATGAATGATGGGAGCAGAAACAGCGTCGGGGTCCAATTAGATGTAGTGTTGGTGGTGCTTTACGGTGACGATAACCTTTAGTGTAATTTAGTGCACCACTCCCATCCAGCCTCCCTCCCCGCCTTGCTTCCTAACAGGACGACGGTGTCCTAGAGGTGCTCGCTTTCCGCTCACGCCTCAACCTGCCCGCCTGATCGCCTCGCTCTGCTTTTAGATTCTTTTTTGATTCATTGTGTATTTTTTGGGTTTTATTTCCTTCACCGCAATATAATGATGTATGATAACACACATATTTTTCTGTTTCTTCTTCAGGTAAGAGAGAGGGAATGAGAGGTTGAATGAAGAAGGAGTCATTTGTTCCCCCCCCCATTATATATTCTTCCATTTATCATAATGATAATTAGGTGCAATTAAACGGCAATGTCATTTGTTTAGTTCAGGTGTGCTGTTGCTTATTTATGTGATTGGCGTCAGAGCCCGTTTGTAGGTCAGTCTAATTAGCAAAGCGAGTGGGTGGAGCTGGCTGATTGAGGGAAAGAGAAAGAGAAATGAAGTAGGACTTCAGGGTTGCGCGGCCCTTTTCCACACACGTCAGGCTTCTCACAGGAGAGGAGGGCAGGTTCATGTAGGTTAGAAAAGAGGAAAGTTAACGTGTTGTTTTTGGAATCAGGTGCAGTATATTTTAATGGTTCGAAGTCTGTTGCCGTGACGTTTCATGATTTGGGGTTAAATTAGTTTTTGTGCCTGTTTGTGTTATACCTGTGTATAGGTCTTATTCATTGTACTGTTTACCTACAGTATGTCCCAGCATGGTTTAAATCATACATCATTATGTATTGTTCCTCGTATTAAATCCCTCCCAAATGAAATCGTTCCAGGGGAGAGTTCTGCCACCACCTGTACTCTATGAAAGGTCATGCAATATCTGCCCTCTGTGTGACCTCTGACCTCTGTGTGTGTTGCTGTGTGTGTCCCAAAGGGGAGAGACCGTTCCGATGCCGCCTCTGCCCGTACCGAGCCTCTCAGAAAGGGAACCTGAAGACCCACGTCCAGAGTGTCCACCACGTACATTTCGACAACGCCCAGTACCCTGATTACAGACCACCGGGACTGGGCCCCGAGCAGGACGAGGAGCAGGGGGACTGGTTCTCACCCACCACCACCACCGATCCACCGGGACCTAATAACAGACCCACCAACATGACAACCCCAGGGCCTAAGATAGAGCTAGAGACTCCATCCATATTCCCAGCCCCTCCCCAAAGACAGCAGAGAGACCTGAGAGCTGTGTCAGAGACACCACCTGACAGAGTGACATCAGCGTGAACTCACCCCCGTTGCCGTTTCAGATTGAAATATTACCAGGATTATTTGAAGTGTGTTTTTTTTTTAAAAGAAAGAAAAGGATTTCTTGGAAAGAGAAGAAAAATCGGACACTGTGCAACCAAATGCTGTTTTTTCCCTCTATGGACCCATGGGCAAGGATGGCATGGTGGCATAGCGACGTCCCTATAGCTTTCCGTTGTCCTATTTTTCCCCATTTGATTTAGATTGTGATGAAATGGTTTTGTGCATTCCTCAGGACACTGATCCCTTAAAAACACACGGCAGAATGGATCAGCCAAGTTGGTGATGTTTACGCTGACTGAACTGAACACACTTAGCTAACCCTCCGATTGCAGCTAACTTGACAAGCTTAAGACGGTGTGTGTGTGTGTGTGTGCGTGTGTGTGTGTGTGTGTGTGTGTGTTCTATCCTCTCGAGGACCACTATAATGAGTCCAGTATGATTGGCTGAAGTGAAGTGACCACTACACGATCTGACTCCGAGGCTGTTTGGCCGGTCATTAAAGAGAGAGAACGAGAGAGCGAGAGAGAGGGAAGGAGAGAGGGCTAATGACAGTGTGAGAGGAGGTGCCTGCTTTACTGCTCATTAAAAAGAGTGTGCGCTTTTAATGGGGGGGGGTATAAGCGAGCGTGCTGTTTTAATGGTCGTTCAATTATTGGGAGGAGAAGAAGAGGAGGCCGTTTTCTGATCCCTCTGATCCGAGTGTGGTCCTCTTCCCACACCCACACCTCCAACCTCAAATTAGACCCACTTAATGAAACCTCTTAGCAGGAACAAAGTGGTCGGACTGTTTGGTTCAAGTTGCCCTTACTGTCCTTTCTACTTGAATAAGAGTATACTCCTAAAAGCTAGTCCTCACAACAGTGGCTTTTTTTGGGGGGGGGAGTTGAGAGGTCAGGCGTCTAGAGCTTTCAGGGAGCATTGATGAAGACAGTGTTTAGTTTCTGATGGCTACGGCGCCGTCGTAGGGTTGCTGTGTGTGTGTGCGGCTTGTGTGTGTGTGTGTTTTGCCCCTTCTTGATTACCTCTGCGTATTAGACTCCCTTTAGACGCTTTGCATACTACCTCCTTTGCAATAAAAGCTTGTTTTGGTTTTTTTACGGCCAGGTATGAAGTGAGGACCATAGCCATGCCTTGTATACTGGAAATGCGATATAAGAAGAGGCTTCACTGTAACCATATGTGTGATGTTTTTCTCAAAGTTGCATTCACCCTCATAAAACGCATCCTGGATTCATAGCCATGCCTATGACTATTGGATTACATTGAAATGTAAGTACCTGGGTCCTGTTTGTTAGGGCAGACACCAAAAACATTTTGCAACGGAAAACAAAAATGAGCGTTTCTGATTGGATGGGCCCTCCCTGTTTCAGTCCACTTTCTTCCGTTTGGTGCCTAATGAACACCACCCAGGTGAGGTGACGCTCTAATAAGTTAGTCATTCTTGTTTTGGTGCATGGATGTCAACATGTTTGTTCAGACAAGCAGACTATTGTACAGACAGTCTTTTTGAGCAGACTTTGTGTACACCCAAGGCCACATGCGCAGTACATGACACTGCAAATGTCCAAGTGTGAGACAGATAGCCAGAGATAGATAGATAGGAAAAGAGTGAATACTTATCAGCTGTTTAGAATAATATTTTTGTGGGGGGGTTCAAAGATATGGAATTATTGGCATGGGATATAGTACTGTCTACTTTGAGACCTCGGTAGTAGTTTTTACATGAACACAAGATGAAACGATTTCTGTATCGGTTACTTGGTGTGGGTGGTGGAATATGCATACAACAGTGTGCTTGAATATAGCTACACTTACTGTATGTGTATATTAAAGATGAGGATAGTCAAATACTTGAAGTGGATAATATAGCCTATCAAGTAGTGTCCTTAATAATTAGTGCCCTTAAATACCGTTGTACAGAATTACCCTTTACGATGAACTCCTAAAATACACATTTGTACTCCTTAAGTGTGACTTAGCAGATATGAGCAGACCACGCGGGACTGAGAGAGTGAGTATTTGTGCGTGTGTGCGTATGTAAGTGTGTGTGTGTCTGTATTTTCATCTTACCAAACCCGTTACAGCGTTAGATACCAAATGGCATTTCCGGTGCGCTTAGACTAGGTTACTGCTTTAACCCGTTTAACTGTCTTCATTTCATTCGGTCTTTGATTGGTTAAGGTGGTCCAGTTCAATGTCACCTCTGGTTTTGAATCATTATTATTCTAATATTATAGATATCAATTATTTAATATCATTTGCTATGTGTTTTTGGGGGGGGGCTTTTGGTTTGTATTACACTGCTTAGTTCAGTTTTCTAATGGAAAATGATAGGTGCATAAATATGTTTCATAAAGAGTGCGTTTTTAGTCTCTCTCTCTTTGCTAAAAAATTAGGACTTGTTCAGTAGATATCCAAGGGTGCCCTCCCAAAGAACTTGGTGAAAGTCTTTATTTCTATTTGGTTTTTTTAAACAATGCCTCCAAGTTGTGTGTGTGTGTGTGTCTGTTGGCTTTTTATTTGTAATTAACTACATTGTAATTTTTCCGTAGATGACATTATTTGAAATGTATTTGGTTGACATCTGTATTTATTAGTTACAAGGATCAGAGCAGAAGCAGACAGGAGTTGTTTTATTTGATTATTTTCAGATTTGTTTTTATACTTCGTTTTCACTGTCCTTGATGTGAAAGCTCTACCTCATCTGAGGCCTTCTTCTGTTCTGTTAAAGTTTTGTACATCGTTGCAGAAAATGTAATGTCCTCATGTCCACATTAAAAACACAAACATGGCACCGTTCAACCGGTTTCATCAGTCTCCCTTCCTTGCATGTGATAGAATGAGCAGCATCCTGTTTGGATCTGCAGATGAAATACTGTAGCCTTCTGATGCAGTAGGGGAAAGTGGGGTAAGTTGTGCCATTGTTAACATTCAGGATCACTCCGTCAAGGGAAATATGGTTTTCTTTCTAACAAAGGTATCTACATATATTTCAGGATGTTGTGTATCCCTGGAAATAATCAGAATTAATGTAAATGTTACAGTTTTGAAAATATAGCTTGTCCAATAAAGTGGTCTCTTGGCACAACTTACCCTGGGTATGGGTTAAGATAGTTAATTCTTAGACTGAATTAAATATTCCCACAAATTTTTTAGAAACAACGGTTGCTCAACTTACCCCTGTATCTCAACTTATCCCACTCTCCCCTACATGTCCAGAGAGGTACTGGGTCATGTTCATTAAGGCACCAAATGGAAGAAAATAGGGAAGAACTACCTGAACTTGTCCAATAACAAACACTCATTTGCATACGGTTCTAAAACATTTTTGTTTTGTTTAGTGCCTTAATGAACACGACTATTCTACTATTCTTATAATACAGAGAACTGACTTTCGACTTGTAGTAAGATTCCATTTTGATTAGGCATAAACCATTTTCAGATGCAAATATGGTCGTAGACTAAGAAGAAACAAAAATACCTTTTTAGGGGTTGACCATCATTTGTCTATGAACCACATGTGACACTTGAAATTAGATGCTTTCTGACACCTATGATGAAAGGCCCAGTCCAGTCAAAATTCATTTTCCCTGTGTTTGATCAGTGTTATTTCCTGATAGTTGCTGTTTGAAAATACAATCTACACAGGACCTTCTAATCAGAAGGTTTGCTTGGGCGGAATGTTCGGCTTGCCTGGTGGCATCACCAGGTGGTAAATTGGTGTTCCAAACCTCTCTGCCAGTAACAGCTACTTTTCCCCTCCCAACTCAGACCACTCCCAGACACCTAGCAAAATTCTTGCTTGATCATTTTTTGTTGTTGCTAAGAAGCTATTTTTGCTTATTTTCATTGAAAACAGATACATTAGAGGTACTTAATACTCAGAAATGATTTGATTTAAAAAATGGCTGCATTTGGCCTTTAATGTGGAAAAATAGCTTGAGCTTGTTTCTATTTCTGATGTTCTGCCCAGTTGGGGCCAAAGTCCATTTGAGGCGATGTTCAAAAATAGACTCCCAGTCTCCCACCCACCTATTGCAGAGACACACTGACTGCCTAGGACTTGACAGACCTGCTCCTCACTTTACCAGTCCTTTTCATGTACTAGCCTGTGACTGTGTGCTTTGAGACCTAACTGACTGAAGGACTGACTGACTGAGTGGTGAGTGACAGGTTTTCCCAGAGAACATGGCACATGACGTTAATGCCAGCGAGGCCTGCAGGCCGGTGGAAAGACAGAGAGACAGCAGCTGCCTGTCGCTCTCCCCCTCCTCAGTAACTGAGGGCGACTGCCCAACATGACGGCCATGCAGGCAGCACTCACTGAGAAACCTGTTCCCTGACGTCTCTGCTTTCTGTCTCGCTGACGGGAAGGAGAGAGAGAGGAAAGAGGATCAACCTTCAGGCAGCGGACTCCATTTTGATGACTGATCTGATATGTGCCTTCTCAATAGATTTATCCATTTGAACTTGAATAAACTTGTGAAATGCAGTTTTTACTACAGGGATTATCGACTAGATTCAGCCGCTGGCAGATTTTCTCTTGAGGGGATAGTCGGGGGGGGGCCGGAACATCATTGCAAATCATTTGTAGACTGCAAATTGACCTCAAGAAGCGCAAACATATAATATTTGACTAAAACATAATCATTTCAAACCTTGCTTACATTTGTTTATGATCACGTGTCTATATTATGTGTTAAAAATGAAATCACTTGGAGCTGATTTCTTAGAGTTTTTAGTCTTTTATGTCCAACCATGAAAAATAAAGACAAATTTGCTCAGAAAACTTGAGGGGCCAAATAAAACCACCTGTGGAAAGAACTCATTAGGCCTATTTTTTATAAATGTTTGTGATCATACAGTCTGTTTTCACCCCACAGACAGACACAAAAGATCACGTTTCCCTTCACAATGCACAGCTCAGAGTGGTGGTAGTATTACTGTATGTATAGTAAACCTCACAGCCACAGGCCATATCTTCAGTGCTCTTTGCTGTTGTTCTACTATGTAAACATGTCTGTATCGTCTCTTCAGACTAGCTCTCCTATGTGTCTCTTGTCTCTGTACGGCCCTCTGTTGTGTCTGTGTCAGGGGGCATGATCTGGGCCTGCCACCAGAGTGCAGCATTCTGCTCTAATAGTCACTAAACTACCATCTTCAGGAGGACAAGGGCCACATCAAACACCAACCCAGTCCAAATGGGGGGGGGGGGGGGTCTAAATAAACTTAAAACACACACACTCACATACACAGAACAGTAGTGCTCTGCTCGGCAATCCAGGCAAAAGGCCAAACACATTTACAACACATCAAGTGATGCCCTCTCCACCGAGAAATATGTAAATAATGCACTAATCAAAGGGTTCCGGAATCGCCAAATGCCACAGAAAAGGTTATGACCTGGAGCCTGTGATAATAGGAGAGTGAAGGCGCGTTTGGGGGGAGGGAGGGAGAGGGGGTCAGAGTGACAGCTTCCACAGGCACTCCTCGTGCCTGAGGAGGACCTTCACACGGTGACCTCTGCCCCCTGTGCCTTCCTGCGCCTCCTGCACTCCACCAACGCTGACAGTAACGAATAGAAAGGGGCTGTATATGAACCACAAGCAGAAAGGGGAAAAAATAGAGGAGAGAGAGAGCGATGCAGAGCCCTCTGGGCACTATGCACAGGAGGACTGTGTGGACTTCGCTTTGGTGATCTGTCAAATAAAATGTCATGTTTGTTGTTTTATTTTTCATGGATGGATGTTTAAGACTTTGTTCATAAAGTTCACAAATACGGAATTGTGAATAGTGATTATTTCTTAAAGATATATCAGTCTGTTTAATAGTTTTATCCGAAACCAAAGCCATATATAAGCAACCATATACAGCCCTGTCCTAAAACACCGCAGGGTACTAGATTCTGAGACAGAATCAGGAAATACATACATTCCAGTCATGTAATTTCTCTTAGGCTGGATTCATTATTTTATACATTGACGTGATTGGTCTTAAATACCCCTGGAACCTTAAAGCCAAAAAAGGAAGAGAAGCCTGAGTGGAATTATTTAAGGGAATGACATTCTCGTGATGACAAGCTCAGGAAAGTAACCTTGAGCCAGCGAACAATGAGCAATCAGCCGCCAAAGAACGTATGTGTTTTTTAACACTACGTGTCAACATCATCGGTTTACCGCTCTGGTTCGTTTTATATCACTCCTGACAAGAATTAAGTTGGATCTTAAGTATGCAAATGAGAACCTATTCTGTGCCCCCCCCCACCACCACCCTCTGTATGATTCCCTGGACAGGACCATGACATTTAACATCGCCTTCACTAATTTGCGCTTTATAGCCAAAAAGTGATTAGAATTAACATTAATGACATTTCATATGTCTTCCCCTCCACATTCATTTCCCACTTTTCTACTGATACTTAACCAGCTAAAGCTTGTGGCTGCTTCTTCTTACAGCTTAAATTTAATGGAACACTTTTGGCAGAAATCCTTCAGTCGCTTTAACTTTTTTCTCTCTCTCCCCAACAGCCACCCTGCTTCTTTTGAGGAGTAACAACAAGAAAGGAGAAGAGAAAGACTTAAAGCGAGAGATTGTGGATTGTAGTAAACCCCTTTAAGTTTAGAATCTATTCTGTAGGTCACAAACTCTTTACCAATTGACATCAGCGTCACCAGAGATTAAGGGAGGGGGGGGTCGCTTTCTCTTGTCTCTTCTGGGCACGTCTTTAATTTTAGCTCCCCGCTCCCCCTCTTTAAACAAATGCTGTCCGATACCCTTCATCTTCAAACTCTAACCCTGTGGCATGCCTATAGTCTTCCTTTCAAAGCCAAATCACACAATGGATATATCAGAGGAGGAGCGCTACCATGTGTTCCTGCTCATTCTTAGGACTGCACAGAAAGAAGAGAAACATGGACATTGAGCACTGAGCAGCCAATCCCTTCCCGTGTCTTGGCAGTCCCATGTGTTCTTTGTGTGTAAACCAAACGTGCAGATGAACACATCAGCATTGCCCGGTGACTGAGTGTCAGAGCAGGAGACAGCGAGGGCAGCAGCTGAGCACATCGCCTCTTGTTACATCTAATCGCTCTAACTGGTCACTCTCCCCTGGGGGAGGGAGAAGAGGAGAGGTGGAGGGGTGATACAGGGGAGGGAGGGGGACGGGGAGAGGTGGTGGTGGGTGCTCATGGGTAATGGCAGGGGAACTGGCGCTGACGGACAGCCCAATCTCCCGCCTGGACAGGCTCAAGAGAGACGTGTCACTCTCCTCAGGCACCCCAGGCCGGCCGAGCTGCTACAGTGCTAAATGTATATTGGCAAACTGTCCGTGCCAATGCCATTAGCCAGCAGACTTAAATTCCCCTGTAATTTTCCATGGGCCGCTCGTTATTGGCACCTCTGACGGGTTAAGTATTTGAGTCCAGGTTCAGCTTTAATGGATGACTGCATGGTGGTGGGGAGCAGGGGAGAGGCTCACGATTCCCCCCCCCCCAACCACTCTCTGTCTGCACGTCCCAATGAGACAATCACTGACACTACCCAGCATCCCTCATTACACCAACAGGAGAGATTTAATGGAGGAAACCAAGGGAGAAACAGAGGAGATCCGGATTGGACAACCCCCTGTTTCTTCTTGACTTACTGGAACCAACTGTCTCCTCTCAAAACTAACTACACTGAACAAAAATATAAACGCAAAATATAAAGTGATCATCCCATGTTTCTTGAGCTAAAATAAAAGATCCCAGAAATGTTCCGTAAGCACAACAATCTTATTTCTCTCAAATGTTGTGCGCAAATTTGTTAACATCCCTGTTAGTGAACATTTCTCCATTGCCAAGATAATCCATCCACCTGACAGGTGTGGCATATCAAGAAGCTGATTAAACAGCCTGATCATTACACAGGTGCACCTTGTGCTGGGGACAATAAAAGGCCACTCTAAAATGTTCCGTTTTTTCAAACAACACAATGCCACAGATGTCTCAAGTTTTGAGGGAGCGTGCAATTAGCATGCTGACTGCAGGAATGTCCATCAGAGCTATTGTCAGAGAATTAAATGTTCATTTCTCTACCATAAGCCACCTCCAACGTCGTTTTAGAGAATTTGGCAATACGTCCAACCGGCCTCACATCCACAGACCACGTGTATGGTGTCGTGTGGGTGAGCAGTTTGCTGATGTCAACACTGTGAACAGAGTGCCCCATTGTGGCGGTGGGGTTATGGTATGGGCAGACATAAGCAACAGACACTGAACACAATTACATTTTATCGATTGCAATTTCAATGCAGAGATACTGTGAGATACCCATTGTCGTGCCATTCATCCGCCGCCATCACCTCATGTTTCAGCATGATAATGCACGGCCCCATGTCGCAAGGATCTGTACACAATTCCTGGAAGCTGAAAATGTCCCAATTCTTCCATGGCCTGCATACTCACCAGACATGTCACCCATTGAGTAGGTTTGGGATGCTCTGGATCGATGTGTATAATAGCGTGTTCCAGTTCCCGCCAGTATCCAGCAACTTTGCACAGCCATTGAAGAGGAGTGGGACAACATTCCACAGGCCACAATCAACATCCTGATTAACTCTATGTGAAGGAGATGTGTTGCGCTGCATAGGGCAAATGATGGTCACACCAGATACTGACTGGTTTTCTGATCTACGCCCCTACCTTTTTTTTTAAGGTATCTGTGACCAACAGATTCACATTTGTATTCCAAGCCATGTGAAATCCATAGATTAGGGCCAAATGAATTTATTTCAATTGACTGATTTCCTTATACGAACTGTAACTCAGTCAAATCTTTGAAATTGTTGCATGTTGCATTTATATTTTTGTTCAGTATATTACCAATACCAAGTAAGCAAAACTGGTTGCAAAGCCTCAATTTGGTGTCTTTTATGACGTTATGGTCAAGTTGTATACTAGTTTTATTCAGAATGTTTTGCTACCGTCTTTTTAGCAACCAGAAAAAGCTGTCTTTATTGAGTTGTAATCAGTGGCGTGCATTTTTTCAAACGTAACCTTTATTTATACAGGTTTTTCTCATTGGATAAAAACTATTTTTTCAAGAGAGATCTGGTCCAACAGCAGCAGGTGGAACAAATTTTCAGACAAAACAACTTACATAGACGAACACAACATTGAACAAAACTATAGACACACGTACAATACAACAATTACATAAAGAAACACAAATGTCATAACTAAAAAGCAGCTGACCTACAGACAATTACACTCTTCTATGATAGTTACATCGACCAAGTGTTTAAACTCCACCAACGTGACTAGATCATCACATTTTTAAATGTTCAGGAGAGAATTCCAGGACCACAGAGCTGAATAATTAAAACTATTTCTACCATGACCTGTTCTAATTCTTGGTACTGTTAGAAGCAAATGAGAATGGGACCGTAATTGATATTTATTTACTGACCTGCTTATAAAAAGAACAGAGATAAAGTGGCATTTTACCCAGTATGGCCTTATAAATCTGTGTATTCATGGCTGCCAAATACTTGATCAATAAAAAAATACAAATTATAAAACAATTATTAATTCTCCTCTCTGTGTTTTCATCATTTTCCGTACATTTGCAAGTGGCTGAATCTCACTGGAGAAGTCATCTGAATGAGGGAAGCGTCACCTCTCTGTCTCAGTATGTGTAGCCCAAGTGACAGATTCTGTGTGGAACAAAATAGTATTTGATTGATGCCAGCAAGCGTTTGGCCTCGCTTGATAAAAAAAGTGTAAATAATTAGCCAATCAGCATTGAACTGAGCTCAACTGTGGGTTGTCCTGGTGCAGCAAAATGCCCCCCGAGGGAGGCCAGTTTAGATTTGGCTTCACACCAATCAAATCACATCCTAAGCAAAACTTCATCATTGTCAGATAAACCTGTCTGTTTCTGGTCTGCTTGTGTTGATGTCCTACAGTAACTAGCTTGCTAAATCAGCCCTTGCCTAAGCCATGGATGGAGATGTGCATTTGGATTTGTGGTTTTGACAATGATTACGACGGCGATTCTGATCTAACCATAAATTCATATGTTGTGCCACAGGCCTATTCATATGTTGTGCCACTGGCCTAAGACGATTGAAGTGCAATATTGTAACGGCCGTCGTAGGAAGTGGACCAAGGCGCAGTGGGTTGAGTGCTCATATTAACTTTATTTAGAACACTGACGAAACAAAACAAGAAAACGATCGAACGACAAACAGTAATGCAGGCAATACACAGCTATGCACAAACAACCTCCCACAATTCCCATGACAAACACACCCCTATACATAGGACTTTCAATCAGAGGCATCGAGAAACAGCTGCCTCCAATTGAAGGCCCAATCCCAATACCTAAACATAGATATAGAATGACTTGAAGGAACATAGAAATACACTAACATAGAACATAGACCAAAACCCCGGAATAGTCTAAACAAACACCCCTCTACATAAACACACACCCCAAACCATATAAAACAAATACCCCCCTGCCACGTCCTGACCAAACTACAATAACAGATAACCCCTTTACTGGTCAGAACGTGACAAATATGTAGCCTAGATGTAGCCTAGATGTAGTCCCCAATTTTTTTTAAACTTTCATAAGCATGCACACACGCACACACATGCTGGCATGTACGCACACACACACACACGCACACACAGAGAGAGAGAGAAATCAGTACCATGGACAGCCACATGCTTCTTAGCAACATTCAATGGACTAAATTGTTTTTGGTATTTTTACATTTGTTTTCAGTGTATTAAACTAAGCATGTACTGCATAGCCTTGTTGATTTGATGATGTTTAAATGTTTAAGTTGAAATGGTGCTGGAATGTCGGAGGATTACTCCTGATGTCTTTGTGCTGACTTGCAGTAACTCCTTAGTTCTAAATCAGTAGTTATTTAGTAAACTGTCGAAAACATGAACTTCTTCCGACCATGCTGCAGGTCATAAAACTGTTTGTTACTTTGAATATTTGCTTTGTGGACTTTGCTCTCCAGGTGTTGTGATGAAACAAACGTACGCGTGGTTGAATATATTCCGCCGCCGTGGGACTGTTGTCTTTTTGTTGTCACAGCCGTATTGTATATCACGGTGGCGTATGAACGAATGTGTTATAGTGCAAACAACATTATCACAACATAGGTTGTAATATGCCTTTTTAGTTGGCTTGGCTTCCCCACTGATTTTACCCACGCGCCACTATCGGTTGTAACCTATGAGTTGTCTTTACCTGCTTAACAGAGACCGATTGGTTATAATCTGGTTACAAGATGTCTTCATAACCTGAAATCCAATTTACATCCGTGTTGCCTGCTGTGTAGGGACTAAGAATAGAACTGTCCCTGGGTTAGTGATTAGTGAAAGATCAAATACACTCCCACCAATGATTGCCTGGCAATAGAGACACTATGAAATCATTGTTTACAGACTCTTATCAAAGGCTAAAATAAATGTTGAATGTCATATCGTCAACTATAAGACAGGTCTATTGGGAGTTGTGGTTATATAGACGTTTGAAACTAAACAGATTTATTTTTCTCTCCCCCCTCTCTCTTTTTTTCATTTCTCTCTTTCTCTCTCTTTCTCTCACTCTCCCTCCTCTCTCACCCCCCCCCCCCCCTTCCCCCTCTGCCCTGTTCCTATGACATTGCCCACAGTGTGCTGCTTTGCGCCAGGGGAGTAGGCTTTGTCAGGGCTAAGATAAACAAACCACAGAGGTAAATAAATATATAAATAAACAAGAGCAATTTAGGTCTACTGTAATTTGTATAACGTTTGACAACCTTGCTGGAAAGTTTCACCCCAGAAATGCTAAGTACTCCCAGCAGGAGTCAGTCAGGGAGAAGGGGCTCTTTGGTTTTTAATGTATTCCTAGGCTGCCGAGAGGCCTCCAAAACGGCAGAGATGTGGAGATGACATACACACGCATATCTAAAGCTAGACACTGAAGGAGTGTTGCTAATGGGCCTGTTTTTAATGAGCCAAGGAATAGGAAGGGAGGAGTGACCCGATGAAGGTGAATCTCTCTCTCTCTCTCTCTCTCTCTCTCTCTCTCTCTCTCACACACACACACACACTCTAATGCTCAAACATACACACACACACACACACACACACACACACACAGAGACACACACACACACACACACACAGAGACACACACACACACAGAGACACACACAGAGACAAACACAGACTGTATACATAGATTTATCTCTGCACTTTTATGTATATGGTCGGCAACAAAACTGTTCATTTCATATTCACATGCTTTTTTCCCCCAGGACTGTGTCAATGATTGTAAGGTTTATTATCCATTCTATCACATTGTGGTACTGTATTTCAAAATGTGCCGCTTTCATCATCATCAGCCAACAAGATCTCATAGTTTCCCTTCGAAATTCAACGTATTATGAAAGAACGTCTTTTTTTCTTTTTTTTTTGTAACGCATTAATTCCACGTGGTTATAGGGTTTAAACAGATACAACTCAAAGGTTTACCGTTTAGGCATTCATTCTGAGTGGTTAAGGTTAGGGCTATGGTTTGGGGAAGGCTTCAAACAATATAATAAAAAACTAAACTATTACCACCAAGTATCATCAAGTATTCTGACGGCTTGCTAGAGCACTGTAAAATGTGGTGGCGCAGTGGTCTAACCAGCACGCTCTGGCTCTGAGCATCACGAGTTTGCCCCAGTGCTGGGCAATCAATTTTCTTTTTAATTTTGTGAGAGCCGAGAGGATATGTATTTTAAAACGTCTGAAATCGAAGTCTATTTCTAGTGATCAGGCTGCATCGCAACTCACACCGTTGGCACCAGCACTGCCATTCAAGCTACAAGCTGCAGAAGATGCTTCTATGTCTTTCAATTTACCATTCCCATTAGTCCAACACGTATCCCAAGATGATGACACCCATTTCACTGGTGTTCAGTCATTTTAGCTCCATTCATTTTCCAGGTAGAAGAGAGATGAGCTCAAAAAAGGTGCAGTTCTCCAGTTGACCAAAAGATGGCACACTATGGTAAGAGAGTAGCCTGTAGCCTACAGTATACTACTGGTAGGACTGAGCCATGTGCTACTGTTGCTGTTACCGCTCTATAGTTACAACAGAGGGACTGGAAAAAAACCTTCTCTGTTTCCTCTACTGGGAGATTACTGGGGTCTGTTCAGAATGGTGCGACACTACAGCACGTTCAGATAGAAAGGCCGTATGTAGAACCGACCCGATTGTCTGCCATGTAGAATAAGGGAATCATGTCCGCTCTATTCATTCCATTTCTATCTGCAACATCCCGACCAAACTTTTGGATGGAAATGTACTGTGTAGAACAAAACCGATTGTCTGCCGTGTGGAATAGGGGGATCGTGTCAGTTCTGTTCGTTACATTTCTACCGGCAACGTTCCGAACGTTTCACCTTTTTGAACACACCGCTGGTTAGGTTTCATCGAGGAAGAGCAAGAGAAGCACTTGATGTGAACAGATGTAATGCGTACATGTAATATCCTTGCCCCTGTTGTTTAACAAGCTGGGCTGCTTACACAGTGAAGGACATGAGGACATTCCACCATGGCATTGAGGGTATTCTTTATCTAGACACTGGCGCAGTGGCTTGAGCGTTGGGTCAGTAACTGAAAGGTTGCTAGATCGAATCCCTGAGCTGACAAGTTAAAAAGCTGTTATTCTGCCCCTGAAGAAGGCAGTTAACCTACTGTTCCCTGGCCATCATTGTAAATGAGAGTTAGTTCTTGCCTAGTTAAATTATATATATATACTTGTCCATTTCATCTAGAGAGGAGTATAAGTGTTCTAGTTTTGAGTGCACACGTCATTGTCTTATTCATTGTTCATATAAGTGAATTGTCAGTATCTCTAATTTAGTTATTCTAATCCACCCCAAACAGAAGAAAATGAAATTCTTTAATTTAAGGTAATATTTTACAGTGCTAGTATCTTGTAATTCTGATGTACTGTTTGTATCACCTGATAAATAACATTGTTTTATTATTATAAAATGTACAGTAGCCTTCAACAAAAAGCACATTCTCCTTTTAAATGTATTTTTCTTCCATTGTCCAATTCATTTTGTTATCTAAGCACGGCTTCTGTTGATTGCAGTTTATTATTTTTCCTTTTTAGACAGCCAATTGTATTTGCAGATAGGGATGATTGGAATGTCCCCATTAAGTTGGGTTAATTGCATACGGACTTGGGATCTGGGAGTCACTACATTATCGCTGACAGAAATATAATCTGTGGAATGTGCCTCCTTTTGCTGTGTCGGTACGTCTACTGTAAAGATTTACAACAGTGGTGCTATCTTCTTAGCACATCAGTTAGCAATATAACCAATGCAAAAAAATCTCATTTTTATTATATTCCTACAATTCAATCTAATTTCATAATTTGAATGAACCTTCATTTTTATAATTAACCAATGTCGGCTATAATTATACAGTACTATCCTTTGTAAACGTTCGTAAATGAAGCCTCTCTTATTTTGTGTTTTTGAATGCTGTCACAGTGTATCTAAGCAATGGGTTTGAGGTGAGTGCAATGATCGTTTCTCACAGCCTGAATACAGCTATTCTGTCCCCAATACACCTCCATAGCTCAGGTCCCTGCCTTAATTTACTCTGCTCAAATACACAGCTCTCCTTTCCAGACTGACACACACGCAAGCACGCACACACACACTCACGCACGCACGCACACACACACACACGCACACACACACACACACACACGCACACACGCACACACACACACACACACACAAACATGAGACTGCTGAAAATCAATATGACAGGTTTCAGTCTTCCCTCAGCATACACATCCTCTCCCAGATCCTCCTCTGATATCTGATCCATTACCTCCCCCTTCCACACACACACATGCACGGAAACACACAAGCGTACAGTCCCATTCACACGCACATACACACATGCATGCGCACACGCACAAACACACACATAAACACACACATCTAAACACACACGCAGACACACACACACACAGACGCACACACACACCCTCCCCCTGGCCGTTCTAAGCCCCTATGAGCCATATGAAATGTACTCTGTGCAGGAGAAACCAGATACTGCTCGCTGTGTCACATCGCGTTGCCAGAAAGCGTCAGGGCCAGGCTTGTTTGACTGCCAGGCATTCTGACAGTGTCAGTCATCTGCTCAGAGAACCCAGTGTGTACCCACAAGCAGTACAGAGACAGAGAGACAGGGAGCTGAGAGCTCTCCACAAGCTACATGGATAATGGAGTGATAGTCTGTGTGTGTGTGTGTGTGTGTGTGTGTGTGTGTGTGTGTGTGTGTGTGTGTGTGTGTGTGTGTGTGTGTGTGTGTGTTGTGTGTGTGTGTGGGTGGGTGGGTGGGTGTGTGTGTGTGTGCCAGTGTTCGTATGTGCATGTACAGTACTAGTCAAAAGTTTGGATTATTTGTACTATTTTCTACATTGTAGAATAATAGTGAAGACATCAAAGCTATGAAATAACACATATGGAATCATGTAGTTAACAAAAAAAGTGTTAAACAAATCAAAGTAACCACCCTTTGCCTTGATGACAGCTTTGAACACTCTTGGCATTCTCTCAACCATATTCACCTGGAATGTTCCCACATACGCTGAGGACTTGATGGCTGCTTTTCCTTCACTCTGCGGCCCAAGTCATCCGAAACCATCTCAATTGGTTTGAGGTTGGGTGATTGTGGAGGCCAGGTCATCTGATGCAGCACTCCATCACTCTCCTTCTTGGTCAAAGGTGTGTTTTGGGTCATTGTCCTGTTAAATAACAAATTATAGTCCCACTAAGCACAAACCAGATGGGATGGCGTATTGCTGCAGATTGCTGTGGTAGCCATGCTGGTTAAGTGTGCCTTGAATTCGAAATAAATCACTGACGGTGTCACCAGCAAAGCACCCCCACACCATCACACCTCCTCCTCCATGCTTCACGGTGGGAACCACACATGCAGAGATCATCCGTTCACCTACACTGCGTCTCACAAAGACACGGCGGTTGGAACCAAAAATCTCAAATTTGGACTCATCAGACCAAAGGACAGATTTCCACACATCTAATGTCCATTGCTCGTGTTTCTTGGCCCAAGCTAGTCTCTTCTTTTTATTGGTGTCCTTTAGTAGTGGTTTCTTTGCCCCAATTTGACCATGAAGGCCTGAGCTCAGGTCCCTGCCTTAATTTACTCTGCTCAAATACACAGCTCTCCTTTCCAGACTGACACACACACACACACACACACGCAAGCACGCACGCACGCACGCACGCACACACACACACACACACACACACACACACACACACACACACACACACGAGACTGCTGAAAGTCAACGTGACAGGTTTCAGTCTTCCCTCAGTATACACACATCCTCTCCCAGATACTGACTGTCTGTCAAAGCGCCTGACTGTCTGTTTGTCCGTCTGTCAAAGCGCCAAGAGGGGGGAGTTCTTCTGACTTCCAACTATCTGTAGAAGAAACAGGTCCTAGCTTTTTACGAATGATTAATAAACAAATCTGTTAACAATGCAGCAGACATTTTACAGAAAGGTTCATTTTAGGAAACACAATCTCCCTTTTGTTAATAATGTCCATTAATCATGGGAGGATGTCACTTAACGCAAGGTTAATGAAACATTGTTAATGCATCGCTAATCTATTCCGAGTCAGAAAGCCCTTATAACTGTAATTCGTAACCCCTAAACTATTTCCTGGAGAATTCTAAGTGGCTGATTGATGGGTGTAGGACAAGGGATGTCCATTATTTTTAAGTGGAAACACAAAGGCAGCATGTGGGGGTCAACCTGGGCAGAACTCAGAAAGCTTTACCTGTCCAAGGCCGTAATGAACCAGCGCAAAGATATATGAGCAACACTTTGGAGAAGAATTTAAGTAGGACATAACAGCTTCATAATGGATTTACTGTGGCGTTCACAACCATTCATTAACAATCAGCGATAATATCCACGGCCGCCTTCCATAATGCTCTGCTTTGAGATGTGTAGTCCTACAGTATTTTCCATCATGCTGATAGTCTGTGACCTATACATGACTTACATGACTGAGGCCAGGATTCAATCCAGACGACGGAAGGACCACTTTGTAGCACAGTTGTATTGCCTTTAAATGGTGAAGAGCCAAAAAGGAGCAACAGGATGGAATCCTGGTGAAGGAAGGGATCAGGTTGGTATGTGATATAGTCTGTGTTGAAGAGAGATATGACAACAGTCATACTAACCTGTGTTTGGGGCACATGCCCCTGTCTCCGGGCCATAAGTCCTTTACTCCAATAATTGTTCTTTCGCTCCCGGGCCCATATTCACAAAGATTCTCAGAGTATTGCTGATATAGGATCAGTTTTGCATTTTAGATCATATTGATTAGGCTTATATGGATAGGGGGAACCTGATCCTAGATCAGCACTGAATACGGGACCAGAGCTCAAACCACTACTTCAACTTAAACAGAGTATTGTCATAGTTTGTGTGACAATGGTGTTAGCATGGAGCGCTAACTGCTTAGCGCTACATTAGGGGGGGGGGGGCGTTTGTTGTTATCTGGCTCGCTGTCTGGTTGCAGCTCAGCTGCTCAGCTCCTAGGTGTTTGGAGAAGCGGCGGACTGTTTGATTGATTGTTTGATGACAATGTGAGGCTTGCATCTCTATCCCTTTCGTCGGCGTCTCTGAAGAGCCGTGACATTAGATGTCTGATGTTGGTGTGTCGATCTGATGTGCAAACACAAACCCTACCAGACACCAGACATCTTTTTTTTTTACACAGCGTTTGTCGTTGTTTTCTTCTGTTGTTTTGAGAATCGAGTCAAGTTTTCCTCTCCGTTCTTTGAAAGTTTGTTTTTTAAATCAGATATTTGCCCAAATTGAAGTGTTTAAAAAATGATTGTCATTTGGGGTGAATCACTTTTTTGGTTTTCAATAAGATGTTGGTGTGTGATGTGGTCTGTATGTTTGTGTGTGTGTGTGTGTTAGTACGTGATACAGAGGGGACGAGGTAGAACAGATTCTGGTCAATAGGAGCTCTAATAAACCAGCAGTTCATTTCCACCCTGCTCTCCCCCCGGCCAGGGGCCACTCCATATACAAGTCAAATCGGCTTTTTGCCTCCCAAAGCTCTGTGATTTATGACCCACTTCCATTGACCAGACCAGCTACTTTTCATTTTTGTTAAATCATGCCGGCCCCTAAATGAAACTATTGATTTACAGTCAACTTACTGAGGATTTAATTTGTATTTGCAAAATTAAAGCAGGTAAAGCGTTATAATTTCACACTACAATGGAAATAACAGTATAATCCCCCACCAGCCCGGCATCCGCATACGCTGAAGCATCACACTGCTACACTGCCTCCCCCTCGCTCCTCTCTTATTCTCTTTGTGTAGCCATTAATGAATTTTGGAATTGGAGATGAGGGATTTATGGGCCTGGGAGTCATAGTTGGACTGTCCCAGAGTTATTGGCCTCTATCCAGACCTGTGGAGAGCTGTGGCGCATGAGCACTGGACCGTCGCCGCTCACCCTTAGTCCCTCTTTGACCTTGACTTGCACTGCCGCCTCCACCGCCCACTCCTCGTCCCCGGGAATCTTCCCTGGAATCCCCCACCTCTTCCCTGGGAGGAGATGGACAACGTGGCAGCCTCACCTCCCCTCATCCTGGCCCCGCTGAACACTCTCTTCACCAAGCCCTTCATTAACTCCCCACCCCCACCCCTCTCAACCCTCCTCTCACTGGCATTGAAAAGGCACTGTCTTTAAACCTGTCCTCATCCAGCGCCCTAGCGTTGAGGTTTCAATAGGGGCCGCGCGGGGGCGGGAGGGTGGATCCTTCTCTCGCCCCCTCGCTGGCGGTTTATATTATATTTAGTCATAATAATCACAGCTATCTGTGGCCCGGCTCCCCCCTCTCCTCTCCCTTTTTTTGTTCGAGTCTCCCACTCGCAGGCTTGTAGGATGGGAGCGCTGTCTCCGTCGCCTCCTCACCTCAGCAGGGCTGTGTGGTGTCGCTCACAGGCCCATAAAGGAGAGGGAGGAGCGGAAGGGCGTGAAGCTCTAGGGTGTCATTAACTCCTTTCTCCTGCCCAGGAGGAAACAGCGGGTTGACTAGCATGAGCCTGACCCCCCCCCCCCCTCCTCACCCTTTCTCACCCCTCACACAAGCCCCTCGCGACCCCCTCCCCCAAGCTCCTCCATAAGTGTTTATTAACATGTCGTTGACTTCCCCAGGGTCTTTAAGCTAAAGCTGCTAATGCTACCCCCTCCACCTAGACACCCACCATCCTCACTCACACAGTTGACGCTTGTGCTGTTATCAGGATAGACCTGCAGAATGTCGGACTCTTCACCTTTCCCCCCGCTTCTTCTCTTTCTTTTTTGCTTTCTTTTGTTCAGTGGTGATAACTCAGCTGACACCATAGATGTGTCACAACACATTTAAATGGCTAACTTAAAGGCAAATGTCACTGTGCACTATTTAAAAGACCTGTCTCGCTTGCCCTTTTTGAAAAATGTATCTAAAAAGAGGTTCACCAAACATTTCTGCGGGGGAAAACATTTCTAAAATAAACAGCTTTTTTTTGTTGTGACATCAATAGCTGCAGCAGTCTCGTCCCAAACATGGAAACAGGGCTCCGGAAGGTTTTCTGAGAAATTCTGTTGTGCAGTGGGGACAAGAGGCAGCTGGCGACGAGGGAAGGGTGGATGGATTCTGGATGGTTCAGTTCTTGACTGTGTGGAGATCCCTGAGGGAGGGGCGGCAAGGATTGGGGAGTGGGGGGGACCGTGGAGCCCCAGGTCTTTCTCCTCCCATAAACATCATGAGGGGTGATGGCTTGAAAAAGCGCTGAATGATGTCTGTGAATGGAGGAACGCTAGTGATTAATCACCACGGTGATTCTCATGGAAATCAACCCTGTCGAGAGAGAGAGAGAGAGAGAGAAGGGAGGGAGAGGGAGCGGGGGGTGGGGGGTGGGGGGGGGGGGGGGTTCACAACCGTGTGAAACCCATTTCGGGCAAATACTGGGGAGCCTGATTGCTCACAAGGGGATTTTTATGTTATTAAAAAAAGAGGTTCTGTGAACACAATGGGCTCCTCCCCTGCAGATGCATTAGAGTTACGGTGCATTTTAAAACTATAGCTTATAGATTAGAGGGACCATTCTGATCGTTCCGCATATTAATGTCACACTCGGAGCGTGAGCAAATGACGAGGTTTGGCTCAGTTACTAATTGTACGCCATTCAATGAGCCAACACTATAGAATTAGAAAAGCAGCGAAAATGAGTCACGGCCTCATATACTATATCATACTGTGGTCCTCAGTTGGTTATAACGTGGGGAAAGCAACGTGAAGGCTGTGGGTTAAATTCCTGCAGGGATCACATGCTTACACAAAACATTTCGAATTGACTGTAAGTGCAAATGTATATTTCGGTGTACTGTAAGTGCCTTTGGATAAAAGTATCCGCTAAGGCATATGTTTAGTAAATATATATTTAGTATAGGCATAAATATGGAACACTTGAGACCCTTAACGTCACTTCATGTTCCCATCAGGTGAATTAGCTGATGTGTTGTTGCGGTTAGGGGGGGGATACAGGCTGCAGGTGGGATGGAGGTGTTGGATGTAGTGTCACTGCCTCAGATTTCCCTGTGGGGCGGTTCTGCCTGCTACGCTGCTGGTTCGATATTGACTTGAGTATTGTCCTCTAACAGGTCATTCAGATCTCAATGATAAATATTGTTTTTCCACAGACAGAGATGGATCTGTGCGCAGAATCCTTTCAAATATATCTCCGACTGCCATTCCCGAGCAATGTAGGAATTCATACCGGTACTTCTTCGTGACAATGCCTCCAAAACGTTACGGCTGACACGGAGAAATGAATGAAAGTTAAATAGAATTTTGAGTGTTTGTCAGAGGTTGCGTTTATGCAGTTCCACGTTACGGCCTTCCTGAACCAATAAGTCTATGCCAGCATTAAAAGCAAATAGCCAAACAGAAAAATATGGTTGGAGGAAATTTGCCAAAGTGAGAAATTGATTTTCTTCTGGCTCTGGAGAGTACTTCATTCTTGGTCACAGCAGTAGGAGGGTTTAGAGACATGTTTCACTAACGGGGAGTGCAAAGGCACTGATGCAAAACCCTTTTTTTTAACGGTGCCTGGGAAAAAATCGACTTCTGTACGTCAATATTTTGTGGGGGTGCGCAGGTGACACAATACTTTCCAGTCACACGTCACCTACAGGAGCACCTCATGGTCACCTTTCTGATTTAAAGCTATGGTAGCACGGGCCACAGAGAGAGATGGTTTAGGTGATGTTGGATTGGCTGGTACTGTGGTACTTCTACCAAAATAATTCTAACCATCGTTGAAGTGTCAACAATGCACAGGTCCCTAATCCCTAACTATAAACCTAATACTTTGCTGACATGACTAAACATAAACCTACCCTACCCAAACTTACCCTACTCAGAGGATGATGATGATGCGGGTGATGACGATGATGTGGAGGAGCAGGAGGAGGAGGAGGAAGAGGAGGAGGAAGGTTATGATAACAATGACATATGCAACGATGAAGGAGAGGATAATGAAAACGATGAGGATGGCGGTAGTGATACCAATCATAATGATCAGAATTATTCTGATTAGTATAACTATGTTAAAATGTAAATGTAATGTTAGCATTTGAGACACGATCATAACACGCTGAAAACGATACCGCTTTCACTTTGAGCTGTCACAGTTTCTGTCCACCTCAGCAACAACCTCGGTTTTATGAGGGAATAAAGAGAGGAAAATGTGAATAAGCGAATTTGGAAAGTCTGACTCCTCGGCTGCACTAATTTAGTGTGTGAGCTAAGTGGCTGCTTTTTATGTGAACACCATTGTGTTCCTAACTATGCAGCAAACAATCGCTGTTCGGAGGCAAAGAATGACACAATGTGAACAATAGAACAATGAACGCCTTTTTTTCTCTTTTGATGCCTGGAGGAAAATATCCTAACAAAACAAAACTGGGCTGGTATAATTGTTTTCTAAAGCTTTTGATTCAGGGATGTTAAATATGGCTGAAAAACAGACCTGACAAGATGCAAGAACATACAAAAGAATGGTCTGTGTGCCTATGAAAAGCATACTCTCTGAAAACAGGCTTCTTAAACCTCAAACAGAGGAGGAATGAATCGGAGTTCACATACATAAGCACAAACAGATACATACATCAATGCACGCACACACACACACACACACACACACATTTCAGACATTCCTGGGTGATGCCATGTGTGTTAGTGTGTATGTTGACAGGGATCAGTGATGTGTGGGAAACCTTTCAGCCCACCTCCCCATCCACAGCTGTGCCATTGACAGTGTGAGACCTGCCACTGTGCTCCCTAACCACTATCTATCACTGGGAGCATGCAAAAGTCAATGCTACAGTGGGGACACACACATGCGCAAACACACACTGACACGCGTGTGCGTAAACATACACACACTCACATACACAAACACAGCCATAGAAAGCAGACACACCTTACACAATTAAACAAGCAAATTGCTATTTATGTAGATCATGTGATGTAAATACAAACCAGTGAGCACACCTTAAACTTAAACTATATTTTTTGGTAAGCAACTCCAGTGTAGATTTGGCCTTGTGTTTTATTGTTATTGTTCTGCTGAAAGGTGAACTCATCTCCCAGTGTCTGGTGGAAAGAAGACTTAACCAGGTTTTCCTCTACGATTTTGCTCCATTTCCGATTTTAACCCTATTCCGTACATTTTTTTATCCTGAAAAACTCCCCAGGCCTTTATCTGTAAATGAACCTATGATATCAAGCCACACCCGGCCATGATTACAGACACCTGTGTGTCCTTTGAAACGATATAAACTAGTGACCCGCAGTGTTTGTCATTATACCCTGATGAAGACAGCTTGTCTGTCCAAACGTTGGTTATTAAATTATTGCATCTGAGCTCCTTGAGTGTGCGGCTATCCTTTTCTTTTTTACGTGGTCTACTCCACTAGCCAGCACCTCGCCTAGTACTCAGTAATGTATTGGATTGGATTTGCCCTGAACATAAACACTTTGTATTCAGGACAAGAAAACTGTTTTGCCACATTTTTTGCCGTATCACCATAGTGCCTTATTGCAAACAGGATGCATGTTTTTGAATGTTTTTATTCTGTCCAGGCTTTCTTCTTTTCACTATGTCATTTCAGTTAATATTGTGTAGTAACTACAATATTGTTGATCCATCATCAGTTTTCTCCTATCACAGCCACTAAACTCTGCACAGTAACTGTTTTAAAGTCACCATTGGCCTCATGGTGAAATCCCTGAGCAGTTTCCTTCCTCTCTGGCAACTGAGTTAGGAAGGACACCTGTATATCTTTACAGTGACAGGGTGTATTGATACACCATCCAAAGAGTGAGTCCATATGCAACTTATTATGTGACTTGTTTAGCAAATTGTTACTCCTGAACTTATTTAGGCTTGTCATAACAAAGGGATTGAAAACTTAATGCACTAGACCATTTCAGCTTTACATTTTTTATTAATTTTCTAAAATATAATTCCACTTCGACATTATGGGGTATTGTGTGTAGGCCAGTGAAACAAAATCTCAATTTAATCAATTTTAAATTCAGGCGGTAACACACCAAAATTAGGAAAAAGGCACCCTATATCCTCCATCACATGTTCATGGTAGATCAAACACAGTTCCTCCCCAGTGTCTGCCCAATGGGTACGTACTGGTTGAATCAACATTGTTTCCTCGTCAATTCAACGGAATTATGTTGAATTGACATCTGTGTCCAGTGGGAAGGCCTGGTATTCACCTACTAGCGTCTCTCTCTCTCTCTCTCTCTCTCTCTCTCTCTCTCTCTCTCTCTCTCTCTCTCTCTCTCTCTCTCTCTCTCTCTCTCTCTCATGATCCTACAATCGCTCTCTCAGCCAATCATAAACAGAGAGCACTCTAGGGTGTTGTTACACATACACAAATACACACAATATACATAACACACACACACACACACACACACCATTGCAAAACTATCCTGTCGTTGCTCTTGTCATGTCTATTTGTGATATATAGTACAATACAACACAGTATCTGAGACACACACCCTGACATCCTATACAATAACAGCACACAAAGGAATTGATACCCTGTACTTTTCCATTAGGGTCTTGCTCTAAATGGCCCCACTACCCATTTCAACCCCTGTAACACATACAGCTGATAATAGCAGACATGAATCTGTGTCTCTCTGCACTAAACAGATGCTGGCTGTCCATAAATCACATCACCTCCATTTTGTTTGAGAACAAAAAGCAGGGTGTTTCAGCGGGCCTGGTAGGAATCCCATTGCCTCGTGTTATGTTTTGTCCCTCTCCTCTTTCCTCTTCTCTCTTTCCTCTCTTCTCTCTGTCACGCTCCCGCTACTCCAGACGTAGTACAATAGGGGCAGCGAGGTGATGAATATTTGTGTCCGGCCTGGCGTTAAGATTTCATTAATCACGCAAAAGACTACTGAGAAGCAGCATACCTGGTCCTAGCCAGCAGGCCTTGCACCAAGCTCTGGGTATACATAAACCTTACAGACCATTTGCAGACCAACCATCTTCTTTTTTGTTGTCGTTGTCTTTTCCTCTCTTTCTCTCTCTTGCCCCCTTTCTATCTGTCCTTATCTGTCGTGGCATGATGGAGTGACAGAAGAAAAGAGACAGAAAGGAGGGGATGATAAGGAGGTAAAATGTGCAACATTTACTCATTCTTTTCATTATTGTCTTTCGCCATGGGAGAAAAATGGAAGGAAGGAAGGAGGGAGGGAGGGAGGGAGGGAGGGAGGGAGGGAGGGAAGGAGTGAAAACAAACGGGTGGGGTACAAGGACTCCTGTGCCGCCAGGGCCTCGTTCACAAACCACTCAGCCTTGATAGGATTCACCAGGTGCCAAGGATATACATCAGTCGTTCACTCTCTCCCTCCCTCTGCCTCTCTCTCTCTCTCTCTCTCTCTCTCTCCCTTTCTCTCTCTCTCCCGCCCTTACTCTCCCTCACACTCACTTTCTGTCTGTCACTCAATTTCGTCTCGCTTTCCCTGTCTGTGTGTACCCTCCCTCCCTCTCTTTCTTCCTGTCTGTAACCCAGAGCGGTGATGGATAGACATGTGCTGGCGTGCAGAACAACCTATTTGGACTGGTGTGTCAGCCCATCTTTATCAAATGTTGTACAGGTATATTCTCTTGTTATGCTTCATTACTCTGGAATGGCGTGCCTGAAATGTTTGTCTGCTCTGTCTTCTTCTCAGACCCCTCTGCCTCACCACTCCCTCTTTCGCTCTCTCTCTCTCTCTCGCTCTCTGTGCTCCTCCTCGCTTCCCCCCTTTCTCATTTAGATGCTGTGGTTGCCTGTGTGTGAGCTATGCTGGTCGAGCTCCAGAGGGACAGGCAGAGCGTTGCCTTCTCTCCGCGGTTAAGGGAACATGGCACTGCCTGGGGGACAGATATTGATTCCACTGCCTGGCTAACAATGCTAACAATGCTAACAATGCTAACAATGCCCCTCACTCCCCTGCCAAACAGCTGCCAAGCCACTCTGTCATTGGCTGCTGATCAATGTAGACCCTGCAATTCAGAATTCCTGAGAGGGCCTTGTTCCCTGACAATGACCTCAGGATGACACACACCAGAGACATGTCAGGGCATATTGTAGGCCAAAAAGATGTGTCACCTTACAAGACAGATTCAATGACCATCCAGCTTATGACCGATCAAGTGAGCTAGGTATTTTTTTGTTGACCATGTGTCGTTCCAAGATTGTACAATGTTGCATATATTATTTTTCTCCCAAGATTGAACCTTGGGTCAGCTTTTATGAAGTGTGTCTCCGGAAAGTACTCTGTGTCTGTCCAGTTTCATTATACAGTATATCTGGGCTGCACACCTTGACTGCAAAGCCCCAGTGTGTATGTGTGGATGAATGTATCAAGCCAGAGGAAGTGGAGATCAATAGTAAATCCTCTTGAGCTGGTGGATATTTCTCCAGATAGGAGGGGAGTAGAGGGGATGGTCTTAACCAATCAATGGGGAGTACAGACACACATCCCTTGGACTTGATGGAAGTTTGAACTGATGTGAGATATGACTCAGGCAGGTGCTATACACCAACTGCAGTAAGTAAGAGTGGGTCGTCACGTACTGTGGATTGAGTCATCGTTTTTTTTTGTTGCCTCTATTAAAGACATTCTACGGAACTTTGGCGACTAGTAAGTACTTTTGAAATCTCCCGCTTTGGGATGGATGTGTCAATGTGTAGTTCATACATGCATAATCTATGAGACGATTAGCCACAAAATCCCTAGTTTGAAGGTGGAATGTTTACTGGAAGCTGTGCGGTGCCATTCTCCCTACATTTTCCGTCACGTGGGCCAGCCCTCTAGCAATTCGAGTTCCAGGCAATAAGCTTCCCTACAGGACTCCAATAGGACTGGTTCCAAAATTGGATTATTTTATTGGAATCCCATAGGAGTCTAATGCATTTCTTTTTTCCATTTTGGTGACCCCCAAATCAAAATGCATCTGGTTGTCTTCAGCAGGTTGTCCTTTAATGAGTGATGTAACAAATATTTCCAATTTCCATGTGGTTTTTGAGTTGTCCCTAGTCAAAAAAAACAATCCAATTAGAATCCAATAGAAAATCTTATCAGATTTTGGAACTATCCGACAGGATTTTATTCTACAGTGTGTTTTTTTTGGGGGGGGGGGATTCTTGTATTGGAATCCTGTAAGATCCTATAGGTTAGAATCCTGTAGGAGTCCAATAGAATATAAAGCTACATATCTAATTTCCTGTAGGTGGACCGTATGTGTTACTACATTACATAACCTCACGTTTCGACCACATCGAATTGAGGGTAATTACCCATCCTTTTTACCTCAGATTAAAGATGTTAATGTAAATGTTTATAGTAATCACAAGGACACAAAATCGATTGCTTCAGACAGATCAACATCATTGGTTTTGTACAGTTGAGTTTTTTTCATACGACCGTCTTCAGCAAATTCTCCTCTAACCAGTGATATAGAAATGATTTGAAGACTCAGTGTGGGCTTCGAATAGTGTTAGTTTAAACAGCGCATGCACACCAAATGTTTGTCGCCGCTCTATGGATTTCAAATTTATATCAATATTAGTGCTTTAGAAATTAGTGGTGCATTTAGCTTTCTGTGTTGGCGACCCACTTGAAACAAAATGCAACAATCCAAAATGCAGCTGGTTCTCTTCTACAAGTTGTCCTCTAACCAGTGATATACATACTATACACAGATTCTGTGTGCTTTTTTAGTAAGGTTAGTTTGAATACTACGTGCAAACCGACTCCCCCCTCTCGTTCTATTGATTTCAATGTGATCAATATGATTGCTTGACAAACACGTGTTGTGTTTCTCTTTCCATTTTGGTGACCCCCAAATCAAAACGCATCACTCAAAAATATAGCTGGTTGTCATCTGCAGGTTTTCCTCTAACGGGTGATGCAAACAATATTTCCAGTTTCCATGGGATTTTTGAGTTGTGCTAGTTTCAACAGCACGTACAACCTGATTTCCCCCCTAATCAATACGATGATTAATTGAGTTGTCGTTTGTCTGTGTAGGTAGTACATTTTATGTTTAGGTTTTCAATATATCACAAACTGTATATTGATTATTGATTTTGTCAACGGGAAGCAGTAACTGAATAATTTTCAACTTATGTTTTAGGAATATAAATGGAACTTTCAACATTATTTTCCAATAGTGGTGGTAGTGTGATGGTTTTGGGATGCTTTGCTTCCTCAGGACCTGGACAACTTGCCTTAATAGAAGGAGCCATGAATATTGTTCTGTATCAGAGAATTCTACAAGAGAATGTCAGCCCATCAGTCTGTGAGCTGAAGCTGAAGCTGAAGCGCAGCTAGGTCATGCAGCAAGACAATGATCCAAAACACACAATCAAGTCAACATGAAAATGGCTAAAAAGCAACACATTTGACATTTTGGAATGGCCTAGTCAAAGTCCAGACCTAATCCGAATTGAGATGTTGTGGCAGAACTTGAAACAAGCAGTTCATGCTTGAAAACCCACAAATGTTGCTGAGTTAAAGCAGTTCTGCATGCAAGAGTGGGCCAAAATTCCTCCACAGCGATGTGAGAGACTGATCAACAACTACAGGAAGCATTTGGTTGCAGTCACTGCAGTTAAAAAGGTGGCACAACCAGATGTTGAGTGTAAGGGGGAAATTACTTTTTCCTCACAAGGGAATTAGATGCTGCATAAACTAAATAAAATAAGTATAAATTTTCTTTGTTATTTGTAAACTCAGGCTCCTGTTATCAAGTATTAGGTTTTGGTTGAAGATCTGATAACATTCAGTATAAAAAAAATATGCAAAAAAGATCAAATCTGAAAAGGGACAAATACTTTTCACAACACTGTATTTAGCAATAACAAACATGTCACGGTTGTCGAAAGGAGGAGCGGACCAAAGTGCAGTGTGTGTGTCGTTCCACATTTTCCACATAAACTAGAAAACCCCCCTGTCATGCCCTGACCTACTCTACCATAGAAAATAACAGCTTTCTAAGGTCAGGACGTGACAGTACCCCCCCCCCCCCCCCCCAAAGGTGCGGACTCCGAACGCACCAAAACAACAAAAGAACCCCCCCAAAAAAGGGAGGGTTACAAATGTCTATGGCGGCTCTGGTGCAGTAAGCAGAACCTTCTCATCCCGCGGCTCCGGCTGATCCCTCTGCTTTTGTGCCACCGGACCGTGGATCGTTGTCGAAGGATCCGGACCGTAGATCATCGCCGGAGGCTCTGTACTGCAGACCGCCACTGGAGGTTCTGGGCTGCCCACCGCCGCTGGAGGTTCTGGGCTGCAGGCCACCGCTGGAGGTTCTGGACTGCAGGCCGCCGCTGAAGACTCTGGACTGCAGGCCGCCGCTGAAGACTCTGGACTGCAGGCCGCTGCTGAAGACTCTGGACTGTAGGCCGTCTCAGGAGGTTCCGGACTGTAGGCCGTCTCAGGAGGTTCCGGACTGGGAACTGTCGCCGGAAGCTCCGGACTGGGAACTGTCACTGGAAGCTCTGGACTGGGAACTGTAACCGGAAGCTCCGGACTGGGAACTGTCGCCGGAAGCTCCGGACTGGGAACTGTCGCCGGAAGCTCCGGACTGGGAACTGTCGCCGGAAGCTCTGGACTGGGAACTGTCGCCGGAAGCTCTGGACTGGGAACTGTCGCCAGAAGCTCTGGACTGGGAATGCGCACTGGAGGCCTGATGCGTGGTGCTGGCACAGGGGGCGCCAGACTCGTAACACGCACATCAGGGCGAGTGTGGGGAGCAGGAACAGGAACAGGACACCCCGGACTGGACAGGCGCACTGAAGGCCTGATGCGTGGGGCTGGCACAGGTGGTGCCAGACTGGTGACACGCACCTCAGGGCAAGTGCGGGGAGCAGGAACAGGACACACCGGACTGGGAATGCACACTGGAGGCCTGGTGCGTGGGGCTGGCACAGGTGGCGCCAGACTGGTGACACGCACCTCAGGGCGAGTGCGGGAAGCAGGAACAAGACACCCCGGACTGGGCAGGCGCACTGGAGGCCTGATGCATGGGGCTGGCACAGGTGGCACCAGACTGGTAACACGCACCTCAGGGCGAGTGTGGGAAGCAGGAACAGGACACCCTGGACTGGGCAGGCGCACTGGAGGCCTGATGCATGGGGTTGGCATACATACAAAGCTCTCCCTCGCCCTCCATTTGGCAAATCTGACCATAATTCTATCCTTCTGATTCCTGCTTACAAGCAAAAACGAAAGGAGGAAGTACCAGTGACTCGCTCAATACGGAAGTGGTCAGATGACACAGATGGTACGTTACAGGACTGTTGTGATCTATCTAATGGCATTGAGGAGTATACCACCTCAGTCACCGGCTTCATTGATAAGTGCATTGACGACGTCGTCCTCACAGTGACTGTACATACATGGATTACAGGCAACACCCGCACCGAGCTAAAAGCTTTCAAGGAGCAGGACATTAATCCGGATGCTTGTAAGAAATCCCGCTATGCCCTCAGACGAACCATCAAACAGGCAAAGCATCAATACAGGACTAAGATTGAATCGTACTACACCGGCTCTGCCGCTCGTCGGATGTGGCAGAGCTCACAAACTACTACGGACTACAAAGGGAGACCCAGCCATGAGCTGCCCAGTGACGCGAGCCTACCAGATGAGCTCAATGCCTTTTGTACTCGCTTCGAGACAAGCAACACTGAAGCATGCATGAGAGCACCAGCTGTTCCGGATGACTGTGTGGACACGCTCTCCGTAGCCTGTGTGAGCAAGACCTATAAATAGGTCAGCATTCACAAGGCCGCAGGGCCAGACGGATTACCAGGGCGTGTACTCAGAGCATACGCGGACCAACTGGCAAGTGTCTTCACTGACATTTTTAACCTCTCCCTGACCGAGTCTGTAATACCTACATGTTTCAAGCAGACCACCATAGTTCCTGTGCCCAAGAATGTGAATGACTACCGCCCCATTGCACTCATGTCGGTAGCCATGAAGTGCTTTGAAAAGCTGGTCGTGGAAACCCTAGAAACCACTCCAAACCCGGAACCAATAGACCCACTCCAATTCACATACCGCCCCAACAGATCCACAGATGACACAATCGCACTCCACACTTCCCTTTCCCACCTGGACAAAAGGAATACCTATGTGAGAATGCTGTTCATTGACTACAGCTCAACGTTCACCACATAGGACCCACAAAGCACATCACTAAGCTAAGGACCCTGGAACTAAACACCTCCCTCTGCAACTGGATCCTGGACTTCCTGACGGGCCACCCCCAGGTGATAAGGGTAGGCAACAACACATCTGCCACGCTGATCCTCAACACTGGGACCCCTCAGGGCTGCGTGATTAGTCCCCTCCTGTACTCCCTGCTCACTCATGACTGCATGGCCAGGCATGACTCCAACACCAACATTAAGTTTGATGACAATACAACAGTGGTAGGCCTGATCACCGACAACGATGAGACAGCCTATAAGGAGGAGGTCACAACAACCTCTTCCTCAATGTGAGCAAGACAAAGGAGATGATCATGGACTACAGGAAAAGGAGGGCCGAACAGCGGGTCGAGAGTTTCACGACAACACCTTTTCCCCCTCAGGAGACTGAAAAGATTTGGCATGTGTCCCCAGATCCTCAAACAGTTCTACAGCTGCACCATCGACAGCATCCTGATCGGTTGCATCACCGCCTGGTATGGCAACTGCTTGGCATCCGACCGTAAGGTGCTACAGAGGGTAATGCATACGGCCCAATATATCACTGGGGCCAAGCTTCCTGCCATCCAAGACCTATAAACTAGGCAGTGTCAGAAGAAGGCCCAAAAAATTGTCAAAGACTCCAGTTACCCAAGTCATAGACTGTTCTCTCTGCTACCACATGGCACGCGGTACCAGAGCACCAAGTCTAGGACCAAAAGACTCCTTAACAGCTTCTACCCCCAAGCTATAAGACTGCTGAAAAATTAATCAAATCGCCACCTGGACTATTTACATTGACCCCCCCACTGTTTATTATCTGTTCATAGTCACTTTACCCCTACCTACATGTACAAATTACCTCAACTTACCTGTACCCCCGCACATTGACTCGGTTCCGGTACCCCCTGTATATAGCCTTGTTATTGTTATTTAATTTAATTTTTTATTTAATTTTTTACTTGAGTTATTTGGTAAATATTTTCTTAACTCTATTTCTTGAACTGCATTGTTGGTTAAGTGCTTATAATTAAGCATTTCACGGTAAGGTCTACCTGTTGTATTCGGAGCATGTTGACAAATAACATTTGATTTGATTTTGACAAGGGTTCAGCTCTTTGCCATTTGTGACAGCTAGCAAGATGCACACACAGCAGAACAAGAGAGAGAGAGCAATGACTTGTGCACATTCAGTGCATTCGGGAAAGGATGTTTAATCTATTTTAAATTAAGGCTGTAACGTAACAAAATGTGGAAAAGTCAAAGGGTCTGAATACTTTCCGAATGCACTGCATTGGATGTAGTAAGCAAGACCTCCCTGGGAGAATCTCAATTTCATTTCCTTGCCTCCTTGCATCCACTTTCCTCGCCTCCTTCTCAAAACTCATTGGAGGAGAAGGTCAGAAGGGAGGGACCTCTAACTTTTTTATCCAATGGGTTGGGTCAAGGAAGCGAGGAGAGAGGATGTGAGGAGTCAGGGAAACGAAATTGAGGTTCCCCCACTTTTATGTTCCCATTCGGCTCCATTTGGATCTGTATGCACGGTAATGCCATGGGCAGTGCCTTTTAAAAGGAGCCAGAATGGCCCTATGATCAATGACAGAAGGGGACACTATGGGATTCAAAGCGAAACTATGGAAAACATAGCAGCCATAACTTTCTGGGTTAATTACGTTTGGAGTAAATGTCAGTGCACCCCAGACGTCTGGGACTCATCGGCCTCCTCGTAATACCAGCTTTTGTCATTCTATCAAACAAAATCACATTTGGACCAAAATATTTAGAGAACGAGCATGTTGGGGATTCGCTCCATGCTGTGCAGTAAATTAGCAGAGAAATGTAAACTAGGAACTCCTTTATGACATGCGCAGTAAACATGCTGTAAATTGGATTGTCAATGGTTGAATTCTTTTTCATGGTTGAGGTGCTAACGATGAGTGTAGGGCGTTTAAAGGGAGTGGTTGAGTTGATGGTTGCGGTAGAAGAGTTTTTGAATCGAAGTGAAACAAAAAGGCTGGTCCACTCGTCTGCGATAATTATGATTACGCTCTGTTTTGCATAATCACCAGGAAGATAAAAAAACGGAAGAATAAGGACAGAGCTTTATCATAATGATGCGATCTCCAAGAGAGGATGTTATCAATATATCTGTTTCACATCCAGATTTCCTTTCCATATTTAGCACATTTAACCTTCTTTGTCTGTTTCTCAAATGAAATTGCAGCGTGGAAAAAACAGACTTATATTAGCATGAAAAGATGGCTTTTTTTTCTGGAACAATAAGCAGTCCTTGAACTCGACATCATTAAAGGGAACGCCATCATTTCCTTTAATTAGAATGACTGTGTGCAGACACATATGGCAGATGTAAGGTGTAGCAGCAGCAGCATCAACAGCAGCAGGAGACTCATTTAAAACCTCCCTAATCTACAAGATGATAGCTGTAGCATTTAGAGGGTTTAGACTGACGCCCTCTCTCTGAAAATGAATGTTAGAAGGTTTTGTCACTCAGCTATGAGAACAATATTTTTTAGACTATACAAGTGGCAACAACAAAAAAAATCCCGCAGAAACTAGTTATTTGGTAACATAACTCCTGAGATATGTCCTGTTCTATCATACATCCTCTATTTGCCTCAACAAGTCTGAAAATGGCCTTGCTATTTTGTAATGTGTATCGGCCTACTGTATGGAGAGAATATATCTATACTCTGCTCTCCTGTATCCACGGTCCATGGACAGGAGTCTGAAAGACTATTGTAGGAAGAACGGACATGGACATAAATATCCTCACAAGGTGCTTTGTAATAAAAAATAACAATGTTATGAAACGCAGTGAAACAAAGAGAAAGGGCCGGGAAATATCCATCAAATTAACACATCAGTGGCTTTGATTGTAATCTCTCCGGCCCTGCCGCAGCTCTCTCTGCCACACAGAGAAGCAGCCAAACGTGATTTATCAATGCAAACCTAATAGCATCAATATGAATCTAACTAAAAATCAATATTTCATTACCAAATTGTTAGCGAGAATGAAGAAAAATGGCCACCGTCAGTGCATTCTCCAGGGTAGGAGCATCTGGAGTTCAATGTGACAAGATGAGCGATGCGTGACTCGGGGCTCGAGGAAGGACACCACGAGGACAGGACTCAGTCTGTGCACACTTTGAACTCTCTCTCGCTCTCTTCTTCCTATCTCTCTCTGCATGTTTCTCCTCCCTCCCTCTCTCTCTCTCTCTCTCTCTCTCTCTCTCTCTCTCTCTATTCCGCCTCCTCTCTCTCTCTCTCTCTGCCCCTTTCTGTTTCTCGCTCACATTACTCTCTGACCAATTTCATTGTTTTCAATGTAACTTTCCATCCTTTCATATCTCTCTCCCCCTCTCTCTCGCCATTTCCTCTGTCAATCTGTGTGTGTGAGTTTGGTGTCAGCCTAGGACCACACAGTTTTTCAACTCTCTTCCTCAATTAATGGCAAACTCGAACATGGAGGCACTCAATCTCCCACCACCTATTTCAATTATTTTTTCTCCTTTGAAGACAAGTCAGTAGATTTTATTAAAATCTCTCCCTCTCTCTCTCCCAGTAGATATTTCTCCCAAGGCTCATCATGCTTTCTCTTAAGCAGCTCGACATGGCTTCCTCGGTAATGAGAGAGAGAGGGGTTGCTGTGGTGAGGATATATCTACCTGGTCTAGATCACACCTCCCACAGACCTGCACTTTATTTGTATTCGCTGTGTTCTTTTCGTAACAAGTATTCATTAGCAGGAGTTGTGATTGTGGCACTTCTTCAGGTAAGTAATGATGCACTTGCTTGTGCAGCAGCCCCCATTCGCAATTAAGAATAAACTATTTTTCCCCTTCTCTGCATCAAAGAACATTCCAGCTCCTAGCTACCTTTTCATTTTTTCTCCTCCCGCTCAACATGGACGCAGGGGTAGACATAAAACATAGTAAATGTAAACCCAGGAAACTTCAATTTGTATGATATGTTATGTTTCAAATGGTACATATTAATTTGTGGATGTCGATCATGTTAGTCTTATTTACAATTGTAGTATGTATGTGTGAAATTGTGGTTTACTGTTTTATTTTGAATGTCAAACTTTGGCTGGATTTGATGTCTCTTTTTCATGATATGTATGATATGTTGCAAATTACAATTTGTATGATATGTTGCGAATTGCAATTCGTACAATATGTAACGAATTGCAATTCGTGCCATACGTTACACATTTGCAAACGTAAAATATGTTACAAATTCCAATTTGTTGTAGTTAATGTTTGCTAGGTGGCTAACGCTAACATTAGCTAGGTGGCTAACATTAGCTAGGCTAGGGGTTAGGCGTTAAGGTTAGGGTTAAGGTTAGGGTTAGGAATTAGGTTAAAGGGTTATGGTTAGTGTTAGGGAAAGGGTTAGGTAACATGCTAAGTAGGTGCAAAGTAGTTTAAAAGTAGTAAGCAGTTGCTAATTAGCTAAAATGCTAAAGTTGTCCGGGATAAGATTCGAACATGCAACCGGAGCATGTTATACGCACACCCATCCACCCCGACCAACCACCCTACTTTCATTTTTGCCTTAATAAACTTGTGTCTTATGTAACCTACCAAACGTAACATTTCATACTAATGTTACGTCTAGTCTATGAGACTGGGCTGCCCCGCTGGACATTTGGTCTCCTCAATGTCACTCTCTCATTTATGTCTCCCCTGGGATGCGGTGGTAATTTCTGAGAAGCTAATTTCTCTCGGGCTGAAGTGGATAGGTCCACTCCTCAGAATGAAAAGGAGAAGGGGTGATTGTAAAACGTGTCATTACGGTGTCAAAACAGCACACCACACAATGACTCCATCCTTTGAGGATGTTTCGGGGAGAAGGAATTCATCCTGTAATTTATGACTAGCGAGACAAGTGTGTTGAGAAGTGTTTTCGTGTGGTCCGAACCGCAACGAAGGATATCATACATGGGGAGAAGAGAACCGACTAATATGAATGCTAATATCACTTGTGACATACTGCAAATCAACCCTGTGTGTGAAACATATGCTGCTCTGGATAAAATGTGCCTGTTTCCTTTGCTTGGAGATTAACCCGTGATGTTTTTTTTTATTGACGTTCACTTATTCCCAAGCGTGAGTGTGGGAACAAATGAGGGTGGAGGAGATGTTCTCACACAAACACATTGTAACTGATAACGTGCTACAACCTCTACTCGTGTCAGGTACACCTTTCCCCAGTTCACACGTACAGAAAACTACAAACAATAGCTAGTCGAGGATTGTGAACAGACAGCATTAATGATTGATAACGTAGTTAGCGGGCAACTAAGTAAAAAATAACAGTTTTACTTGACAATGCTACTATCACTGTTGAGCTAGTTAACGTTAACTATGACAGATTGTGTGTTTCCCAACACAAAGCAGATAAAAAAGTGTGCCTCTGTATTCAGCATAAGCTAAGATTGGGTCTGGAAAATGAGGCTAACAAGTCTTTCGTTTTCTCTTGATGAATCAATTAGGCCAGGTAATGCATAAAACATAGATAATCCTGTGTTGGATGGAGTGATAGATAATACATATCATTCATTATTTATTTCATGACATTAACTTGGTTGGAGGTTTTGGAGCCAGGAGTCCACTGTTTTAAAGAGCATGACGAGAATAGCGATTATCTGGTTGATTCTGTCCAATATGACTGGTACACTGGCAATTAAAAAAATATGAGAGAATCGGTATAAAACTGCACTTTCGTGATGTACTGTACGTCAAAGAACTACTTCCTGCAGAGAACAGGCAATCATATCCAATTCATGTATAGTGAAAATGTCTGGTGCACTTATCTGTGGGTCTACTTGAAAAGGGTGAAATAACTTTATCATCTGACCAGCACGTACATATCTACTATGTTCTGGTTGTCATTCTTTTTTCCACTTGACACCCTCATCAGGTTGGGTGATCAAACCATAGAAATTTACATAGCTACTCAGTAAAAATATTATGGCCCAAATCTGGCCCACATCTACATGGTTACTGCTTTCAACATGGTACAGTTACAACTTTCGGTACTCTATACAGTGCATTTGGAAAGCATTCGAACCCTTCAATTTTTCCACATTTTGTTACGTTACAGCCTTATTCTAACATGGATTAAATTGTTTTTTCCCCCTTATCAATCTACACACAATACCCCATAATGACAAAGCAAAAACAGGTTTCTGGAAAGAAAAAAACCCTTAAATATCACATTTACATAAGTATTCAGACCCTTTACTTAGTACTTTGTTGAAGCACCTTCAAAAGGGATTACAGCCTCGAGTCTATTTGGCTACAATCTTGGGACTATTGTATTTGAGGAGTTTCTCCTATTCTTCTCTGCTGATCCTCTCAAGCTCTGTCAGGTTGGATGGGGAGCGTCGCTGCACGGCTATTTTCAGGTCTCTCCAGAGATATTATACTGATATTATAAGTCCAGGCTCTGGCTGGGCCACTCAAGGACATTCAGAGACCTGTCCCGTAGCCACTCCTGTGTTGTCTTGGCTGTGGGCTTAGGGTTGTTGTCCTGTTGGAAGGTAAACCTTTGCCCCAGTCTGAGGTCCTGAGCACTCAGGGGCAGGTTTTCATCAAGAATCTCTCTGTACTTTGCTCCATTTATCTTTTCCTCGATCCTGACTAGTCTCCCAGTCTCTGCCGCTGAAAAACATCCCCACAGCAGGATGCTGCCACCACCATGCTTCACCGTAGGGATGGTGCCAGGTTTCCTCCAGACGTGATGCTTGGCATTCAGTCCAAAGAGTTCAATCTTGGTTTCATCAGACCAGAGAATCTTGTTTCTCATGGTCTGAGAGTCCTTTAGGTAACTCCAAGTGGGCTGTCATGAGTCTTTTACTGGGGAGTGGCTTCCGTCTGGCCACTCTACCATAAAGGCCTGATTGGTGGAGTGCTGCAGAGATGGTTGTCCTTCTGGAAGGTTCTCCCATCTCCACAGAGGAACTCTGGAGATCTGCCAGAGTGACCGTTGGGTTCTTGATCACCTCCCTGACCAAGGCCCTTCTCCCCATTTCCAGGAAGAGTCTTGGGGCTTCCAAACTTCTTCCATTTAAGAATTATGGAGGCCACTGTGTTCTTGGGGACCTTCAATGCTGCAGAAATGTTTTGGTTCCCTTTCCCGAGATCTTTGCCTCAACACAATCCTGTCTCGGAGCTCTACGGAAATTCCTTCGACCTCTATATAAGGTCAACTGTGGGACCTTGGAAACAGGATGGAAACAGGATGCACCTGAGCTCAATTCCGAGTCTCATAACAAAGGGTCTGAATACTTATGTAAATAAGGTGTTTCTGTTTTAAATTTTTTTTATACATTTGCACAAATTTCTAAAAACCTGTTTTTGCTTTCTCATTATGGGGTATTGTGTGTAGATTGATGAGGGAAAAATTTAATTTAATCAATTTTAGTATAAGGCTGTAACGTAACAAAATGTGGGGAAAAAGTCTGAATACTTTCCGAATTCACTGTATCCTACACTGTAAAGGGAAACAGTAATTTATAAAGTAATTTTAGGTATTTTCAAAGGTAAAAAAAAATACTGCAGCATACTGTAAGTTATGGTTAATTATAGAAAAATTGCTGTATTTTGAATGGTACTATAGTTCCACCCCACAGAATATAGTACCATATCTTTGGAGCACCAAGAACCTTTTAGCCACTAGTGGATGGTATTGCTGTCTCTGGCTCATTAACATATTTTGAGGCATGCCTTGTAAGGGGCTATATTTGTTGCACCTGTGAGTGAGACTGTACCAGTTGAACTCTTATGTGGTTATTGTGCCCTGTGAATTTATAGGGTAATATAGGGGTCAGATTCAGTGGCAGCAAGTCTTAATCCTTAAACAGTTGAGCATGTTGCGTATCCTTTCGGTCTGTTTTGCCCTGTAGTTGCTGCCAGTTAGGAAGCCTTTGTTAAGGCCTCTTGAAGTGCAAGTGATATAAAACACCAAATCTATTAATATGCTGTAAAGTGAAAAACATTTTACCTAGCAGGCAACCTGCTTGCACCAATCCCTTGTAATTACAGTAAATACTGTGAAATACAAACCCCTCCCCTTAATGAATTTCATTCATTCATTCATCCATTCAATTATCCATTCATCCATTCATTCATTAATTTGTTCCAATTACCGTATCATTTACCTTTTTACATTATAATACAGTCAATTTTACGGTATTGTATTGTGTGTCATTACACAGCTCTTGCTTTGGTACTGTATTTAGATTACAGTAGGTGTACTGCAATATGAAATACAGAATTTGACTCGCCACCGAGATGCCTGTAAGATACTGTCAAATTCATGGCAAACCCTTTACAGTGTACATTCGGAACAGACAGGGCATATGTGTTGCCGTACCAGCACTGAGCCATATGTGCTGAAATAATCCGATCTGGTTCACAGGGACTTGCTTTTTGGGTAAGTACTAATTTACAGTGGACATTGCTTTCTTATGGATTGGAGTGGGATCTGCCTTGATATGGGCTTAACAATGTAACAGAAATAGTTACACACCCATTATGACTGATCCCCTACTAAACTGTTGTGAAAATCAATGCAACATGGAAGCAGTGGAACTTCACTGGACACGGGAACGTCTAATTGAGTCATTCCACTAGCAGCAGTATCCCCAGCCCCTCTTCTCATTTTATTTCCCATGTAACCGATTACAGGTTTTAATCAGGCGTACAGCAAGAGACCAATTAATCGTGGAATAAATTAGCGAGCATAGTCAAGACCTGAACACTCAACAATGGAAATACCGGCTCAGATCTGGGGACTGATGGCGGACGGTGTGACATGGGTAATGTACTGTACGTGGCTGGAGGGTCCTTCAAATCAAATCAAATGTTGTTGGTCACATGCACATATTTAGCAGATGTTATTGCGGGTGTAGCGAAACGCTTTGGTTCCTAGCTGCAGCAGTGCTGTAATATCGAGCGATTCACAACAATACACACAAATCTAAAGTAGAAGAAGATCCATACGAAGATCCATACAGAGGCATTGATCGGTGAAAAGTAACCACAATTTGACTTGCTTTAAAATCCTGGCTCTTTTACATGGGTAGAAGTAATCAAACTACCTCCTATGTTAAAGAAATCATGTTCCTTTTCAAGTAATCGTAGACCTACTAACGTTTTGATATTTTGGTATTTAGTTTAGTTCATCTCATTGTAACAATATTCAAACAAATCCATGTCTTTGTTGACATTTCCCAGTTTCAAGACAGAGCTATCAACCACCATATCACCATAAAACGAATTGAAAATCTCACCATTTACCTGCGGTTTCCAGCCAGTCAAGCACTGGTGTGCCTATACACATTATGGCACGAGGGGGGTGGGGGTGTCTTAGGTTTTTATCACCAGCACATTCGAAGGGTCTTGGGGGAAAAAAGGCGAGGCAGAATTTAGCATAGACTAAGGCAGTATGACTAATGTGGGGAATGGGCCATTTCCATAGTAGAGAGAGGAGAGGCAGAATGCGGTCCCTCCCAAAGGTATGGTTGCCTGACGAAGTGATCTGTTGGCTGGCTGTCCTCAGGGTGCTCTCTCTCTCTCTCTTTCTCTCTCTCTCTCTCTCTTTCTCTCTCTCTCTCTCTCTCTCTCTCTTTCTCTCTCTCTCCCTCTCTCTCTCTCACACACACACACACACACACACACACACACACACACACACACACACACACACACACACACACACACACACACACACACACACACACACACACACACACTGCCACTTCATTTCCATGCTCCATTTTAGATCAAGGCCTTTCTAATATTTCCACATTATCCTAGAAGGCAATCTGAGATTGGAATTTGATACACTTTGAGGGACACAATGCTGTACGTATATACCCATCCCCACCCCCTATGGAAATAGTTTTTTTGTATTTCAAGACGGTATCATTTGTATGGTTCAGTCACGTCACACTATGTTGATTGATATTTGTTTCTCAACGGTGTCAACCTATGGCAAGCTTATTGAAGGGGTAGTACAGCTATCCTGTATCCTGAAACCTTGAAAGCAGTCACTCCTTGTCCATAGACTCCTTTCAAAGTAAAGGAAACAAATCAGGATTTGGAAACAAAATGATTTTTCTATTGTTTCGTTCCATCATTTTTTTTGCGTAGTGTTCCACTGTTCCGACCAGTAAAATAAAGTTCTGAACCGCTTCAAACCCCAAAAAGGTAACGGTTTATATCGTTCCTTTCTGTTCCTTTTTAAAACTTCTGATATCTGCCTTTTTGTTACATTTTGCCTGACATTCATTTACTTCACCTATCAGTGGAATAGAGCGGGAAAGCTATTTACATACATTGGACAGGCAAGTGTAGGGCGCAAGATGTGACTGAAATTTTACGGGTGGCAAGAGAGCGAAAGAGCGAGAGAGGGTGGAGGAGGAGGCTGGGTTTGAAGCGCTGAGCATCTTGTTGTTATGACATGCATTATCTGAAGTAGGTCCACAGAATTATAACAGAGGAGCGGCTTCTATGAAGGAACAGTGAATGTCTTTAAACTTCAGAGAGTTGGCTTAACGTTGGACTGGCGCTAGCTAGCTAGCTAACAAACTTATATGTGCATAGTGGCACCAGAATTAAAATAAAAACACATCTTACCTTTTTGTAGTTAATAAAGTCAATACTATAGCATCCTTAACTAGCACCGAACAAGTTAATCCATTAAAAATCTCTCTCTGTAATTTCTGAATCACGCTTGTAATGTCAGTAGGATACAGTAGACTATGCTTTGGAGAAGGGGGGGGGGGGGGGGGGGTGGCAGGTAGCCTACACGCAGATCTTCAGCTGGCAGGCTGACACTGAAATCAATTTATGAGTGACAGAGTGAGGGCTTTGCATAGGCTCTTTGTTAAGTTTTTTTGTGGGACTGGAAACATATGCCTTGAATGTAAAATAAAATTATTATCAGTTCACATGCTTTTCAAATAATGGTTCTGTTCTGGAACAGTATAGATCACTTTCGTTCCCGGTTCTGATTCTGTTCCTCTAAACATTTTGTTATTTTCCGGTTCTCGGTTCTGTTCCCTGAACCGGTTCCGACCCCTGAAACAAATATCTAAATATGTCATTTCGTTGAACTGTTCCTTTAGAAGATGAAAAGAAAAATGTAATGATATTGACTTAAACAGAGGGAGTGGACAATCCATTGCAAGGATTATAAAACATGAACTAGAACAACAGTAGGTGTTTTGAACACCTCTTGTGACTACCCTTACTCATTCTGCAAGAAGTAATTATTAGCTGCAAAGCCTCTCAGCTTGAAGATTAGTGGTGCACATTAAATAGCATGCGCCTTTGTAATTGTACAAGGGGAAAGCAGCAGGATAGAGAGTAAATTAGCAAAGTAGAGCGAGAGACAGAGAGAGAGAGAGAGAGAGAGAGAACAAGACAGAGCATGAGAAGCCATTGGAAAACAAGAGGAAGGGACAGCAACAATTTTCTTCTCAGTGAACCTCCTCCACTCTTTGGTGCCATTCTGCTGTTGTTTTAATTAGATGTGGGTATAGGAGGAAGGGTACAGGTGAGATGGATGAGGAGTGAGATGCACTGTAGGTATGATAGGGTCCCCTGTGTGTCTGTGACAGCAGGCAGACAGTAGCTGCAAGCTAAGGGCAGACTGAGGAGCTTATGCAGATCCTTGTGAGTTTGTCAAGTCACACTGAGAGAGGAGTGTCGGAAGCCATCTCAATCTGACCAAACTGTACCGCTTTCTCACAGCTAGAGGTTGAATTGGAACAGGAAGATGTCCTCGCATGAGCTATCCTTGCAGATTATGACACAACACTAGAAAAGTCAATACAGTACCATGTAAAAGGCAGAGGAATGGGGGTAAAGGGAAGTAGGAACAAACTATAGAATTACATATAGATCTCTATGGCGTATTATAGGATCTTTATGGTACAATCCACCACTGAAATGTACTTGCTGTATGGTGAGCAGGCTAGGGTTGGCAGACTGTGTGGGGTAGAGGGGTGGGTTGTTGAGAGGCAGGCAGGGGCTATGTGGCGACAGGGGGCTGTGTTTGGCAGAGAGGAAATGGAAGCGCGGGCGAAGTCTCCTTGACCTGCCACGTTGAGTACGTAAGTGTAAGGGCGGCCCTGGCTGGGCTTGGGGGCGCTCTCCTTGTCCAGACATGGCAGCTCAATTGGCAGGGGCCTCACCCCAGGGTTGGAGGGCCCCCACTCTACACTGGCACTGGAGTTCATGGGTACATCCTGATTTGCAGAGTGTGCATGCCTGTGTGTGTGTGTGTGTGTGTGTGTGTGTGTGTGTGTGTGTGTGTGTGTGTGTGTGTGTGTGTGTGTGTGTGTGTGTGTGTGTGTGTGTGTTTATGTGCTTCTGTGTGTGTTTTCACACTTCTGTGTGTGTGTGTTTGTTTCGTGCTCAAATGACGAACACGGTAGTAATGCCTGTTGGCAGATGGAGACCTCCACCACCCCTCCCTAACAGTGGAGAAACATGGAGACGAGTGTTTCGGGAGAGGCTCAACACACTGACCCCACTGCCATATCCCGGAGGCCCTCTCACCCCACTGTCGTATCAGAGGGGCCTTACCAACCCTCTGGGGTGGCCTCCACCAGTAGAAAGGCCATGAGGGGCCCCTCTCTTCTGCCCCCAAGGGACCCCTCTCTTTTACCTGGCATGTGTGTGACAAAGGGGGGCACCGGGAGTCAGCAGAAAGCAGAGTGTGGCTGGACAGGACGGAAGAGTGAACAGGCTAGGCTCCATGCTCATGTTCCCCAAATTGACATGAAAAACGCTGTTCCTGAGAGCTTCTTTGACCTCGTTTCACTGAAAGCATGAAATCCCTACATCCAGTAACATGTTTGATATTTTAATGTGCACATGTAACGCCCACTGCGCCACATTAAAAATCAATGACCTTGTCTTTAGAAGAGCTACAGCGAAGCAATTTTGTACCTCTGATTTCCTTCTTCTATTTTCCCAAAGTCCTGTACTTTTCCATTCGCCTCTCGGTACACACGACGTCCATGACACGTTTATAATTGTAACTCTAAATGAGTCTTTTTCTGTGGAGGCAGAGGAGGGTACAGAATTGGCATTCCTCACCTCTGTGTGCCAGCGAGCTTTCCTCTCCTCTGTCAAGTGAGAGTTTGACAAAAAGAGTAGAGTAGAGCCAAGCGTTCGTCTCCAATCCCACATCCCTCACTTAGCCCTGGTCTCTGATGAGGAGGAGAAGGCGAGATGTGTGTTTTGGATTAGTGTGCCACAGCACAATAAATCTTTGTTGAACCAATGCAAAGCAGATGGCACCGTGTGTCTCCGCGAGGAGACGGGAGTGAAAGAAAAACACGCCTACTCCAACATTCTCATCCTCCGCATGCACACTCACTCACGAAGTGAACGTACATTACGTGGCATGCACTGTCGTGTACTGAGTGAAAAGATGGCTGGAATGACGCACCTCACTCATGTAAGGCAGAAGAAAAGCAGGAGAAAAAGTGACATGAAAATATAGATCGAAAGCCAATTCAATTCCACGCTTATCAAAGAGAGAGAGACAGAGAGACAGAGAGAGACAGAGAGAGAGACAGAGAGAGAGAGAGCGAGAGAGACAGGGAGAGAGAGAGAGAGAGAGGGAGAGAGAGAGAGAGAAAGAAAAAAATGCCTGTCATGTGTATTTGATGATTTAGTGGCATGCCCAACATTCTTTGGCTCAGGCACATCAAAAAGGGGACCATGGCAGGACCACTGCAAGACCACAGCAGGGGTACAGCAGGAGAACAGGGAGGTGAAAGGATTATATTCTGCCTCAACCTTTTCATGTCTAGCTGGCCTCTCTCTGTAAGGCCAGCTTGCTCTGGCCCTGGCTGTCTTGGGTAGTTATGGATCCTTTTCAAAAGCTTGCGTGTTCTCCACCATGAGGAACGAAAATAGCCAGGGGCTATTCTGCACAGCACAACATTACCAAGACGGCCGGAGACGATCCCGCGGTGAGACTGATTTGGTCTTCAGGAAGAGACGTGTAGAAATCCACAGTGACCATCGTGGAGATCAGACAACTCTTTGAGACAGCAGGGGTCTAGCTATCGGATTCAGGGCAAAGACGCACAATTCTGTTTCTATTTCTCGATGAGTTCTTTTTTTTGCTCATTATAATATTCATCCTGACATCATGTCCAGTCGGCCTTGCGTAACCCCAGTGAGGAATCATCGGATACACGTTTAAAAATAACAAGAAGAGAGGCCGCATCCGTAATTATGATGATAGGTGACAGTGGTAGCAGACCAGACGTCATTGTAAATGACAGTGGCCTGTGTGTTTATATTTGTAAACAGCAGCAAAATACTGCGGGAAGTAAAAAGTGCCCCTTTAAAGCACAACAAATATTTCCCAGAGACATAAATCTTCCCTGACACTAACTATTTCCCTTTACGTCTCATATATTTTCCCCTCATTGACTGTGGCTTGTGATTAATGAACTTAAAATCTCTTATACTCCCGAGACTTGATTACTCGCAGCGTCTCACGAAGCCGAAATTCTGTTATGAAGAGCCTTTACCGGCGATAATATTAACATCAAGGTGCACTTCTCTTATCTCTGTACCTCCAAACGTTTCAGTCCCACTGCACTATATTTAGAACCCAAGACACGACTGATTGGGAGGCCGAATTGAACCACGCGCACTTCAGCACTCCCTCTCTTCTCCTTTCATCTTGGCTGCAAATGGAGGGAAAGCATCACTTAACATTGCGGCTCTCCAGACAATTACCTGAGTACCTGTTCGCACTGCAATTACAAGCCAAAGACAAATAATTAGTCTGACAAATGACTGCCGGGCACGTCGCCCTTGTTGTGGTTGAGCAGTGTAATTTGGAGCCAGATGCAGAGGATGCTGGCACTGTGGCGGTAATTAGCGATTGGTGCACTGTAACTTTACACCTGCGGTGTGTAAAGTGGAGTGTGTGTGTGTTTGTGAGAATGGGCACTTGTTTGTTTGTGCCTGTGTGCGCTCCTGTGAGGATATACATTGAGTGTACGAAACATTAAGAAAACATCAAGAAAGCTATGATCCCTTTTTGATGTCACTTGTTAAATCCACTTCAATCAGTGCAGACGAAGGGGAGGAGGCAGGTTAAAGAAGGATTTTTAAGCCTTGAGACAAATGAGACATGGATTGTGTACGTGTCATTCAGAGGGTGAATGGGCACAACAAAATATTGAAGTACCTTTGAACGGGGTACCGGTTTGTGTCAAGAACTGCTCAACAACGTGTGTACTGTACCAAGAATGGTCCACCACCCAAAGGACATCCAGCCAACTTGACACAACTGTGGGAAGCATTGGAGTCAACATGGGCCAGCATCCCTGTGGAACGCTTTCAACACCTTGTAGAGTCCACGCCCCGATTAATTGAGGCCATTCTGAGGGGAAAAGGGGGTGCAACTCAATATTAGGAAGGTGTTATTAATGTTTTATAAACTCGGTGTACATGTAAATGGAAGTGGGAGTGTGTGTGTATATGTCTGTGTGTGTGTGTGTGTGTGTGTAGGGGCAGGAGTGTGGGCATGTGTCTGGGTAGAGTGGTCTCCCACAAACACCGTACCTGGTTTCTGGAAATCCAGGGCCAGTGGAAGCTCACCAGGAGCTGACCACATATCTGAACTATCCTTCACTCATTTCAGATTGCCAGTGCTGACAGTAGATTGTCAAATGGGGCGATACCTTCAGGTACATCCATCATTAAACAAGTGCCATAACCGGAGAGGAAAGTTAATCAGGTAGTATCACTACTGCACTTTGGAGATGAGGCCGGTTAGAACTAGCTTGTACTGAGCTATATTTGCTCCTTTCTCTGACTTACCGTAGCAGAGAAAGGCAGCCTGACATAATAGATAAGGGAGTATTTAGACTAACAGAACAGGTACAGATGATATACAATATAGTCTAGACCATGGCAATGTTAACTAGTATCTCATGAAACATACAGTACCCACAGCATTCCTCCTAAACATTATTTCTTTAATTGTCTTTAATTGACATTCGCTTGCACACACTCAAACACGCACACACACACTGAAACACACACACACGGCTCAGCATTCATATTATGTATACACATAAAGACCGTAAACAAACCGTTTCTCCACATGTTTTGAGGGGTTCCCCTGGGGCCTCTTTAAGAACATTGGGTCTCTAAATCAAGCGCAGGTGTTCCTGCTCCACCAGGATGAAAGGAGTTTCTCCAGGAGCAGAGAAGAGACCTGGCCTTTGTTGGGGAGTAAGTGCAGGTGAAGCCTGTGTGTGTGTGTGTGTGTGTGTGTGTGTGTGTGTGGGTGTGTGTGTGTGTGTGTGTGTGTGTGTGTGTGTGTGTGTGTGTGTGTGTGTGTGTGTGTGTGTGTGTGTGTGTGTGTGTGTGTGTGTGCATAGACCCCCCACAGTGAGTCACGGAGGGCCTGCGGCCCTTGAACACAGACCACCAACCTCTACCTCAGGGAGCAACACACAGCAACACACAGCAACACAGAGCAACACACAGCAACACAGAGCAACACACAGCAGCAGCAGCAACAGCTGCAGACGACAAGCCTTCCCTCCCTCCCTGAGACTGTTACACAGATGTGGAACCAAGCAAAACAACAATATTCCTTAATTAGGTGACTTTTTTATCTCTTAATCTATGGAGAAATGATCTCATTATCTGTGGTGTAAATACAGTGGTTGCATATGTTCTGATTATAATGAAATCATGTTATGTTCTATAATAAGGTAAAATAGCGATGGAGATAATGGCAAAATATGAATTTATTCAATCAAATGGACAGAATTCTGTTCAATGAATGCTTTTCAGTAATTTACTTATTTACCAATGCGAGGACATGTAAGGGCACATGTTAGGAAATAATAATAATAATTTATAATAATAATAACGACCTTGGTAACACTTTATAATAACTTTCATGAATAATCATTAGAAATACTTATAGATGTTTACGAACAATTACATACTTTTTTATTAATAATTTATTTAAGCAATAAGGCACGAGGGGGTGTGGTATATGGTCAATATACCACGGCTAAGGGCTGTCCTTATGTACGACGCAACGCAGAGTGCCTGGATACAGGCCTTAACCGTGGTGTATTGGTCATATACCACAAACCCCCGAGGGACCTTATTGCTATTATAAACTGGTTACCAACGTAATTAGAGCAATAAAAATACATGTTTTGTCATACCTATGGTATACGGTCTGATATACCACAGCTATCAGCCAATCAGCATTCAGGGCTCGAACCACCCAGTTTATAATAGTATTTCATGAATTCTTATATGTGAAAGTTGTTATAGATAATAGTTTAAATGCATTACAGTTATTATGTTACTGTTTACTCACTAAGATATTATTATAAAGTGTTACCAGACCCTTTTATTGGATATTAGTACCTTGTTATCAGATCAGTCTACTGTATTTCTGTCTCTCAACAGCTATGATCTCACACTTCAAAGTTGTGCAAATGAAACATTTTGGACTTCTGACAAAATCACACCGGTTTCTCATCAACTCCTCTACTTTTGTTTCACACAACAGAAAATAACACACCCACATGTGACAAAGTCCACCCACATCCATCAAAACTTGCTCCAATCTACCAACAGTATTGTGTAATAGAAGTGAGTCTATTGTGGGCAAGATAGCATCGATCATTTCACACAAAGTTAAACAATGAGTGCGTTTGGAAGCATATAGAAAACAAAGTCAGCAGTTAAATTTCCTTTTACTTTACTATAGTAGTTTTCCCTGCCAGTTACCTTATCTTAATATCTGTGTAACACTTATATATGTGACACCACTGTTTGATAAATGCATTGGCGATGTCTACAATATTAAAAACACTGACCGATTCTGTGCATTGAATGCAGTGTACTGACTTAGGCACCAACAATGGTGATGCCATTGTTTTGCCAAAACTTCAAAATGTGACGCATATAACCTGATACCAGGCTGGACAGCCCTTAAACAACCCACATAGACTCGAGACCTAGTGGTCTTCAGCATGACATTGTTGGAATGTCTGGCATGATAAAATACAACCCCATACTGTGGTGACCGGTCTCTATCGTAATGGTGCTATCTCGTTGCACACAGCAGGAGGAGAAAATGCTGTGGTCAACCCTAAAACAACCTGAAATAAACGGTCTGGTCAGCTTCAGGTAGATGTAGAGAGAGGAGTTATGTTAGAAACCCAACTCAACCTGTTCACTTCCATCACCTTTTCCTAAGTAGGAGTATTTAAAAAAAAAACATTTCACACCGTTAGAGACATCTCTGGGTGAGATTCAGGTGAACGGGGGAAAAAACAAAGATACTAATAATCCAACAAGAGAGTAGAAGGTAAAAACACAAAGAAAGAGAGAGAAAAAGGGAAAAGGTCAAGGTAAAATGGACAACAGATTTAAAATGGTCATCTAATCAGGTATTGCCATCAGCTATTAAGCGTCCTGCAGTGGACATCCACACAAATCCAGGTCGGACGGGGTCTCACAAAAACCTCCTTATCGCACCTGTCCACCTGTCCCACTCACTCGTCCATCTTCCGGCTGGCGTGGCGGGTGATTACATCTTAAGTGTTACTGCCCAACTGACAGCACTGGTGCAAAAGCAACATAAAGTCAGCCATTAAAAAAGTGTATTTATTATTTGTGAAACAGAAGACGACAGCAAAGAGGATTGCTACTTCATTGGACCTGTGTGGCTATGGGAGCTCAAGTGTGATGTAGGGGAGGTGAGAGAAGGTTACTGATTCAGGTTTGAACAGATTCTAAAGAGAGATCCTGAATTATATTACAAATGGGATGTCAATATGGATTTGGTCAATCAAAACAAACGCTTACACCCTTATGCCTGAGAAATTCTTCGTTGTTCGGCATCGATTTTGTCTTTAGAATTCAAAGGTATGTAAGAACGACATACATGTTTTTCACACCATCCAAGTCAATGGATTTTTTTTTCAATATATAATTGTATGACTTTAGAGGTGTAAAGATACTGTATAATGGACAGATTATTTGTGGCAACATAAAGATGTATGTTTCCATTCCACAGTGTTACCCCCATTGCGTACAACCACAGCACACTATTCTGGGGCCACAGTGTTGTTCTTCCTTTCTTGCCTCCCTCAAAGTGTCTGTATGGGCTTCGTCTACGCTTAGCGCCGCGGGGGTAAAGGGCGCTGAAGTCAACGGGTGTTGTGCTACTTTAGCCACCCGTCCCTGAGCCCTCTCACGCCCTCTCAGGCTTTACACAACTTACCGACGGAGGAAGTAGTTCCACGTGTTTCACCAGACAGGCCTCGTCCTCCTCCTTCGCTCTCCTCTACAGTGGAGGAATCCACGGTAGCAGAACAAGGTCAAGCCTACATAATGACCCTAACGAGTCAAGATGCGCTGGATTGGATTATTTCAAACCGTTTGCAGAGCTTCTGTTTTGACAAAAAATATCCCCGAGCAAGAGAGTGATGGTCATTCCGTGGCTGCTTCTGACATGGCAAAAACAATGTGTTGATTTGGATTTCACGTTCAGCCGCTCGCCACGTCCACACGGCTTACTCAGAGAGATATGTCATTCCGGGGGTTAGGCTAATTTCATCCGGGCCATTTTAGATGATGTCAGGGGAAGTGGGAGAAAATGGAGCTGACCTCCCATGCCCTACACTGCTACAGCGCGTTAAAGATGCACCGCACCAGATCAGAGCCAATCTGCCGCCGATTATTCCCCCAACGTCCACTTCATTACGAGGCGTCTTCGAATCCGGGTGCACTGTCCCATGACACATCACCGGCAGCCCCTTCTCTATCCACCAGCAGATAACTCTGCTGGATTCCCCCTAATGCAAGGCGATGGGAAGCAATGTGAGCGTTTGGTTCAAAAATAAAACAAATCTCTTCCACTGTCACTCCTGTCTTCAGGAGCCATTTGGTTAGAATGTAGACCTAATCTGCCTTGTCTTTCCGTCTAATTATCAGCCGTGTAAGAAAACCATGTCTCTTCCTCCTCACATTGGGCCTCTTTTGTCTTTTGGTTTTGCTCCTCTGTTTTTTCTTCTCTCCACTGCCATTTGATTTCACCGGATTGAAGAAGAACAGCCCTGATTGTCTCGCCTGAGGTAAGAATTCACAGGTATACATATCAAAGTCTATAAATAGATAAGAGCTTTTGAAAGGGGAAAGTGAGAGGAGTGTGTGTGTGTGTGTATGTACGTGTGTGCGTGTAGGTAGAGAGAGGCTTCCCTCTTGCATACATAGAGAGAAATCAACCTCCATCAAAACAAAAGGGATTATGGCATTTCAAGGGTATTGTGTTGTGTTTGACTTATTTATTAACACAGCTCATGGGCCTGTGTTGTACCTGTTCTGAATGTCAATGCCCGGGAAGGAACACGCTGCAGTGAAAGATAAACATGAGGAACAATGAACCTACATTCAGACTGGAGATGGTGTTCTACTCCTCTCTCACGACATCAAATAACCCTATAATACTGCTGACGCGGTCGTGCTGAAAATGCGAGGCTGTTGCCAGGTATATCCAAGGTCTCCTGTTGTGCATATACTGTAGTATAGAGTGGCACTGTCCGGAAGACTTTGTATGGTACACTGGGGTATTTATCAATGAGAATTCCAATCTGGGTCCTATTCCAAAGCCTGGTTCAACTCATTTACAATGCGTAAAACATCACAGTAATGATGACCTAACATGCTGGCCAGACGGAAAGGCGCGTGCGTCGTCGTACGTCATCGCTCGCATGTTCATTTTGTCCCCCCACACCAGACGTGATCAGGACATGCAAGTTGAAATATCAAAACTAATTTGGGGACAGGTCAAGAAGCATTTAAACATTGATGGCAATTTAGCTAGCTAGCTTGCTGTTGCTAGCTAATTTGTCCTGGGATATAAATGTTGAGTTGTTATTTTACCTGAAATGCACAAGGTCCTCTACTCCGACAATTAATCCACACATAAAAGGGTAAACGTTTTGTTTCTAGTCAGCTCTCCTCCAGGTTTCTCCTTCTTCGTTGGACTTTATATGGCGGTTGGCACCAACTTTAAAAGGTGCATTACCACAACTGACTGGAGTGTGGACCTCAGCTCATCTTTCAATCACCCACATGGGTATATGCTCCTAAAAACCAATGAGGAGATGGGAGAGGCAGGACTTGCAACGCGTTGAGCATCACAAATAGAACCATGCTAAGCAGACGCTCGTTGGCGCGCGAGAGCCATGTGGGCGCAATGATTGAATAACATGTATGTGTACATTTATTTTGCAACGCTCGCGCACGCAACGTGTCCGGTCTGGTCAGCATGTAAGAAAAAAACGGAAAATAATTATCAATGATTAAAGACGGAGATGATTTGCATAAACAAATTATGTCAGAGACAGAGCAGGTGCAGTGTGTACTTTGCCCGTGATGCAGGTGCTGTGATTCAGGAAGAACCTACGCAATCACACTCATGCCTGCTCTATCTGTAGAGTAGATCAAATCAGCATAAACAGTACATACAGTCGTATACAAGACTAGTGTATATTATCATTATTGTTTCCTATTTGAAAAAGTCACCTTCGAAAATGATTCAAGTTCTGAGATATACTGTATCACTAATGTTCAACCTGTTTGTTAACCATAGCAACCTTAACTTTAGGTTAACCAATTTGTTTCTCCCTTTTTTCCTGTTATTTTTTTGTGCATTTCCACATTCCTAATTACACTTTCATTCATCAATGTTGATTAATAGGTCCTGTGGCACGCCTGCCTCATTTTACTCTCAATTAAGCTGCTTGATGCATGTTCTCATCAGGCAAGATGCACTGGCCTGGTTTACTTGAGGCGCTATGAGCGGACACAGTAATTAGTATCCCACCGCACAGACCTGCCTCCACCTCCTTCCTCTCCTCTCCTCTCCTTCCTCCCCAGCCCTGGCCTCTTTTAATGTCTCTGAAATAATGAAGATAACCAAATAAATGAAGGAAGAGAAGGAAGAACGGACGTTAATCATCCTCCATCTTGGATTTTTCTGTTTGAATTATGGCGTGTTAAAATGAAGACCTACCCAATGTCTTGACAGACCTCTATTGTGTGGTGGTGGTACAACCACTCCAGCTCCTCCCCGCGTTTCCTTATCAGCCCCAGATATGCGTCGTTATCGCGTTTCACACTAAAAAAGAGAACAGACAGCCCGATACATTTGCCTAGCTAAATGTGGGGCTTTATCAAAATATCAGTCTAAGTTAGCCTCGTTGCTCTTTGAGGAGACACTTTAAATCGGGCTGATTACACGCTTGTTGCTGTCGTTGATACCAGGCTCCAGCATATCATTGGAGCCTTTCTCTCTCTCTCTCTCTCTCTCTCTCTCTCTCTCCCTCTCTCTCCGAGGTTTTCCAGAGTGCATCCCGACATGGACTCCATCCCTCCCTACACTTCACAAGGAGTCTCAGAGGAGGGCTCTGGGGCCCAGAGCAAAGACACTCATGCCTCAGACAGAAAGGGAAAAGGGGATAGTGTAATAAAGCAAGAAGAGGCAGAAGACAGAAAGAAAGAAAGCCACCAACAGTCTTTATGCTGCTTGTATACGAGAGGGAGACGGAGAGAGAGAGAGCGAGAGAGAGAGCGGGCGGCAGCCATGTCTGGTCCACATGTCTGCGTGGAGGACTCCCATGGGCCTCTGCGCAGAGCTTGTAAATGCTAATTGGTCCTGTTAGGGTCAGCAATTAGCCGGCTGCTATTGAGGGATCGTGACAGCTCAGCCTTTCATAGGGCTGTCATTCTTTTAAGGCAGGGAGAGAGAAAGAAAGAATAGACTAACAACAGTACAGAGCAGAAAAGCCTGATGCTGCTCAAACCAACAGACAATGAAGAGGAGGAAGTGTACTCTACAGTAGGCTTTTCTCCCAGAATGCAATGCACTGCTGAGCGACCGGGGCGTGTGACAGGAGAAGTCTGTGTGTGTGTGCGTATGCGTATGCGCGTGTGTGTGTACGTGTGTCTGTGTGTGAGGCAACATGGATCCCACAGTTCAGCCAAAGCTGAGATGACAGACTAGGTCTAATGGCGCTGTGGCAAGTGATGCAACTCTCTCCTGGTAGAAATAGTATGGCTCAACCAGCACTTTGTTTCACACTGAACTCTACGAAATGGTACAAAATATACCAGAAAACGCTCCCTAAGTGGTGCATGATGAAGTGCGTTGTTGAATGGGGCTGTGTATGTCGTATTAGAGAATGTGTCGGTGTGTTTTCTCGTGCTGTTTGTGTAGTGTGACATACACACACGTCTCTTTGTCTCCAGGCTATGCGCGTGTGTGCGAGCGTGCAATTCTGTGTGTTTTGTGACACGTCTGTCTGTCTCAAGGCCGTGTGTATGTATGTGTGTGTGTGTGTGTGTGAGCATGCGTGCATTTGTGTCTGTGTGTTTTCCGACACACACATCCGTCTGTCACCAGTATGTGTGTCAGGTGTGAGGACGATGCACTGCTTAGACATCCGGCACAGGTGCACTGAGCTGTCAGGTGTCAACGACAGGCAACAGCAGCCCCGTCACCATGACTACCTGCACAGATGTTTGACAAGGCGCCCTAATTAATGTAACTCCGGGTCATTAGGAGATTTGCCCCACGCAACCACAGCTGTCTATTAGCATAAGCCCTTTCCAATGGGTTTCTATATCATAAGGTTTAGTTAAGTCTATTTGAGGTTAGGTGGTGTTTTACTGAACCATGGGCCCCTGTGTAACCCAGGCTAGCGCTGCATTACTCAACACTTAAAATGCAATATTCATAGAAAAAGAACAAGTAGATTGATATCAGTTGTATTGAACAGCATTTAACTAAATGAATAGCTACAATTCAGATGGAACTGATATTAACGGATATACTGTACAATACAATACCCAGGTGAAAGGTATTCGACACAAACCATTTTGTTCCTGAAGCCCATTGTCACGTTGGTTGAAAGGTGAGGACCAAGATGCAGCGTGGTGAGCGTACATATTCTTTATTTAGAAAGACGCCGATCAAAACAATAACACTACCCAACAAACCGTGAAGCTAAAGGCTATGTGCCCTAAACAAAGTCAACCTCCCACAACACAAGGAGGGAAAAGGGTATGGTTCCCAATCAGAGACAACGATAGACAGCTGTCCCTGATTGAGAACCATACCGGCCAAAACATAGAAAATAAAGAACATAGAAAAAGGAACATAGAATGCCCACCCTAGTCACACCCTGGCCTAACTAAAATAGAGAATAAAACCCTCTCTATGGCCAGGGCGTGACACCCATTCTGTCACGACACAAAGAGAGTTGTGAACGAGTGTCTCAACACAGCGAGCCCTTATGGTCATGGAGGTGCAGCGTGGTTGACTGGTTGACTAGCCTCTGGTAACAAGCCCAAGGGAGAGCCACTGTGTTTCCTATTACCCAGGAGGCCATGATTCTCAACCAGTCCATTCCCTCTATACAGACAGAGGAAAGAAAAAAAGAGGACGAGAAAGAGAGTAGTCAAATGAAGCGGGAAAGAATGGAGAAGAAGGCAAAGAGACGGAAGGGAAATGGAAGAGAGTTGTCCTGTAGTTGTCGTAGCAACAAGGCCTTCTTTTGGTTGATGTTTTGCTCTTTTAATTAAGTCGAGTGTTCTGAAGGCTGCAGCGTTTGCGCGTGCATACATGTGCGCGTGCGTGTGCGTGTGCACCTCTGGCTGATGTGTGGGGAGTTGTGAGAGGGAGTGACTTGAGACAGGGTGACAGGTTGGCACAGGGATTATAACTACATGTCCGTCGAACTAGGGAGCTGTGTCAGTCTACCAACCACTAGAGCGAAAACAGAGAGAAACACTAAGAGAAGGTGATTCAAATAGGAGCAGCATTGCAGTTTAGTTCAGACATATACCTATTTGTCACCTACGTAAACTGGGAGCAAAGAAAAGCTAGACATGTAGATAGTGGTGCTGAATGACACTGAATGACACTGAAAGCCGGTGAGGCGAGGCTTCAGATATATGCTGGGTTTATAAATCAAGCATCCATTGTAAAACAAAAGATTATTGGTTCACATTCAATTAAATGTTGATACATTTTCATTTATTTGTAACGTTAAAATCAGGGTTGCGGTCAATACGAATTGAAGGTAGTCAATTGAGGAAGTGATTTGAATTCAACAATGGAAAAACGTTTGAAATAAATAGCTTCTAATTCTCCGTTTATTGAGAATTCTTATAAAATGTGTCATTTTTTTAAATTACTGAATTGGAATTTCAGTTCTTGCTGAACTGACTGCCTTCAATTTCAACCCTGGTTCAAATGTAAATGATCAGATATGATACCCAAGTAGAGGGAGAGCGCAGACCGATTTGAATGCATGAATGATCAATCTACGTCTTCCACTTCCACCATCATTAATTATCACATCTCCATTGCCCGAAGTCCATTTTTCACATTCAAGTTACATTGGAGTTAACCAGAGGCACTCCCTCCATCCTAAGAAAGGCAGCAACTTCACAACAGTTTCATCTTTCACATGGACCAAGGGAAAATGTATCAAGTTGAAAAGCATTTTTTTCCCCACAGCTCCCTCTGAGAATAAACATCAATATACATTACTTAATACCCTTACAGCACAACCCCACAGGGTTCGATTTAATTTAACTCATGGAGAACGCCTAAAGTGGTACTGTTTTACACCAAATTACATACTCTGAAATTTTGAGGAGGCAGATATTTTCTCCCCTTGAGAGAGCAAATTAATTAGCCCAACTTAGACTGTTTTATACGGAAAAAAGACCAACGCAAGAGCAGTATTTCTTGTTTAAAGTTCAAGCGGACATGTGACCCATGGTAGGTAGAGACGCAGACTCTGACCATACGGAAGTTAACGCTATTAAGAAGATGGACATGCAAGTTAGGTTACAATTACAGAGGAGATGGATGACACAGTTTTGTAGTTTAGACGTCTAACACTTGGCGGCCAGATTCAATATTCCCTGCCCTGTTCTGTTCATGTCTTTGAGATGCCTGCAGACTTTCAACACACTCCGATCATAATCAACACCGTTCGCATTTCGTAACATATTTAAAGATGAAGAACAGTTTGATATAGGCCTACTGATATAAAGACGATACAAAGGATAACTGTGTTACTTTTGCGACTTACTATGTAAATACAACCCTGTCTCATTTTGGCACAAAATTGCAACATTTCATTCTCTGACTGAGTTGCTTCCAATGATGTATGTGAACACTGGATTGCTGATGCTATGTATTGGCTATTGAGAGGCTATGAAGCCACCTGTCCTCCATCTGAATTAATGGAATTTAATTACATGTATGTAGTGGGGAAAGTAACATTGGTCATCTAAAAAAATCTATACTTTAAGGAAACATATTTTTAATTCATATTTTTTATGTTTCGCTCACATAGTATAATAACAAAGTATGCATTAAGGTGTCTGTAATAGAATAAATGTGGCAAAAATGAATGTAGACATTAATAAATGCATTTCTATAGCTTCCAAAATATATTTTTTACAACGGTGGGGGGAGTGCCAAGATGGCGGCACGGTGGCTTCAACACAGCGCCCCCTATCTGTCATCTAGTTTACTGTAGATATAAATGATTGTTTGCTTCCAGGTGGGCAGGGTAATGGTCGGTGACTGGGATTGGTTTCGCCTTGCCTGCTGGGGGACGCTGAGGGACAAGGTTGGTGGCTGATTCACTACTCTACCACCTCTGATTAGTGGCATTCCATTGATCTTAGAGTAAGACATTCATGTCCCGTTCATTTCCATGTCCGCTGAAATCATATAATAAACTACTGTGAAAATAGACCACTGTTATACAACGTGTCGTCTAATATTTCGCTGAGGACTGGTCTCTATATGTCACCAGTAAGGACATATTACTTCAATGTCTAATCAATAAAAGCAAGTCATTGCGTATTGTGAAACGCAAACTAGCACACATAGTCACATGTAGTTGTAGAAAGCTGCCCTCACATTTCTCTGAGGGGATGTTATGTTTCTAAATGGTCAAAGAGGTTTTACAATACGATAAATATGTCACTGGGAGAGAACATCCTGACATTTCATTAATCGTAGCTTTCCCGATACTGTTCACCTGTGGGAGGACTGCCGCTGAGAGACAAGGAAGTCACAATACATTCCTGGTTGTCAAATCCATCATGACTGTCGTCTGCTATTGCCAGATGGGGCCTAGTCTTAGCAGTGTGGTCATTTTTATGGTTTTGGTCAAGGAAGCCTCAAGTGTCCTAGGGCTGATAGAGGAAATCTGACTTCAACGGAATGGTATGTAAACATTATGGCTGATAGAGGAAATCTGACTTCAACGGAATGGTATGTAAACATTATGGCTGATAGAGGAAATCTGACTTCAACGGAATGGTATGTAAACATTATGGCAGCAGAGCTTTTGACATCAACTGTATACCTAAGACAAGGTATGTACACTGAACAAAAATATAAACGTAACATGTAAAGTGTTGGTCCCATGTTTCATGAGCTGAAATAAAAGATGCACAAAAAGCTTGTTTCCCTCACATTTTGTGCACAAATTTGACAGGCGTGGCATATCAAGACGCTGATTAAACAGCATGATCATTACACAGGTGCACCTTGTGCTGGGGGACAATAAAAGGCCCCTCTAAAATGTGCAGTTTTGTCACACGACACAACCATGTAACCACACCAGCCGGCTTCTTCACTTGCGGGATGGTCTGAGACCCGCCACCCAGACAGCTGATGAAACTGTTTTCCGTCAGAAACCTTCTCAGGGAAGCTCATCTGTGTGCTCGTTGTCCTCACCAGGGTCTTGACCTGACTGCAGTTTGTCATCGTAACTGACTTCAGAGGGCATATGCTCACCTTTGATGGCCACTGGCATGCTGGAGAAGTGTGCTCTTCACGGCTGAATCTCGGTTTCAACTGTACCAGGCAGATGGCAGACAGCATGCATGGAGTTGAGTGGACGAGCGATTTGCTGATGTCAACATTGTGAACAGAGGGCCCCATGTGGTGGAGGGGTTAGGGTATGGGCAGGCATAAGTTACGGAAAACAAACACAATTGCCTTTTATCGATGGCAATTTGAATGCACAGAGATACCGTGAAGAGATCCTGAGGCCCAATGTCGTGCCATTCACGGCCCCATGTCGCAAGGATCTGTACACAAATCCTGAAAGCTGAAAAAGTCCCAGCTCTTCCATGGCCTGGATTCTCACCAGACATGTCACTCATTGAGCATGTTTGGGATGCTCTGGATCAACATGTACGACAGCGTGTTCCAGTTCCCGCCCATATCAAGCAACTTCGCACAGCCATTGAACAAGAGCGGGACAACATTCCACAGACCACAATCAACAGCCTGATCAACTCTATGCGATAGAGATGTGTCACGCTGCATGAGGCAAATGGTGGTCACACCAGACACTGACTGGTTTTCTGATCTACGCCCCTACCTTTTTTAAAGTATCTGTGACCAACAGATGCATATCTGTATTCCCAGTCATGTGAAATCCATAGATTAGGGCCAAATGAATTTATTTAAATTGACAGATTTTCTTATATGAACTGTAACTTTGTTGGATGTTGCTTTCATATTTTTGTTCAGTGCAAAAACTAAATATGTGACAATAAAGCCACAAAATAATATACGGCGGTTCACATAACAATGGATGACTGGAAGAAATGCAGACAATTTTGGATCGCTGAGGCATCTGATTGGCTTTAGATCTGAGCAGCTGATTGGCGTTTGATTTGCTCAGAGGAGTAACACCTGTCCTCCCCAGCTTGCCTTCCCAGATGCCCCGGAGATGTTATGAACGAGCGGCGCTGGCCGCATTCCAAAAGGCCCGCTATGTGATACGCCTCCCACATCCCAGCACAGTCATAAGGACAATGAAAACAAAATACAGTATGTCACACACACACAAGCATGTATGAGCGTGCACACACCGACATTTGCAGACGGGCGTGCGTAAATACACACACGTACACAAACACATGCATAAATACACACACGTACACAAACACAAACACACACACACACACACACACACAAACCCACATTTGCAGACGCACGTGCACATACACAAACACATGCATACATACACACACACACAAATCCAAATCCCAAATCCCTCTGCTCACTCCCCCTTCTTAATTCACCACCCCAGCCACTACACCAGAGATAGATGAGGGGCTAAGGGACAAAAACAACGAACGGGAAGTACAATATATTGTGCTGGACAGTCTGTTTAGAAGATTGATCCTGAGCATAATAGCCCTGTTCCTGCTGGTAGTAACCATGTTTTGTAACTGCTTCAGTTGAGATTCTAGCTACTGCCATTGACCTACTCAGCTTAGCTAGGATACAAACATCATGCTCTAGAACTTGGTTCAAAATGGTTAAGCAACGTTATTTTCTAAGTGTAAATTTTTTTGCCATGACATGATTTTAGTCACATTGTGTGAGCAGCTTGACTGGCAGGCCTGGTGTGTCTAATAGAAAGCTGAAAGGGAAGTGATAATATCCTCCTGGACTACAGACAAGGCCTCAGAAACAGAAACTGCCTCAAAAACAGTACCAAATACACTCCCAAGTCCACACACGCACACACACACACACACACACACACACACACACACACACACACACACACACACACACACACACACACACACACACACACACACACACATCCACAAGTGGAGGCTCCTCAGAGGAGGAAGGGAAAACCATCCTACACAGTTAATTTAATAAAAATAGTGAAACACTCAAAAGGTTATCCTTTTTAGATAGAAATATACTACATATATACACATATCATAAACGCACAACGTCTTGCAATGCAATGAAGGTCTACAGTAGCCTCAACAGCACTCTCTAGGGTAGCACCATGGTGTAGCCGGAGGACAGCTATTTTCCGTTCTCCTCTGGGTTCAATGAGTTCAATAAAAAAAACGAGGAGGCTCATGTTTCTCACCCCCTTCCATAGACTTACACGGCAAGGATGTCCTCCAACCTATCAGAGCTCTTGCAGTATGAACTGACATGTTGTCCATCCAATCAAAGGATCAGAGATTGAATCTAGTACTGAAAGCATAAGCTACAGCTAGCTAGCACTGCAGTGCATAAAGTGTGGTGAGTAGTTGACTCAAAGAGAGAGAAAGACAATAGTTGAACAGTTAAGGAGAAGCAGCGGAGAGAGGGAGAGATAGCTACTGTATATTTCATTGTATTTTTTTTCTTAGTTTACCTATCACTTACTTAGCTAATGCAGCTAATTGTGCCTACTCAACAACCTGACTCAAACAGAGAGGAATGTTATTTATGTTAGCTAACTGGCTAAGGCTATCCAACGCTGCAACTCTTCCAAGTCAAGGTAAGCTTTCGGTTTTATAAATGTCTTGCCACAGGGGCCTGCTGGTAAACTGCTAAACTGCTTGCACTGTCCTGTGTGATTGTACACATGGATTGGACTGTGGGTTTATTAACATGTTAGTTCTAGTTTGTTGACTATAACGTTAATCTGGTGACAACGCTGTAGGCTGTGTAGCGGTTAGTGGTTATGGTATGAAGGTTTGGCTTGGAGAGGCTTTTGCATCTGGTCACAGACAGCTGTTGTGTTTTGCACTGAAGTCCACAAGCGAAGGGAAAAGGTGAGAGGAGGAGAGCGCATCAATGGGAGAAGGAATTATACAACAAGCAAAGGGATGATGCTGTACAGTATGTGGCTGCTATGAAAGTGAACTGTGTGTGTGGGTGATCAGGTGTGTATTCATTCCACCAAAGGGAGGGACCTACCTGAATTTGTCCAATAGAAACTCACATTTTAGTTGCAAAACGACTAATGATTACACCCAAGGTCAGCTAGATGCAGGCAAGAGTATGCAAGGCGGTATTGAATGTGTCACTGTCTGTGACCTTGATTACTCTATTTTGTCTCCCGACCTGTGCACCTACGTTATAAACTTTCATTTGTGGGCTAGCAACCTGGTGATGGGTACAGGGAAAATTCAAGTATCATGTAGTAGCCTAAACCTATTGATGTTACATTGGCTGTTCACAAATCTAAATGTATATTTGAACCCAATAATGGTTCAATTCAAGAAGTTTAAGCTGCTTATCAATCGTTGTTTTGCAACCAGTGAACAGCCAGCGAAAAATGCCCCCTTTGCAATCGCTGTGTATCGCGGATCCCAGCCTATGGAATAAAAGTAGGGCCTTAATTACTCAATATAATTCATGCTGATAAATAAATACATCCATAGGCCTAATGAACACCTGCTCAAACTCGTACACTATTGATATACTTAAAGGGGCAATCTGTAGTTGCTACATCCATTTTTGGACTTGATATAATTTATTTGTATTATTATATGTAGAAGAAGCCTACATAACCCACCCATAAAGTCAAATTGAACATCCATGTATGGCCAGCTATGTACATTTTAACATTAATTTGACATACATTTTTGTCTTCTTCTAATGCCTCTTAAGGGGAAAGTAATCTAAAAGTAAATGTATTTGATCAGATTACATTACTGAGTTTGGGTAATCCAAAAGTTATGTAACGGATTACAATTTTGGACAGGTAACTAGTAACTGTAATGGATTACATTTAGAAAGTAACCTACCCAACCCTGATGATAGTCATCAAATATGCTGTATTAGATATGTTTCTCCATCATGTATTATAGATAAAGGTGTCTTTATTATTGTAGGCTGCGCTTCTGTCTTGTCAGACACTTTTAATTAAAGGTAAGATAAGTATAATACTTCTTTCTAAAGATGAGGAAATTATATGATTACCGTAAATGTAAGTTGTAACTGTACATTTTTTTCAAAAGAGGTCTGAACAGTAATATACACTATTTATAAAAAAGAATGGGGACACCCCTTCAAAATAGTGGATTCGGCTGTTTCAGCCACACCCGTTGTTGACAGGTGTATAAAATCAGGGACACAGCAATGCAATCTCCATAGACAAACATTGAAATTAGAATGGCCTTACTGAAGAGCTCAGTAACTTTCAACATGGCACTGTCATAGGATGCCACATTTCCGACAAGTCAGTTCGTCAAATTTCTGCCCTACTAGAGCTGCCCCTGTCAACTGTAAGTGCTGTTATTGTGAAGTGGAAAGGTCTAGGAGCAACAACGGCTCAGGCGCGAGGTGGTAGGCCAAGCAAGCTCACAGAACAGGACCTCCGACTGCTAAAGCGCGTGGCGTGCAAAAATAGTCTGTCCTTGGTTGCAACACTCACTACCGAGTTCCAAACTGCCTCTGGAAGCAACGTCAGCACAAGAACTGTTCGACAGGGGCTTCATGAAATGGATTTCCATGGCTGAGCAGCCGCACACAAGCCTAAGATCACCAGGCTCAATGCTAAGCATTGGCTGAAGTGGTGTAAAGCTCACCGCTATTGGACTGTGGAGCAGTGGAAATGCGTTCTCTGGTGTGATGAATCACGCTTCACCATCTGGCAATCCGACAGACGAATCTAGGCTTGTCGGATGCCAGGGTAATGCTACCTGCCCCAATGCATAGTGCCAACTGTAAAGTTTGGTAGAGGAGGAATAATGGTCTGGGTCTGTTTTTCATGGTTCGGTCTAGTCCCCTTAGTTCTAGGGAAGGGAAATCTTAACGCTACAGCTGATTCTGTGCTTACAGTTTTGTGTTTCAGCATAATAATTCCCCCGTGCAGAAAGCGAGGTCCATACAGAAATGTTTATCGAGATCTGTATGGAAGAACTTGACTGGCCTGCACAGAGCCCTGACCTTAACCCCATCTAACACCAATTGCCTAATCGACCTCACAAATGCTCTTGTGGCTGAATGGTAGCAAGTCCCCACAGCAATGTTCCAACATCTAGTGCAAAGCCTTCCCAGAAGAGTGGAGGCTGTTATAGCAGCAAAGAGGGGACCAACTCCATACTAATGCCCATGATTTTGGAATGAGATGTTCGACGAGCAGGTGTCCACATATTGTTGGTCATGGAGCGTACTTTGTTTTGTTTCCACTTTCACAGGAATACAAACATGAAATACATTGTAATCCTTGGCGAAGGCTATGATGCTGAAACGTGGAAGAGTTAAACAATCTTAAATACTTACTTGGAAATTGTTTGAACTGTTGGGTATGTAACACTACAGTATAGTCCCCCCTGTCTGTCTGTCTGTCTGTCTGTCTGTCTGTCTGTCTGTCTGTCTGTCTGTCTGTCTGTCTGTCTGTCTGTCTGTCTGTCTGTCTGTCTGTCTGTCTGTCTGTCTGTCTGTCTGTCTGTCTGTCTGTCTGTCTGTCTGTAATCTGCAGAACAATCACACACCAGCTACACATCACAGCTCCTCTCCACCTTTCCGTATCGATCTCCCATCCAATCTAAATGACCCTGTTAACCATGCCCCCCCCCCCAATCTCACTGCTTTGAACCCCAGTTAGCAGTTCCACTACCCCCCCCCCCCTTCCTCACCCGGCTCCCATTTACTTGAAAACGTCCTAGTGTGAAATAACTCACATCACTACAAGAGCAAGGAGGTCATTAAGATGTGACGCCCTCTTGAAACAACGCTTTTCTCCCTTTCTCCTCTCGCTGTCTTTGTGTTTTTTCATGTTTTTTGGGGTTTCTTTTCCCAGGGTAACGTGTTTTTTCTCCCCCTCCTTTCTCCCTCAGAGGAAGTATAGTAAAAAAAAATGTATTACATCCGTAACATGACACCATTGTACAGTAGCATCCCATAGTGTTATAATGACCTTTCTCAACAACAATTATCGGTAACAAAGAATACCCTGCTAGATATAATAGCTTATTATCTATGCATATAATGTACAGCATAGGAGTTAACTCGTTGGAAGTGTTACCCAATTATCTTTTACCAGGGCTTGTTCTACCTTCAGAATACCTACGGTATGTGCAAAATATCGCAATGTCAGCGGAGGTAAAGAATAAGCCTTCTCATATAGATTACGCTGTCGTAGTTCTCACTAATCATCCCTCTCAGTAATGTTTCAGTCTAACCCACATCTGATATGACTGCAGTCTGTTTTGGTTGGGGTTGTTGCAGTTACAGTACTCTAGCTGGAAGACGTGAGGTTTTGATCTTTTCAGTACAAAGCCGCAGGTTCAAGCTTCGTAGCTAACTCGCCTCCCATTTTTTCCCCATCTATTTACCAGGAGTCATTCTGAAGCGTGTTCTTATTAAACGGCTCCTGTGTTCTTGCGGTGGAATATTTTCACGTTCAAAAACCCAAGGACACGGCCAGGCAGCCCACGGGCGATAGCCGTGGCATGTTTTTTTCCCCACCCGTCAACCTTGTTGGGTGCAGTGTAACTTTCATTAAACAACGAGATTTAGTGCACTTGAAAAGACAGATGAAAGAGTTAGAGGCTAATTATCAGGAAATGGAAAAAGATGTACTGCAGCGACTACAATTAGTGAAGCGCGGAATATCAAAGACTTATCAAGAGCAAGTGAAAAGGCTGCCTTGAAGAGAGAGCACAATTAAGGCATCTCCAGCAGCCTGTGTGAAATGAGAGAGAAGTGAGAGTGAAGGAGGAAGAAAAACATGCCTTGCTGAATAGAGGTCCCTTTTTACATTTCAGAGTTTAGAAAGCCAGCAGATAACGTTAAATCGTGCTCTCTGATGAGGTTCACCTTCCATGGCAGAGCTCTACCACTGTCCGTCTCTCCTTTCCTCCCTCCCTCACAGTTCTTTCTCTCTCTCTCTCTCTGTCTCTGTCTCCTTCTCTCCCTCTCACTCTCTCCTTCTCTCTCTCTCTCTCTCTCTCTCTCTCTCTCTTTCCCTCCTCTCTCTCTCTCTCTCTCTCTCTCGCTCTCTCAATTTAATTCACTTCAAAGGGCTTTATTGGCATGGGAAACATGTTAGCGGAATAAATTAAATAAACAATCAGAAATGAACAGTCTCTCGCTCCCCCTCCTCTCCCTCTCCTCCCCCCCCTCCCCCCTTTTCTACTGTGGGGTGTGTAATCTCCTAACATCCTCTTTGACAGGCATCTCCTGCACGCTTCATCGCCTTACAAATTTGCACTGATCGACAACCGCGGGTCACACATGCTCACGAATAGGTCAATTTGGGGGCACTGTATGTCTGTGCGTGTGCGTGACGCATGTAAGCGTGCATGTGTGTCGTCAGCAAGGTTCAGTAAACTAAAACTGAAACTAATCATGAAAAAACTATTTAGTTAACTGAAACTGAAACTAATCATGAAAAAAACGATTTAGTAAACTGAAATAAAATAATAAACAAACCCAATTGAAAAAAATATATATATATACCGAAACTATTATCTTTGATTCCAAAACTAACAGAACTAAAATGAAAACCTAAACATTGGGTTTCCAAGAATTTTGGGGGTTTACTGAATGTGGAGAGTAAATGCAGCCAGGAGATGGCACTCTTTCAAATAGGACTAGCTTGTGCATCACTTTAAATAGCTACCACTAACTAACAGGGGAACACCATCTAGGAAGCTAACTTCATTCTTCTTACATGCACTACTAAAATTAAAAAGCATTGGATTGGTGTAAACATGGGCGAGAGAGAGTTTCCTTCCACCATATAGTTTGTATCGGAGCTATTCCATTTCAATCCAAGTCACATTAAGATTGAGTTTATAATTCAAACCTAATTTAACCTATGACCTGACACATTACCTACTGCCCCAGTGCCGCCCAAGGGGCCAGGGCTCCAGTCTTGAAGCACGGTTTCAACTGCTCCTACAGTTTTGCTTCGGTACTGCTGTGTAACTGACGCACGGCCCAGGAAGACAATTTTCATACAAGGTCACATAGAGAAGTCAGATTTGAAAATTGCTAATACTGTAAGACATTTTAGTCATACATTTTGTCCACAAAACATCCATTGAATTTTTCAAATAATTTCGCTGAAGACGATTTTTTTCCATCACTCACAGCCGAAGATATACATTTTTTATATTCATCCAATGTGTGCCGTGTTTTTGGATGACGTAATGACGACGTCACTGCTCGCGCTGCTCCCTGTGCGCACTGAGTGCTAGTGCGCATGTGACGTTAGTCCGTATAAACCGGATGCAACCCGGATGTAGACGATCCATGAATCGGCGTTTGCGAAAGTGAGTAGATTTTAGACGCAATCTCTAGTCATATTTCTGTGGTGCCACCCACAGACGAATCACCCCCCCCAAAAAATACCTATATAACACAAATGGTTCCTAGCCTCCCACGCATGCTTTCTGTCCCTAACACTACAACTGAAACTAAATAATATTAAAACAAAATATAAATATTTTTATACAACTTAAACTAAACAAAAACTAGCAAATCAGGTCTGAAAACTAACTGAACAGAAATAGAAACACAAAACTATAATAACCTTGGTTTTCATTGTGTCCGTTTTTCTGTGTCTGCACACGCATGTTTTCCACTGTTCCCCACCATAATGTTTTCAGGGAAATAAAATAAGAAATCAATATGAGTGTAAAAAGGTAACATTCAAAAATGAAAACAATAGGTTGCCAGTATTGATCATAGCCTCAGAGCCTCTCCTTTTGCTTCTTAAGCGTGAAGTGACTATTCAATATGTGAGAGATGCTTCGGGGTCTGTACTCTCTCTAGACAGGCTTTACATAAACTGAATGACAGCGGCCTAGCCAAATCTACCATCTGGCTCATTTTTACACTCTCCCTCTTCTGTCCCTATCTCTCATTTCTCTCCCTCTTGCTTTCTCCTCCGCTCTCACTCTCTTTCTCTCTTTCTCTCTTTCTCTTCATCTTTTACAAATATGCATCAAAATGCTGTCATTCTGGGGTTGTTTACAAAACAACAGCTCGCCGAGAGCAGTAGAAAGAACGGCGAGCCGTTGGTTGTGTTTGCGGCGCATTCATAACGAGAGCTCTTCGGGTAACAGTGTAGTCTTTAGAGAGAGGACCTGTGTCATTTTTATTAGTAGAATGATATAAAACATGACAAAATAGAGACTCTCTGTAGTCTTGAGACGGGCGAATACCCTCCCTATGTAGGGCACGTGTGGAGCGGTGAGGTTTGAGGGCTAGGGGGCACTCTAACACACACACACACACACACACACACACACACACACACACACACACCACAAGCACACACCACAAGCACACACACATGCACACACACGGAGGAGATGAGATGAGAGGGGGTGGTCTCTCCTTTGACTGTGTTGTGTTGTGCCTCGGGCTGCAGCATCACAAGGGATGGGGTTAAAACAAATGCAAATGTCTCTCAGCCAACGAGATAGTGCACATGTCTAGCAGAATGCAGGAACAGATTGGCATATGTCGTTCTTTTTCTGCAAGGGGTTTGAATTGAGTTTTTCGCTGGTTATTTCGGTGGCCTTACAAGCTCGCAAAGTGGAGTGCCAGGAATTAATTACTCACTTTGGGAAAGTTTGTATTAGAATATAAAACAGTTGTATGAGAATATAAAAATGAAAGGTACAAGATGAACCGGTATCTATTTATTTACACTTCCTAGAACAATAGCAGGCCTACAAATGTGTATGGATATAAACACCGCTATTGTTACGATCTCTTGGTGGGAACATAAGGATAGTATGTAAATGTGTGTTAGTATGTGCGTGCACATAAACTCAGCAAAAAAAGAAACGTCCTCTCACTGTCAACTGCGTATATTTTCAGCAAACTTAACATGTGTAAATATTTGTACGAACATAACAAGATTCGACAACTGAGACATAAACTGAACCACAGACATGTGACTAACAGAAATGGAATAATGTGTCCCTGAACAAAGGGGGGGAGGGGGGGGGGTCAAAAGTAACAGTCAGTATCTGGTGTGGCCACCAGCTGCATTATGTACTGCAGTGCATCTCCTCCTCATGGACTGCACCAGATTTTCCAGTTCTTCCTGTGAGATGTTACCCCACTCTCCCACCAAGGCACCTGCAAGTTCCCGGACATTTCTGGGGGGAATGGCCCTATCTCTCACCCTCCGATCCAACAGGTCCCAGACGTGCTCAATGGGATTGAGATCCGGGCTCTTCGCTGGCCATGGCAGAACACTGACATTCCTGTCTTGCAGGAAATCGTGCACAGAACGAGCAGTATGGCTGGTGGCATTGTGATACTGGAGGGTCATGTCAGGATGAGCCTGCAGGATGGATACCACATGAGGGAGGAGGATTTCTTCCCTGTAACGCACAGCGTTGAGATTGCCTGCAATGACAACAAGCTCAGTCCGATGATGCTGTGACACACCGCACCAGACCATGACGGACCCTCCACCTCCAAATCGATCCCGCTCCAGAGTATAGGCCTCGGTGTAACGCTCATTCCTTCGATGATAAGTGCGAATCCGACCATCACCCCTGGTGAGACAAAACCGCGACTCGTCAGTGAAGAGAAACTTTCAACTTGTTCTCCCCATTAAGCAGCGAGTCGGAGTCAGAGGCCGAGCCTTCTCTGGTCTCTACTCCTCCCATTACGGGATCTGAGACGCCGAAGGCTCCCACCATTAGCTCTGACAAATTGAAAACCCTAGTCATTGACGACTCCATTACCCGCAGTATTAGACTTAAAACGAATCATCCAGGGATCATACACTGTTTACCAGGGGGCAGGGATACCGACGTTAAGGCTAATCTGAAGATGGTGCTGGCTAAAGCTAAAACTGGCGAGTGTAGAGAGTATAGGGATATTGTTATCCACGATGTTAGGATGAAACAGTCAGAGGTCAAGCGCAAAATAGCTTCAGCGTGTAAATCAGCTACAAAGATGTGTCGGCATCGACTAATTGTCTCTGGCCCCCTTCCAGTTAGGGGGAGTGATGAGCTCTACAGCAGAGTCTCACAACTCAATTGCTGGTTGAAAACTGTTTTCTGCCCCTCCCAAAAGATAGAATTTGTAGATAATTGGCCCTCTTTCTGGGTCTCACCCACAAACAGGACTAAGCCCGGCCTGTTGAGGAGTGACGGACTCCATCCTAGCTGGAGGGATGCTCTCATCATATCTACGAACATAGACAGGGTTCTAACTCCCCTAGCTCCACAATGAAATAGGGTGCAGGCCAGGCAGCAGGCTGTTAGCCAGCCTGCCAGTTTAGTGGAGTCTGCCACTAGCACAGTCAGTGTAGTCAGCTCAGCTATCCCCATTGAGACCGTCTCTGTGCCTCGACTTAGGTTGGGCAAAACTAAACATGGTGGTGTTCACCTTAGCAATCTCACTAGAATAAAGACCTCCTCCATTCCTGCCATTATTGAAAGAGATCGTGATACCTCACATCTCAAAATAGGGCTACTTAATGTTAGATCCCTCACTTCAAAGGCAGTTATAGTCAATGAACTAATCACTGATCATAATCTTGATGTGATTGGCCTGACTGAAACATGGCTTAAGCCTGATGAATTTACTGTGCTAAATGAGGCCTCACCTCCTGGTTACACTAGTGACCATATCCCCCGTGCGTCCCGCAAAGGCGGAGGTGTTGCTAACATTTAAGATAGCAAATGTCAATTTACAAAAAAAAAAACGTTTTCGTCTTTTGAGCTTCTAGTCATGAAGTCTATGCAGCCTACCCAATCACTTTTTATAGCTACTGTTTACAGGCCTCCTGGGCAATATACAGCGTTCCTCACTGAGTTCCCTGAATTCCTATTGGACCTTGTAGTCATAGCATATAATATTAAATTTTTTTGTGACTTTAATATTCACATGGAAAAGTCCACAGACCCCCTCCAAAAGGCTTTCGGAGCCTTCATCGACTCAGTGGGTTTTGTCCAACATGTCTCTGGACCTACTCACTGCCACAGTCATACTCTGGACCTAGTTTTGTCCCATGGAATAAATGTTGTGGATCTTAATGTTTTTCCTCATAACCCTGGACTATCGGACCACCATTTTATTGCGTTTGCAATTGCAACAAATAATCTGCTCAAACCCCAACCAAGGAGCATCAAAAGTCGTGCTATAAATTCTCAGACAACCCAAAGATTCCTTGATGCCCTTCCAGACTCCCTCTGCCTACCCAAGGACGTCAGAGGACAAAAATCAGTTAACCACCTAACTGAGGAATTCAATTTAACCTTGTGCAATACCCTAGATGCAGTTGCACCCCTAAAAACTAAAAACATTTGCCATAAGAAACTAGCTCCCTGGTATACAGAAAATACCCGAGCTCTGAAGCAAGATTCCATAAAATTGGAACGGAAATGGCGCCACACCAAACTGAAAGTCTTCTGACTAGCTTGGAAAGACAGTACCGTGCAGTATCGAAGAGCCCTCACTGCTGCTCGATCATCCAAGGACAGCTTTTTTCCATCTACGTAACATTGCAAGAATCAGAAACTTTCTGTCCAAAAATTAATCCATGCTTTTGTTACTTCTAGGTTAGACTACTGCAATGCTCTACTTTCCGGCTACCCAGATAAAGCACTAAATAAACTTCAGTTAGTGCTAAATACGGCTGCTAGAATCCTGACTAGAACCCAAAAATGTGATTATATTACTCCAATGCTAGCCTCCCTACACTGGCTTCCTGTTAAGGCAAGAGCTGATTTCAAGGTTTTACTGCTAACCTACAAAGCATTACAAGGGCTTGCTCCTACCTATCTTTCCGATTTGGTCCTGCCGTACATACCTGCATGTACGCTACGGTCACAAGACGCAGGCCTCCTAATTGTCCCTAGAATTTCTAAGCAAACAGCTGGAGGCAGGGCTTTCTCCTATAGAGCTCCATTTTTATGGAATGGTCTGCCTACCCATGTGAGAGATGCAGACTCGGTCTCAACCTTTAAGTCTTTATTGAAGACTCATCTCTTCAGTAGGTCCTATGATTGAGTGTAGTCTGGCCCAGGAGTGTGAAGGTGAACGGAAAGGCTCTGGAGCAACGAACCGCCCTTGCTGTCTCTGTCTGGCCGGTTCCCCTCTCTCCACTTGTATTCTCTGCCTCTAACCCTATTACAGGGGCTGAGTCACTGGCTTACTGGTGCTCTTCCATGCCGTCCCTAGGAGGGATGCGTCACTTGAGTGGGTTGAGTCGCTGACGTGGTCTTCCTGTCTGGGTTGGCGCCCCCCCTTGGGTTGTGCCGTGGCAGAGATCTTTGTGGGCTATACTCGGCCTTGTCTCAGGATGGTAAGTTGGTGGTTGAAGATATCTCTCTAGTGGTGTGGGGTCTGTGCTTTGGCAAAGTGGGTGGGGTTATATCCTGCCTGTTTGGCCCTGTCCTGGGGTTTCATTAGATGGGGCCACAATGTCTCCTGATCCCTCCTGTCTCAGCCTCCAGTATTTATGCTGTAGAGGTTTATGTGTTGGGGGGCTAGGGTCAGTCTGTTATATCTGGAGTATTTCTCCTGTCTTATCCGGTGTCCTGTGTGAACTTAAGTATGCTCTCTCTAATTCTGTCTCTCTTTCTCTCTTTCTTTCTTTCTCTCTCTTGGAGGAACTGAGGCCTAGACCATGTCTCAGGACTACCTGGCATGATGACTCCTTGTTGTCCCCAGTCCACCTGGCCGTGCTGCTGCTCCAGTTTTAACTGTTCTGCCAGCTTCTATGGAACCCTGACCTGTTCACTGGACGTGCTACCTGTCCCAGACCTGCAGTTTTCAACTCTCTAGAGACAGTAGGATTGGTAGAGATACTGTCAATGATCGGCTATGAAAAGCCAACTGACATTTACTCCTGAGGTGCTGACTTGTTGCACCCTCGACAACTGCTGTGATTATTATTATTTGACCATGCTGGTCATTTATGAGCATTTGAACATCTTGGCCATGTTCTGTTATAATCTCCACCCGGCACAGCCAGAAGAGGACTGGCCACCCCTCATAGCCTGGTTCCTCTCTAGGTTTCTTCCTAGGCCTTTCTAGGCAGTTTTTCCTAGCCACTGTGCTTCTACACCTGCATTGCTTGCTGTTTGGGGTTTTAGGCTGGGTTTCTGTACAGCACTTTGATATATCAGCTGATGTAAGAAGGGCTATATACATACATTTGATTTGATTTTGATTTGATGAGCAGGGACCCTGGGCATCTTTCTTTTGGTGTTTTTCAGAGTCAGTAGAAAGGCCTCTTTAGTGTCCTAAGTTTTCATAATTGTGATCTTAATTGCCTACCGTCTGTAAGCTGTTAGTGTCTTAACGACCGTTCCACAGGTGCATGTTCATTAATTGTTTATGGTTCATTGAACAAGCATGGGAAACAGTGTTTAAACCCTTTACAATGAAGATCTGTGAAGAAATTTTGATTTTTACGAATTATCTTTGAAAGACAGGGTCCTGAAAAAAGGACGTTTCTTTTTTTGCTGAGGTTTTATGTGTGCATGTGGATGTGTGTTCTTGTGCATGTGTGTGTATGGTATGGGTAATATGGAAGTGTGTGAGATTGTGTGTATAGTTGTGTGCATGTGCGTAAGGGATCTTCTTTCTTCTGTTTGAAATAGATCACCTGATCTCCATGTGAATTGACAGCTGGGACTCTGACCCTCTTCATCCATTTTGGGGCCTAAACAACGAACGTAAACAGCACATAGCACTGCCTGTCTATGAGTGAAGTGCCTCCCAGTCAGTCAGCAACCAGCCTGGAGAGGGACATGACAAATACACCAGAGGAGGCTGGTGGAAGGAGCTATAGGAGGACGGGTTCATTGTAATGGCTGGATTGGAATCAATGGAACGGTATCAAACACATCAAACATATAGAAACCAGACGTTTGACCACAATCCATTAATTCCATTCCAGCCATTACAATGAGCCCGCCCTCCTATAGCTCCTCCTACCAGCCTCCTCTGAAACACAACATGTAAACACAAGGCTGTGTTTGAGCCTCAACTATAACTCAGCCATGGCTGTTGAGCCCTGAAAATGAAACGTATTACTCCAAAGTGGAGCCCAGCCACCCACCTACAGTCGCATGCTCTGTCTTTTAAAGTCTCATAGGTCTCCATTTCACTCTCACTGCATCTCTCTTTCTGCTCCCCCTTTCCCTCTATGTTCTCTCACTCTGTCACTCTCTTTTTCTCTCTCCCATCTACCCCATTCTCTCTCTGTCTGTCTGTCTGCTCCAACTTCTCGCTCTCTCTCTGTTCTCTCTCTCCACTCTTCCCTCCCCTTCCCTCCCCTCCCCTCCCTCCTCTCTCCTCTCTCTTGTTACAGGATTATGGGGCACAGGGTTAACAGAGTCAGTGTGCAGTGGACTATGTGGCAGAGATTAGCTTAAAAAATTCTCCCAACCAGAGTTCATAAAAGGGGGGATTAGACAGACAGCCCTCGCCTGTGAGGGAGCTGCAGTCCTGTGAGCAGAGCTCGAATATCCCCCCCACCCCGCTGAATATTGGTACGTCCCTGTGTGTGTGAGTGTGAGTGAAACCCCGCCCTGTCAGGTTTTTGGTAGGGTCCGGCCCAGGAGGAACGCTAACTACCCATACCATGTCATGGCTCCTCCACACCGGCCCGGTAATTAAACTCCCACTGATTTATTGAGTGACACCCCAACCCTGCTCTTTTATGACATCCATACCTCCTTAGGCAACAGTCTCTGCTGTTTTTCCTTCTATTTTTTTAATGCTCCCTTTGTATGGTCGGAAAGGTGGGAGTGGGGTTTGGGAAATAGTCTGTTCCCCTGTTGCGAACACACAAACATATTAGAGAGAGTGCAAACACAAATGTGTGCACACTCAAGCGCATACATATACAGTACACACACACACACACACACACAATTTCCCCGTGGGTTGTTTGTTCCTTTCCTCACTGCAGAGTCACAAGATTGAAATGCGCATCTCCTTATTATAAATGAGCATTATACATCATGAGTTTCTATTCCCTCTGACACACCCAAGCCTAACATAGAACAAGACGCTATAATTAACTAGTCTTTCTGACAGGATGCATTGTGGATGTCCAACTGACCACTCAAATAGCACTGTGGGATACATTACCTTGTAATGAGAAGACGCTTGATTGACACCTTCACACTACGAGCCAGATCTTCCATTACAGAGCAGCGACGGACGATGATGTGTGTCAAAGTCAATGCAGCTTCTCGCCATGAGCCACGTGAGGCCTTCAAATCCCAACCGCAAACTAGACACGTTTGTCGAGCAGCCGCTATCACTTTCCAGGCGTAGTCAGGTTGGATTAGCATGGATAGGGAGATAGGGACTGGATCAGGGGATCTGATTTGTCAGTGGGCCCGCATGGGAAACAAGACCTCAGCTCAATGCCAGCTGTCAATCAAAGCTTACAGTAGAGCACAGACATGTACAGTATGATCAATACAGTCCGTTTCCAATTCAACTCGCTCCATTGGAGTGCACAAATCTTCAACCTTATGTTCCTACAAATTGTGCCACAATAGTCAAAGAAAACAAAAACGAATGCTTATCGATATCTAACATTTTCTCTCGTTCACTCTTTGTTCGACCACTTTCAACATATATCTCACTGTATTTCTAATGAAATGAATAGAATAGTTTTAGCATCATTTGAATTACTGTCAGAGGAGGGATATATATAGAGAGAAGGAGAGAAGGAGAGGGAGGGAAAGAGACAGAGAGAGAAGTTTCCAGACTGCAGCAGAAGCAAAGGTGTGTCAGGCTAGTGACAGCTCGACGCATGGAGCTCTCTGCTGGCACCTGTCTCCTGACAGCGCAGCATACTAAATGCCTACTGCATCTCAGGTGTTACAGATGGATAAATTGAAGACAGTGGATCCTTTACCGAGCATTTTGGATGGGAGACATTAATATTTCATCAAAACTGCGTTTACACACGCAAACAAACAAAAAAAGGAAAACCGCCGGTGAATCCGCCCTGCAGTCTCTCACTCTTCTGATCTCTTCCTTTCTATCGTTCTCTCACTCTTCTGCTCTCTTCCTTTCTATCGTTCTCTCACTCTTCTGATCTCTTCCTTTCTATCGTTCTCTCACTCTTCTGCTCTCTTCCTTTCTATCGTTCTCTCACTCTTCTGCTCTCTTCCTTTCTATCGTTCTCTCACTCTTCTGCTCTCTTCCTTTCTATCGTTCTCTCACTCTTCTGCTCTCTTCCTTTCTATCGTTCTCTCACTCTTCTGATCTCTTCCTTTCTATCGTTCTCTCACTCTTCTGCTCTCTTCCTTTCTATCGTTCTCTCACTCTTCTGCTCTCTTCCTTTCTATCGTTCTCTCACTCCTCTGCTCTCTTCCTTTCTATCGTTCTCTCACTCTTCTGCTCTCTTCCTTTCTATCGTTCTCTCACTCTTCTGCTCTCTTCCTTTCTATCGTTCTCTCACTCTTCTGCTCTCTTCCTTTCTATCGTTCTCTCACTCCTCTGCTCTCTTCCTTTCTATCGTTCTCTCACTCTTCTGCTCTCTTCCTTTCTATCGTTCTCTCACTCTTCTGCTCTCTTCCTTTCTATCGTTCTCTCACTCTTCTGCTCTCTTCCTTTCTATCGTTCTCTCACTCCTCTGCTCTCTTCCTTTCTATCGTTCTCTCACTCTTCTGCTCTCTTCCCTTTCTATCGTTCTCTCACTCTTCTGCTCTCTTCCTTTCTATCGTTCTCTCACTCTTCTGCTCTCTTCCTTTCTATCGTTCTCTCACTCTTCTGCTCTCTTCCTTTCTATCGTTCTCTCACTCTTCTGCTCTCTTCCTTTCTATCGTTCTCTCACTCTTCTGCTCTCTTCCTTTCTATCGTTCTCCTCACTCTTCTGCTCTCTTCCTTTCTATCGTCTCTCACTCTTCTGCTCTCTTCCTTTCTATCGTTCTCTCACTCCTCTGCTCTCTTCCTTTCTATCGTTCTCTCACTCTTCTGCTCTCTTCCTTTCTATCGTTCTCTCACTCTTCTGCTCTCTTCCTTTCTATCGTTCTCTCACTCTTCTGCTCTCTTCCTTTCTATCGTTCTCTCACTCCTCTGCTCTCTTCCTTCTATCGTTCTCTCACTCTTCTGCTCTCTTCCTTTCTAATCGTTCTCTCACTCTTCTGCTCTCTTCCTTTCTATCGTTCTCCTCACTCTTCTGCTCTCTTTCCTTTCTATCGTTCTCGTCACTCTTCTGCTCTCTTCCTTTCTATCGTTCTCTCACTCTTCTGCTCTCTTCCTTTCTATCGTTCTCAAAAACATACACTCTTCTGCTCTCTTCCTTCTATCGTCTCACTCTTCTGCTCTCTTCCTTCTAGCGTTCTCTCACTCTTCTGCTCTCGTCCTTTCTATCGTTCTCTCACTCTTCTGATCTCTTCCTTTCTATCTTCTCTCACTCTTCTGATCTCTTCCTTTCTATCGTTCTCTCACTCCTCTGCTCTCTTCCTTTCTATCGTTCTCTCACTCTCTGCTCTCTTCCTTTCTATCGTTCTCTCACTCTTCTGCTCTCTTCCTTTCTATCGTTCTCTCACTCTTCTGCTCTCTTCCTTTCTATCGTTCTCTCACTCCTCTGCTCTCTTCCTTTCTATCGTTCTCTCACTCCTCTGCTCTCTTCTTTCTATCGTTCTCTCACTCTCTGATCTCTTCCTTTCTATCGTTCTCCTCACTCCTCTGCTCTCTTCCTTTCTATCGTTCTCTCACTCTTCTGCTCTCTTCCTTTCTATCGTTCTCTCACTCTTCTGCTCTCTTCCTTTCTATCGTTCTCTCACTCCTCTGCTCTCTTCCTTTCTATCGTTCTCTCACTCTTCTGCTCTCTTCCTTTCTATCGTTCTCTCACTCTTCTGCTCTCTTCCTTCTATCGTTCTCTCACTCTTCTGCTCTCTTCCTTTCTATCGTTCTCTCACTCCTCTGCTCTCTTCCTTTCTATCGTTCTCTCACTCTTCACTCTTCCTTCTATCGTTCTCTCACTCTTCTGCTCTCTTCCTTTCTATCGTTCTCTCACTCTTCTGCTCTCTTCCTTTCTATCGTTCTCTCACTCTTCTGCTCTCTTCCTTTCTATCGGTCCTCTCACTCTTTGCTCTCTTCCTTTCTATCGTTCTCTCACTCTTCTGCTCTCTTCCTTTCTATCGTTCTCTCTCACTCTCTGCTCTCTTCCTTTCTATCGTTCTCGTCACTCTTCTGCTCTCTTCCTTTCTATCGTTCTCTCACTCTCTCGCTCTCTTCCTTTCTATCGTTCTCCACTCCTCTTCTCTCTCTTCCTTTCTATCGTTCTCTATCTACTCTTGCTTGCTCTCTTCCTGTTGCTTACTCGTTATCTTCGCTCACTCTTCTGCTCTCTTCCTTTCTATCGTTCTCCTCACTCCTTCTGCTCTCTTCCTTCTATCGTTCTCTCACTCTTCTGCTCTCTTCCTTTCTATCGTCTCTCACTCTTCTGCTCTCTTCCTTTCTATCGTTCTCTCACTCTTCTGCTCTCTTCCTTTCTAATCGTTCTCTCACTCTTCTGCTCGCAGTCTTCATATTCTAATCGTTCATCACTCCTTCTGCTCTCTTCCTTTCTATCGTTCATCTTCACTCTTCTGCTCTCTGTCCTTTCTATCGTTCTCATCACTCTCTTGCTCTCTTCCTTTCTATCGTTCTCCACTCCTTCGGCTCTCTTCCTTTCTAATCGTTCTCTACACTCTTCTGCTCTCTTCCTTTCCTATCGTTCTTCTCACTCTTCTGCTCGCTTCCTTTCTATCGTTCTCTCACTCCTCTGCTCTCTTCCTTTCTATCGTTCTCTCTCACTCCTCTGCTCTCTTCCTTTCTATCGTTCTCTCACTCTTCTGCTCTCTTCCTTTCTATCGTTCTCTCACTCTTCTGCTCTCTTCCTTTCTATCGTTCTCTCACTCTTCTGCTCTCTTCCTTTCTATCGTTCTCTCACTCTTCTGATCTCTTCCTTTCTATCGTTCTCTCACTCTTCTGCTCTCTTCCTTTCTATCGTTCTCTCACTCCTCTGCTCTCTTCCTTTCTATCGTTCTCTCACTCCTCTGCTCTCTTCCTTTCTATCGTTCTCTCACTCTTCTGCTCTCTTCCTTTCTATCGTTCTCTCACTCCTCTGCTCTCTTCCTTTCTATCGTTCTCTCACTCTCTGCTCTCTTCCTTTCTATCGTTCTCTCACTCTCTGCTCTCTTCCTTTCTATCGTTCTCTCACTCTTCTGCTCTCTTCCTTTCTATCGTTCTCCACTCTTCTGCTCTTCCTTCTATCGTCTCTCACTCTTCTGCTCTCTTCCTTTCTATCGTTCTCACTCTTCTGCTCTCTCCTTTCTATCGTTCTCTCACTCTTCTGCTCTCTTCCTTTCTATCGTTCTCCTCACTCTTCTGCTCTCTTCCTTTCTATCGTTCTCTCACTCTTCTGCTCTCTTCCTTTCTATCGTTCTCCTCACTCTCTGCTCTCTTCCTTTCTATCGTTCTCTCACTCCTCTGCTCTCTTCCTTTCTATCGTTCTCTCACTCTTCGCTCTCTTCCTTTCTATCGTTCTCTCTCACTCTTCGGCTCTCTGCCCTTTCTATCGTCCTCTCACTCTTCTGCGCGCGTTCCTTTCTATCGGGTCGCGCACGCCTCGGCTCTCGTCCTTCGATCGATTCTCCCTCACTCTTCTGCTCTCTTCCTTTCTATCGTTCTCTCACTCTTCTGCTCTCTTCCTTTCTATCGTTCTCTCACTCTTCTGCTCTCTTCCTTTCTATCGTTCACTCACTCTTCTGCTCATTCTCTCTTTCTCTCTCTCTTCTGCTCGTTCTCTCTTTCTCTCTCTCTTCTGCTCGTTCTCTCTCTCGCTCTTTCTCTTCTGCTCGTTCTCTCTCTCACTCTTCTGCTCGTTGTCTCATTTCTCTCTCACTCTTGGTCCTGTTCTCTCTCTCTCTCAACATCTCTCTCTGTGTGAATTCTTCTGTCGCTTCACTGAGTTACAAACTAACTCTGTGACATTGCTCATTCCAGAATGACTGGCATCTCTTGTATTGTTGTGCTGTGTAATGCTGACTACAGTATTATAAGTATTTATGAGGGCTCTCAATGACCGGTATGAATAAAGAGATTACTGAGGTTGGACAACAATGTTGGCTAAAGTGCCGTTCTATTTAAAGACTATTAGTTTGGAATCTGAACATGCATATTTTCATGCATGGCTATGCATAAAGTCATATGAACCGACATGGATACACCATTTTTTTTACCAACACACAAATGCACTGTGCACACTCACAAGAACCCGTACCGCGGACACTTCCACGCACGTACACAGGATTGGTTACTTTCTAAGTGTAATCCATTACAGTTACTAGTTACCTGTTTAAAATTGTAATCAGTCACTTTTGGATTACCCAACATCAGCAACGTAATCTGATTACTTTCAGTTACTTTTGGATTACTATCCCCTTAAGAGGCATTAGAAAAAGGCAAAAATGATCTTTCAAATGCAGTTGGTGTGTCATCATAATGGTCTCTCGATTGTAGTCCGACTCACTCAGGTGGAACAAAATTTTGTTCAAATGCTGAATTCAATGTCATTGAGAAAATAGAAAGGTGTCATAAAGTATTTTTCGCAAACAATCTTTATGAATGTAAAAGTAATCCAAGAAGTAATCATCTCTTTTTTCAAAAGTATCTTTAATCTGATTGCAATATTTTTGCTGGTAACGTTACATTTTTTTGGTAAACAGACTACAATCAGACAACCCTGCACATACATAAAAAACAAAACACGCTGGTGAACACACACACACACACACACACACACACAAAGGAATGTAAACACACGGAGGTAGATCAACACGTTACGGTGAGAGATAGGAGCAGCTTGCTGTCGGTGCCGCGAGCAGCCATTAAATAAACATGTCAAGTTGTGAGCGTCTTTGTAGCTCTAATGATGATCAGCCAGGCCTACTTTCCCTGTGAAGAAGAAGCCAAAGGATCGACACACAGCACAACTCCCCAGACCTGCTGTCTCGTTGTCTCGTCTTCTTCTCATCCACAACATGATCCTGTCCCTCATGTTGTCGAACAGAAAACAAAAAGACGCTGCGACTTTGAATCTGAGTTTTGTTTTTGTACGATGACTTTTATTTGAAAAGAGCAACATCAGTCAAACTGCTGCTTTTGTGACTGGTGAACATCGCTGTAACATCGCTGTAATCCCCAGAAGTGTGTTGGTTGTGAGTGGTATGTGTTGACAAAAAGAGGGAATAAGAGGATCTCTGTAAACGCTCATGTTTGTGTGTTTACTGCCGTACGCGCCCCTAGGTGAGAAGCTTCTGTCTCTACTTCCATCTCGGCTTTGAAGAGCAGGCTCAGCCTCGGATTAAAGTTTGTTTGTTTTACGTTTAGCGAGCGAGAGCTGCCGTTTCTCTCCTCTTTTTCTCCCACTCACCTTATGAAGACTCACGCACGCTCTTGAAAGCTCCGACACGCACGCACACACACACGCACGCAAGCACACACACACCCACACACACACAACACACAGAGCCACACACCCCTCAGATCAGAAGTAGTGTGGAGTGCTGAGGCTGCATATGTAAATGCTGAGAGATTGTCAAGTGTCTCGGTGTGTATACATCAGGGTAATCAACCCAGTGCTCGCTCCAGTAGCAAATCCGCAGTACTGGCAGTCACAGGCGTCACTGAATTACTGCCAATGATGGCTTAGAGAGGTGGAGGAGGGGTGTGTCTGCGTCGGCCCACGTGTACGTTTCTCAGTTTACTGTACGTGAGCTAAGACAACACCGTAAGAAAAGACAAATTAAGACTGTGAAAGTGAGACACAAAATAAAGTAACACTTTATTGGTAACGCTTTATGCGAAGGGTACCGATAAGGACACATTCGTAACACATACATACCAAATTCATAAGCAGTGAATGAACATTTTATGAATCTAGGCCTATGTCTGCGGAGGCATAGTGTGAAGTGAATGTAGTATATCTCAATGGTGGTCTGCCCCTCTTTGTGTGCTAGAGAATACTTAGGTCCAGCCTAGTGAGTTCCTGGCACGTTTGATCGTCTAAACAGATCCCCCAGCAGGCCTTGCTCCTCTCTTGTCCCCGCGGAGTGCCTGGGATGGCGGGGAATGTTAACATCTTACCCGTCGCATACACAATGTCCTCTGCGGATGACATGGATTTATCTGTCTCTCCGGAGATCTCAGCCGTTCCTCTCACTCTCCCTGTTCATCTCCTCTCTCTCTCTCTCTCTCTCTCTCTCTCTCTCTCCCTCTCTCTCCTCTCTCTCGTCTCTCTCTCCCTCTCTCTCTCTCTCTCCTCTCTCTCTCTCTCTCTCTCTCTCTTCCTCTCTCTCTCTCTCCTCTCTCTCTCTCTCTCTCTCTCCTCTCTCTCTCTCTCTCTATCTCTCTCTCTCTCTCTCTCTCTCTCTCTCTCTCTCTCTCTCTCTCTCTCTCTCTCTCTCTCTCTCTCTCTCTCTCTCCTCTCTCTCTCCTCTCTCTCTCTCTCTCTCTCTATATATATATATATATATATATATATATATATATATATATATACAGTAGCTCTTTCTCTCTCTCACTCTTTCTCCCTCCCTCCCTTCCGCTCCCTATCTGCACGTGTGGGATTGACACTGTATCAGGATTACCGAACAAGCTGACATGATGTCGTGCTAATTGGCCGGGTCGTGTTTCTTTCCGCCCAGAAACAGCTTCCATGACAATGAGCCCAAACCACATACATCCAGCAGGCAAACTATCAAATCTAGTAAACATTATACATATAGACATACGGATAGACATACAGACATTACATCATTACATTTAAGTCATTTAGCAGACGCTCTTACAGACACGTGTACACCTCCCCTTTCTCTTGTTCTGTCATAGGAGTCTACTTGTGTACTACTCAGTCTGTGTGCAGTGTCATCCAAGGCCTGCAATCAATACGTCTAATTGCTCCTGAAGCCCTTCCTCTGCTTCGCTCTTTGCTGCACCCCTTGGCACCACACCCCTCCTGTCTATACCCGTCCGTCCACCCCCCCCCCCAAAAAGCCAGACTTTGATGAGATGCCATTGTGCTGGAACATACACGCACACGAGCACACACAGTTTCAATCTGCACCGGGCCCAAAATACACACAATATTATATTGGCACTTCCTGTCCTTTTTGTCACCTTATCCACAATGTGTACGCGTGTGTGTGCTTGTGTGTGTTTGTGCGTACCCGAGTGTGTTCGTCGTACCTGAGCGAGTTGGTGCGCGCCCTCATGCGTGTGTTCTAATAGCTTCACTCTGGTCCTGGCTGCCATCGGGAAAGTATTTGCAGCGCGGCAGCTGCAAAAGAGCCTCCCAAAACGCGGCCTGACGAGAAGTGACAGCTCTGTATATCTCTCACTGGCACTGACAGCTGACAGATGGATAGCACTCATACCCCTGCATGAAGGAAAGGCGGAGGGTAGGAGCCAGAGACAGAAAGAGAGAGGGAAAGAGAGAGGGAGAGAGGGAAAGGGAGAGAGAAAGCCCCCAGGATGATTCGCCAGCTCTTCTTCTCTCTCTCTGTTCAGAGGGCCAACGTTTGATTGTGCTACTGAGAATAATAAACCCTCCATTACCCAGCTCAGTGCCAAACTCTCTCTCTCCCTCCTTCTCTCCCTCCCTCCCTCCCTCCCTTTTTAATTGCTCTTTCTCCATCCTTATAGAGTGCTCTCACTCTCTCTCTTTTTTCTTTTCCATGCCCCCTTTCCCCGGGGTCTTTCTTTCCTCATCTCACAGTCTCTCTCTCTCTGAGTGTTGCACTCCCTGTTTTGTTATCTCTCTCTATATCCCATCCCTCTCTGTTTCTCTCTGTCTATCTGAGGTGTGTGAGACAGGAAGTAAGCGGTTCCTGTCAAAAGCCATACTACTCACTCACTTCTGATCCCAATGGCTCTGTGTTGTAGACATTTGTCTTTGTTGTCCTGTTCTACACCTTATTCCTCTGTACCAGAAAGGTATTAAAATAGTCCTCTCCTCTCACCATGTCTCTGGAGCTGATTAGGCTCATTCAGCACTGGTGAAGAGCAGCAGGTCTCTCATGCTTGGGTCTGAGTGGCTACAGAATCTATTTCTATGGTGCTTCCAGCATCCACGACCTTCACACAGAGACAATGACTGTCCGTCTGTCTATCTATCAGGCCACTGGGAGAGGGTTTGTGTTGTGGTTCTGTTGTGTGACGGCACTGAGAGTTTGAGGGTGGGGCTTTCCCCCCTCCCTCTCCCTTTATTTTGGCAATGTGGTGGAAGATTAGGGGTGGCTGCGAAGGGGGCGAGGGGAGGTAGATTAAGTATTTGAAGGGTTTGTTGTTTCTGGTCATGTCCACTGCACTGGAAACATGAAATGGGTTGCTTTGTGCCACACGCTGAGAATCGGGACGATGATGTGGGGAAAGCTAGCTTATTCTCTCTCTCCCTCTTTCTTTTTCTCTTTCTCTCTCACACATGCATTGATGGACATGCAGAGACAGGCACACACACCCACTCACACAAACACACACACATTCAGTTCCACTCTATTTTCTGTCTCCTGAGTGAGGGTTAATCTGTGGATGTGAACCAGTACCCTCCCCCACATCCCCTCTCCCCCACATCCCCTCTCCCCATGGGCTTCCAGACAGCCTGTTTCACTGCACCCCAACATGCAGTGATATGGGCTGGGGCAGGATTTGAGGACATTTACAAAATATCCCCTATGCCACTCAGTTTGGCATTAAGACTGTACAATACTTTGTTTAGCAGGCAACAGTAAGTCTAACCAGACACTTTATCTTGTGTATCTGTTGTGTGCTTTATGCTGTGACTCATAGTGTTTCTGGATGGACATAGAGGCACTCTTGTATCCACACACACACACACACACACACACACACACACACACACACACACACACACACACACACACACGTTACAGTAGTCCATCGTACCCGATGATGACTTCCACTTCTGAGTAAACGGTGAATTATTTGGTGACTGTAGAGTCCAATCTGAGGTTCAGAAACTTTATTGCAGGTGACCGTGGCCTCCATACTCTTACAGTTGTTGTTGGGTGACCGTGGCCTCCATACTCTTACAGTTGGTGTTGGGTGACCATGGCCTCCATACTCTTACAGTTGGTGTAGGGTGACCATGGCCTCCATACTCTTACAGTTGGTGTTGGGTGACCATGGCCTCCATACTCTTACAGTTGGTGTAGGGTGACCATGTCCTCCATACTCTTACAGTTGGTGTTGGGTGACCATGGCCTCCATACTCTTACAGTTGGTGTTGGGTGACCATGGCCTCCATACTCTTACAGTTGGTGTTGGGTGACCATGGCCTCCATACTCTTACAGTTGGTGTTGGGTGACCATGGCCTCCATACTCTTACAGTTGGTGTTGGGTGACCATGGCCTCCATACTCTTACAGTTGGTGTTGGGTGACCATGGCCTCCATACTCTTACAGTTGGTGCTGGGTGACCATGGCCTCCATACTCTTACAGTTGGTGCTGGGTGACCATGGCCTCCATACTCTTGCAGTTGGTGTTGGGTGACCATGGCCTCCATACTCTTACAGTTGGTGTTGGGTGACCATGGCCTCCATACTCTTACAGTTGGTGTTGGGTGACCATGGCCTCCATACTCTTACAGTTGGTGTTGGGTGACCATGGCCTCCATACTCTTACAGTTGGTGTTGGGTGACCATGGCCTCCATACTCTTACAGTTGGTGCTGGGTGACCATGGCCTCCATACTCTTACAGTTGGTGCTGGGTGACCATGGCCTCCATACTCTTACAGTTGGTGTTGGGTGACCATGGCCTCCATACTCTTACAGTTGGTGCTGGGTGGCCATGGCCTCCATACTCTTACAGTTGGTGTTGGGTGACCATGGCCTCCATACTCTTACAGTTGGTGCTGGGTGACCATGACCTCCATACTCTTACAGTTGGTGTTGGGTGACCATGGCCTCCATACTCTTACAGTTGGTGCTGGGTGACCATGGCCTCCTTACTCTTACAGCTGGTGCTGGGTGATCATGGCCTCCATACTCTTACAGTTGGTGCTGGGTGACCATGGCTTCCAATCTCTTACAGTTGGTGCTGGGTGACCATGACCTCCATACTCTTACAGTTGGTGCTGCGTGACAATGACCTCCATACTCTTACAGTTGGTATTAGGTGACCATGGCCTCCATACTCTTACAGTTGGTCTTAGCAAGTATTTCTGTATGAGGCACACATCGCACCAGCTGATTCCCTGGATGTGCAGCAGGCAGCTTATGTAGAATGGCTCGAGCTGCTTGATGTGGCGACTGTAAGTGACCCAGGCTTCACAGCTGTAAAGAAGAGTGGGGATGCAGATGGCTTGATAGACGTAGCTTCAACCCCACGGCACACGCACACGCACACACACACACACTCACACACACACACACACACACACACATACATACATACATACACACACACACACACCAATTGATTAATGAACTGCTGAACATATATTTTTTTCTCTCTCTTTGTTTGTTCTTTTCTATATTATGTCTATCTCTGAGAAGCTACCCAGGAAAGGGCTGAAAATAGTCCATATTAATATATGCAGCCTTAGAAATAAGGTTCATGAAATCAATAACTTGTTAACATCAGATAACATTCATATATTAGCCATTTCTGAGAGTCACTTGGATAGTTAATCTGACGATACAACCGTAGCAATACAAGGCTATAACGTAACATCTGTAGAAGAGACAGAAATTCTTATGGGGGAGGTGTTGCTGTATATATTTAGAACCATATCTCTGTAATGCTTAGAGAAGATCTTATGTCAAGTGTTATTGAAGTGTTGTGGTTGCATGTTCACTTGGCACATCTAAAGCCTTTTCTTTTTGGGTGTTGCTATAGGCCACCAAGTGTTAACAGTCAGTATCTAAATTATATGTGTGAAATGCTTGATAGTGTATGTGACAGAGAGGTCTACTTTCTTGGGGACTTGAGTATTTACTGGTTTTCAGCAAGCTGTCTGCTCAAGAGGAAGCTTCTTACTGTAACCAGTGCCTGTAATCTGGTTCAGGTTATTAATCAACCTACCGGTGTGTTTAGAAACACTACAGGAACCAGATCATCCACATGTATCGATCACATTTTTACTAATACTGTAGAACTTTGTTCTAAAGCTCTATTCGCACCCATTGGATGCAGTGATCGCAATATAGTAGCTATATTCAGGAAAGCCAAACTTCCAACAGCTGGGCCTAAAATAGTGTATAAGAGATCATACAACATTTTTTGCTGTGACTCTAATGTGGATGATGTTAAAAATATTTGTTGGTCTGATGTGATTAATGGGGAGCATCCAGACGCTGCACTTAATGAATTTAGGAAATTGCTTCTTCCAATTATTGATAAACATGCACCTGTTAAGAAACTGACTGGTAGAACTGTTAAGGCTCCATGGATTGATGAGGAATTGAAAAACTGTATGGTTGAAAGAGATGGGGCAAAAGGAGTGGCTAATTAGTCTGGCTGCACATCTGACTGGCTAACTTACTGAAAACTGAGAAGTGATGTGACTAAACTCAACAAAAAGAAGAAGAAACTGTATTATGAAGCCAAGATCAATGATATAAAGAATGATGTAAAAAAACTTTTGGAGTACTTTAAATGAAATTATGGGCAGAAAGACAAATTCAACTTAATCTTTCATCGAATCAGATGGCTTATTCATCACGAAACCATTTGATGTTGCCAATTATTTTCATTATTATTTAATTGGCAAAGTGGGCAAACTTAGGCAGGAAATGCCAACAATGAACAGTGAGCAATTATATTCTTGCATGAAAAAAACAAATAATGAAAGAAAAGCATTGCAAGTTTGAATTTTGTAAAGTTAGTGTGGGAGAGGTGGAAAAATTGTTATCGATCAATAATGACAAACCTCCTGGCATTGACAATTTAGATGGAAAGCTACTGGGGATGGTAACTGACTCTAAAGCCACTCCTATCTGTCATATTTTTAATCTGAGCCAAGAGGAAAGTCTTTGTCCTTAGGCCTGGAGGGAAGTCAAAGTCATTCCGTTACCCAAGAGTGGTAAATCAGCTTTTTACTGGTTCTAACAGCAGACCTACCATCTTGCTGCCAGCTCTTAGCAAACTGTTGGAAAAAATTGTGTTGGAAAAAATACAATGCTATTTATCTGTAAACAAATTAACAACAGACTTTCATCATGCTTATAGAGAAGGGCACTCAACATGTACTGCACTGACACAAATGACTGATGATTGTTTGAAATAAATTGATAAGAAGATTGTGGGAGCTGTATTGTTAGATTTCAGTGCAGCCTTTGATGTTATTGACCATAACCTGTTGTTGAAAACAACTTGTTATGGCTTTTCAACCTCTGCCATATCGTGGATTCAGAGGTATCTATCTAATAGAACTCAAAGGTTTTTCTTTCATGGAAGCTTCTCTAATGTCAAACATGTAAAGTGTGGTGTACCGCAGGGCAGCTCTCTAGGCCCTCTACTCTTTTCTATTTTTACTAATGACCTGCCACTAGCATTAAAAAAAGTGTGTGTGTCCATGTATGCTCATGATTCAACCATATACGCATTCAGCAACCACAGCTAAAGAAATCACTGAAACCCTTAACAAAGAGTTGCACTCTGTTTTGGAATGTGTGGCCAGTAATAAACTGGTCCTGAACATCTCTAAAACTAAGAGAATTTGATTCAGTACAACTCATTCCTTAAGTTCTAGACCTTAGCTGAATCTGGTAATGAATAGTGTGGCCGTTGAACAAGTTGAGGAGACTAAATTACTTGCCGTTACTTTAGATTGTAAACTGTCATGGTCAAAACATATAGATTCAATGGTTATAAAGATAGGGAGAGAGCTGGCCGTAATAAAGAGATGCTCTGCTTTTTTGACACCACACTCCAAAAAGCAAGTTCTGCAGGCTCTAGTTTTTTCTAATCTTGATTATTGTCCAGTAGTGGGGTCCAGTGCTGCAAGGAAGGACATAGTTAAGCGGCAGCTGGCCCAAAACAGAGCAGCACGTTTTGCTCTTAATTGTAATCAGAGGGCTGATATAAATACTATGCATGCCAGGCTCTCTTGGCTAAGAGTTGAGGAGAGACTGACTGCATCACTTCTTATTTTTATAAGAAACATGAATGTGTTGAAAATCCTAAATTGTTTGCATAGTCAACTTACACAAAGCTCTGACACACACACTTATCCCACCAGACATGTCACCAGGGGTCTTTTCACAGTCCCCAAATCCAGAACAAATTTAAGAAAGTGTACAGAATTATATAGAGCCCTAATTGAATGGAACTTCCTTCCATCTCATATTGCTCAAATAAACAGCAAACCTGGTTTCAATAAACAGATAAAGCAACACCTCGCGGCACAACGCCTCTCCCCTATTTGACCTAGATAGTTTGTGTGTATGCATTGATATGTAGGTTACGTGTGCTTTTTAAAAAATATATGTTGTTCTGTCTTTGAGCTGACCCCAGGAAGAGTAGCTTTTGCAACAACTAATGGGGATCCTTAAAAAATACCAAAATACCAAATAGACAGAGAATTTGGTGTGGAGGTGGAGATCCCTGTTTTGGAAAACCCTGCGTCTGAGTTTCCCGAAGACAGCTGATGCTTGCTTAATAATTGTATTTTGAATTTTGAGGTTGATTCTGCAGTCCCCCAAGAGGATGCTACCCAGGTATTTGAAGGACGGGACTATTGCCAGTGATTTGTGTTCAATGGGGAAGACAGGCATGGCGGGTGGAGGGCTGGATCTCCATTGGCAGACTACCTCTGTCTTGGGGGTGTTGACAGACAGTCCCATCCTGCTATAGACCCTCACAGCCGTTAGCCTCTCTAGGGGGTGTGGGACGGTAGCGTCCCACCTGGCCAACATCCAGTGAAATTGCAGAGCGCCAAATTCAAAAACAGAAATACTCATTATACTCAGGAGGCTGCCGGATCTGTAGGTGTCTGCCTACCGCGCGCCGCCAGCACGCTGCTTTTCTCTCAGGTTGTGCTCCCCTAGCCTTTGTCATACCAGACTAACCCACAAGGTAGCGGGGCAGTGGTTGATGGCTGCCAGGATGTGTCCACACAGAGGTGGGCCTGTACAGATGCATCTCTGAGGCCCACTGCTGCTCCGAGATCTCCTACCGGTTAGCCTGGAGTTTCAAGACAACCAGTTAACATGTGCCGCCGCGAGGAGGCCCGACAGGAGTCATGGAGAGGCTTTGTACCGACAAGGGACTTCACCATAAGGGCTAGCCAGCGGCAGCGAGCTGTAAGCGAGAGTATGCAACCACGTGGTAAGCGGGCATGCAACTTACCTCTACCTAGGCACTACCGCACTAGACGCGTCACATGCACCCTACGGTTGCCCACCGACACACAACGGACGAGCACACACAGGCACATTCAGTTCTGCTCTATTTTCTGTCTCCTGAGTGAGGGTTACTCTGTGGATGTGTACCAGTGCCCTCCCCCACATCCCCTCTCCCCCACATCCCCTCTCCCCCACATCCCCTCTCCTGTGGGGCGGCAGGTAGCCTAGTGGTTAGAGCGTTGGGCCAGTAACCGAAAGGTTGCTCGATCGAATCCCTGAGCTGGCAAGGTACAAATCGTTCGTTCTGCCCCTGAACAAGGCAGTTAACCCACTGTTCCTATGCCGTCATTGTAAATAAGAATTTGTTCTTAAATGACTTGCCCAGTTAAATAAAAAAATGGGCCTCCAGACAGCCTGTTTCACTGCACCCCAACATACAGTGGCTGGTGCAGGTTTTGAGGATATTTACAAAATGTCCCTTAGTTTGGCATTAAGACCGTAGAATACTTTGGTTAGTAGGCAACAGTAAGTCTAACCATAAACTTTTTCTGTTGTGTGCTTTATGCCGTGACTCAGTGTTTCTGAATGGACATAGAGGCACTCCTGTATCCTCACACACACACACACTCACTCCCCACACACATATACCTTCCCTACACTGCACTCAGTCTGAGACGAACAAAACAGCAGTAGGTATCATAAATCATGGTGATAAATCATAATCATAACTCAGGCCTGTGCCAGTGACAGCAGCCAGAAGACATGGCCCCCTCAGACGACAGACGGGCGGCTAGTTACAAACGTCACCTTCACGTGTTTCCCAGAGAAGACACCTGACACGGCTCCACGACCGCTCCTCTGTCCTTCTGTCCTTCAGACGCACCGGCAAGGACTCCCAACACACACCGTACATGACAGAGAGAGAGAGAGCGACTGAGAAGGCGACAGGCCTGGCCTAGGATAGAGTCATCTATCCTGGGCCGGGCCTGTCGAGAGAGGGAGTGAAAGAGAGGGAGTGAAAGATAGGGAGTGAAAGAGAGGGAGTGAGAGCAAGGGAGAAAGAAAGAAAGAAAGAAAGAAAGAAAGAAAGAAAGAAAGAAAGAGAGAAAGAAAGAAAGAAAGAGAGAAAGAAAGAAAGAAAAGGTCGAGAAGGCAGCAAGTGAGAGTGAGGATGGGGTAAAAGAAAGAGAGAGAAAACAACAGAGATAAAGAATAAAAATGACAGAATAGACAGAAAGGGGGGAAGAGGAAAGATGGCTGAATTCACTCTATTTCATGAGATTTTTCCGCTCCATAAGACATAGGGAAGCACAGCTATTAGCCTGCGACGACCTTCATTAGTGGATCGCCATCAATTCCACCCAACGAGCTGTTTACCTAATTAAAACCTGTGCCCGGTGTCTCTGTTTGTCTAAATAAATATGTCCATTAAAGTATTACTTCCGTGCAAAAGACGGGGGGAACCCAAAACATCAATTTCTCAGCCTGCCAGGGCAGGCTTGGCGCGGGAAGTTAAATCACACTCTGAAGGCGAGTGTTTGACAGACCTGGGTCCTTGTAAGCTGTCACGCGCATTTGATATTTTGATAGCTCCCAGTCTCTCCATTAGCCCCTGGGGACCAGAAACCGTTTTAGATGTTTATCGGGACTAGTGCAGGAGGTTTATTTCATGCCTCGTCAGGATGCTGGCATCCAGGACCCACACACCTATCGCTGCGGTGACGGGGGGATTGCCTGGGTTTATCAGAGGTAGTGTTACTCTGAGTGACACGTGACAATGACCTGGTGGCCTTTATAACGCTGATAGCATCAACCTTTTCCTCTCTCTCTCGCTCTCTCGCTCTCTCTCTCTCTCTACCTCTCTCTACCTCTCTCTACCTCTCTCTACCTCTATCTCTCCATCGCTGACTGCAGGCAGTAGAGAAATTGGGACTTAAGGGGAAAAGACAAGCAAAAGAGATTGGCATCTTTGTAGTATACTGCAACACCACACAAGCCCGCACAAACACACACATGGACGCACGCATGCACACACTCTCCCAAACGTGTTTGTGATAATGCATGCATATCTGTGCATCCATGGCTTTATCAGTGTTTCAGTGCTGTTTCAGGGCTGAGCGCCGTGTGGTGCCAGGGGGCAAGGCTGCTGAATATACTCCCATCACACAGAACACACACACACACACACGGGCCAGGTGCTTCATTCAGCCATTTCAATTTTCCCAAGACCCTCCTGGACATGTGCAGTTCACAGGTACACTGCTACTCCTCTCTTTCACTTCCTCATTCTCTTCCTTGATTAGTTCGCAGGTTGTGGCAGAGCTATTCAGTTGGTGTTAGGATGTGACATTTGAATTCAAATGGGTGGCTAATTTTTTGTGAAAAAAGTTACAGTATAATCACTGCATTCACAAGCTTAAATGAGTTCAATCAGAATATGAGAAGGGAGAGGATCAGTCCTCTTAGAGAGATGAGACATGGATGTCAATTAAACTGCAGGATAAAATGTCATTACAGCTCTGTTTTCTGTGTGTGTGTGTGTGTGTGTGTGTGTGTGTGTGTGTGTGTGTGTGTGTGTGTGTGTGGTGTGTGTGTGTGTGTGTGTGTGTGTGTGTGTGTGTGTGTGTTTTGTGTGTGTGTGTGTGTGTGTGTGTGTGTGTGTGTGTGTGTGTGTGTGTGACGTACTCTTATCTGGTGTCCCAGTCCTCAGCAGCAGTAGATAAACAGAAGCGTGAAGGGCAGTTGCTCTGCAGGGGGCTGATTGACATGGCCAGGGCCCAAGGATAGCACACACTCACACACACACACAATGGGGCGCTGTACACACACACACACACACACCCACAAACAATGGAGGCTGGATGGTGAAAATACACCAACAACAAAATACTGCAGTTACATTGGCAGGGTATGTCTGCTGTCACAGAGTCAGTACTGGGCTGTACCGTAAAAGGTCTGATCCTAGCACCTGTTTACTGTGAAAGACCTTGATCACTGAATTGTTTTAGATGTATTCTACATTGCCTGGTTTTGGGAGAAGTTGTTGGTCTCGTGCTGAGAGGAGAGATGAAAATGGCAGCCGTAATAGTCCTGGAGTGTATCTTCACTGTTCACCATTTAATTCAAGTCCCTTCCGTGTTCTGGCTGTTTCAGATTGTGGTGTATATAATCAAGGATCAGAATCCATTTTCCCTATCAAAGCCGTTGCCGCCGGCGATGTTGAGTGCTACAGAACCCCAAATGTTTCCTTTTTATCTCAGCTCCATTTTCTGCCACCTGAAATTGTCTCTTTCATGTCTGATGGACGCATGCAAGGCTAAGCGTTTCCCCGGAGACGAGCCATTGTTACCATGGTCTCTAGTCATATTGTGCCGTCTATGTACACCTGTCACTCAGTGAGAGAGGACACTCGAAGCATGTGTGTGTGTGTTTGGTGCTCGTGGATGTATTTGTGAGTGCTTGTGCGTGTGAGTGTGTGCATGTGCCTGTGTTCGTACATGTGTGTGCGTGTCCGTGTGTGTGTGTGTGTGTGTGTGTGTGTGCATGCTTGTGTGTGTGCGTATGCTTGTGCATGTAAGTGTGTGTGTGTGTGTGTGTGTGTGTGTGTGTGTGTGTGTGTGTGTGTGTGTGTGTGTGTGTGTGTGTGTGTGTGTGTGTGTGTGTGTTCATATGTACAGTACCAGTCAGAAGTTTGGACACACCTACTCATTCAAGGGTTTTTCCATATTTTTACTATTTTCTACGTTGTAGAACAATAGTGAAGACATCAAAACTTATTTTAGATTCTAGATTCTTCAAAGTAGCCACCCTTTTCCCTGATGACAGCTTTGCACACACTTGGCATTCTCTCAACCAGCTTCACCTGGAATGCTTTTCCAACAGTCTTGAAGGAGTTACCACATATGCTGAGCACTTGTTGGCTGCTTTTCCTTCACTCTGCGGTCCAACTCATCCCAAACCATCTCAATTGGGTCAGGTGATTGTGGAGGCCAGGGCATCTGTTGCAGCACTCCATCACTCTCCTTCTTGGTCGAATAACTCTTACACAGCCTGGAGTTTTGTTGGGACATTGTCCTGTTGAAAAACAGATAGTCCCATTAAGCGCAAACTAGATGGGATGGCGTATCTCCACAGAATGCTGTGGTAGCCATGCTCGTTAAGTGTACCTTGAATTCTAAATAAATCACAGACAGTGTCACCAGCAAAGCACCCTCACACCATCACACCTCCTCCTCCATGTTTCATGGTGGGAACCACAAATGCGGAGATCATCCGTTCATCTACTCTGCGTCTCACCAAGACATGGCAGTTGGGACAAAAATATCTCAAAGGACAGATTTCCACCGGTCTAATGTCCATTGATCGTGTTTCTTGGCCCAAGCAAGTCTCTTCTTCTTATTGATGTCCTTTAGTAGTGGTTTCTTTGCAGCAATTGGGCCATGAATGCCTGATTCACACAGTCTCCTCTGAACAGTTGATGTTGAGATGTGTCTATTACTTGAACTTTGTGAATAAATGATTTGGGCTGCAATTTCTGAGGCTGGTAACTCTAATGAACCTATCCTCTGCAGCAGAGGTAACTCTGGGTCTTCCTTTCCTGTGGCGGTCCTCATGAGAGCCAGTTTCATCATAGCGCTTGATGGTTTTTGCAACTGATCTTCATGTCTTTTCTCTTCATGTCTTTTCTCTTCACTGTCATTTCTCTTTGCTTATTTGAGCTGTTCTTGCCATAAGATGGACTTGGTCTTTAACCAAATAGGTCTATCTTCTGTATATCAACCCTACCTTGTCACAACACAAGTGATAGGCTCAAACGCATTAAGAAATTCCACAAATCATTTTTTTCTTTTAACATGGCACACCTGTTAATTGAAATGCATTCCAGGTGACTACCTCATGAAGCTGGTTGAGAGAATGCCAAATGAAAAATAACACTTTTTTGGTTACTACATGATTTCATGTGTGTTATTTCATAGTTGATGTCTTCACTATTATAATTTTGAAAAAATAGTAAAAATAAAGAAAAACCCTTGAATGAGTAGGTGTGTCCAAACTTTTGACTGGTACTGTATGTGTATGCATTTGTGTGTGTGTGTGTGTGTGTGTGTGTGTGTGTGTGTGTGTGTGTGTGTGTGTGTGTGTGTGTGTGTGTGTGCGTGCGTGTGCATTCATGTGATTGTGTATGTGTGTGTCCTCAGCCATTCAGCCAGCTGAGACTGCAGCAGTCAGTTCGTTTTTCTGCAGGGCAAAAGCCAGGGCAAGAAATTACATCTGACTGGGTGAGCCTCACATTAATTTCCTTTGCTCATACATTCAGACACAAAGACAACATATCTGCATGCATTCCATTAGCCTTGGGACTCTGTCTTATTCTGCTGATTGGGCCTTGAGATTTATCCTATCATTACAACCTGGTGAAAGAAAGAGGGGGGAGAGAGAGAGAGAGAGAAAGAGAAAGAAAAAGAAACAGAGAAAGAGAGAAAAAGAGAAAGACAGAGAGAAAGAGAGAAGGGGAAGAGGGGAGAGAGAGCGAGAGACGGGGAGAAAGAGAGAGCGACTGCCAGAGAAAAAGAGAAAGAAAGAGCGAGAGAGAAACAGAGAAGTGGAAGAGGGGAAGATGGGAGAGAGAGAGAGAGAGAGAGCGACTGCCAGAGAGAAAAAGAGAAAAAGGAGAGGAGAATAGGAGGAGAAAAAAATGAAAAGAGAGCAAGAGCTGTAGTGACATGCCGGATAATCTTCTCCTGCTAGACACTGCGGTGACAGCCTTCGATTACCGTCTGTCCCAATGATTCCTGTGTCTGTCTGAGACCAGGGGACAGAGAGCTGTAGAGAGGGCCCCGATCGATCCAGCCTCGCCGCAACTGTTTTTATTTGTGTACTTTGCTATTCGCAAAGGTCGCCCGTGGGTCAGGCAGATATTTCAAAAGGGGGATAATATGTGCTCAACGTGAACCATTCATAGATACAATTGTCCTTTGACTAGACAGGCTATTTCTACGCTCACAACACATAAGTCTACGTTCTTGAAACATCCTACTGAGAATAATTGAAGAGATTCGTAATGAGGCAAGGTCAACTGCTGAAGGAGACGCGTGTGTCTTAACATGGGAAACGGGCACGTCACACAACTTCCATGTTTCAAACGGTAGCCTATGACAGTGTCGGTAATCATCTACTTGACCTGGAATCAGAGATAAGTGAAGCATAATATGACTGTACCTATCATACAGTGACTCTCTGGCCTCCACCTGCATCTATTGGTTGTAGTTGTAATGGGAGTGTGTTGCTAGAGTGTGTGTGTGTGTGTGTGTGTGTGTGTGTGTGTGTGTGTGTGTGTGTGTGTACTGTACAGTAGCTATACCCTTTAGCATCCGCTGACCTCCAGAGCTTGGAGGGGTGACCTCTCATTATGTAGTGGCATGTGTCCTGCCACTCATCCTACAGTACTAGACGTCCTGTACGTTCAACATTTCAGCTGTTTCATATTACCCATCCTCTTGTTTGACTCACCCTAACCTTTCTCTCCTATACGCACTCCGACAGGCGCGCACCATTTCGTCTCACCTGTCGTATGATTCTGAAAGATAAATGAAAGCGCAATTTAGATGAAACAGATACATACAGTTGATATTATAAAATATGTATATGTATATATATATATTCACCCTCCATTTAGAGTAGAAATTATTTGTTCGTTATCAATTATGACTGCATAAGTGAACGGGTATTTTGCTACTGAATAAACAATGCCCTTTTAACAAGAGACATTGATTTCTAAGCACAGTTAAGTTGGATACATTGGATTTTACCTAAGGTGAAATGGGCACAAAGTCTTTAATTAAATTATGCAAACGCGCGCGCGCATGCGCACACACACACACACACACACACACACACACACACACACACACACACACACACACACACACACACACACACACACACACACACACACACACACACACACACAAACCTGCCAGGGATGATGAAGCCTCTCAATCCTACAATATTTATACAGCTCAGTTGTTCTGTGTGCTCTACTTAAAATAGTGGAAACTGTTTTACAAAATGCTGGTTATCTATTATTCACCGTTCCTTCGTTCTGTTTTGTGTTTTTCTTTCCTATATAGTTCCATGTATTCAAACACCCAAGGCCTAAAATACTTCTGCATCATACATTTTTCTCACTGTAGTATCAAAAGAAGTCTTCATTCACTGGACTGTCTTATACAGACGTGTTGAAGAATGTAATTCACAGAAAAGTGCATTAATTTATTCAAATCTTATTCTAACCGATCAACTGGAAGAAATACTCAATATATCCTATGGTTAACTTTGCTGTACAAAGCAAAGTCACCAGAGTGATAATATTATCTTTGGAAGTGACGGTGCAAAGCTAGCTTGTTTATTACAGTAATCTAGAGAAACCCACAGGAAGAACAGTAGACAGACTAGACTGTTCCCACACTGTCTCTCTCTGTCTGTGAACAACAGGGAGGTACTTTAGTAGTGTTAGTCTCTGGGAGAAGCCTTGCCTATTTGTATTGCCTTCCATCCCGTCTCCCAGTCTCAGCCTGTGTGCTCGGTCGGCGCATAGGGGGTGTGGGGTGGTATATTCCCCTGGCGGTATTCCCAGGAGGGAGGAACGCTGGGGCTGGAGCAGCAGGTTATGACGGGAACGCTGTGCGAATCGTTTCATGGGTGACGGAGAGAGAGAGAGAGAGAGAGAGAGAGAGAGAGAGAGAGAGGGGTGGGGGAGAGGGAAGAGGGAAAGAGAGAACGGGGGTATGGGAGTGAGAGAAAATGAGGGGCAGAAGGGGGAGAGAGATGGATGAGGGAGAGAGGGAGAGGGAGAAAGAGAGACCCCTGTGTGTGTCTCCCTCCACTGTGAGAAGGGCAGAGTGGGTAAGAGGGAGAGAGATGGGGGTGGTCCCACATCGGAGCGATCAAGCCACAGCTGAATGAGATCATTCGACCCCCTCCCTATCCCTTTCCTCTGCCCAATCCACTGAGGGATCGTTTCTGTGCTGAGATTCTGGGCCAGAAGTGGGGGCTCTTCTATTTCTTCATGACGACCGGGCCCAGCACAGCTATATTTCAATCAGTGATTCCTCTCCCTCCCTCCCTCCCTCCCTCCCTCCCTCCCTCCATGCTCTTCCTCTCTGTAATAATTTCCCATGCAGACGCGCACAGACCACACATACAGACAGAGGAGAGGAGAGCCTCCACCCTGGCCTCCAGTCCCTTGCCATCTGTGCACGTCTCTCCTCCTCGCAAAACGACGACAACAAGGCCCTGAACTACAGAGGAAGAGTCAATCCATCACAACCAGAGGGAGGGAGGGAGGGAGGGAGGGAGGGAGGGAGGGAGGGAGGGAGGGAGGGAGTGGGAGAGAAAAAGAGTGGGGTGAGACTGAGAGGAGAAAGCTATGGAGAGGTGAGGAAACAGAAAGTGAGATGCCATGAAAGTTAATCACAGAAGGGTCGTGTCGGGCAGAGGAGGGGAACAGATTAAATTAGCATAGCATTAGATATGGAAAATGATCTCTGTCAAAATCATCCACAGCACAATTATAATATGTTAATTACTTATTTCATTAAGGAAGTTTATTATGGCCCGCAGATGAAATCATGCAGGCCAAAGACACCTGGAGGGAAAGCAATGATGCCTAAATATCTCTCTCTCCCTATTTTTCCTTCTCTCTCTTCCCCCTCCCTCTCTCATTCTCGCATTACCCCTCATCAGTCACATCTTAGCAAAACGTCACACACTCTAAAATGTAATTTGAAGACTACTCTAAAATCAATTGATTATATAAGTACAGGTACCTATGATAACAAGATAATGAAGCCAACAGACAAAATGCATAATGTATTACTTGTATTACTACTGTATTACGCTGTAACGATCTTGTAAGTAAACTTTATTTCCCATTTCCCCACTTGTGTACTATAGCAGTTTGTCAAAGGACTGTAAACAGCATTGTAATGAATAGAAAGAGGGGCGTAAAGCATTGTCACACACGGGGACACACACACACACACGCTTTGATGTGCCCTCTCTGACACGGCCCGTTTGCTTCTTTATGGCCAGTCGGACAGAGGACGGAGGGGATAGAAGATAAAACAGTCAGCTCAGTTCGCTCTGCTCTTTACATTCCCTTGTGTAATGCGTCTGTGTGTAGCTGGTGTGGATGAGTCAGGCGCAGGACAGTAGATATGAGTAATGTTGCAATTTTACTCAAACAAATAAACACAATACACGTCAATAAATACAAGGCCACAATTACGGACCGCAGTACAATAAACAATCACTCACAAACAAACATGGGGGAACAGAGGGTTAAATAATGAGAAAGTAATTAGGGGATTGAAACCAGGTGTGTAAGACAAGGACAAAAAGTGGATCGGCGATGGCTAGAAGGCATGTGACGTCGACCGCGGAACGCCGCCCGAACAAGGAGAAGGACTGACTTCGGCGGAAGTCGTGAAAGTACCCCCCCTTGACGCGCGGCTCGAGCAGCGCACCGACACCGACCTTGGGGACGACCCGGAGGACGAGAACTCCCGCAGCAACGAAGGGTCCTCCGGACCGTACCCCTCCCACTCCACGAGGTACTGAAGGCCCCTCGCCCGACGCCTCGAGTCCAGGATGGCTCGAATAGCATACGCCGGGGCCCCCTCGATGTCCAGAGGGGGCGGAGGGACGTCCCGCACCTCAGACTCCTGGAGTGGAACAGCCACCACCGGCCTGAGGAGAGACACATGGAACGAGGGATTAATACGGTAATCTGGGGGAAGCTGTAACCTGTAGCATACCTCATTCAGTCTCCTCAGGACTTTGAAAGGCCCCACAAACTGCGGGCCCAGCTTCCGGCAGGGCAGGTTGAGGGGAAGGTTTCGGGTCGAGAGCCAGACCCGGTTCCCCGGTGCGAACACCGGGGCCTCACTGCGGTGGCGATCGGCGCTGCAGGTGCACATGAGCGGTGTCCCAGGTCTCCTCCAAGCGCTTAAACCATTCGTCCACCGCAGGAGCCTCGATCTGGCTCTGATGCCAAGGTGCCAGAACCGACTGATATCCCAGTACGCACTGGAAGGGGGAGAGGTTAGTGGAGGAGTGGCGGAGTGAGTTTTGGGCCAGCTCTGCCCAGGGGATGAACGCCGCCCACTCCCCCGGCCGGTCCTGGCAATATGACCGCAGAAACCTACCCACATCCTGGTTTACTCCGTTACTCTCGGGGTGAAAACCTGAGGTGAGGCTGACCGAGACCCCCAGACGTTCCATGAACGCCCTCCATACCCTGGACGTGAACTGGGGACCCCAATCAGAGACTATGTCCTCAGGCACCCCGTAGTGCCGGAAGACGTGAGTGAACAGGGCCTCCGCAGTCTGTAGGGCCGTAGGGAGACCGGGCAAAGGGAGGAGATGGCAGGACTTAGAAAACCGATCCACAACGACCAGGATCGTGGTGTTGCCCTGTGAAGGGATGAAGATCTGTCAGGAAGTCCACCGACAGGTGCAACCACGGCCGTTGTGGAACGGGTAGGGGTTGTAACTTCCCTCTGGGCAGGTGCCTGGGAGCCTTGCACTGGGCGCACACCGAGCAGGAGGAAACATAAACCCTCACATCCTTGGCCAAGGTGGACCACCAGTACTTCCCACTAAGACAGCGCACTGTCCAATCGATGCCAGGATGACCAGAGGAGGGTGACGTGTGGGCCCAATAGATCAACCGGTCGCGGACTACAGGCGGAACATACAGACGCCCAGCTGGACACTGGAGAGGAGTGGGCTCTGTACGTAACGCCCGCTCGATGTCCGCGACCAGCTCCCACACTACCGGTGCCACCAGGCAAGAGGCCTGGAGTATGGGAGTGTGATCCATGGGCCGCTCTTGTGCGTCTGCCTTAGCGTTCTGGGAACCTGGTCGGTAGGACAGGGTGAACACAAAACGGGTAAAAAACATGGCCCACCTTGCCTGGCGATTGTTCAGTCTCCTCGCCGCCCGGATGTACTCCAGATTGCGGTGGTCAGTCTAGATGAGAAAAGGGTGTCTCGCCCCCTCAAGCCAATGTCTCCACGCCTTCAGAGCCTTGACGACAGCCAACAGCTCCCGGTCCCCCACATCATAGTTTTGCACTGCCGGGCTGAGCTTTTCGAAAAGAAGGCACAGGGGCGGAGCTTCGGTGGCGTACCCGAGCGCTGAGAAAGCACGGCTCCTATCCCAGCCTCGGACGCGTCCACCTCCACCATGAACGCCAAAGAGGGAGCCGAGGTAAACAGAGCTCTCAGGTGACCAAAAGCCCTGTCCGCCTCAGCCGACCACTGCAGTTGCACCGGTCCCCCCTTCAGCAGTGAGGTAATGGGAGCTGCTACCTGACCAAAGCCCTGGATAAACGTCCGGTAGTAGTTGGCAAACCCTAGGAACCGTTGCACTTCCTTTACCGTGGTGGGAGTCGGCCAATTACACACGGCTGAAATGCGGTCACTCTCCATCTCCACCCCTGACGTGGAAATGCGGTACCCTAGGAAGGAGACGGACTGTTGGAAGAACAGACATTTCTCAGCCTTGACGTACAGGTCATGCTTCAACAGTCGACCAAGCACCCTGCGCACCAGGGACACATGCTCGGCGCGTGTCGCGGAGTATATCAAAATGTTGTCGATATACACCACTACACCCTGCCCATGCAGGTCACGGAAGAACTCGTCAACAAAGGCCTGGAAGACTGATGGAGCATTCATCAACCCGTATGGCATGACGAGGTACTCATAGTGCCCTGAGGTGGTACTAAATGCCGTCTTCCACTCGTACCCCTCTCGGATACGCACCAGGTTGTAAGCACTCCTGAGATCCAATTTTGTGAAGAAGCGCGCCCCGTGCACTGACTCGATCGCACTGACAATGAGAGGCAGCAGGTAGCTGTACCTCACCGTGATCTGATTGATACCCCGATAGTCAATACACGGGTGCAGACCTCCATCCTTCTTCTTCACAAATAAGAAACTCGAGGAGGCAGGTGAAGTGGAGGGCCGAATGTATCCCTGGCCCAGGGATTCAGAGACATAGGTTTCCATATCCGGTGTCTTCTCCTGTGACAGAGGATTCACGTGACTCCTGGGAAGTGCTGCGTCTACCAAGAGATTTATCGCACAATCCCCCCGTCGATGGGGTGGTAATTGAGTCGCCTTCTTCTTACAGAAGGCGAGAGCCAAATCGGCATATTCTGGGGGGATGCACACGGTGGAGACCTGGTCTGGACTTTCCACCGTAGTCGCACCGATGGAAACCCCTACACACCTCCCTGAGCACTTTCGTGACCACCCCTTGACAGCCCTCTGTTGCCACGAAATAGTGGGGTCATGACAGGCCAACCAGGGTAGGCCCAGCACCACGGGAAACGCAGGAGAATCAATAAGGAAGAGACTGATTCTCTCCTTGTGACCCTCCTGCGTAACCATGTCTAGTGGAGCGGTGGCCTCCCTAATCAGCCCTGACCCTAATGGTCGACTATCTAGGGCGTGCACAGGGAAGAGCATATCCACAGGAACAAAGGGGATCCCTAAACTATGGGCAAATGAACGGTCAATAAAATTCCCAGCTGTGCCTGACTCTACGAGCGCCTTATGCTGGGAATGCGGGGAAAACTCAGGAAATGTAATAAACACATACATGTGAGCAACAGGGGGCTCTGGGTGAGCCTGGTGCCGACTCACCTGGGGTGACACGATAGTGCCCTGCCTGCTGCCTCCACTCCCTGAGGAACCCCCCCAGCACCGACCAGCAGTGTGCCCTCTGTGGCCACAGATGGTGCAGGGAATGGCCCCTCCGGTCGCCCTAAGCGCAGCACCTCCCAGCTCCATGGGCATCGGAGCGGAGGTGCTGGGGGATGGAACTGACAGGGGGGATGGAACTACCCGATCCGGCGTCCGCGGGTAGCCAGCAGGTTGTCCAGCCAGATGGACAGGTCCACCAGCTGGTCCAACGTGAGGGTGGTGTCTCGGCAAGCCAACTCCCGACGGACGTCCTCTCGCAGACTGCACCGGTAGTGATCGATCATGCCCCTATCGTTCCATCCCGCGCTGGCGGACAGGGTCCGGAAGTCCAAAGCGAAATCCTGTGAGCTCCTCGTCCCCTGCCTCAGGTGGAACAGACGTTCACCCGCCGCTCAACCCTCAGGCGGGTGCTCAAAAACTGCCCGAAAGCGGCGGGTGAACTCTGCTTAATGGTCCAACGCCACATCTCCTTCACTCCATACGGCGTTGGCCCACTCCAGGGCTTTGCCTGAGAGGCAGGAGATGAGTGCGGACACGCTCTCACATCCCGAAGGAGCCGGGTGGACGGTCGCCAGATAGAGTTCCAGCTGGAGTAGGAACACCTGGCATCCGGCAGCCATCCCATCATACTCCCTCGGGAGCGTGAGCCGAAACCCGCTGGGACCGGGTGAAGGAGGAGTGGACAGAGGGGTCTGCTGAAGTGGGGCTGGTGGAGGCGCTGGAAGACCTCCTCCTCTCTCCCAACAATCCATCGTCTGCAGCACGCGATCCATGGCGGTGCCCAGACGTTGCAACATGGTCACGTGCTGCTGGACGCGCTCCTCTACCGCCACAGGGAGGGCATCTGCTCCTGCTGACTCCATTCGGAGGTGAGCGATTCTGTAATGCGTCTGTGTGAAGCTGGTGTGGATGAGTCAGATATGAGTAATGTTGCAATTTTACTCAAACAAATAATCACAATACACGTCAATAAATACAAGGCCACAATTACGGACCGCAATACAATAAACAATCACTCACAAACAAACATGGGGGAACAGAGGGTTAAATAATGAACAAGTAATTGGGGGAGTGAAACCAGGTGTGTAAGACAAAGACAAAACAAATGGAAAATGAAAAGTGGATCGACGATGGCTAGAAGGCCGGTGACGTCAACCACCGAACGCCGTCCGAACAAGGAGAAGGACCGACTTCGGCAGAAGTCGTGACACCTTGTTCACACAGCCCTGACAGACAGACAGACAGACAGACAGACAGACAGACAGACAGACAGACAGACAGACAGACAGACAGACAGACAGACGATGATGGCTCCTCGTCAGGCGCGGCAGGACCCGACCGGCTGACAGTAAAAGCAGTGGAGCAGGTGCGGGTAATTGGGGAGGAGAGGATGGAGGGATGGAGGGAGAAAGAGAGGGAGGTAGGGAGGGAGGGATAGAGCTGGAGTGAGGCTCACTGTTCTGTTCTCACCCCCCACTCCAACCAGGAGTCACGTTGTTTCAACAGCAGCTGATGGTGTGATTGACATCCAGGCGTGAGGGGGCTGAAGCCAGCAGTCTTAGACAGACATGTAGGTCATAGGTCCTCAGTAGAACTGGACAGTAGTACTGCCTTCATCCTCTGAACTGACCTACACTAAGTGGAGGAGATCTTAGTTTTGGGGGGGAGTGGTGGAAGAGGGCAACATGGAGCTTAGAAGAGGCGAATTTCAATTTACATTTTTTATGATTCTCTTGAAAGACATTTAAAATAGATTCTTTGTTATTGTCATGTCAGACATTGAATATGTATGAAATGAACAGTCTCCCACAATCAAACAGACCCAACAAAAATCTAAGTTACTTCAAATGAACCCGTATTGTTTTATTTCATATTTAACTGAAATCGGGGAAACATATTTAGACTTTTACATAACATTTCCCAAATGATCTTATTTTTGACCATTATCTTCACTGCTAAAAAACTTCAGAATTCCAACTTCAAAATCCAGTAGCTCAGTTTTCATTGGCCGCGAGGCTCCAAAACACCCCAAACCGATATTGATCGTAAAAGGAGACTTGGAAAAAAATTATAAAGGAAGAAATAAAAAGAGAAGAAGAGGCAAAAAAAGAACAAAAAAAAGACATCGATGGGCAACAACAAACCAGGGGCGATATATTTCTGGGGCTGCTTTCGTTCATTTCAGAGAAGAAGGAGAGAAGAGAAGTGAGAGCATCTTAGAGAGCATGTACAAAGGGAATCAAAACACACACACCCGGGGCTGGGGTCACAGTCAGAGCCGAGAGAGGTGGTGAGATGCTAGCGGCTACACAGGAACACCTCTCGCAAGCCTTTCATATCTCATCCCACCACGGAAGATTTCAAAAGATTTTCAAAAAACAAAACCAACAAGAACCTTTCTCCTCTCCACAACTGCCGCCCCCCTGCATGCAGATGTGGATCCTTGTTAGGTCGCGCAGCAAGGGAGGTGGGATGTAGACTCTACAATGACAGCCTTTAGGGAAGGTTTCAGAGTATGTAGATACTAAATACACACATGCAGTCAGAGAGGGGGGAAAGTGAAAGCTTTTTCACTTTAATGCATGTTCTGCCTCTGAGCACCAGAGATGGAAGATGGTTGAGGCTGAGCTCATTTCACAGGGTATCTGTTGAGAAGTTTGGTCACAACAACTTGGCTCCCACTAAGTTCTACACTCTTAGAAAAAAAGTTGCTACCTGGAACCTAAAATGATTCTTCGGCTATCTCCAGAGGAGAACCCTTTGAAGAACCGTTTTTTGATTCCAGGTAGAACCCTTTTGGCTCCAGGTAGAACCCTATTGGGTTCCATGTAGAACCCTTTCCCCAGAGTGTGCTACATGGAACCAAAAATAGTTTTCCTGTGGAGACAACCGGAGAACCCTTTTGGAACCCTTTTTTCTAAGAGTGTAAGATGAGGGTACTATGGATGTGTAATGTGCTTTATCAGGGCAGGAGGGTTGAATCGTTGAGGTTAAACTGCGGTCCCATGTGGCTCAGTTGGTAGAGCATGGCATTTGCAATGCCAAGTTTGTGGGTTTGATTCCCATGGGGGACCAGTACAGGTGGGGGGTGGGGGGGGGGGGGGGGAATATAAAAATGTATACACTTAGTTGATCATGTTGATTTGCAACAAACAGTGCAATTGCATCACATTATACATTAAGTCATCTTTTCAGTTGTACTTATGAGACATTAAAACATGTTCAAGCCATTCATTGACATTTATAATAATAAGGGAGTCTCTAAAGGAATCTTAGGAAGGGGGGGGGTGCTCTCCCTTTCAATCTAGATTTCAATCTCCATTTACTGCCCTGTGTAAGGGACAACTGTCTACATATATCCTGCTTGATCTGCAGTATCCCATGTCTAGTAGATGCACGGAATTAATAAGAACTCGTATTATATTGTGTCTCTGATACAATTACATTTCTATGATTCGACATTTAGACATGAAATTATTCTGATTTGACGTAGAGACCCATTTGAAACTCAAATATACTCATGTAAAAGACCCAGAAACAAGACAAACGCACTGTACTACAATTATCCTGCATTTCCATCACGTCTATCCATCTACACACAGCAGCCTTTTGTAGAAGAGGACCGCTTTAGGCTGTTTGGCTTCCACTGTAAGAGAAATTAGGAGGCCATAGCCCTTAATATGTTTCCTTTTGTCCTTTTCCTTAAATCTGCGGGGAATAAAGAATGCTGGTAAACTAAACTGGAAGACAAATGGTTTGGTTCAATGGGAACCCGGATCCATAAATCCCCACTTAATGCAGCGGAGGTAGGCTGAAGCAGAAACAGGTGAATTCTCCCAGCAAGCTCCACAGTGGAAGAGGGAAACCTTTCATTATCCCTCAGGAGAAAACAGGGAGAAGGAGAGACTGGAGAGAAGAGGGAGATAGAGAAGGGGGAAAGGAGAGGAAAGATGTAGGGGAAGGAGTGAAGAATGGAAGAGAGGTCAAACTGATATAACTGGGAGAAGGAAAAGGAGCGACTCAGGAGAAGAGACAGGCTGGACGGTCTGGGAACAAAAAGACTGCCACCAGTCTGTTTTAGTCTGGAGTCTCATCCTTAGTCATCTGATAATGAGCTTTGTACAATCTGAACTGGTACGACAACAGTCATCGCAAGCAGCTATTTGGAATCAAACAAGGGCTGTGAGAAGTGAAAGTGATTTCCATTTAATAATGTAATAATCTCAGCGCTTGCTGGAACAGGGAAGAGGGGAAGTATTGGGTGGTGTTATGGAGCAAGGAAGAGAGAGTGGAGGAGAGCGAGGCTGTGGAGGGTGAGATAAGTGGAGGGGGGGTTGATGGGCGTGCGACGGACAGGGCAGAGATTGGAGTTTTGAGTGAGCAGTAAGTGAGTTATATTTAAACCATTAGGCAGCTTATTCATTCAGTACAAATGCAAATGAACTGACATTATCATCTCTGCTTCTCCCTGAAAACTGACTGACTCCCTCTTTATACCGCGGTGAGAGTGGACGGACACGCTCACCACTCTTATCTGCTGCAGTGGCTACCAACGCCCTTCAGTACACCCTGCTACTCCACAGACGCACACATACACACCCATGTGCACTCACGCACACCGCACGCACGCACGCACGCACGCACGCACACACACACACACACCTCTTCACACTACCCTGAAGCTCCACCCCCCTCACAGGCACCAACCCAAATACAGATCAAAGGCTGGATTTGTAAAGCTAATGGCTGCCGAGCTACAGCCAGAGCCAGATCCAGAGAGAGAGGGAGAGAGACAGAAAGAGGGGGGGGGTAGATGTGGATACGGAGAGAGAGAGAGAGAGAGAGGCAGGGACGGATATGGAGAGAGAGCGGGAAGGATATGGAGAGAGGGATGAGAAAGAGAGACGGCGAGAGAGGGAGGGATGGAGGAAGAGATAGGGACAGAGAGAGAGAGAGAGAGAGAGACAGAGAGATGGTGAAGAACATACAGACATAGTCCATACCGAGGTGCCACTTCAGCATTCACACTTCAGTCTGTTTGCTTGTTGGGTCCATTTTAACTTTTAGGCAACGTGAAGAGCAACACATCCACAGATGGTGCATCTCCCTCATATCGGTGTTGTGTGGGACTGATTGTGTCGAAACAGACCTCTGATTGCCTCAAACATGGCAGGAGCACACCTGCTATTCCCACAGAGCCCTTAGAAGCCCATTGAGATAAGTGTTCTGTGGTGGATTGGCTCAAATACAAGTGAGCAAGAGAAAAGAACAGAAAAGAACAGGGGGGGGGGAAAGTCTTCTAACAAGTAAAGGATTTGGTATTTACCTTGTTCATTTGTATTTTCTCAACATGTTGATGCTTTAAGCTCGTCTCTGGTGCAGACTGACTCCCACGCGCAGCACTGAAATCACTTCACTCAGAACAGGCAAAGTCCTTAGATCATCTTTATGGGTTTATTGATCACAGGACTACATGTCTGAAGGGAAGTTGATGGAAAATGTAACACGTTTTCCTTTTTCGTCACTAATTCGAGCCACAATACGAGCAATGCTGTGGGGGGTTGTCACCGCACAATAATTGCTCAATATAAAATGAAAAAAAAACATTTTTGTTTCCTTCAATTAGGCTACATTTAGGGTGTCATGATCACTGACAGTGCTGGGGGGGGGGGGGGGGCGGGCGTATGAGTGGTAGCTCTTACATACATTTGTGATGAATCCAGGCCCAAAAATCTGACAACAGCACTGCGACTTCATTACCATGACAATAAACAAGCGAAATGAGCAAAAATAAAAGTGTCAAAGCTGCAGAAATGTGCCTGTGGCTGGATGTGCCTCTCCCTCTCCATGGAGTTGATTCAGTGCTGAATGTGTTAATCAAGACAGCTGGCTGGAATTCTCAATAGACATTTGATGGCTTTCTTTCAACTCATCCATATGACAATACAGATTGTCTGCTACATCCCTCCCCACTGCTACTGTACGTCTAACACTGTTTTAGGCCCAATGTGGGGCCCTAAATATGCACTGTTATCGGTCTGGAGTGACTGACTCCCCTCTCACTCTCCACCGGGCCACCTTCAACCCTCCCACCCCTGGGCCTTCATTTGTCATGATGGTGTGTTTTTGGGAGCCCTCTGTGTCCCCGAGGATAATCAGGACCTGATGGGATGAGGCCCAAAGCCACTGTTCTCTGCCAGGTACCAGCAGGTATTTAACTCTACAATAGCTATCAATCACAAGGAGAGCCCACTGGATTATATGGATCACCGCATGGCCATAACTGCGCAGGTGTGACTAGGTGGTCCGAGGTGTCACAGAATTAAAGAGGACACAACTCACAACTCTTTGTATTAAGCAACACGGGCGCAGATCTATGTCGTTCTCCTTACGTAACACCAAAGGTCTGACTATCAGATGGCTATTGTGGATTTATAACTGTAATGCCCTGGCCATAGAGAGGGGTTTTTGTTCTTTATTTTGGTTAGGCCAGGGTGTTACATTGGGTGGGCGTTCTATGTTCCTTTTTCTATGTTTTTGTATTTCTTTGTTTTGGGCCGTGTGTGGCTCCCAATCAGGCACAGCTGAAGCTCGTTGTTGCTGATTGGGAGTCACACATAAGGAGCATGTTTTTCCTTTGGGTTTTGTGGGTAATTGTTTCTGTTAGTGTTTGCACCTGACAGGACTGTTTGGCTGTCAGTTTTCTTGTTTTGTTTGTATAGTGTTCTTTCTTTATTAAATATTCAATTATGAACACTAACTCCGCTGCACCTTGGTCTACTCTCTCTCACGGCAGCCCTTACAATAACATCCTGTCACTGTGCACAATGCTGAGTGGCCACACTGGATGGAGCCCTGCAGGAGAGACTTGTTGTGGAAATCAATGCATGGCCAGTGGTCGGTCTCCTTCTCAATCACAGAGCTATGACAGGAAGTCCAGATGGCCGCTGGGCAACATGGCTGTCAGGCCATCAGTATCATCATTACCCAGAAGGCCTGAGCGGTCAAAGGGTCGAAGGGGGATATCACTTGATTTGTCACCCTGAAACACGAGGGAAATACCAAATGTGTGTGAGTGTGTGTATTTACGATTACGGTAATGCATGATAAAGAGATAGAGAGATGATCCTCCAAAGCAACAGAAATCCCTCCAAACAAGAGAGCAGCAGGGCAAAACAACTGTTCATCATTATGGTTCATCATACCATTTCATATTCACATTCAAATGTACAGTTCATAGATAAACGACAGCTACTCTCAGATTCCCTGGTACCTCTTTAAATAGTCCAGTACAGAGATCATGAGATCAGGTGACCTGTAAAATATCAAAAATGCATTCCTTAGTAGACACACTATCTAGGCAGGGGACGAAGGGTTTAGTACAAAGGGTGCATTCCCAGTGCTTCTGTGTGACTTTGAACAATGGCTGACCCCATGAACCCAACAGTAGCACAGCCTTGATGAATCTGAGGTCAGGAGGTCATGGCAGGGTCAGGGGTGAGAGAGAGGTCTTGTGTCTGACCCTTGGCTTTGTGAACCACTGATAACGTTCCAGTGGAATGAGAATAGTGCTTGGTGGGAGAGAAAGTGTGTGTGTGTGTGTGTGTGTGTGTGTGTGTGTGTGTGTGTGTGTGTGTGTGTGTGTGTGTGTGTGTGTGTGTGTGTGTGTTCACAAAGGACGAAAGAGACACAGAGAGAGAAGGAGAAACTGACATTCTTCCTTGATCAGTATTCCATTGTTCACGACAATTTGGATCTACCTTACAATGGACGTCGATCCTGTGTTATGTCTGGTTAACTACAGCATATCAACAGACAAACAAATACACCATGCTTGTTGTCTGTTTACTTGCCCATGGATAGCTACTGGCCTACTTCTGCTATGTGTCCATGCATACAATGTGATATTCCATACGGCATGTGTCTACATAGGGAAACAGCATGAGTGTAGGTGGCACACTTGGCTATATTCCTGGTGGAGGTAAACACAGACATGTCCCTCTGAATAACACACACACACACACACACACACACACACACACACACACACACACACACACACACACACACACACACACACACACACACACACACACACACACACACAGTTGAAGGACATCTACTTTGTGCATGACACAAGTCATTTTTCCAACAATTGTTTATAGACAGATTATTTCACTTATAACTCACTGTATCAAAATTCCAGTGGGTCAGAAGTTTACATACACTAAGTTGACTGTGTCTTTAAACAGCTTGGAAAATTCCAGAAAACGATGTCATGGCTTTAAAAGCTTCTGATAGGCTAATTGACATCATTTGAGTAAATTGTAGGTTTACCTGTGGATGTATTTCAAGGCCTACCTTCAAACTCAGTGCCTCTTTGCTTGACATCATGGAAAAATCAAAAGAAATCAGCCATTGTAGACCTCCACAAGTCTGGTTCATCCTTGAGAGCAATTTCCAAATGCCTGAAGATACCACGTTCATCTGTACAAACAATAGTATGCAAGTATTAACACCATGGGACCACGCAGCCGCCATACCGCTCAGGAAGGAGAAGTGTTCTGCCTCCTAGAGATGAACGTACCTGGGTGCGAAAGTGCAAATCAATCCCAGAACAACAGCAAAGGACCTTGTGAAGATGCTGGAGGAAACAGTACAAAAGTATCTATATCCACAGTAAAACGAGACCTATATCAACATAACCTGAAAGTCCGCTCAGCAAGGAAGAAGCCACTGCTCCAAACCCGCCATAAAAAGCCAGACTACGGTTTGCAACTGCACATGGGGACAAAGATTGTATTTTTTTGAGAAACGTCCTCTGGTCTGATGAAACAAAAACAGAACTGTTTGGCCATAATGACCATAGTTATGTTTGGAGGGAAAAGGGGGAGGCTTGCAAGCCGAAGAACACCATCCCAACCGTGAAGCACGGGGGTGGCAGGATCATGTTGTGGGGGTGCTTTGCTGCAAGAGGGACTGGTGCACTTCACAAAATAGATAGCATCATGAGGTAGGAAAATTATGTGGATATATTGAAGCAACATCTCAAGCCATCAGTCAGGAAGTTAAAGCTTGGTCGCAAATGGGTCTTCCAAATGGACAATGACCCCAAGCATACTTCCAAAGTTGTGGCAAAATGGCTTAATGACAACAAAGTCAAGGAATTGGAGTGGCCATCACAAAGCATTGACCTCAATCCTATAGAAAATTTGTGGGCAGAACTGAAAAAAGCATGTGTGAGCAAGGAGGCCTACAAACCTGACTCAGTTACACCAGCTCTGTCAGGAGGAATTCACCCAACTTATTGTGGGAAGCTTGTGGAAGGCTACCTGAAACGTTTGACCCTGTAAGGCTTGAGCGTTGTGGGAGAGGAATCAGACTCAGGAAGCAGCGATATCGGATAATGGCTTTTAATGAGCCCAACGGCGAAAACACAAGCCACCCCAAATAGCAATATGAGTGCACACAAAACAAAGTGCCCCAAACACAGGGGACAAACACAGTCGGCGCAAAAACACGCACTAGCGCAAAACACCAACAGCGTATACACAAGCAATACAAAATGAGAAACAATCCTGCACAAAGAGCAGGCGGGCCAACTAGCTAATATAGCCCTGCTAATCAACCCAACTGAGGACAGGTGCAAACAATAACAGAAAGGGGGGGAAAACAAAAGGAATCAGTGGCAGCTAGTAGGCCGGTGACGACAACCGCCGAGCGCCACCCGAGCAGGAGGAGGCGCCACCTTCAGTGGGAGTCGTGACTGACCCGAGTTAAACAATTTAAAGGCAATGCTACCAAATACTAATTTAGTGTATGTAAGCTTCTGACCCACTGGGAATGTGATGAAAGAAATAAAAGCTGAAATGAATCATTCTTTCTGCTACTCTTCTGACATTTCACATTCTTAAAATAAAGTGGTGAACCTAACGGACCTAAGACAGGGAATTTTTACTAGGATTAAATGTCAGGAATTGTGAAAAACTGAGTTTAAATGTATTTGGCTAAAGTGTATGTAAACGTCCGACTTCAACTGTATACACGTGATACACACACACACACACACACACACACACACACACACACACACACACACACACACACACACACACACACACACAAACTGACAGTGTCCCGACCATGAGATCCACATACGCTACATACTGTACGAAAACATCTTGCACACCATGGATATAAAGCTCAAATTATAGAATCTGTTCCAGATGTATGTTTTAAATGTTTTAAATTAATATTTTTATACATTCGAACTTACTTACGTAAATGTAAATGTTACAGCCTGAATTCAAAGTGGATAACATTTTATTTTAATCTCACCCATCTACACACAATACCTTATAAACATGTTTTTAGACATTTTTGCAAATTTATTGAAAATGAAATACAGAAATAACACCTTTGGTGGCGATTACAGCTTTGAGTCATCTTGGGTATGTCTGTATCAGCTTTTTACATCTGTATATGGGGATTTTCTCAAGTGCTGTTAAATTAGATTGACAGCGGTGGTGAACAGCAATCTTTTTGTAAAGTTTTTTTTTTTTAACCTTTATTTAACGTTTACGGGATTCATGTCCCCACCGCGGTACGGTTGAGCTAACGTAGGCTAATGTGATTAGCATGAGGTTGTACGTAACGAACAAAAGAATCCCAGGACATTGATATATCTGATATGGGCAGAAAGCTGAAATTCTTGTTAATCTAACTGCACTGTCCAATTTACAGTAGCTATTACAGTGAAAGAATACCATGATATTGTTTGAGGAGAGTGCACAATTATGAACTAGAAAATGTATTAATAAACCAATTAGGCACATTTGGGCAGTCTTGATACAACATTTTGAGCAGATATGCAATGGTTCATTGGATAAGTCTAAAACTTTGCACATACACTGCTGCCATCTAGTGGACAAAATCTAAATTGCGCCTGGGCTGGAATAATACATTATGGCCTTTTTCTTGCATTTCAAAGATGGTAAAAAAAAAAATCTTTGTATTATCTTATACCAGATCAAATGTGTTATATTCTCCTACATTAATTTCACTTTTTCACAAACCTAAAAGTGTTTTTTTTTTCAAATGGTATCAAGAATATGTATGTCTTTGCTTCAGGTCCTGAGCTACAGGCAGTTAGATTTGGGTATGTTATTTTAGGCAAAAACTGGAAAAAAAGGATCCTATCCTACTAGGCAAGAACAAATTCTTATTTACAGTGATGGATGGCCTACCACTGCCAAACCCGGATAACACTGGGCCAAATGTGCACCGCCCTATGGGATTCCCAATCACTGCCGGATGTGATACAGCCTGGATACAAACCAGGGGCTGTAATGACGCCTCTTGCATTGAGATGCAGTGCCTTAGACCGCTGCGCCACTCGGGAGTCTTTCTACAGATTTTCAATGTGATTCAAATCTGGGCTTTGGCTGGGCCACTGAAGGACTTTCATATTTTTGTTCTAAAGTCATTCCAGCATTGCCCTGTTGAAACGTAAATCTTTGCCCCAGTCTAAGATCGTTTGCACTCTGAAGCAGTTTCTCATCAAGGATTTGCCTTTATTTGGCTTCATTCATTGTTCCCACCCTCCTTATCCGTCTCACAGAAAAAACATCCCCATGGCATGATGCTGCCACAGCCATGCTGCATGGTAAGGATGGTGTTAGACAGGTGATGAGATGTGCTTGGTTTTCTCCAGACATAGTGATTTGCATTCAGGCCATCAGAATATTTACATTATGATCTCAGTCTTTCCCGTGCCTTTTTCAAACTCCAGGTGTGCTGTCATTTGCCTTTTTCTCAAGAGTGGCTTCCGTCTGGCTACTCTCCCATAAAGCCCATATTGGTGAAGTGCTGTAGAGACTGTTGTCTTTCTGGTAGGTTCTCCCATCTCAGCCAAAGAACTCTGTAGTTCTGTCAGAGCAGTCATTGGGTTCTTGGTCACCTCCTTGACCAAGGTCCTTCTTGCCCGGTTGCTAAGTTTGGTCGGACGGACAACCAACTGTGCTCTTGGAAACTTTCAACACTCCAGAAATTGTTTTATACCCTTCCACAGATATATGCATCATCACAATTCTCTCTGAGATCTACGGACAGTTCCTTGGACTTCATGGTATAGTTTCTGCTCTGACATGCACTGTCAACTGTGGGACCTTATATAGACAGGTGTGTTTCTTTCAAAATCAAGTCTAAACAATTGAATTGGCCACAGGTGGACTCCAATCAAGTTGTAGTGAATTTAGGCTGTAACAACAAAATGTGGAATAAGTCAAGGGATATGAATACTTTCTGAAGGCACTGTAGCTCATATTCTGACACACATACACACACACACCCTTGACTCTCTTTAACCTAAAACCCTTCCCACCCTGTAAATATACAGTAACTTCTCAGAAAAGGCACCTATGGTGACAACAAGAAAAATGGGAAATATAACATTTCCTCCGATTAGAATGGAGAGCACTAACGTATTATGTTCCACACAGGAGGGGGTTCTGTGTGCCGTGTTATTGAACTCCCTGAAGAACTATACTCTACTTCTCATTAACTAGCACAAGTTTGCCGGGGTGTCTCTTCTTCCTCTTTAATAATAAAACAACATGCACACAATTTTCTTCGGCTGAATTTCCTAATTGAAATCAACATCGGCAGGGACAATAGCAACAAAAACATCAACGATGGTAACATGGCCTCCAGACGGACTGTTCTGAGGAATGGAGGACAGGGTTGCTTGGGTGGGAGAGGAGGGAGGAATTGAGGAAGAAGGGAGGAGAGGAGAAGAGGGGAGGTTGACTGAGGGTTCAGTGTCTCTCTGTGCTAATAATGTTTGTCAATCCATCAAGCGCTTACTGATTAACGAACTGGAAGGGTGTGTGTCGACATGTCGGGTGCGTGTGGTCGGTTAGGTGAAGAAGTTAGCGTTATATAAGGGAAATTCCACCGTGACAGGATTACACTTTGACAAAAACAATTTAACTTTAAAATGTATGCCAAACAAAAACCATTGATTTCAAATGTTTACCAATCATATGCACAAGGACTACTTTAACAGTTTCCACTGAATAATTTACAAAAACACATTTATTGGAAGAACCGTGCAGAGGCAAACTTTGGTAACAGAATCACAGTAAAATCTCCCTCGGGTTTTTATGCGACCACATTTTCCAAAAACGTTAAATATCGACTCCGAATTAAGATTTAAAGATGTCTGCAGAAAGAATGGGGTGTCAGCTATGAAATATGTTAATCCAGAAATCAGAGGATGGATAGTTTCCCCAAACTATAGACTCTTAGATTTCATTTGACACCCAGTTTGACATGCTCCTATGAACTTCACATGTTGGTGCTCATGGGTCCTTTTACATGGAAATGCCCATATGCTAACAATGCCACTCTGTTGTCATATTCAAAGAGTAGACTATAGAGCTGTCCAATGGAGGTGGTCCTGAGTCAGAGTGTAATGACCTCATCCATGTAATGACCCCATCCCCACACCCTCCATAGTGTACACAGCCAACCTGACCTGCCTCTCACCCCCAACCCCCTGCAGAACACATTCTACAGTCTACAGCAGTCAAACCCTGCCCACAACACCCTCTCCCTGACCTCTCCCTCACCCCCGACCCCAAACTCACCCCAGACAGACAGAGAGAGAGGACAGAGCGGTTGGTCAAACTGCTGGCTGGGGCTTATTTTACCCGTAATCACATCTCAGCTCGGGAAACTGTACACAAATCTGGCAATAGATACAGTACTGGAGCAAGACCTTAGAATGTAAAATACCTGCGACCTGGGATAGAAGGTTCACAGCAACGTTAAACATACATAAAATCACAAACTCACCAACAAGACCCTTTTCTGTTCCTTTATGTAGTCAGTGAATTCTCAGAATGAAATGGCAAAGGACACTTGTGCACAATACACTATAGCTCTCATGTTTGAAATGCAAACCGCCTCTTGTGGCAAAGAGACTCTTGTGGGACTTGGAAGATGCAGCACGGTGGCATTTGGGAGTAGAAAGCAAACAGTGCTGTCATAACAAATGTTTAGTTCCTGAAGTGGCCGTCCCGTGTACCAACTACAGTAAGGTCTGTGCGCGTCGGCGGCTAATAACTGCGAGAGAATTTTCCCTCTGTGCTTTTGTAAGCTGAACTTTACATCAAAGCGCGTGATTAATTACTGATGAGGGGTTAATGAAACATGAACGCTTTTTGTAATTAACTGCGACTCAGAGATACAGTGCAGACCCCTTCGCAAGCCTTCAGCTAGGACTTGTTCTTTTTATGTCATGTTCCGCTGTGTCGTCGCCTTGCCATCTTGCACTTTTCTAAGTTTAAGTGAAGTCATTAATAAAATGGTATACGATAGGCCAGGAGGGAACAAACGCTAGCTAGATTTGTTTATCCCTCTTCCAGAAAGGACGGGGGGGGTGATTTTTAATTAAAGGGTTTGAATATTCATCTTGAAAGGTGGTGGAGTGATCCAACAGGGTCAAGATTAAATACAAGACAGTCTTTGCCTTAGAACACATGCTCTCATTTAACTGTCTTGCGTGTCGTTTAAGAATTCAGGCCCAAACAACATTACAATCACCCTTCTCTCCTTTCGTTTATTTCGCTCTCACTCTCATGTCTTTTGTGTGGGAGAAGTTTCAACGTAAAGGGGCACCTACTCTATCACTTTTCTTTGCGGGCGGAATTTGGTAGAAGGGAGAGCGGATGAATCTATTTGACCGGTTTGTGTGCAGTGTATGAGTTGAGTAGTTTGGTGATTTAAAATGTGGTTACCACCAGAAGAGGGACCTAAGGTGTGTGGGGTCTTAGTGAGGAGTTCCACAGCATTTACCCTTTCCAATACACCCCTCGAACACACATACACACACGCACACACTATGAAAAGTACTTGAACAGTATACTCACACACAAACACACAGTGGATAAGACAGTGGAAATGTGTAATTAATATTTAACAAACAGGAACAGAAATAGACGGGTTTGTATGTTCAGCGACGAATAAGCTGCAGGAGAGTGGCCTCCACCATGGCCCATGAAACATTCAACACACTCCAAAACAGTAAATCATAGAAAATAGAGAAGTAAAGTTGAAACCAAGATAGACTCATAAAAGGGATGTCAGTGGACTGGATCAAATCTGAATGTATGTCTCTTTCAATTCTGCACCAATTGCTGCATCACCTTCTACACCAACATATTTTGAACTAATAATTATTAACGATTTGTCCAAATGTTTTTTGTTGTTGTCAACAAATTGTAACGCCCTGGCCATAGAGAGGGTTTTTTGTTCTCTATTTTTGGTTAGGCCAGGGTGTGAAATGGGTGGGCGTTCTAGGTTTCTTTTTCTATGTTGGTGGTTTTCTTTGTTTCGGCCGTGTATGGCTCTCAATCAGGAACAGGTGTAGATCGTTGTTGCTGATTGGGAGTCATACATAGGCAGCCTGTTTTTCCTTTGGGGTTTGTGGGTGAATGTTTTCTGTTTAGAGTTTGTTCCTGACAGAACTGTTGCTGGTTGTTCTTTTGGTTTCTTTTTTGTATGGTGTTCATTCGGTCATTAAAACCTTTCAAGATGAACACATCCTCCGCAGCACCTTGGTCTCATTTCAACGACCGTCGTTACACAAATGCTGAATTATTGCAAATAAACAGAATACAAAATATTATTGATGAGTTATTTTGACAATGGAAGATATCTATCTCGTTCCCTGTTATGCTGACATGATGTATACTGTACATCATCATCATCCTCCTCATCACACTCGGTACACTCTCTTATAAAACGGAGGAATAGGTTGTCGTAGCGTAAACTACGAACACACAGTGTATAACGTGGTACAGTGTATGTAACAACAAGGGTGAAAAGGCTACCTCTATCTGAAAAATCATATGGTGTGCCGTGTGTGTACGTGTTGCGTTTGTGCCTATGTGTCCGCCTGTGTGTGTGAGTGTGTCTGCCTGGACATGTTCTACCTGTATATGATAAATCTGTTCTCTCTCATAATCTAGGTAATTACAAATGTGATATATGCGAGCATGAACTTAGAATTATGACCCAACCAGCACATTGTAAAATCTCAGCCCAAACTCTCCCTGAGTATACTCTCTTACGCTCTTTGGTTTGACCTACTCATAAATCTCTGCCAACTCAGAGCGGAGTACGGACACTCTTTACACTCTCCAGAGTTGGCGTCTTCAGAGGAGGAAAACACCACTAGATTAGCCAGCTGCCTCATGTCAGAGAAGACCGAGACAGGGACGGGCTATGATTTCTTGCAGCCTTGGAGAAGTTTTTATGACATATTTTGCAGAATACTCTGAAAAACATGCCATTAATTGCTCATGAACACGAGAATGGTTAACTGCACATTTAAAAACACGTATGAATGATGTCCTAAAATGGACGCCATACACCTGGTTTACTTAACCAAAAGTAATGGCAAGTGACCCTAAATTCCAGAGCAATGTTTTTGAAGTAGCGGGCATTTTCCTTAGTGTGTTATCTTTTTTTGTGTACAGGCCAAGAGAACTCCACTCAAAGCACAGCATCAGCAGCCCCAGCCAATGCGGTGCGAGGACAAAGGAGTCACTTACTTTTGTCACCCTGCCTCAACGTGATTTGCGAGTTAGCATGAGGTGCGATCTCGCCGAAAAACGCCATCTCGGCGTCCTTCTGTCACCTGTAAAAAAAAAATAAAAAGAGGCACCTGCGACGACGTGCGCTGAGAGCGAGTGGTGAATATTCATTGGCTGTCTGGGCTCTGCCGTTAACTTAGTGGATGTGGTCTGTACGTTGTGGCTGGTGGCTGGCTAGCTGCTGCATGTTGTATAATTAGCGTTAGCGTAGCGCTAGCTGGTTGAGGATAGGGGGGATGTCGCGGCTCCATTAGGGATGACATTCATCGCTCATCAGTCCACTCACAGATGATGATGATCAGCATACGGCATATCATCACTCCTAATGAGATGCAGTTTGTTGATGAAAGCCATTCCTCGAAATTCAAGCTTACCAAAAAAGAAGGAGAGTGGGGAAAAACATGCACGGTCTAACGCAGCTCATTTTTCAATCTAATGGTGTTAAAAAAAGGATTCATTAACCACCAGCCATCTTTATCCTAAAGGAACGCTGTGTGTGTGTGTGTGTGTGTGTGTATGTGTGTGTGTGTGTATTTGTGGTGAGTATAAATGTGTGTGTGTTTGTGTGTGGCTATCATAGTCAGCACAAAATGAATCTGCTTGTGGTTCACTTAACACCCTTACCCTACCTCTCCAATAGCCAGATATCAGTTGTGTTGATGTACATTAGATGGGTTTGTGTGCATGCCTACGTTCCTTCATGCACATTCTTGTGTGTTTGTGTGCACACACGTGTGTGTGTGTGTGTGTGTGTGTGTGTGTGTGTGTGTGTGTGTGTGTGTGTGTGTGTGTGTGTGTGTGTGTGTGAGTGCAGACGGGGTGCTCAAGGATTGATATGAACATTGTCACTCACGGACAGCACAGATGGCTAATTTCTGGGAAAAAAGCAGATTTGAGCCAGGTTTTAAAAGGAAAAGACAGGAATGGCTATTTTTCAGTGTGTGTGTGTGTGTGTGTGTGTGTGTGTGTGTGTGTGTGTGTGTGTGTGTGTGTGTGTGTGTGTGTGTGTGTGTGTATGTCTGTTCTGCGCGTGCGGGCGTGTTCACTTGTGCATGTGTTTGTGTGTGTGACGCTAATGTAGAGGGGGTTCAGTCAGGCTTGACCACTGACAGAGAAATGCTTTGTGTTGTAGAGCTGCCAGCTCAACATGGCTGCCTGTCTGTGTGTGTGTGTGTGTGTGTGTGTGTGGTGTGTGTGTTGCCTCCTCTAAAACCTCCATTGTGACCCAGCTAGCTAGCTACAGCCGTCTGTGGAGCCGCTCCAAAGTGCTCTCTGCTCACATTTCGACAAACAAAAGCCCACTCCACAGCCATCGAAAAGGACTGAGCACAGAAGTAGAAGACCAATTGAGCACTTGCTCTGTTAAGCTGTGTAGTGTACGAGCTGGTGTTCAGGGATGAGGGAGAGGTTGTTGTTCAGGTAAAAATCTGTTTAAATTACCAAATGACCAAGTTAATGATAAACAGACTTGCTTTGAAGGCCAGAGCCTGTGGAAGAGAAAGAGGGAAATGAATGTGACTCAGCTGGCTAATTTTCTATTAGTAAACAGGAAGAAGAAACTATTGGTATGGTCTGCTGTTGGGCCAGTATCTGACCAACAGTCCTGCTCAGAGAGGGTGGGGCAAGAGGAAGGGATTGGTCTGTGTGTATCCCCATGTGCATACGTCCGTGTCTCAGTGTGTACTCAATGAATTCGGTTGTGAATTAAATATATTTTCTTGTCCTTGCCAACACATTCCTAACAGCTATCGCTCACCTTCCAGACAAGCACAGGCCTCAGGAAGGATCAACGGTTGCTTATACGCAACTCCGCAGATTCACTCCATCAATTCTAATTAGACCCCCTTTCTGCCCTCCCAGCGCAAGAAAGAAAAGGGTCAGAACGTCTAAAACATCTGCTGTGCAGATCACCTCCTCCCTCAGATGGTAAATCATGGCTCGTCTAGTTTGGGCCATTCCACAATGACAGAGGGATGAGAGGGAGAATAGGTGGAGGACCGCCAGTTAGACCATCATGAGGCCAGGCAGACAAAGTCAAGTTGTGTCTTCCTCTCATCCTCATCTGTGCTGCTTTCACTCGACTATTCCTCTTTGTGACGAGCTTGCATAACCCACAACCTTACCAGGAATAAAAGAAAAGGGTTCAACATAAGCAACAAATGAATGATTCAATAAATCAAATCCAAAGAACAAATGAATAATACCTTAGTTCTACCAGAACCTCTGGTTCAGCCTTTGAAAGGAAGTCCACGTTCAAATCCAAGGAAGTATAGACCCATTTCCCGGCCACGTCATGAAACGTTTAGGACCAGAAAGCTCTTTGTTTACATCCCGTGCAACTTCAAATGCTGCTCGGTCAAGTTAACGAACATGCTATCAGATGGTTAGTGTCTGCAGATGCCGTCGGAGGATTGGATAGCTAGCAAGCCTGTGAGGCAAGGTAAACTATCACAAATAGAGCTAGATAAAGCCAGAAGAATAATCAACTGGTTGAACATAGCTATAGCCATCAGTCTTGTGTGTTTTCACGGTCATCCCTCACCCACTGTTAAGTTTGTCAAGGTCCCGACTTTAGCGTTAGCTATCCCGCTACAGAGCTTTTTGGTATGGCATCACTCGAACGTGACGTTTGCGTGTTAACAAAATATGGCTCTATAATCTGGAGGAAAAAAATGTACATAAAAAAAAAAAATACAAAAAAGGTAATCCCAATGAAATCCCAGGTCTACAGTCGATAATCCAATGGATGGCTCTAAACAATTCAATGTCTATTTTCCACTAAAGCAGTTTGGAATATGGGAGGGAAAAAAAGGAGCAAACAATGCTAGGCTCTCCTCCAACAATGGGCCTAATTCAAGATGGCACCTGTGGGTTGGACACGCCTCCAACCACCATACATGCAGCCTTAAAGGCCTACTGTTTAATGGGTAATTATCGTCACAATAAAGTGTGTTAACGTATTCAAGTGCATACATTAACACATTTATAATAGTTTCATCATTCCAGTTATTTTAAATGTTTCATTTTATGTTACATCTGCTTCATTTTTATTTTATTTTATACTCTTGTCTCTCTTCCAATTATGTCGTAGTAAATTAACCAGAACAAATATGCACTGAGTTGTACAAAACATTAGGAACACCTTCCTACTATTGAGTTGCACCCCTTTCGCACTCAGAACAGCCTCAATTCGTCCGGGCATGGGCTCTACAAGGTGTCGAAAGCGTTCCACAGGGATGCTGGCCCATGTTGACGTCAATGCTTCCCACAGTTGTGTTCAAGTTGTCTGGATGTCCTTTCGGTGGTGGACCATTCTTGATACACATGGGAAACTGTTGAGTGTGAAAAATCCAGCAGCATTGCAGTTCTTGACACACTCAAACCGGTGTGCCTGTCACCTACTACCATACCCTGTTTAAAGGCACTTATCTTTTGTCTTGCCCATTCAACCTCTGAATGGAACACGTACACAATCCATGTCTCAATTGTCTCAAGGCTTAAAATCCTTCTTTAACCTGCCTCCTCCCCTTCATCTACACTGATTGAAGTGGATTTGACAAATTACATCAATAAGAGATCATAGCTTTCACCTGGATTCACCTGGTCAGTCTATGTCATGGAAATGGTTTTGTACACTCAGTGTATTTTGGTTTGATTCCCATATCAGTAGAAACTAGTTAGATGCCTTGTGCTTTACATTTGCGTAGTTCACTGGCCAAAGCAGTTGGGTCTTGGTGTATTGTAAACTATGCTTGGTCTTTGCCTCCTCGTCTCCTCCTCATCAGCCTTCAGCCAGCCTCCACACGGACAGACATACGGACAGGAGGTCAGACCGTGTCACACTCCTCTGTGTCGGTGGTGGGCGGCACGTCCTACAGTCATTCAACACCACCAACTGTTACTCTAACTGTTATACGGCAAAGAAACAACCATTTTCTTTTATATTCCACCACATCTTATACCACACTCGAATCTCTCTCAATCGGCAAGACGGTATAGTAGTATCATGTCATCAACGGTTCCACAATCTACAGAAAGAATGCCAAACCCACACAGAGGTATGCCTCTAACCCCGTGGAGACCACAGTCTGAGGGGTCCGGTGTTAAAATGTCCGTTTAAGATTCCAAATGTGTCTGGAAACATATTTTCTCCAGCCACACATGAGGGGGCCGTCAGTGGAAGCGGGTGTTGTGTTGAAACGTGCTCTCTTTAAAAAGCGCTCTCATGTGCAGCAGAGCTACCCAGCTTCCTACACAATAAAAAATGTGATTTATTTAGTGTTTGGAGGGCTGTCAGGCCCCGGCCCGCGGTTTCACAAGGTCTAATGTTCTTAAATTGCCTGGCTAGATATACACACGGCACAGGCATGGAGAGACACCCTCATGAGCTGTTCAATAAAGGAACCGAAGAGGTGTCATTCCACTATTACCCTGTTTAGCACGCGGACGTGCTCACATGCAAGCCCGCACGCATACTGTTCACATAGACATATACACACAGAGAGACATTTAGTAAAGATGCATAGTGTGCATACAGTATACGTCCACAAATATCCAAACGCATTTATGCATACTTTCAGTATTATTTAGTATCTTCTCTCTCTCTCTCGCTCTCTCTCTCTCTCTCTCTCGCTCTCTCTCTCTCTCTCTCTCCCTTCCTCACTTTCTCTCTGTAATGTCCTCTCCAGACACCAGTACACTCGAGGTGTTTAAGGTAATTGCACTCAGACCTTCATCTTAGGGGCCGGCTGGCTGGCGCACCACTCTCACATGTAGAATCATTAACCAGGCTAACAATTACAGCCGGCTCTCATAATTGATCAGAAAACTGTCTCGGGGAGGTTAAAAGGTATTAAATATCACCACTTTCTTAATTTACTGCTGCTGTCAAATAAAAAGAGGGAAAGGGGGAGGTAAAATGAAAATCATCGGCTTTTTCCCGCTCCTCTCTCAGCTCTAATAATGAGGCTCAGTTTAAAAGTGTTTTTGTGTTATTATACACTAGCCGAACCCAGCCACGATGCCCGTGTGGCTATCTCATGGCTATTTGTGTGTACACAGGGTCATTGGATTTTAATTCACTGCCTTGATTTTTTTCCACGTGTATATGTGTTATCGCCAATTCGAATGGCTTGCCACCGGCCATTATTGCCCAATTTAGCGCCGACCCTGCTAGATGAGGGGCCAGTGGGCATCTGTGTGTATGTGTAGTGGAACTGGAAAGGGGGCATCAGCAAGACTATCGAAGCGTCTACAAGATGTGAAGACATTCCAAGGACTCCCATTTTGGTTAAGTATCTTGCTAAACATTTCATTAGCGATAGAGCGACAATGGCGATATGGCAATGCCAGTAATGAGCTGTAACAAGGATAATATACAGCACAGTAGGTCTGACACCAACCAAAATGGTAAAAATTTTTGTTAGAACCTCCAACCAATTAATAAAAGCAACGTATAATGTTATCTGTGCCAAATAGTTGTTTGATAAACCACTACAGCTAAGCTAAGTGAAAAACGCATTGACAATGTTTTTAAGAGGGCCTCTCTAACCCAGAGCTGTACAGGCGGGATAGAAAGGCCTCACAGCCACAACGATTGACCCTATAATGTCCTCGTGGGCTCACTCATTCCTCCATGCCACTTCCCCAGTCAGCCCTTACACTGCCATTACAACCAGCTAGACAGTGGAGGCTTCCCTCGCTCTGTCTCCATGTGTCGAGGCTAGCCAGCACTAGCAACACAGTCACACTGCCTCCCTTCCCTTCGCTCTAGGGGAAGGCAGGGTGACAATGATGGGCAGTGGGGGGGAGGGAAGGGAACAGCAGGGGGACAGGGGCGAGCAGGGGTGAGTGACGCTCTGTGCCTCTCAAATCAGGTCCATTTTTTTCATTAGCTCATATCCTTGCCAGGCTTTACAGCTGGCTGATCAGCAATCAGCAGCCGTTTGTTTCAATCAAGCCCGAGCAGCAGCACCTCCACATTTAGAGACAGGGCCAGATTACAGAGGGAGGGAGGGAGGGAGGGAGGGAGGGAGGGAGGGAGGGAGGGAGGGAGGGAGGGAGGGAGGAGGAAAAGAGGAGAGGGATGTCTTTACCCTGCAGTTACAATGACAGGGTGTGGAGAGGGACATCCAAATGCAGCCAAGCTGGAGCCAAGCTACAGGAAAAGCAGGTATTTGAAATATACTGCCAGGGACCTCTCCATAATAAAATGCACAATGAAAAAATGTGAGTATCCATCAATATACAGACAGAGAGAGAGAGGGAGGGAGGGAGGGAGGGAGGGAGGGAGGGAGGGAGGGAGGGAGGGAAAGTACACCGTCTGTCTCAGCCCTATCCGTTACCCAGAGCCTCATCCACCTCTCTATGGAAAGGATGGAGAGAAAAAAGATGAGAGAATGAATGAGGGATGATTTAATGGAGCAGGTGTAGTGTCTCGGAGAGGCCTTGTGCCTACTGAGCGTGCCCAACAAGCTGCAGAGAGTGAGGCGTGTTGGATCTATAAGCAAAGTATTTACCCTGCCAGTGAGTGAGAGAGATTAGCCTGTACAATAGTGATTTATACACACACCCAGCAATCCATTACCCCTTACAGTACGTATAGCCACCCTCTACCTCCCTCTGTCTCTCTCTCTCTATCCACACCCTCTCTCTCTTTCTCCCCTTTCTCCCCCCTCTCTCCCTCTATCCATCCCCCTTTTCCCTCCCTCGCTCCATACCTCCCTCCGCCCTCTCTCCCTCCCTCTCTCCCTCCCTCTCATACACTCGTTCCCTGTAGGCCCTGTCAGTGGGGCCCTGATTCCCAGTTAGCCTCCAGGTACGATGTTTGATCATAGTAACTACTGGCCCTGTCACCTCTATTTCTTCTCTTTGCAAATACATTATATATAAGGCAGGACAGCAAGAGATTTATGATAGAGAGCAGAGGAATCATACAGAGATGGATTAAAAGCCATGTTGGATATAGAGAGAGAGAGAGAAAGAGAGAGAGAGATACAACCCAAAGACCTGCATTGGCTTATTTTTGTGCTTTGACAGGCAGATTGCTTACTTCAATATGGGACAGGAAAGTGATGGTGAGGGAGAGATGGTTTGACACAAATAAGGATAACGTGAGTCCTAGAAGTGTAGGCACAGGCATAGGTGGAAGCTATTTGAAATGTTGAATTACATTAAGGCAGAGAAATGTTTGCAATTGTGAAATTGTACGACAGCAAAGAGACAACAAATTCGTTTCCAGGTTATATTTTGAAGTGTAGCAAAAATTAAACAGTTGCGGTGGCTCATCTTTGACACACTGTATCATCATATTGTGTTGAGATCGAGAATTCCAAAACAAACGAAGAGAGGTGGGGGACTCCCGAGTGGCGCAGCGGTCTAAGGCACTGTATCTCAGTGCTGACCCTGGTTCAATTCCAGGCTGTATCTCCAGCAGCTGTGATTGGGAGTCCTATAGTGCGGTGCACAATTGGCACTGCGTCGTCCGGATTAGGGTGTGGCCGGGGTAGGCCGCCATTGTACATTTTACATTTTAGTCATTTAGCAGACGCCCTTATCCAGAGCGACTTACAGTAGTGAATGCATACATTTTCATTTCATTTCATACATAATTTTTCTGTGCTGGCCCCCCGTGGGAATCAAACCCACAACCCTGGTGTTGCAAACACCATGCTCTACCAACTGAGCTACAGGGAAATAAGAATTTGTTCTTAACTGACCTCCCTAGTTAAAAAAGAAATAAAAAGGTAGGTTTACATATACCTAAGGTGACATATAACTAATACGTAAAATTCATTTAACCAACAATTGATATTCCCTACATCTGAAATAGTTTCCTATGGTTCAGATGAGTGTCCATGTCATCAACAGTTTGTTAGCTACATTCCTCCGGACACTAAGTAATAACCGGTGGGATGTGACAGATCACATGAGTGTCTATTCGTTTCATTGTATAGCCCCTTTCCCATCTCTTCTGGAATTGGCCAGCCTCACCACAAATACAGTGTGACAGCTAAAAACAGCAGACAAGTTGGGACATTATGCTAATTACGAGATGTCATTACATCTTCAGGAGAATGGCTCCAGGGCTTGATAGGAGATGTGTCTAAAGCCATATCACAGACCTTAAATCCACCATATCCCTCCTATAAGCCCCCCACTCACCACCATCCCCCCCCCCGAGCCCTCCAAAAGCCTGGTAATTGCACAGTCTGACCTAGTTAGCCAGACTAGCAGCATGTCACATCAACTCATCGCCTTTTGTCAACAGGTAATGACGCTCGGTGAAGCTAATTCCGACCTTAATTGCGGTGGCAGATCTGGTGTGTGGGGGCGGGGGGTGTGTACGTAAAAGAGGGCTGGCGTCCTCTCGGATGAGGTCAATGAGAAATGACCTGTCACAACACACACTCAAGCACACACACTCAGTGGTACTCTGAGGCAACCCCACCCTTACTAATGAAATCACATGAAAAAAATCAAATGGCTTTCGGGATACAAGTTTGACACATTTCTTTTTCACCACTTCCAGCTACATCTGGTCTTCCGTCCCGGGACCAACCAGCAGAGACCCTGCTTATCTTCAAAGGCAAACCAGCGTTTTGCTGGAATGAGTAACACGAAATGAGGCAGCAAAGGCCAGGGTAATGTAACCAAAGATAAGGAAAATTGCATAAAAAAATTACAACCTTTTTTTGCATCCATTTACAATTAATTTGTTCTTGCATTTCGAAAAGGATTTCCTTGCAATATTTTGTTTTGCTATCAATACTTTTGGGTGTATGTTTTGCTTTCAATATCACTATTTTTGTTTGCAATACTTAGAATGTTGTTCTCGACTTCAAAAGTTTGGCTTGACATTAATGGCACGAAAGTAACTCACTCACGAGGATGGCACCATATACACTGCTCAAAAAAATAAAGGGAACACTAAAATAACACATCCTAGATCTGAATGAATGAAATAATCTTATTAAATACTTTTTTCTTTACATAGTTGAATGTGCTGACAACAAAATCACACAAAAATAATCAATGGAAATCCAATGTATCAACCCATGGAGGTCTGGATTTGGAGTCACACTCAAAATTAAAGTGGAAAAACACACTACAGGCTGATCCAACTTTGATGTAATGTCCTTAAAACAAGTCAAAATGAGGCTCAGTAGTGTGTGTGGCCTCCACGTGCCTGTATGACCTCCCTACAATGCCTGGGCATGCTCCTGATGAGGTGGCGGATGGTCTCCTGAGGGATCTCCTCCCAGACCTGGACTAAAGCATCAGCCAACTCCTGGTCAGTCTGTGGTGCAACGTGGCGTTGGTGGATGGAGCGAGACATGATGTCCCAGATGTGCTCAATTGGATTCAGGTCTGGGGAACGGGCGGGCCAGTCCATAGCATCAATGCCTTCCTCTTGCAGGAACTGCTGACACACTCCAGCCACATGAGGTCTAGCATTGTCTTGCATTAGGAGGAACCCAGGGCCAACCGCACCAGCATATGGTCTCACAAGGGGTCTGAGGATCTCATCTCGGTACCTAATGGCAGTCAGGCTACCTCTGGCGAGCACATGGAGGGCTGTGCGGCCCCCCAAAGAAATGCCACCCCACACCACGACTGACCCACCGCCAAACCGGTCATGCTGGAGGATGTTGCAGGCAGCAGAACGTTCTCCACGGCGTCTCCAGACTCTGTCACGTCTGTCACATGTGCTCAGTGTGAACCTGCTTTCATCTGTGAAGAGCACAGGGCGCCAGTGGCGAATTTGCCAATCTTAGTGTTCTCTGGCAAATGCCAAACGTCCTGCACGGTGTTGGGCTGTAAGCACAACCCCCACCTGTGGACGTCGGGCCCTCATACCACCCTCATGGAGTCTGTTTCTGACCGTTTGAGCAGACACATGCACATTTGTGGCCTGCTGGAGGTCATTTTGCAGGGCTCTGGCAGTGCTCCTCCTGCTCCTCCTTGCACAAAGGTGGAGGTAGCGGTCCTGCTGCCCTCCTACGGCCTCCTCCACGTCTCCTGATGTACTGGCCTGTCTCCTGGTAGCGCCTCCATGCTCTGGACACTACGCTGACAGACACAGCAAACCTTCTTGCCACAGCTCGCATTGATGTGCCATCCTGGATGAGCTGCACTACCTGAGCCACTTGTGTGGGTTGTAGACTCCGTCTCATGCTACCACTAGAGTGAAAGCACTGCCAGCATTCAAAAGTGACCAAAACATCAGCCAGGAAGCATAGGAACTGAGAAGTGGTCTGTGGTCACCACTTGCAGAACCACTCCTTTATTGGGGGTGTCTTGCTAATTGCCTATAATTTCCACCTGTTGTCTATTCCATTTGCACAACAGCATGTGAAATGTATTGTCAAGCAGTGTTGCTTCCTAAGTGGACAGTTTGATTTCACAGAAGTGTGATTGACTTGGAGTTACATTGTGTTGTTTAAGTGTTCCCTTTATTTTTTTGAGCAGTGTAATAACACTATGACTCTATTTAAGGTGGTTAAAGCGGCAGACCTTCATTGAAGAATGAACAAAGTGTTCTCCCCGCCACAGTTTCAGTAAAAAGCTGAGGGATGGGGCTGAAGAAATGCATCCACTCTCAAATGAAACGCTATGGATGCAAGGACTGACCATCCATGTGTAACGATCGTCTGGAAGAGGGGACCAAGATGCAGCGTGGTAAGTGGTAATAATTATATTTAATGAAACACTTTAAAACAAACAAGAATACGAAAGCCAACAGTTCTGCCAGGTGAACACACACAAGACAGAAAACAACTACCCACAAAACCCCAAAGGAAAACAGGCTGCCTAAGTATGACTCCCAATCAGCGACAACGATGTACAGCTGTCCCTGATTGAGAGCCATACCAGGCCAAAACAAAGAAATACAAAAACATAGAAAAAAGGAGATAGAATGCCCACCCAAATCACACCCTGACCAAACCTAAATAGAGACATAAAAAGGCTCTCTCAGGTCAGGGCGTGACAGTACACCACCCCCCCCCCCCCCCCAAAGGGCGGACTCCAGCCGCAAAACCTGAACCTATAGGTGAGGGTCTGGGTGGGCATTTCTCCGCGGTGGCGGCTCTGGAGCGGGACGCAGACCCCGCTCCACCACTGGCTCACCCCACTTTGGTGGCACCTCTAGAGCAGGGTCCCTTGCCGCGGGCCCCGGACTGGAGGGCGACTCTGGCTGCGCCGGACAGGCGGGCGACTCTGGCTGCGCCGGACAGGCGGGCGACTCTGGCTGCGCCGGACAGGCGGGACTTACAGTAGGCCTGGCTCTGGGTGCAGGCACAGGATTCACCAGGCTGTGGAGACATGCAGGAGGCCTGGCTCTGGGAGCAGGCACAGGACTCACCAGGCTGGGGAGACTTGCAGGAGGCCTGCCTCTGGGTGCAGGCACAGGATCCACCAGGCTGTGGAGACATGCAGGAGGCCTGGCTCTGGGAGCAGGCACAGGACGCACCAGGCTGGGGAGACTTGCAGGAGGCCTGGCTCTGGGAGCAGGCACAGGACTCACCAGGCTGGGGAGACATGCTGGAGGCCTGGCTCTTGGAGCAGGCACAGAACTCAACAGGCTGGGGAGACCTACTGGAGGTCTGGTCCGTGGAGGAGGCACAGAACTCAACAGGCTGGGGAGACCTACTGGAGGTCTGGTCCGTGGAGGAGGCACAGGATAGACCGGGCTGTGCGGGGGCACTGGAGGCTCCGGGCTGAGGAGCATCGCTGGAGGCCCAGGGCTGTAGGCCGTCTCTGTAGGCTCCGGACTGTAGGCCGTCTCTGCAGGCTCCGGACTGTAGGCCGTCTCTGCAGGCTCCGGACTGTAAAACGTTGCCGGAAGCTCTGGACGGGGAACTGTCGCCGGAAGTTCTGGACGGGGAACTGTCGCCGGAAGCTCTGGACGGGGAACTGTCGCCGGAAGCTCTGGACGGGGAACTGTCGCCGGAAGCTCTGGACGGGGAACTGTCGCCGGAAGCTCTGGACGGGGAACTGTCGCCGGAGGCTCTGGACTGGGAGTGCGCACTACAAGGCTAGTGCGAGGAGCAGGAACAGGACGTACTGGGCTGGGCAGGCGCACTGGAGAGAGAGTGCGAGAGGCAGGCACATGCTTACCACAAAAAGCACTGGTAGTTGACTCAGGCCTCACCCCCCCCCAAAAAAAACATTTGGGGGCTGCCTCTCGTACTTCCCGTGTAGGCTCCGATATCTGCCGATCACCTGGTCCCAAGTCCAGTCTTTCCTCCCAATCCACTCCTAATGAGACCAGGTGTCCATCTCCTCCCGAACCCGCTGCTTGATCCAGTTGTGGTGGGTAGTTCTGTAACTATTTTCTGGAAGAGGGGACCAAGATGCAGCGTGGTAAGTGGTAATAATTATATTTAATGAAACACTTTAAAACAAACAAGAAAACAAAAGCCAACAGTTCTGCCAGGTGAACACACACAAGACAGAAAACAACTACCCACAAAACCCCAAAGGAAAACAGGCTGCCTAAGTATGACTCCCAATCAGCGACAACGATGTACAGCTGTCCCTGATTGAGAGCCATACCAGGCCAAAACAAAGAAATACAAAAACATAGAAAAAAGGAGATAGAATGCCCACCCAAATCACACCCTGACCAAACCTAAATAGAGACATAAAAAGGCTCTCTCAGGTCAGGGCGTGACACCATGATATCAAAATGATTGTTTTAACCATGTTTTGGGGCTATGCAGTGGTTGTTTACATTTCATTTGTTTACAAACATTGGAGTAAAACCAGCTTATATTTTGGGTTCTGATGGGGTGCGACAGTTGAACCAAAATGATGAGGCATTTATACGTTATATTCTTTAAGAATCAATGGGTACATATCATTAAGTCCAAAAATGGATGTAGCAACTAAGGATCGCCCCTTTAACAGGCAGTGACCTTCATACAGCAGAACTATGCCGCCATTTGAGCATGATTCAATAAACCTGCCCCGCAAAAATGTATTCTACCCACTGTTACGCGAATGTCCCGCAAAATCGTTCCCTTGTCCTGCATTGGGCTTTTTAGATGTAGTCACCCTAATTCCACCTGTGGAAACATTGTTACTGCAACATGTTAACACCAAATACGTGGTTTCACATGTGAAAATTAGATATGCAGTGAAAGTTTTTAATATGTGAAACTGCAAATTTCACATGTAAAACTGCAATTCACATGTGAGGTCAAAACATGTTATTCTACTTACATGTGAAAAAGTGGTGTTAACATGTGAACTCAAAATTTTAATAATGTGAAAATCTGGTTTTCACATGTGATTTTTAAACTCAACGTGAGAAAAAAATATCGATTTCAGATGTGAAAATTAGATTTTCACATGTGAAACTGCAAATATGACGTGTTTTCTTGTAAGGGAACACACACGAAGCCGTCAATCTCAGTTGTATTGAAGATGCTTTGTCGCTGTCCATTTTTATCAGTTTAATCTCTTGTAAACATGCACTAAGATAAAAGTACTCTCTCAGACAAACAGTAAAATAAAACAAAACAGTCAAACATCAACACTAGCTCTCAACTACTGTAGCGTGTTAGTATGTCAAACATGAAGAACAATAGCCACAGCCACATTGTCAAATTACAATGTAATAAACCCTAGCATACATTTACTCAGTCACACGCACAAGCCTATAAATAGGTAGAGTGTTCCAGAGAGATGCACACAGAGAGTGACACACAGTGAAGCATGCAGCATTCATCTCTCAGTAATTTAACCACAGTTACTCCTAACCGCCTTGACCCCTAATAGCAGGACCTGTCAATACAGACAAGGTTAGTGAACCTAGGCCAGCGAGTCAGACTCCCTCAGCACAGGGAGGGAGTGTATGTGTTTGTGTGTGAGTGCGTGTGCGTGTGTGTGTGTGTGTGTGTGTGTGTGTGTGTGTGTGTGTGTGTGTGTGTGTGTGTGTGTGTGTGTGTGTGTGTGTGTGTGTGTGTGTGTGTGTGTGTGTGTATGTGTGTGTGTGTGTGTGTGTGTGTGTGTGTGTGCGTGCAGACAAGTCTGTGTGTGCATGTGCATGTGCCTGTGTGGGTGCATGTGCATGTGTGTCCTTGTATGTGTGTGTACATGTGATGCAGCTTCACTCACACCGAATCTCAACAGGAACAGCCAGAGGAGAGGAAAGAGACTGAGACTTATCCACGGCTTATCCATCAAACTGAGCAAGAAAGAGGGAAAAGTACTTCCTGTCAAGTGCAGTCAGTCTGTCTAGGTTTTTCTGCCTCTAATTGAGATTAAATTCAATGAAAAATCAAAAAGAAATAAAAAGAGAATCATCACGTCGGTAATAGGATTATTGGTTGTTGTTTGTTTGTTATGGATGGCGGATTAAAAAGTAACCGGGGTTAAATGCAGTGGAGATTAACGCAGCCGTTAGTTATCACCCGTTACATAAAATTAGCACACGCAACAGACAGAGCTCATTTGCATGTTGAGATAACAGCGGCATTGTTGTACGAGTGTTGCCGCTAATTAGTGGTTGTACGAATACTGTTATGATGAATTAAACCCTTCATCGTTAACACTGAGGAGAACCCGCAAATTATTGGAGGGGAAAAAATATTGAAATCCGAGCTTGAAAGAGTATTTACATGATGTCAAGTTGACTGACGTCAAAATGGAGCGAGATGAGGCTGGTCTACCCTTTGAATAATATCAAAGTCATTAAGCTCCGAGTTGAAATATTACGTGGTTAAATAACCCTCGTGGTTGACCTATTTGTGTGTGTCTGTGTGTGTGTGTGTGTGTGTGTGTGTGTGTGTGCGTGCGTGCGTGCGTGCGTGCGTGTTTGTTTGCTTTATCTAAAGTGGTTAATTAAATCGGCAAGTGGAATTGTCATTTGCTTTTAATTATGTGGCGTAAATGAGGAGCTACGCTCTCTCCAACTGGTCCTTCAAAAACATCAGTGAATGAATATTACTAACTAGCGCTCAGACAGACAGTACAGTATGTTATGCAATATAAAGAGTAGGTTTGCTAATTAAAGCCTTCTCTCTGTCAGTTCTGCTGGATAAACGCTTCAAGCACCTCCAGAGACAGTCAGACAGAGGATAGATGCCACTGTGACGCCATGGAAATATCCTCCAGTGAAACACATTTAGTTAAAGGTGACAATGGTGACAATCTCCACGAACAAATGATGTTGATTTGGATCTTCCTTTGTTTTCAGTTAAAGAAGCAAGCCACATAGATTGGATACTGTATTAAGCAGTTGCTTAAAGAGCTATGACCATAAAAAATATTAATATATGTCTATTCCTATAACTTGTACATACAGCACTTCAATTTACATTTCTCCCAAACAGGCATTCAACCATGTAGGGCTCAATAGCTTAATACTAAACAATGGCATTATTCGGGTGAGATTTTGTTCTCCTAATTGTGGTTTAGTGTGTTGTTGTAGTGTAGTACTTACTTGTTGCTGTATCCACCCAGTCCCTCTATGTTGTGTTAAATGGCCAGATGAGAGTCCACAGACTTGAAGGCCTTCATGCCTGCAGGCATAGCTGACCTCCGCTGGCTGCCTGTGACACCTCTCCCCGCTAACTAGCTCCAGGCTAAAAACAAAGAGGGAAGAGGAGGGAAGGAGGAGAGCTGCATGGGGCAAAGACTTCATTTGACTATTTTGTCACAAAATGTACAAAGGGCTGTTCTGAACTGTAACATTTTACACACTGTGTTTAATCCCATTCTGCCATGGCTAACAGGAGGCTAACAGCAAGGGCATTGTTTTCCCTGGAGTGTGGCCCAGTAGCTACCGATTAGCATTTCTGTTTTCTCACCCTGCATATGGCCTACACTCTTCTTTATGTGTGATGAATCAGTACGTTTATTGACAAGAATATGTTTATTGTCAACATCCCAGCTAGCACAGTGGATCTGGGCCGATTCCAGCTGAGAGTCGGGGCACTCGGCTGAGAGTCAGACTCGGCAGACGTCATGTGGCCCGAGTCTGGGCCACCTTTGGCAGTATTACTTATGGCTAGGATGAGGGGATTGAGCTCAGGCTGATTCCAGTGTGAGTTATCTGGCCCAAATGTATTACTTGTGGCTCGGGCCGATTGGGGCTACTCTCTGGCAGATGATTACACGGGCTGCTTTATATAATTAACATTTCATTATTTATTTATTTTCCCATATTTTCCTCAACGTTTCTGTGATAAAGAAAAATACAATTAACATTTCAATTAAATTATTTAAGAGTCCTGCATGGTATTTTAGTATCTTGATACTTGCAAGGCAATTGATAAGCATTAAAAATGTTGTGGACAGAAGGTCCCAAGTGGAGCAGTGGTCTAAGACACTGCATTGCTGCGTTGCTACAGATGCTGGTTCAAAACCTGTGCTGGTCAGTGACCAGATGACCCATGAAGTGACTCACAATCACAATTGTCTGAGTTAGGGGAGGGTTTGGCTGGCTGGGAGGTCCCTGTCCCATTGCTCTGTGGTGGGCCAGGTGCATGCATGCATGCTGACACAGTCACCAGGTGAATGGTGTTTCCTCCAACACAACATTTTTTCTTTTGTGGATGGGTATAATTTGTATGTATAAAATGTATAATAGTAATATTTAAAATCACTAAATCGGGTAATATTGGTATACATTTATTTAAATTTGCATCGGGCTGCTTCTGGGGGGATTCTGGTAAGATGCCGGCAAAGTCGGCTGAATTCCTGTAGACAGAAACAGCCCGATGTACTTGGGCCGATTCTGGGCAGTCATTCATTTTGAGTCCAGGCCGAGTCCGACACACGATTCTGGGTCGATTCAATCAGTTCCGGCCCCCCGGAAGAGGGCCGCTTCTAGGCCGATTCCTCATTGCTAGCTGGGATGTTTATTGACAATGTTATGTTCTCTTTGTGTTAGCCATTAGACTGACTGAGCACTGACTTTCTTCTCAAAAAATTGGACTTGGTGTAGAAAATATATTATGTAAATCGTTGAGTAAAACAGCTATACAGAGCCTTCAGAAAGTATTCATACCACTTGACTTATTCCACATTTTGTTGTGTTACAGCCTGAATTCAAAATGGATTGAATAGTTTTTTTTCTCATCCATCTATACACAACACTCCATAATGACAAAGTAAAAACATGTTTTTAGAAATAGTTGCAGATTTATTGAAAATGAACACAGCATATGTAATGTACTTAAGTATTCACACCACCACATGTTAGAATAACTTTTGGCAGCAATTACAGCTGTGAGTCTTTCTGGGTAAGACTCTAGAAGCTTTGAACACCTGGATTGTACAATATTTGCCCATTATTCTTTCAAAATTCTTCAAGCTCTGTCAAATTGGTTATTGATTATTGCTAGACCACCATTTTAAAGTCTTGCCAGAGATTTTCAAGCAAATTTTAAGTCAAAACTGTAACGCGGCCACTCAGAAACATAAACCGTCTTCTTGGTAAGCGACTCAAGTGTACATTTTGCCTTGGGCTGAAAGGTAAATTAATCTCCCAGTGTACAGAGGAAAGCAGACTGAACCAGGTTTCCTCCACGATTTTGCTTGTGCTTAAAAGTTCCATTCCATTTCTTTTGTATCCTGAAAAACTCCCCAGTCCTTAATGATAACAAGCATACCCATAACTTGATGCAGCCACCACTATGCTTGAAAATATGGAGAGTGGTAATCAGTAATGTGTTGTATTGGATTTGCCACAAACATAACACTGTATTCAGGACAAAAACTGAATTGCTTTGCCACATTTTTTGCAGTATTACTTTTGTGCCTTGTTGCAAAAAGGATGTATGTTTTGAAATATTTTCATTCTGTACAGGATTCCTTATTATAACTCTGACAAGTATGTTAGTATTGTGGAGTAACTACAATGTTGTTGATCCATCCTCAGTTTTCTCCTATCACAGCCATTCAATTCTGTAACTTTTTTAAAGTCACCATTGGCCTCATGGTGAAATCCCTGAGCGGTTTTCTTCCTCTCAGATTAGGAAGGACGCCTGTATCTTTGTAGTGACTGGGTGTATTGATGCCCCATGCAAAGTGTAATTAATAACTTCTACATGCTTAAAGGGATATTCGCTGTCTGCTTTTTATTATTTTTACCAATAAGTGCCCTTTGTTTGCAAGGCGTTGGAAAGCCCCGATGATCTTTGTAGTTGAATATGTGTTTGAAATTCGCTGCTCAACTGGGGGGCCGTACAGATAATTGTATGTGTGGGATACAAAGATGAGGTGGTCATTAGGAAATCATGTTAAACACTATTATTGCACACAGAGTGAGTCCATGCAACTTATCATTTTTGCTGCTGAATAAAGGGGTTGAATATTTATTGACTCAAGTCACAACAGCTTAAAAATCTTTCATTAATTTGTAAAAAATGAGTTTTTTTTTTTTTTTTACATTTTGGGATATTGTGTGTAGGCCAGTGACAATAAAATCAATTTGATCAAATTTAAATAGTCAAGGGGTGTGAAAACTTTCTGAAAGCCATGTAAATGTTTTTAGGCTTTGTATGTTCATGTCTCATTTGATTATCTTATTTGTCCGATGAGGAACACAGCATCAAATGAAGATGGGAGCTCTATGAAGAGAAAAACCCAGGTGTCGAATTGTGAGCTGCCACATCCCCTTTGAGTGACAGCCAACAAAACTTCCAAAGCTTCCTTTTGCGACGCCACGGACAAACTGCACTGCACATCACATGCAGGCCAAAATGGCACATATCACACGGCGCAGCCACTGATATCAGCGCCGGAGGCCGCCAATCAAGCGCATCACAAAGCAGCAGTCTGCTTCCTGACAGCGGCCAGGGCCAGAGACTTAACCCCTCGCCTGCCAGCCTGAGACCACACCACACACACACAGGCAAGCATTCACACACACATGCATACACACACACACACACACACACACACACACACACACACACACACACACACACACACACACACACACACACACAGACAGACAGACAGACAGACAGACAGACAGACAGACAGACAGACAGACAGACAGACAGACAGACAGACAGACAGACAGACAGACAGACAGACAGACAGACAGACAGACAGACAGACAGACAGACAGACAGACAGACAGACAGACACAAAGTCTGAGCAGATATTATCTCTAGTGCATCCCAACCCATGCAAACTGATCACCATTACAGGGATCGCAATCCAGGGTGTAGTGATGTTGTTGTTTTCAGCTGGACCAGAATATTATCTCTATATTCCCACACTCAATACTGAACCACTACCATTACATAGTAACATGAATAAGACCACACTCAATACTGTACCACTACCATTACATAGTAACATGAATAAGACCACACTCAATACTGTACCACTACCATTACATAGTAACATGAAGACCACACTCAATACTGTACCACTACCATTACATAGTAACATGAATAAGACCCCACTCAATACTGTACCACTACCATTACATAGTAACATGAATAAGACCCCACTCAATACTGTACCACTACCATTACATAGTAACATGAATAAGACCACACTCAATACTGTACCACTACCATTACATAGTAACAAGAAGACCACACTCAATACTGTACCACTACCATTACATAGTAACATGAAGACCACACTCAATACTGAACCACTACCATTACATAGTAACATGAATAAGACCACACTCAACACTGTACCACTACCATTACATAGTAACATGAATAAGACCCCACTCAATACTGTACCACTACCATTACATAGTAACATGAATAAGACCACACTCAATACTGTACCACTACCATTACATAGTAACATGAATAAGACCACACTCAATACTGTACCACTACCATTACATAGTAACATGAATAAGACCCCACTCAATACTGTACCACTACCATTACATAGTAACATGAATAAGACCACACTCAATACTGAACCACTACCATTACATAGTAACATGAATAAGACCACACTCAATACTGTACCACTACCATTACATAGTAACATGAATAAGACCCCACTCAATACTGTACCACTACCATTACATAGTAACATGAATAAGACCCCACTCAATACTGTACCACTACCATTACATAGTAACATGAATAAGACCACACTCAATACTGTACCACTACCATTACATAGTAACATGAATAAGACCACACTCAATACTGTACCACTACCATTACATAGTAACATGAAGACCACACTCAATACTGTACCACTACCATTACATAGTAACATGAATAAGACCCCACTCAATACTGTACCACTACCATTACATAGTAACATGAATAAGACCACACTCAATACTGTACCACTACCATTACATAGTAACATGAAGACCACACTCAATACTGTACCACTACCATTACATAGTAACATGAAGACCACACTCAATACTGTACCACTACCATTACATAGTAACATGAATAAGACCACACTCAATACTGTACCACTACCATTACATAGTAACATGAAGACCACACTCAATACTGAACCACTACCATTACATAGTAACATGAATAAGACCCCACTCAATACTGTACCACTACCATTACATAGTAACATGAATAAGACCCCACTCAATACTGTACCACTACCATTACATAGTAACATGAATAAGACCACACTCAATACTGTACCACTACCATTACATAGTAACATGAATAAGACCACACTCAACACTGAACCACTACCATTACATAGTAACATGAATAAGACCCCACTCAATACTGTACCACTACCATTACATAGTAACATGAATAAGACCCCACTCAATACTGTACCACTACCATTACATAGTAACATGAATAAGACCACACTCAATACTGTACCACTACCATTACATAGTAACATGAATAAGACCACACTCAATACTGTACCACTACCATTACATAGTAACATGAATAAGACCACACTCAATACTGTACCACTACCATTACATAGTAACATGAATAAGACCCCACTCAATACTGTACCACTACCATTACATAGTAACATGAATAAGACCACACTCAATACTGTACCACTACCATTACATAGTAACATGAATAAGACCACACTCAATACTGTACCACTACCATTACATAGTAACATGAATAAGACCACACTCAATACTGTACCACTACCATTACATAGTAACATGAAGACCACACTCAATACTGAACCACTACCATTACATAGTAACATGAATAAGACCCCACTCAATACTGTACCACTACCATTACATAGTAACATGAATAAGACCCCAGTCAATACTGTACCACTACCATTACATAGTAACATGAATAAGACCCCACTCAATACTGTACCACTACCATTACATAGTAACATGAATAAGACCACACTCAATACTGAACCACTACCATTACATAGTAACATGAATAAGACCCCACTCAATACTGTACCACTACCATTACATAGTAACATGAATAAGACCCCACTCAATACTGTACCACTACCATTACATAGTAACATGAATAAGACCACACTCAATACTGTACCACTACCATTACATAGTAACATGAAGACCACACTCAATACTGTACCACTACCATTACATAGTAACATGAAGACCACACTCAATACTGTACCACTACCATTACATAGTAACATGAGTTAGACCACACTCAATACTGTACCACTACCATTACATAGTAACATGAAGACCACACTCAATACTGTACCACTACCATTACATAGTAACATGAATAAGACCACACTCAATACTGTACCACTACCATTACATAGTAACATGAAGACCACACTCAATACTGAACCACTACCATTACATAGTAACATGAATAAGATCACACTCAACACTGAACCACTACCATTACATAGTAACATGAATAAGACCCCACTCAATACTGTACCACTACCATTACATAGTAACATGAATAAGACCCCACTCAATACTGTACCACTACCATTACATAGTAACATGAAGACCACACTCAATACTGTACCACTACCATTACATAGTAACATGAATAAGACCACACTCAATACTGTACCACTACCATTACATAGTAACATGAAGACCACACTCAATACTGTACCACTACCATTACATAGTAACATGAAGACCACACTCAATACTGAACCACTACCATTACATAGTAACATGAATAAGACCACACTCAACACTGTACCACTACCATTACATAGTAACATGAATAAGACCACACTCAATACTGTACCACTACCATTACATAGTAACATGAATAAGACCACACTCAATACTGTACCACTACCATTACATAGTAACATGAATAAGACCCCACTCAATACTGTACCACTACCATTACATAGTAACATGAAGACCACACTCAATACTGTACCACTACCATTACATAGTAACATGAGTTAGACCACACTCAATACTGTACCACTACCATTACATAGTAACATGAAGACCACACTCAATACTGTACCACTACCATTACATAGTAACATGAATAAGACCACACTCAATACTGTACCACTACCATTACATAGTAACATGAAGACCACACTCAATACTGAACCACTACCATTACATAGTAACATGAATAAGACCCCACTCAATACTGTACCACTACCATTACATAGTAACATGAATAAGACCCCAGTCAATACTGTACCACTACCATTACATAGTAACATGAATAAGACCACACTCAATACTGAACCACTACCATTACATAGTAACATGAATAAGACCCCACTCAATACTGTACCACTACCATTACATAGTAACATGAATAAGACCCCACTCAATACTGTACCACTACCATTACATAGTAACATGAATAAGACCCCAGTCAATACTGTACCACTACCATTACATAGTAACATGAATAAGACCCCACTCAATACTGAACCACTACCATTACATAGTAACATGAATAAGACCACACTCAATACTGTACCACTACCATTACATAGTAACATGAAGACCACACTCAATACTGAACCACTACCATTACATAGTAACATGAATAAGACCCCACTCAATACTGTACCACTACCATTACATAGTAACATGAATAAGACCCCACTCAATACTGTACCACTACCATTACATAGTAACATGAATAAGACCACACTCAATACTGTACCACTACCATTACATAGTAACATGAATAAGACCACACTCAATACTGTACCACTACCATTACATAGTAACATGAATAAGACCACACTCAATACTGTACCACTACCATTACATAGTAACATGAATAAGACCCCACTCAATACTGTACCACTACCATTACATAGTAACATGAATAAGACCACACTCAATACTGAACCACTACCATTACATAGTAACATGAATAAGACCCCACTCAATACTGTACCACTACCATTACATAGTAACATGAATAAGACCCCACTCAATACTGTACCACTACCATTACATAGTAACATGAATAAGACCACACTCAATACTGTACCACTACCATTACATAGTAACATGAAGACCACACTCAATACTGTACCACTACCATTACATAGTAACATGAAGACCACACTCAATACTGTACCACTACCATTACATAGTAACATGAGTTAGACCACACTCAATACTGTACCACTACCATTACATAGTAACATGAAGACCACACTCAATACTGTACCACTACCATTACATAGTAACATGAATAAGACCACACTCAATACTGTACCACTACCATTACATAGTAACATGAATAAGACCCCAGTCAATACTGTACCACTACCATTACATAGTAACATGAATAAGACCACACTCAATACTGTACCACTACCATTACATAGTAACATGAATAAGACCCCAGTCAATACTGTACCACTACCATTACATAGTAACATGAATAAGACCACACTCAATACTGTACCACTACCATTACATAGTAACATGAATAAGACCACACTCAATACTGTACCACTACCATTACATAGTAACATGAATAAGACCACACTCAATACTGTACCACTACCATTACATAGTAACATGAAGACCACACTCAATACTGAACCACTACCATTACATAGTAACATGAATAAGACCACACTCAACACTGAACCACTACCATTACATAGTAACATGAATAAGACCACACTCAATACTGTACCACTACCATTACATAGTAACATGAATAAGACCCCACTCAATACTGTACCACTACCATTACATAGTAACATGAAGACCACACTCAATACTGAACCACTACCATTACATAGTAACATGAAGACCACACTCAATACTGTACCACTACCATTACATAGTAACATGAATAAGACCCCACTCAATACTGTACCACTACCATTACATAGTAACATGAATAAGACCCCACTCAATACTGTACCACTACCATTACATAGTAACATGAAGACCACACTCAATACTGTACCACTACCATTACATAGTAACATGAAGACCACACTCAATACTGTACCACTACCATTACATAGTAACATGAATAAGACCACACTCAATACTGTACCACTACCATTACATAGTAACATGAATAAGACCACACTCAATACTGTACCACTACCATTACATAGTAACATGAATAAGACCACACTCAATACTGAACCACTACCATTACATAGTAACATGAATAAGACCACACTCAATACTGAACCACTACCATTACATAGTAACATGAATAAGACCCCACTCAATACTGTACCACTACCATTACATAGTAACATGAAGACCCCACTCAATACTGTACCACTACCATTACATAGTAACATGAATAAGACCCCACTCAATACTGTACCACTACCATTACATAGTAACATGAATAAGACCACACTCAATACTGTACCACTACCATTACATAGTAACATGAAGACCACACTCAATACTGTACCACTACCATTACATAGTAACATGAAGACCACACTCAATACTGTACCACTACCATTACATAGTAACATGAGTTAGACCACACATCTAACTTAATTGGGTATATCAGATAATGCATAATAAAATGTTCTGCGTGACACGTACATAGCGTTTAATGGGCCTGATGCTTGATGCAGTGGTCTCATATTGTTGCCCTTACGAGAGGGAGTTTTGATGTGTTGTCAGGCCTGGTGTAAAAATAACTGAAGTGACACGGGTGTCTTGGTTGTCACTGTTGTCAGACTGGTGCGGATTTTCACAGCCGTCGGTCGTTGGTGTGTGTGTGTGTGTGTGCGTGCGCGTGTGTGCGTGTGCGTGCGTGCGTGCGTGCGTGGACGTGTGTACATGTGTGTGTACATGTGCTCCTTCGTGCCTGTGTGGGTGCTCATGTTGTGGGTGACATTGCTGATCGCTGTGTGATGACAGCCTATCATTGTCGCAATGTGAGAGTGAGGGTGGCAGTGGGGCTTTTTTTGGCATGTGTTTTTCCACACCTTCATCAATGTCTGTGGCACTCCGTGACTGGCTGGCTTTACATAGGGAGGGATGTTGGAGCAGCCACATTGGTTGCGTCCGAAATGGCACCGTATTCCTTAAATAGTGCTCTCCTCTGAGTTCTCTCAGACTTACTGGGCCGAAGGCGAGTTTTGTGGTCAGGCGTACTCACCATGGGAATCATTGTCTCTGCCTCTCTGGGAATTGTCAGGTGATAATACTGGTAAAAAATGTGTCTGTTCAATTAATTACAGTGTATTACAAGATTCTACCACCCCCCCCCCCACACACACACACACACACGCACGCACGCACACACACACACACACACACACACACACACACACACACACACACACACACACACACACACACACACACACACACACACACACACACAGACACGCACGCACACACACACACACACACACACACACACACACACACACACGCACACACACACACACACATAGACATTCACCTGACAGGGTGAAGTAGAATTATCCAGTAAAAGTGACAGGGATGTGACAAGCAGTCCATTAAATCAAACCCCAGACACTAGCAGCTCCCCTCCTTCCATCACTCTGGTGATGAGGCCCCCATCAATGTGGCCATTAAGTGGATTGTCTGGCCATGCACAGACAGGCAGCAGATCTGTTACCAGGCATATTTATTTATAATGTCGCCATGAGGAGTAGGATATCAACATGGCTCTGAAGAGAGTGATAGCCTTATAGGAACCGTCAGAATCGTCTCATTTGCTCAGATGCAGTTTAAACTCTATTCCTTCTTTGTTCAGACAAATACAAACTTTATTGACGCGTCAGAGACGAGACGGCTTGTCACGGAACAGCGCCGCTGTGTTAAAAAGGCACATTTCACAAGTGAGAAGGCAGTTAACCTTTAAACAGATGGATAATCCTAAATGGTGCTATACAATTAATAGACTCTACACTACCACGGTGCACTCACGAAACTGACCATTTCTGTCTCACAGTCTTCACTTTCACAATGTGTCATCGTCTCCCCACTTGTGGCCACTGTTTTAATGTACTTTCTGTACAAAGTTATGTTTGTAAAAACATCATGGTAATGTGAGTTATTTGTTTACGTTAAGTCTGCAGCTACCAGGGTTGGGGTCAATCCCATTTCAATTCAGTCAATTCCGGAAGTAAACCGAAATGGCCTTATTTTCATTGAAATGGAATTGACCACAAATTATAGTTAAGCCTTAAAACAGACCGAAGTGTTAAGGCTTACAAAATACCCTCCGTACTGTTGGGCAGACCAGCAAATGGAGGGTCACATTTCCTATTAGCTCCTATTATCTATGCTAACATGCTAACAGCAGTGGACCGGTGCTAGGACTTTGGCCTTCTATTCCAGGCCTTGAGGCCCCCCACATGCCCATATCTCTATACATCCAGGGCCTGGGTCTGACCAAACCGGCCCCGAGGTCCCTATCCCCGCTCCCTCTAATCTGGTTACTGGGGCAACGACAAGGACTAGCTGTGTGACATGGGAGGGGTTTCTCTAATGAGACTGCTCATATGCATAATTCATGTAAACATGATGGTGGGGGAGATGGTGGGGGAGATTGGGGGGGGGGGGGATTGGGGGGGAATTGGGGGGATGTTGAGTACAGCCATAATGGAAAAATGCGTACAAACACACAGTGATGTCTGAATAAACACTTCAGTCACTGGAGCAGAGATGATATAGAGTGAAATAGAGTGAAACAGAAGTGGAGGGGAATGGAATGAAATAGACTGAGGTATTGTTACAGCAAGGGTGGTATTCATTTTATATCAAGACATTCAGAAGGCACTCAAAGCAGATGATGACCATTGAAATGCAGTGCTCTATAGGGGGAATTTTGACCCGAGTTAAGCGCGCGTAAATGGAACTTCCATTTTTTTGTGCACTTTTCTCTCTACGTGTATTCTGACCTTGAATTTAGGCGTGAGAATAGCGTGCTATTCACCCACTATTTGTTTTAGGGTGGAGATTTAAGAAGGTGTATCAAGGGTGAGTCGACAGAAAGACGTATTCTTGACTTAATTCCTCTAGAACTCCACCACCTTTACGTGCGATGAAACCATGAATAAGGTCGAGCGAACCCGCTGTCATATTAACATGACAGGCCCAAGGGGGTGTGGTATATGGCCGATATACCACGGCTAAGGGCTGTTGTTACACACAACGCAACGCAGAGTGCCTGGATACAGCCCTTAGCCGTGGAATATTAGTCATATACCACAAATGCCCGAGGTGCCTTATTGCTATTATAAACTGGTTACCAAGGTAATTAGAGTAAAATAAATGTTTTGTCAAACCCGTGTTATACCACGGCTGTCAGCCAATCAGCAATCAGGACATGAACCATCCAGTTTATAATTTAATGTAAGTTTCCTTCATTTTGTAGCCTATATTTTGCATCATTCCATTCCATTCCGTTTGCCTTTCTTTATTTTGTCACGTCCATGTAGATTTTCCTGAGGGTTGCCAGCAATAATGGATCATATTACGTTGTGAAATCATTTGGGACATGCAGCCTTTTCGAATCATTCTGGAACTCAGACCACATGTAGCAGTTTAAACCTGGGGCCTGGCACGTGGTTCACGAGGACTGGACAGTTGTCATACAGTTCAATGACTAGTGAGAATTCGAGTAGATTGTAAAGCGTCTGTGTGTAGCTGGTGAGATGAGTCAGGTGCAGGACGGCAGATATGAGTAATGAAAGCAATTTACTCAATAATATCACAATACACGTCGTATAATTACAAGGCCACAAATACGGACCGCAATACAATAAACAATTACTCACAAACAAACATGGGGGAACAGAGGGTTAAATAATGAACAAGTAATTGGGGAATTGAAACCAGGTGTGTAAGACAAAGACAGAACAAATGGAAAATGAAAAGTGGATCGGCGATGGCTAGAAGGCCGGTGACGTCGACCGCCGAACGCCGCCCGAACAGGAGAGGGACCAACTTCGGCGGAAGTCGTGACACAGATATTGTTCAACATCTATCGGTTCACTGTTTTCCACCTTCCAATGTCTCATGCATTGAACTTGAATGTGGCAACACGGAGGATGAAACAAAGCACTGTGTTTTTGTTTCATCAATATATTTTGTGCGCAAAGGCTCCCCAACCCTGTTTTTTATGATTCATACATACTTTCCTAACTCATAAATGTGCCTAAATGATCTACAAGATCAGAGTATTTTTAAATTGACCAGTTGCTGCTGAAATGGAGACGTTGGTGCTTGGGGTCGTTGTCTGCTGGAAGATCCACTTGTGGCCAAGTTTCAGTCTCTGAGTCCTAGCAGAGGCAACCAGGTTTTTGTTTACAATGTCCTGGTACTGGATGGAGTTCATGGTGCTAAGTGACCCAATGCCCCAGGACCAGGGGGAGCAAAAACAGCCCCATAACGTCCAATATCCACTACCATACTTGACATTAGGTATGAGGTTCTTTTCTGCATATGCATCCTTTTCTCGATGCCGAACATACCGCTGGTGTGCATGGCCAAAGACCTCTATTTTCATTTCATATGGTCACAGCACCAGGCTCCAACCGAAGTTGCAATGCCATTTAGCTCTAGGTGTGTACATTTGTTGGTTGCTCACAATTAAAGGCTTTGTTGACAGAAACCCTTCCAGAGAGCCTATTGGCAGGGAGGTGGCATTTAATTGTAGAATAAGAGACTTGGTGGCTCCATGATGCGACCAAGTTCTGTAATTCTACAACCGTGGCCCTTCAACTTTTCTTTGCCTAAAGAGTCATCCTTCTTACTGAGCGTGGGACAAGATACACATGTGTCCTCTACCAAGGTAATTTATCACTGTTCCAGATGTTTTCAACATTTTAAATATCGCCCCGGTAAAATATGTATGCAAAGTATGTGGACACCCCTTCAAATTAGTGGATTTTGAATTTCAGCTACACCCGTTGCTGACAGGTGTATAAAATCGAGCGCACAGCCATGCAATCTCCAACGACTGCTGGAGCTGCCCTGGTCGACTGTATGTGTTGTTATAGTGAAGTGGAAATGACTAGGAGCAACAATGGCTCAGCCGCGAAGTAGTAGGCCACACAAATTCACAGAACGGGACCACCTAGTGCTGAAGCGCGTAGCTCGTAAAAATCGTCTGGCCTCGGTAGAAACACTACCGAGTTCCAAACTGCCTCTGGAAGCAACATCAGCACAAGAACTGTTTGTCGGGATCTTCATGAAAGGGGTTTCCATGGCCGAGCAGCCGCAAACAAGCCTGAGATCACCATGCCCAATGCCAAGCATCGGCTGGAGTGGTGTAAAGCTTGCCGCCATTGGACTCTGGAGCAGTGGAAACGCGTTCTCTGGAGTGATGAATCACGCTTCACCATTTGGCAGTCCAACGGATGAATCTGGGTTTGGCATAGTTGGCATAGAGCCAACTGTAAAGTTTGGTGGAGGAGGAATAATGGTCTGGGGCTGTTTTTCATTGTTCAGGCTCGGCCCTTTAGTTCCAGTGAAGGGAGATCTTAACACTACAGCATACAATGACATTCTACACGATTCCGTGCTTCCAACTTTGTGGCAACAGTTTGGGGAATGCCCTTTCCTGTTTCAGCATGACAATGCCCATGTGCACAAAGCGAGGTCCACTCAGAAATGGTTTGTCTACATCTGTGTGGAAGAACTTGACTGACCTGCACAGAGCCCTGACCACAACCTCATCGCACACCTTTGGGATGAATTGGAACGCCGACTGTGAGCCAAGCCTAATCGCCCAACATCAGGACCCAACCTCACTAATGCTCTTGTGGCTGAATGGAAGCAAGTCCCCGCAGCAATGTTCCAGCATCTAGTAGAAAGCCTTCCCAGAAGAGTGAAGGCTGTTACAGTAGCAAAGGAAGGACCAACTTCCTTTTAATGCCCATTATTTTGGAATGAGATGGTCGAAGAGCACGTGTCCACATACTTTTGGTCATGTAGAGTATATATATATTTTAAAATTACCCTTTGCCTGGTATATGTAGGTCAACAACCATTTGTCTCTTTCATTTGTTCTTTGCCTTTTCCCCATGGTGATTGATGACATACCCCAGTGAAACAGGAAGCCATGGAAGGCCGCAATACATTTCCTTAAGCTGAGAATAACTTTAAAAAAGTAGAATGTTAATGGAGATTGTATTTTGTTTGATTTTATTTTAAGAATCTTTAGAGTGCGAATAATTTTGATACCTATCTTTTTCAGAATGTTGTTTAACAAGAGCTCTATATCTGAGAAATTGCATTAGCATACAACAATAAAACATTTTCATTTGTATTATTTATTTTATCCTGTGTTTTTTGCTATTCTTATCAAGGGTGCCAATAATTCTGAAGGTGACTGTATATATTTGTGTGTGTGTGTGTGTGTGTGTGTGTGTATTATATGTGGCTGTGCTTGTTTGTGTATGTCGCTTTTCACTGGACATGAAAAATGTGTCGCCCCTTCAGTGTGGTGTAGCTACAGTACGGAGATGCCCTCCTGCCACCTCCTCCACCTCACCCCCCTCTAACCTCCACCACCGACCTCACCCCCACTCCCCCCCCACCGCCACCTGCATAATGACCCCCTCTGTCTTCCCTGCCAGCGCCCATGTCCAAACCAAACACAACAGATCAACAACTCGGCATGCAGATCGTGTCACGGGATAAATTATGCGCAGTGTGTCAGGTTCATACGTGGGCTTGGGCTTGCTGTCCGTGACATGTGTCAGGGAGGCCCTGCGTCTCCTTCCGAACGCGCTAATGACGTGACTCCGGGTAGCCTCCCTCCACCCCCGCCTGCCGTTCTTCCAACCCCCCCACACCCACACCCCACCCGATCCCTCCACCCCCATCAGCACACGTTAGACAACGTGTCACTTCCAGGGGTGAAGGACCCTCTGTTTTGGGGGATAAAGACGGACTACGGCTGTCTGGTCCACTGTGAGCTAGGGGCTAGTGATGGCTGAGGAACTCCACACATACAACATGACGTATTATGCCCTTTTTTAACAATTCAAACCTCTCACACACACACACACACACACAAACACACAGACACACACTCTACCTTGACTTCCCACTCAAGATGCATTTTTTATTTATGCCCTGTCTCTCGTTTTTTGCTTTTTGTCTTTGTATGCAAATCCTGTCTGACTTGTCTGAATTATGTGTGTCTGTCCGGGCTCCTCTTTGATTCGGAGTGACTGAGGACTCCACACATGGTGATTGCCTCCACTGGGCCTAGTCTGAGCCTTGCATAAGTAATTGAGATGTCAGTATGCGTTCTCATATTCCCACAACAAAACTGTAGGAAAACATGCATCGTTGAAGGTCATTTGAATAATTCCTTAATGGAAGGGAGGCCGTTGTTTTCGGGGAATGCACGAAAAAGCAAATGTCAATGATCAAAATCAACCAGCATCATATCTCACTGATGCAGCGGCGGCAGCGGCGATTCCCGGAGCACTTCTCTATTCGCGGGGTGGCGGAGTGAATGGATGGATAAGTGTCTCTGTGCATATGAAACATAACACCAAGCACAGTGTTTTCTCAAGAGTATTTTTTTGTAACACAAATTGGTTTCGAGTCATTTTCTACATTGACCTCTTTGATATAAAATAGGAAGCGACAGGGACATGGTGCATCTCATATTCAGAGACCTCTCAAGAGGTCAATGACTAAATCATACACACACAACAGATAATGGGAAATGCATCATTAAAGATTTACTGTATATGTTTTATACATTTGGGTTTTGACAATGTGTCCCCTGGCAACACTATTGACGAGATCCTCTAGATATATTTCTCTGTCTATTCTTATCATAAAATATTTTGTTATTTATTCTATATTTGTGACCCATTTCAAGAAGCTAGGTGTATATCCCACATCGTTACTTAACACTGTTTTTTTTATCAAAATGCATTTTTTGGGGGACAGAAATACCTTCTGGAACATGTGAACTTTCATGTGCCTTAATAACAAATGTATATGCCATCTGTAAATCTGAATAAAATTGTTAAATTACAAGCTGAGATAATGGCTGGGCTGGAAATTCTGAGAGATGTGTATGGATTGGTCTGCCATGTAGCATAGTTCTGTCTATAACATGAGCTGCTCAGTATGTGTAGGTAATCCTTGCTACCACAGCTTTTTTGAAAGATATACCATTAGCCATGGAGATCTGCAAAAATGCTGCTACTGCTCTCAACAACATTGCTGCCCAGAATTTAGCAGTGGGAAAAAGTGATGCGATGAACTACTTTCTGCACACTGTCAGTGTGAACCGAAGTGACTTGACACAACAACGGGCCAAACAAGCTGTAGCTAGCTATAAACCAAACGGAAAAGACAAGCTGCCGTGAAGCATTCATCCATATATATGGGTAAGAGTCTAGCTACATTTTCAGATATCATACGTTTTGTCAGAAAGTCGTTTTCATTGCAAGTTAAAGCATACTGTTCGCTAACTAGCGAACTTTAGCTTGCTGGCTCGCTAGCTAATGTTGCTGGCTTGCTAGCGAACATTACGTGTATGATCTGTGTAGTAATAGTATTTGTATTTCAAAAATCAATTTGCATTGCTAGCTATAGCATAATGTTAGCTAGCTATCTAACATTGAACCTAGTTGGTTAGCTTTAGTTACCTGCAGATTCATACTCCAGCATTTCCTGCATGGTGGCTAGCTATGACAATCTGTTTGTACTGTAGCTATGGGTTGGGATTATGGTTCATTGCTAGCTAGCTACATGTCTAAACAAAAGACTCAACTTGCAAGAGAATGATTACATGACCCATCAAGTTAGCTAGGTGTGTCTGGGGATGATTACGGCCATCTATTGTATTTCATGAACATGTGAACATGTCTAGACAATAGTGACCCCTCCACTTAGCTAGATTTGGCTGGGGGTGGTTATAGTATTGTCTGGGTTAAGCATCATCTAATAAATGTTAAATATTTATACAACATGTTTATCTACACACTTTCAAAGTCAGATTAAGATATAGGCCAAGGACTAGACAAAGTGTATTTTTACCTAGAGTTAGTCCTTATTGTGGGCTACTACTTTTACCACTTTTGGTCTTGCAATCTTTGGTTGTTTACTACACTACCTTACTTATTGTGTTTAACACATGACCTCATGTGAATCCTTAAAAGATGGGTGGGGCTAAGGCTTAAGAGGATGTGAATGATGCGGAATAGGTGTAAACAAAGAAGAGCTCTCCAGTAGCTGTACCAAAACATTCAAGGGCCATTTTCTCAAAAGTGGGGTTACGCATTTATCAACATTCAAAGCAGAATTACTTTCCCGTTGTTCATCAACTGCAGTGTATGATAAGCCATTTTGTAGCTCTGAGGCTCTACTTTTATCCAATGTAAAAAACACAATTTTAAAATGTTGCTACATAAAACCGAATTGCGGCGGTCGGTAACATTTAACTAAATCAAACGGTCAAAATTATTTGAAAAGGAAAAGAAAACACATATCTTCTTCTTGTATTGCAATTATATATATATAAAGAAAGAAAGAAATACATAGTACAGTTTTTCTCAATCATGTACATGGACTTTTTGGAAAAATGTTGTCGATTTGTGTATAATGACTCCGGAGAAGATGGCTGCCGATTTATTGGCTCTTAACCAACCATGCTATTTTGTTAGTTTTTTTGCATTGTTTGTAACTTATTTTGTACATAATGTTGCTTCTACCGTCTCTTATGACCGAAAAGAGCTTCTGGACATGTTGCTCACCTTGAATTGGACAAATAATTTTTCTTTAATGAGTCGGACGAGAGGGATTTACTTTAGACACCCGAACAGGCCCTCACCCCCGTCATTCGCAGGAGAAAGAGACTGAGATTTCGCAGAAGGATATCGGGGTGCCTTGTGAGGATCAGGCGACAAGTGGCTAATCTGCCTTTGCCATCCGTACTGTTAGCCAACGTACAATCACTGGAAAATAAATGGGATGAACTAAAAGCACGCATATCCTACCAACGGGACATTAAAAACTGTAATATCTGTTTCACCGAGTCGTGGCTGAACGATGACATTAATAACATACAGCTGGCGGGTTATACACTCTATTGGCAGGATAGACCAGCAGCCTCTGGTAAGACAAGGGGTAGCGGTCTATGTATATTTATAAACAACAGCTGGTGCACAATATCTAAGGAAGTCTCGAGGTTTTGCTCGCCTGAGGTAGAGTATCTCATGATAAGCTGAAGACCACACTATCTACGTAGAGAGTTTTCATCTATATTTTTCGTAGCTGTTTACATACCACCACAGACCGATGCTGGCACTAAGACCGCACTCAATGAGCTGTATACCTCCATAATCAAACAGGAAAACGCTCATCCAGAGGCGGCGCCCCTGGCCGAGGACTTTAATGCAGGGAATCTTAAATCAGTTTTACCTCATTTCTATCAGCATGTTAAATGTGCAACCAGAGATAAAAAACTCTAGACCACCTTTACTCCACACACAGAAACGCGTACAAAGTTCTGCCTCGCCCTCCATTTGGCAAATCTGACCCTAATTCTATCCTCCTGATTCCTGCTTACAAGCAATAATTAAAGCAGGAAGCATCAGTGACTCGGTCAATAGAAAAGTGGTCAGATGAAGCAGATGCTAAACTACAGGACTGTTCGCTAGCACAGACTGGAATATGTTCCGGAATTCTTCCGATGGCATTGAGGAGTACACCACATCAGTCACTGGCTTCATCAGTAAGTGCATCGATGACGTCGCCCCCACAGTGACTGTACGTACATACCCCAACCAGAAGCCATGGATTACAGGCAACATCCGCACTGAGCTAAAAGGTAGAGCTGCCACTTTAAAGGAGCGGGACTCTAACCCAGAAGCTTATAAGAAATCCCGCTATGCCCTCCGACGAACCATCAAACCAGTTCCGGTGTAGTCTACAAAGGGACTACAAAGGGAAGCACAGCCGAGAGCTGCCCAGCGACACAAGCCCACCAGACGAGCTAAATCACTTCTATGCTCACTTCGAGGCAAGTAACACTGAAACATGCATGAGAGCATCAGCTGTTCCGGATGACTGTGAGATCACACTCTCCGCAGCCGATGTGAGTAAGACCTTTAAACAAGTCAACATTCACAAGGCTGCAGGGACAGATGGATTACCAGGACGTGTCCTCGGAGCATGCGCTGACCAACTGGCAAGTGTCTTTACTGACATTTTCAACCTCTCCCTGTCTGAGTCTGCCATACCAACATGTTTCAAGCAGACTACCACCATAGTCCCTGTGCCCAAGAACACTAAGGTAACCTGCCTAAATGACTACCTGACCCATAGCACTCACGTCTGTAGTCATGAAGTGCTTTGAAAGGCTGGTCATAGCTCACATCAACACCATTATCCCAGAAACCCTAGACCCACTCCAATTTGAATACTGCCCCAACAGATCCAGAGAGGATGCAGTCTCTATTGCACTCCACACTGCCCTTTCACACCTGGACAAAAGGAACACCTATGTGAGAATGCTATTCATTGACTACAGCTCAGTGTTTAACACCATAGTGCCCTCAAAGCTCATCACTAAGCTAAGGACCCTTGGACTAAACACCTCCCTCTGCAACTGGATCCTGGACTCCCTGATGGGCCGCCCCCAGGTGGTAAGGGTAGGTAACAACACATCCGCCACGCTGATCCTCAACACGGGGGCCCCTTAGTGGTGCGTGCTCAGTCCCCTCCTGTACTCCCTGTTCACTCATAACTGCACGGCCAGGCATGACTCCAACACCATCATTAAGTTTGCCAATGACACAACAGTGATAGGCCTGATCACCGACAACGACGAGACAGCCTATAGGGAGGAGGTCAGAGACCTGACCGTGTGGTGCAAGGACAACAACCTCTCCCTCAACGTGATCAAGACTAAGGAGATGATTGTGGACTTTAGGAAAAGGAGGACTGAGCACGCCCCCATTCTCATCGACGGGGCTGTAGTGGAGCTTCAAGTTCCTTGGCGTCCACATCACCAAAAAACTAACATGGTCCAAGCAAACCAAGACAGTCGTGAAGAGGGCACGACAAAACCTATCCCCCACAGAAGACTGAAAAGATTTGGCATGGGTCCTCAGATCCTCAGAAGGTTCTACAGCTGCACCATCATGAGCATCCTGACGGGTTGCATCAATGCCTGGTATGGCAACTGCTCGGCCTCTGACCGCAAGGCACTACAGAGGGTAGTGCGTACGGCCCAGTACATCACCGGGGCCAAGCTTCCTGCCATCCAGGACCTCTATACCAGGCGATGTCAGAGGAAGGCCCTAAAATTGTAAAAAACTCCAGCTACCCTAGTCATAGACTGTTCTCTCTGCTACCGCATGGCAAGCAGTACCGGAGCGCCAAGTCTAGGTCCAAGAGGCTTCTACACAGCTTCTACCCCCAGCCATAAGACTCCTGAACATTTAATCAAATGGCTACCCAGACTATTTGCATTTCCCTCCCCCCCCCCTTATACTTTGTTCCTACTCTCTGTTATTATCTTTGCATAGTCACTTTAATAACTCTCCCTACATGTACATATTACCTCAATTACCTCCACTAACCGGTGCCCCCGCACATTGACTCTATACCGGTACCCCCTGTATATAGCCTCACTATTGTTATTTTACTGCTGCTCTTTAATTATTTGTTACTTTTATTTCTTACTTTTTTTTGTATTTTCTTAAAACTGCATTGTTGGTTAACCTCTCTAGGGTAGGGGGCAGTATTATCACGGCCGGATAAAAAACGTACCCGATTTTAACTGGTTGCTACTCTTTTCCAGAAATGAGAATATCCATATAATTGTTGGATTTGGATAGAAAATACTCTAAAGTTTATAAAACTGTTTGAATGGTGTCTGTGAGTATAACAGAACTCATATGGCAGGCCAAAACCTGAGAAGATTCCATACAAGAATCTGAACATAACTATGGATTATTTTGAACCAAAACAACATTTGTGGTTGAAGTAGAAGTCCTGGGAGTGCATTCTGACGAAGAACAGCAAAGGTAATCCAATTTTTCTACTAGTAATTCTGAGTTTACTGAGCCTCGATGTTAGCTAGCCTTGATGGCCGAGCTATCTACTCAGAATATTGCAAAATGTGCTTTTGCCGAAAAGCTATTTTAAAATCTGACACCGCGATTGCATAAAGGAGTTCTGTATCTATAATTCTTTAAATAATTGTTATGTATTTTGTAAACGTTTATCAAGAGTAATTTAGTAAATTCACCGGAGGTTTTCGGTGTGTATGCTAGTTCTGAACATCACATGCTAATGTAAAAAGCTGTTTTTTGATATAAATATGAACTTGATTGAACAAAACATGCATGTATTGTATAACATAATGTCTTAGGAGTGTCATCTGATGAAGATCATCAAAGGTTAGTGCTGCATTTAGCTGTGGTTTTGGTTTTTGTGACATATATGCATGCTTTAAAAATGGCAGTGTGATTATTTTTGGGAGGGTACTCTCCTAACATAATCTAATGTTTTGCTTTCGCTGTAAAGCCTTTTTGAAATCGGACAATGTGGTTAGATTAACGATAGTCTTGTCTTTAAAATGGTGTAAAATAGTCATATGTTTGAGAAATTGAAGTTATAGCATTTTTAAGGTTTTTGTATTTCGCGCCACTCGATTCCACTGGCTGTTGACTAGGTGGGACGATTTCGTCCCACATACCCGAGCCCTTAAGAGCTTGTACAAGGTCTACACCTGTTGTATTTGGCGCATGTGACAAATACCATTTGATGTGATTTGATTTGATTTTCAGAGTCCACAAGACACAAAACTCTGTGGCCTTTTACAAAACAGTGAATGCATTTTCGAAATGTAAATGCCTTCTCAAAACATAAATAAATGAATCAAAACGATATTATACCGTCAAAATTGCAAATGCAGTCATCAAAAGAACACGACTGCCTGCGAAAATATTTAATGCAACCAGTCATCGCTTGAGTCCAAGCAGGAAATACAGAAAGTTAATCTATTATGAAAGGTCACAATTTTAGAGATTATTTACTGTAGGAGTAACCCAAAGTTACTTAGAGGTAACCAAACTTTATTCGCTGCATCTCTTTTTAGATTTAGTCTAGTCTTAGAGATTTTTACTAAAATATGATTCAGTCTTAATAACATTTTTGTCATTTGAATAATGATTTAGTTTAGTTATTGTCAACATGGTGAAAACAGTGGGCCATTTTAGTAAACTAAATTCCCTTTCATTTTAGTCACATCACATTTGTATTGCCTTCCAAACATACATAGCTTTGTCCTACCAACACATTTTTCTGCATAACACCCTATTCTCTTCCCAACAGCCGAAATATGACAAACATATAGAAGAATATAGAATAATTATCTGGCCATGTAAATTCCTAATTCAGAAATACAAAACAGACAAGACACACACAAGCACAGAGAGAGAGAGAGAGAGAGAGAGAGAGCGAGAGAGAGAGAGAGAGAGAGAGAGAGAGAGAGAGAGAGAGAGAATCAATCACCAGATGGTGCTACAAAGTGTTGGTAAAGTAGTATGGGCTGCACCTCCGTCACTCGGTCGCGTCATTGCCATTGTTCTCAACGTTCCACGGACGCCGCAGCCACATTGGTGTCCAAAAGCAGAACAGGGGCTAATGACTTTGAGCAGGAGCTAATGACTGTTTCGCCCAGTGTTGTAGTCGAGTCACTAAACCTCCAGTCCGAATCGAGTCCCAAGTCCCCTGGCTCAAGTCCGAGTCAAGTCATGAGTCCTCATGGCTGAAGTCTGAGTCCCAGTGCTCAAGTTCTGGTCCAAGTGCCCAAATCTGAGTCAATGGGTCCACATTAACTCAAAATAAAGTTATTCACTTAGTCAGATATAGTGTAGTTGCAAGAGGAATTGAATCAATAAATTGTTTGCTATCCCTTTTCCATTCTTTCTGTGCCACCAAGTGTTGCATATAGGCTACTGCTAATGTTACAAAGGCCACGTTCAGTTGCAAAACGTTCTCAAACGTTGCTGATAGAAATTCCAATGAATAGTTCCAAAGTTATTCCTTATTCAACATGTCAGAGAGGCATGTTTGTTCTACCTAGCATATTTCTATCTGTACATTCCAAAACGTTGCGTCCTGCTGAACGCACCTCAGGTTGTTAGCCGTAGAAAGAAAGAAATGTAGCGATGCTGTTACGGGTCACATCATTTGAATTAAGGGTTAAAATCAAGCCATTTTTTTCTGAGAAAAAGAGGGAGACTTGATTTGGCTATAACCTGGCTATGAAAGCCATTGGGGAAAGTGGGAGGGAGACTACAAATTCAAAGACAGCCTTCTTTTTACACTCAAGGGAGAGAAAAACAGAGCTCGACTGTTATTTTACTATTACACTCAATCCTGTTGTTGTTTTTATTTGGTCAAGCAGATTACGTTTCTTATCCAGGTAATGGGTAGTTCACTACTGTAGAAGGCTGGTGACGACTGGTTAGCTACAGTTAAGCAAGAGAGTTGCCTGCGAGAAGGGTAGCTAACTAGAAGGCAGGCGGTAACTGGTTATCTACAGGGAAGAATGTGTATAATCGGAGGCTGAGCTGGAGCAGAGACTTTCTGCCCACACTCATCTCTTGCTCCCCGAACCTCACCAGCTGATGTAGGCTGTATGTGACGGGTGTGGCGAGTCTTTCCCACTGCTGAACACAACTGCGCTAGCGCATCTGTACTACTCATATTAATTGTACTTATCAATGAAAATCTGTCAATCTCTACACTCTCCAAAAACTATCGTCCAGTCCATTTACTAGTCTGATTTTCGTCACAAGCTAGGTTGCCATCCAATTGGCAACAGATTTTCATGCGAATATTCTAAATTCCGAATGAAGAAAATATGCACATTTTCCCACCAGTGTGTTTCCACCCAACGGACTTGTTGCTGATAAAAAATAATTGTGTGATGACATAGTGCACACAAAATGTACTTTTCGCTTAAGTTTTCATATACTGAATACAAATCTAAAGTTCAATGTGTTTCCATCACATTTTCAACTCTCCGGATGAATAGCAAATGTGCCTACTCTGGTCTTGGCACGTGCGCTCTAGCCAACAGTTCACAGATACAGTACAGCCTAATAAACTGCATGGTTTATTAGGCTATCATACCAATTAATTTTACCCACAGAAAAAGATCCCACCATGTTGAATGAACAAATTATCTGTCGGCATTTATACAATTGTACAGAAGCTACCTGTTTCCGTCACAGCTGTCATTATTACATTTTTTTATATAGGGTATGACTTTACTCGTAAAAATTGGAGATGGAAACGTGGTTAGTGAGATAATTTTCTCTTCTCGTTTTAGTCAACTGAAATTAAAAATAATTTTCGTTTAGTTATAGTTTTTTCTGGGTCTATTGTTTAGTCAGTTAAGTCTCCTCAACTGCCACTGAAAAATGTTTGATGAATATTTGAGTCACTATTTTTGTTGATGAAATTAACACTGCATCTCTGCAAAAGTGTGAAAAAGCATAACAATTAGACAGTCCCCATTGCCTAGATCTTTCCATATATTGTACATGGTATGACACTAGTGGAGGCTCCTCAGAAAAGGACCATCCTCCTCATTGAATTTCTGAAAAATAAAAATAGTTAAACATTAAAAAAGTTTGCCTTTTTAGATAAAACTATACTAAATGTATTCACGCCATCAAATAATTAATTAAAACACACTGTTTTGCAAAGGTCTACGGTAGCCTCAACAGCTCTCTGTAGGGAAGCACCATAGTGTAGCTGGAGGACGGGTACATTGACTTCAATACAAAACCTAGGAGGCTCGTGGTTCTCACCCCCTTCCACAGACTTACGCAGTAATTATGACAACTTCCAGAGGACGTCCTCCAACCTATCAGAGCTCTTGCAGCATGAACTGACATATTGTCCACCTAATCAAAGGATTAGGGAATGAATCTAGTACTGAAAGCCTGAGCTACGCTATCTAGCAGTGCATACCATGTGATGAGTAGTTGACTCAAAGAGAAAGTTTTGAAAACAAATATTTATTTAAAAAGGAAGGAGAAGCGAGAGTGAGATATTTCATTGTATTTTTATTTCCACTTTCACTTACTTAGTTAGCGAATGCAGCTAGCTAGTTTAGCCTACTCAAACACCTGGGTAAAACAGAAAGGGATGCTATGTTAGCTAGCTGGCTATGGCTATCCAACACTTTAACTCTTCCAAGTCAAGGTAAGCTTTTGGTTTTATTAATTTATTGCCACCAGGGCCCGCCAGTGTAACGGCTAAACTGCTTATTGGCTGTGGTGCATGATTGTAGCAGGTTTACTAATGCGTTGGTTCTAGTAGCTATGTTGACTAAGACGCTAGCTAATATGGTGACAATGATGTAGGCTGTGTGTAGCGGTTAGCGGTTATGATATGGTTTGGCTTGGAAAGTTTTTTTTGCCTGGTCAAAGAATGCTGATGCACTGTGCACTGAAGTCCACAAGCGAAGGGAAAAGGTGAGAGGAGGAGAGCGCGAAGATGCAGGAATGAATTATACAATGGTAAAAGGGATCATGCTGTTTGTATGTGGCTGCTATGAAAGGTAACTGTGTTTGCGTGTGATCAGGGGTCTCTTCCTTCCGCCGATTCTGTTGAAAAATATTTATTAAAGTGGAAGCAAACGGAACGAAACGGGGATAAACATACAATACATGACCAAAAGTCGTCGAACATCTCATTCCAAAATCGTGGGCATTAATATGGAGTTGGTCCCCCGTTTGCTGCTATAACAGCCTCCACTTTTCTGGGAAGGCTTTTCATTAGATGTTGGAACATTGCTGCGGGGACTTGCTTCCATTCAGCCACAAAAGCATTAGTGAGGTCTGGCACTGATGTTGGGCGATTAGGTGTTTGATGGGGTTGAGGTCAGGGCTCTGTGCCGGCCAGTCAAGTTCTTCCACACCTATCTCGACAAACCATTTCTGTATGGACCTCACTTTGTGCACAGGGGCATTGTCATACTGAAACAGGAAAGGGCCTTCCAGAAACTGTTGCCACAAAGTTGGAAGCACAAAATCGTCTAGAATGTCATTGTATGCTGTAGCATTAATATTTCTATTCACTGGAACTAAAGGGCCCAGCCCGAACCATGAAAAACAGCCCCAGACCATTATTCCTCCTCCACCAAACTTTACAATTGGCACTATGCATTAGGGCAGGAAAGCATTCTCCTGGCATCCGTCAAACCCAGATTCGTCCGTTGGACTGCCAGATGGTGAAGCATGATTCATCACTCCAGAGAACGCGTTTCCACTACTCCAGCCGACACTTGGCATTGCACATGGTGATCTTAGGCTTATGTGTGGCTGCTCGGCCATGGCAACCCATTCCATGAAGCTCCCGACGAACAGTTCTTGTGCTGACGTTTCTTCCAGAGGCAGTTAGGAACTTGGTAGTGAATGTTGCAACCGAGGACAGACAATTTTTACGTGCTACGCTCTTCAGCACTTGCCGGTCTCATTCTGTGAGCTTCTGTGGCCTACCACTTCGTGGCTGATCCATTGTTGCTCCTAGACTTTCTACTTCACAACAGCATTTACAGTTGACCGGGGAAGCTCTAGCAGGGCAGAAAGGTAACCAACTTACTTGTTGGAAAGGTGGCATCCTATGACAGTGCCATGTTGAAAGTCACTGAGCTCTTCAGTAAGGCTATTATACGTTCAATGTTTGTATATGGGGATTGCATGGCTGTGTGCTCAATTTTAAACACCTGTCAGCAACGGGTGTGGTGAAATAGCTGAATCCACAAATTTTAAGGTGTGACAACATACTTTTGTACCAGTCAAAAGTTTGGACACACCTACTCATTCAAGGGTTTTCCTTTATTTTGACTATTTTCTACATTGTAGAATAATAGTGAAAACGTCAAAACTATGAAATTACACATATGGAATCCTGTAGTAACCAAAAAAGTGTTAAACAAATCAAAAAATATTTTAGATTTTAGATTCTTCAAAGTTGCCTTGATGACAGCTTTGCACACTCTTGGCATTCTCTCAACTAGCTTTATGAGGTAGTCACCTTGAATACATTTCAATTAACAGGTGTGCCTTGTTAAAAATGTATTTGTCTAATTTCTTTCCTTCTTAATATATTTGTGTCATGTGTGCTCTCTCTCCGGCCTCTAGGTCACCAGGCTGCTTGTTTATGGCGCACACCTGTCACCAGCGTTACACGCATTTGCGTATAATGCCACTCACCTGGACTCAATCACCTCCTTGATTACCTGCCCTTTATATGTCACTCCCTTTGGTTTCTTCCTCAGTAGTCATTGTTTCTGTTTCATGTCGGTGCGCTGTTTGTGTTTCTTGTTTTGTTCGTTTATTAAATGTATTCACTCCCTGAACTTCCTTCCCGACTCTCTGCGTACATCATTACAATTTGAGCCAATCAGTTGTGTTGTGACAAGGTAGGGGTGGTATACAGAAGATAGCCCTATTTGGTAAAAGACCAAGTCCATATTATGGCAAAAACAGCTCAAATAAGCAAAGAGAAACAACAGTCCATCTTTACTTTAAGACATGAAGGTCAGCCAATTAGGAACATTTTTAGAACTTTGAAAGTTTCTTCAAGTGTAGTCAGAAAAACCATCAAGCGCTATGATGAAACTGGCTCTCACGAGGACCACCACAGGAAAGGAAAACCCAGCGTTACCTCTTCTGCAGAGGATAAGTTCATTAGAGTTACCAGCCTCAGAAATTGCAGCCCAAATAAATGCTTCACAGAGTTCAACAGACACATCTCAACATAAACTGTTCAGAGGAGACAGCGTGAATCAGGCATTCATGGTCAAATTGCTGCAAAGAAACCACTACTAAAGGATACCAATAAGAAGAAGAGACTTGCTTGGGCCAAGAAACACGAGCAATGGACATTAGACCGGTGGAAATCTGTCCTTTGGTCTGATGAGTCCAAATTTGAGATTTTTGGTTCCAACTGCCGTGTCTTTGTGAGACACAGAGTAGATGAACGGATGATCTCCGCATTTGTGGTTCCCACCGTGAAGCATGGAGGAGAAGGTGTGATGGTGTGGGGGTGCTTTGCTAGTGACACTGTCTGTGATTTATTTAGAATTCAAGGCACACTTAACCAGCATGGCTACCACAGCATTCTGTAGCGATACGCCATCCCATCTGGTTTGCGCTTAGTGGGACTATCTGTTTTACTACAGGACGACCCAACACACCTCCAGGCTGTGTAAGGGCTATTTGACCAAGAAGAAGAGTGATGGAGTGCTGCATCAGATGACCTGGCCTCCACAATCACCCAACCTCAACCAAATTAACATGGTTTGGAATGAGTTGGACCGCAGAGTGAAGGAAATGCAGCAAACTCAAGTGCTCAGCATATGTGGGAACTCCTTCAAGACTGTTGGAAAAGCATTCCAGGCGAAGCTGGTTGAGAGAATGCCAAGAGTGTGCAAAGCTGCCATCAAGGCAAAAGGTGGCTACTTTGAAGAATCATTGAACTGGGTTACATTGAACTGGGTGAATGGAATATGAAAGACAGTCATTCAATATGCTGTACTAGAAATAAGGCCACGCTCATAAAAAAAAATGTCCTCCCTCATCTTACTAAACGCACCGACCACCACTGTATGACAGTGATGGGGTGATTTAGAATTTTGTGCAGTAGTATTTACTGATTGACAGAATAAGTTAACGCAATTGCGCACATTTCTCTTTGAAACAATGTGCAAATATTTTGTGAAACAGACACGTAACAGTGAATTTTGTATGCACTGACGACATTTGTGTTTAAAGTGTTGCAAAAGGTGGTCTAAGGCATGTATTTGAGCATTTGATAATTTACTGTTCTGCTATAGATACACTGTACGTTTCAACATAGATCCAAAAATGTATTTTCCTCGATTGAGAAAAAAACACAACAAACACAACACAACAACTCCCCTTCTTAGGAGAAAGTAACCTGCAGTCGGGCAGTATGGAGAGATTTTAGCGGAGGGGAGGGTGTTCAATAAAACCACATCCCTCACATCAAGACTCACATCAAACATCTCCAATCCAAAGTTAAATCTAGAATTGGCTTCCTATTCGCAACAAAGCATCCTTCACTCATGCTGCCAAACATACCCTCGTAAAACTGACCATCCTACCGATCCTCGACTTCGGCGATGTCATTTACAAAATAGCCTCCAATACCCTACTCAATAAATTGGATGCAGTCTACCACAGTGCCATCCGTTTTGTCACCAAAGCCCCATATACTACCCACCACTGCGACCTGTACGCTCTCGTTGGCTGGCCCTCGCTTCATACTCGTCGCCAAACCCACTGGCTCCAGGTCATCTACAAGACCCTGCTAGGTAAAGTCCCCCCTTATCTCAGCTCGCTGGTCACCATAGCAGCACCCACCTGTAGCACACGCTCCAGCAGGTATATCTCACTGGTCACCCCCAAAGCCAATTCCTCCTTCGGCCGCCTCTCCTTCCAGTTCTCTGCTGCCAATGACTGGAACGAACTACAAAAATCTCTGAAACTGGAAACACTTATCTCCCTCACTAGCTTTAAGCACCAGCTGTCAGAGCAGCTCACAGATTACTGCACCTGTACATAGCCCATCTATAATTTAGCCTAAACAACTACCTCTTCCCCTAATGTATTTATTTATTTATTTATGTTGCTCCTTTGCACCCCATTATTTCTATTTCTACTTTGCACTTTCTTCCACTGCAAATCTACCATTCCAGTGTTTTACTTGCTATATTGTATGTACTTCGCCACCATGGCCTTTTTTTGCCTTTACCTCCCTTATCTCACCTCATTTGCTCACATTGTATATAGACTTATTTTTCTACTGTATTATTGACTATATGCTTGTTTTACTTCATGTGTAACTCTGTGTTATTGTATGTGTCAAACTGCTTTGCTTTATCTTGGCCAGGTCGCAATTGTAAATGAGAACTTGTTCTCAACTTGCCTACCTGGTTAAATAAAGGTGAAATAAATAAATAAATACATCCCCAAGATGGAGAAACATTTCATCTTCAGCATTTTGTCTGGGCATGTGATGGATGAAGGTGCTTGGCGATATACACCTGCAGTCCTCATCCAGGCAGGCTAAGAGATCATAACTAAAGACATGGCAGACAAAGATTATCTACAACATCCGTTATAGCCGCATGTGTCAGCCACCATCATTCTGCCAAGACAACTTTGTCACATCTCCCTCCTACGCCAACATAACCTTGCTTTGATAAAAGGGCCCCTGGCCGACCATCTAAAACAACTGCACTATTTCTGACACTAATATGGCATTTTACAAGGGCGCCTCAGTGGCAACCAGCAGATATCAATTACATCCAGCTGAAGGAAGCAGTGTGACTGCAACATGACGGACTCCATTGAGTTACAACACCATGAAACACCAGGGAGAGTGTTCAGGGTGAATCAATGATACAGCAGACTGATCAGCAGCATAGATAACATGGAAACTTAACTAGAGAGTGAAATTTAATATCCTAATCTCGAGCCAACTATTTCTGTGGAGCGCTGTATTCAAACTGAAGCGAACATCAGATCAACATGAAATTTGACTGTGGAATGAGAAAAGGAAACAGCGTTTTTTAGCCACCTTTCACGTTGCGCAAACACACATCGATAACTTCCAACGTTGACAATAGCTACTCATATCAGGAGACAAACAGATTGCCCCCGTGTTCGTTTCAGTTATGGTACAAAGTTGCCTTTTGACTGTGTTGGTTTTGTTGTGCTGATACTGTCAGGTATTGTTTTGCTGGGCGTGTGGTATTTTGGGGGGGTATTAAAGCGTACGTTGGAGTGCACAGAGTTCAAGGCTTTAAGCGCCCGGTGGTGGGATCCTCTGCTGCCGCTTGTCTTTCTTTAAGGGGGAGTAACTCTGATCTATCTGCCTGCCGGTAACCACGACATATTCACAGGTAAGACAGTCCACAGACACATGGACCTAAAAGGTACTTGAGGTGTGTGTGTGTGTGTGTGTGTGTGTGTGTGTGTGTGTGTGTGTGTGTGTGTGTGTGTGTGTGTGTGTGTGTGTGTGTGTGTGTGTGTGTGTGTGTGTGTGTGTGTGTGTGTGTGTGTGCGTGTGTGTGCGCGTGTGTGCGCGTGTGTGCGTGTGTGTGTGTGTGCGTGCGTGCGCAATGTACAGAATACAAACCCAGAGGCAGAGCTTAGTTTTATAATACACCTTGAAGGGGATTTAATGCTCATGTGAGGGATCAGATGCAAAGTCATACAGGAAATGAAAACATGGCAACACACACACTTCCTCAAGCATTTAAACTATTGAGATCTGATAGAGCTTAGGAGTGACTAATGTTACATACACCTTTCCATTTAGGGGACATTTCCGTGTACTGTAGGCTACAGTAGGTTATTATTTGTAGCGATTGTTCTTCTTTCATATTTTGTTACAGTAAGAGCGGCAGAGAAGTTGATATGTTCACCTCCGCACACTGTTACAAGCCCAGGTAATATTTAGTTATTCTGTCTGTGGCCCTTCTCGACACCCACCTCTGTCTGCTGCTCCTGTACATAATGGTCCGATCCCTGGGAGGAAGTCGGCATTTACTAATACAAAACCTCGAGGAAATCCCTACGAATCCTCAAGGCGCACGTTTCTGCGCGCCCAAAACACAAAAGCTATGCAAATCTGCCCAGACTGTGTTTATCTACCCTCGGTTTTCCGTTTGCACCACGGGAACCAGCATTGTGTCCTGCGTTGCGATTATCGCATGTAATTTACATAGAATACGCACAGGAAACAGTGTGCTGATCTCTAACAAAGCAGGGAGAGAGTCTCTATCTGCTCAAAAGACAGCGATCTGACAGCAGAGCAAAATTACAGGTTTAACCGTAGGGTATTAAACTGACAAATGTACAAGATTTTTCCCTTTTTATTTCTTGTGTGCATTGAACAGTATCTCCTCAAAGTGTTCCTTGTTTATCTGCTCTGTTTGTTTTATAACCTCACTTCCTAACACCCCTTCCAGGAAAACTGCATCCTCATTCCGGGTTAATCTTCACTCTCTGTGTTTCCTTTGTCACCGAATCCATGTAGCACATGCTAAGGTGCAGCTGGATCAAAAAAGGTCTGTAATTTTTCACAAAGACTCTACTTACTAATGTGTTTGTGTGTGTGTGTGTGTCAGTGATAGGCACAGCACACTCTGCCAATACAACACGTTTTGAGAATGAGGAATGTGAGTCATCACACTGTTGTGCTCCTCTGCTGATACAAAGTCTAGTCAGTACCCAGTCTGAAATCTGAGACCTGAGGGAGAGATGAGCGATCAAATTCTTGATGGTGTAATTTCTCTACAGCTGCTCGAGGAACATACAGTGGGCTCCAAAATTACTGGCACCCCTGACTGGCAATGCACAAACAATACTTTAAAAAATATAAACAACATAATTATAGAGATAAACTCAAAATACCAACATGTGAGAAATACTGTACTTTATTAATGTTTCAATGGAACCAACCAAAATCATACAATTATTTAAAACAAAATAAAGTTAACCAAAATCAAGGTTTCATAATTATTGGCACTCCTCATTTAGTACTTAGTGCAACCACCTCTGGCAGGGATAACAGCATGGAGTCTCTTCCTGTAATGTTAGACAAGGTTAAGGAACACATTTGGAGGGATTTTGGACCATTCCTCTATGCAGATCCTTTCAACATCCTTCACATTCTTGGGTTTGCGCTTATCAACAGCCCTCTTCCACTCGGCCCACAGGTTTTCGATTGGATTGAGGTCCGGTGACTGAGATTGCCATGGCAGAACATTGATTTTGTTGACACAGAACCATTTCTGTGTGGATCTTGAGGTATGTTTCAGGTCATTGTCTTGTTAGAAAGTCCACCTACGGCCAAGTCCCAGCCTTCTGGCAGAGGCAACCAGATTGTCAGCCAAAATTGCCTGATTTTTGGTGGAATTCATTATGCCATCAATCTTAACCAGTGCCCCTGGGCCTCTGGAATTAAAACAGCCTCAAAACATCACTGACCCCCCCCCCCCCCCTCCATATTTTACCGTGGGTATGAGGTTCCTCTCCTTGTATGCATCTCTGTTTCGACGTCAAACATGCCAATGCTGTATCTGACCAAAATGTTTAATTTTGGTCTCATCTGACCAGAGCACCTTCTTCCAGTCATAATTTAAATGACATTTGGAAAACTCCAAGCGCTTTCGTCTGTGTCTTGGGGTCAGAAAGGGCTTTCTTCTGGCAACCCTTCCAAAGAGCCTGTGGTTGTGGAGGTGGCATCTGATGGTGCTTTTTGAAACCTGGTGACCCCAAGACGCCACCAAGGCCTGCAATTCTTTCACAGTGATTCTTGGGGATTTTGTTGCTTCTCTCACCATCCTCCTCCCTATCCTGGGGGGCAAAATGCATTTGCGTCCTCTATCCGTGAGGTTTTCAACTGTTCCATATCTTTTGAATGTTTTAATAATTGCCCTGACAGTGCTCAGTGGTATATTCAATCGTTTGTGGATCTTCTTGTAGCCATGACCAGATTTATGAAGGTCTACGACCATCTGTCTCTTTTGAACTGCCAGTTCTTCTGTTTTCTTCATGGTGCTGGATGACAGCAGGATATTGCATGTGTGTTATCTCATTTTTATACCCAAGTGAAACAGGAAGTGATGTAATGGCTCAATATAGTTCCTTAAGACTTAGATAAACTTAAATAAGTGGAATTTAATTTGTGGTTTAATTTTGGTAGATGTTATTTACAATAATCTTTAAGGGTGCCATTAAATGTGAAACCTTGATTTGGAGGACATTGATTTTTAATTAAATCAATAAATTATTTTGGTTGGTTCCATTGAAACATGAATAAAGTACAGTATTTCTCACATGTTGGTATTTTGAGTTTATCTCTAGAATTATATTGTTTATATTTGTTTAAGCATTGTTTGTGCATTGCCAGTCAGGGGTGCCAGTAATTTTGGAGCCCACTGTATCTTATGTGAGACTGTTAAACTACAGCAAAGGTCAAACAAAGGTCACTTCCCACTGGGCACATTTCATTGAAATTATACGGAAACCATGTTGATTCAACCAGTGTGCGCCCAGTGGGTTAATACTATGATTCATCTTTCTGTTCCTGATCTATTGCATTAACTTTTGTAAGAGTTGGCTGTGTGACATTATTAAGAGAAACTCATATAAAAGTATTGTCTCAGTCCAAAATACTCTTTGCGTGACATCTTAATTGTGTTATTTATTGAGTTGCTCAGTGTCGACAGTCAGCAGTCTGGATCAAATGGAACAGACACCCATCTGACTCGTTTCCAGGAAGACAGGCACAAGCACATTCATTCCCATCATGAAGACAACACTGATTCTTTCAGTGCAGAAAACTCCAAAGGCCAGTCACAAGCCTAGCATGGGGCTCACAGCACAATAAACACCCTTACAGCTTATCATCACCCTCATCATCATCATTATATGATGATTCTCAGTCATTAGTCTGTGGTATGACACTAGGTTTTTTTATAGACTTTTTATAGACATTATTTTTATCAATGATAAAGGAAAGCTAATGTTCTTTTGTGTGTACTGTAAACGTAATATATCATTTGATGTCATTTGATATCATATAATGTTGCACCTTACATAACCTTGAAAAAACAGAATGTTGTGCAAGGTGAGTATTTCGTTACAGTATTTAATCTGAGCAACTATAAGAGTGTTATTTATTTTCTTAACCATAAAATAGTAACCAGAGAATTATGGAAGTTAGCCCCAGTCTTTTCACTGTGTCTACAGTTGAAGTCGGAAGTTTACATACACCTTAGGAAAATGCATTTAAACACAATTTCACAATTCCTGACATTTAATCCTTGTAAAAATTCCCTGTCTTAGGTCAGTTAGGATCACCACTTTATTTTAAGAATGTGAAATGTCAGAATAATAGTAGAGAGAATGATTTATTTCAACTTTTATTTCTTTCATCACATTCCCAGTGGGTCAGAAGTTTACATACACTCAATTAGTATTTGGTAGCATTGCTTTTAAATTGTTTAACTTAGCCTACCACAAGCTTCCCACAATAAGCTTCCACAATAAGTTGGGTGAATTTTGGCCAATTCCTCCTGACAGACCTGGTGTAACTGACTCTGGTTTGTAGGCCTCTTTGCTCGCACACACTTTTTCAAATTTTTCCAACAAATTTTCCATGGGATTGAGGTCAGGGCTTTGTGATGGCCACTCCAATACCTTGACTTTGTTGTCCTTAAGCCATTTTGCCACAACTTTGGAAGTATGCTTGGGGTCATTGTCCATTTGGAAGACCCATTTGAAACCAAGCTTTAACTTCCTGACTGACGTCTTGAGACGTTGCTTCAAAATATCCACATAATTTTCCTCCCTCATGATGCCATCTATTTTGTGAAGTGCACCAGTCCCTCCTGCAGCAAAGCACACCCACAACATGATGCTGCCACCCCCGTGCTTCACAGTTGGGATGGTGTTCTTCGGCTTGCAAGCCTTCCCCTTTTTCCCCCAAACATAACCATGGTCATTATGGCCAAACATTTCTATTTTTGTTTCATCAGACCAGAGGACATTTCTTCAAAAAGTACAATCTTTGTCCCCATGTGCAGTTCCAAACCGTAGTCTGGCTTTTTTATGGCGGTTTTGAAGCAGTGGCTTCTTCCATGCTGAGCGGCTTTTCAGGTTATGTTGATATAGGACTCGTGTTACTGTGGATATAGATACTTTTGTACCTGTTTCCTCCAGCATCTTCACAAGGTCCTTTGCTGTTGTTCTGGGATTGATTTGCACTTTTCACACCAAAGTACATTCATCTCTAGGAGACAGAACGCGTCTCCTTCCTGAGCGGTATGACAGCTGTGTGGTCCCATGGTGTTTGTACTTGCGTACTATTGTTTGTACAGATGCACGTGGTACCTTCAGGCGTTTGGAAATTGCTCCCAAGGATGAATCAGACTTGTGGAAGTCTACAATTTTTTTTTCTGAGGTCTTGGCTGATTTCTTTTGATTTTCCCATGATGTCAAGCAAAGAGGCACTGAGTTTGAAGGTAAGCCTTGAAATACATCCACAGGTACACCTCCAATTGACTTAAATGATGTCAATTAGCCTATCAGAAGCTTCTAAAGCCATGACATCATTTTCTGGAATTTTCCAAGCTGTTTAAAGGCACAGTCAACTTAGTGTATGTAAACTTCTGACCCACTGGAATTGTGATTCAGTGAATTATAAGTGAAATAATCTGTCTGTAAACAATTGTTGGAAAAATTACTTGTGTCATGCACAAAGTAGATGTCCTAACCGATTTGCCAAAACTATAGTACGTTAAAAAGAAATTTGTGGAGTGGTTGAAAAATTAGTTTTAATGCCGCCAACCTAAGTGTACGTAAACTTCCGACTTCAACTGTATATACTTCCATGCAAAATGAACACACAATCACAAATGCATGACTGTTAACAAGAACTGCTTTGAGATTTATTTTACAATTGAGAAAAAACAAAATGAAACAAACTAATCGGTGCTAGAAATATTTTTTTTTTACAATATCATTGATAAAACATTGAAATGTATAGTCATTGTGCATCGCTTAATTCTTTTTCACACCATATCATGCATCAAATTGGATGCAAGTATAATTCAAATCATTTCTGTAAACCAAGCCAAAGAAGCTAAATTCTTATTTCTTAAAAAATGACATTTTTGTGGATCTACAGTATATATCTATATACACCATTTTTTTAAACATTATTTATTATTTTTTAAATATAAAATGATGATATAAAAGTTAAAGAATGCACACACCTTTAAGAACAAAGAATGTTGAGCTGTTGCAAATGGCAAGATATGTCTTATGGAGTATGACATTTCACTGCGAGTCATTTACATGTAAAGGACTGTTCTTTTTATGGTTGAATTAAAAGCGGCAAAATTTTAAAAGAGGAGTTGGTAACAAACCATACAATTGGAAAGTTACTGTAAGTGATACTTCACATAAAAATGATTTTTTTGTTGTTGCAAACTTGCATACTGTACGGCCATTCATTTTCACTGACTGATATGTAACCGGAAGCAGCATTTCAATTACTCTGAATGTTTACATTATCTGTTTATTTTTGTAATACACTGACAGATTTCTGAGCAGGCCATTCATTATCAAAGATGTTGCAGTGTGACAAGAACTGAGAGAAGAAAATAATTTATCTTTCAACTTAAAACAGATTTTGACAAATGCAGAATATCTTAAAACATGTTCTCTTTACAAATAAAATCTTAAACGTCTATAAGGTGCTACTTCAGTCTTTCAAGGGGTTCTTCCATTCTTTTGGTGTGTACAATGAATGTTCACCTTCTTCATATCAAGTATTGTACAGTTTTCTTTTCCCCTTAATTCATTTTCACCACTTTAGTCACCATTGAAACAGTAGTTGTTTTTTTTGTCATGAAAAGATACAAAAAAACGTGTGTTTAACGTTGGTTCACTAAAATACATGCACAGATCAGACAAATAGCATATAAATACATTACAAAATAAGTGTTAAAAAAGCTTGGCAAAAAAAATCTAATAAGACATGGTCCAGTCAGGCAGTATCACAACAAAAAAATAAGACTGATTCTGGCAGCTCAGTTCGGCCCAGTGCAGTAACTGTGAACAATGTTATTTTAGTGCAATGAAATTCTGGTCAGTTACACAGCCGTCTTTCTGTCTGTTTTATCTGTCTCTTCCCTCAGCTCCAGACCCCTCTACTACTTCTCCAGTTTCTCAAGAGCAGTGACGAACACCAGGTGATCTTCTGGTGACTTGCCATGGGTCTTGCTGAGGTGCAGTTTGACCGCGTGCTTGCTGACGAATGTCCGATTGCAAAGCCTGCACTGGTAAACTGAGCCAGTGTCATCGTCTGGTGCGGTCAGAGATGCCAGGGTGCTGCCAAAAGTCATTTTGTCTGTGATCACCTTGGAGGCAGCCTGCTGCTCCCGTAGGTGCTCATTGGACAGCTTGGACAGGTCCTTCAAGCTGAAGCCCAGGTGAGACTCCAGGTGGCCGATGTAGGCGGGCGCAGTCCTGAACTGCGAGGCACAGTCACCGCAGAGGAACACAGGCTGGCAGGAGTCCATGTTCTTCAGGAACTTGGTCCCGCCAGTCCGCCGGAGCTGGTACTTGACGTTGGCCAGCCAGTGAGAGATGGTGGTCATGGAGAGGCCTGTGAACTTGCAGATGTGGACCCGCTCTTGGGGGCCGAGGTCCGTCATGGCGTAGCGGCCCTCCGGGTTCTCCCGCAGGCTAGAGCAGAACTGAGCCTGGAGGATGAGGAGGTGCTGGGGGTTCCAGTTGGACTGCCGCCCTTTCCTCTTCTGGACCGGGGAGAGGTCATCCAGAGCATCCTCGAACGCACTGCCGTCTGCGTCTGACTTCTCTGAGATGGATGACGGGGTGGAGGACTTGGGTGTCAGCCTGCCTGTAAGGTTCTTCACCATGTCTGAGATGTCCATCAAAGCATTCTCTCTCAGAGGAGAAGAAATGTCAGACAGAGACAGGCTTGACATTATGGGCTTGTTACCATTTATGCTGCTGTTGCTGTTGATGACAGTGCTGCTGTTGCTGTTGTTGTTGTTGCTGTTGTTGTTGTTGCTGTTTTTGGACTTCCTCAGGTCCATAGGCTGGTCGTTGCTCTCGTACTGATAGTAGCAGTTGATGGGCTCGGGTTGCTTGGCTTGAGTCTGGTTGAAGGCCGGTTTCTCCATCATGCTGTTGCTGATTTTGTAGAGCATGGCCAGCGGGTCGCCCGCGGGGCTGACGGACTTGGAGGCCTTGCCTAGGTGGTTGTTCATGATTGACTGAAGTGCGCTGAGGGGGTTGATGAAAGGCCTCTCTGGTGAGTGATCGGTGATGATGCCCAAGCTGTTGGTGCCGTTGGTGATGGGAGACTGGCGAGTCTCTGGGCCGTTCTTTGAATGGCTGTGGTGGTTGTCTACCAGGCTCTCTTTAGGCTCCTTTTTGCAGACCAGCTCTGATTCTACATTTCCAGGGCTGCTGTTCCTCACGAGGGCCTTCCCGACGGTGAGGTCATTAGGTGTTGAGTGATGGTCCCTCTGCTCTTTCAGTACAGGAGACGGCGACTTGAGGGAGGATGGATGCCTGTGGCGGTCCAAGCTGACCATCTTCTCCTCTTTCTTCACAGCAGCAGCAACAGCTTTCCTTGTGACTTTCTCCACCAGCTCTTCCATGGCAGTAACATTGCTCCTGAGAGAGGGCGGAGATGCAGGGCTCCTAGGGGAGTGGATCACTGAGCCGGAGTCCTGGGTCACCAGCCCGCGGAGCCCGCTGTTGAACACCGGCTGGATCTGCACACTCTGGACCGAGGAGTGCAGTGCTGCATGCTTCATGTGGCCCTGGAGCTGGTAAGCAGCGTGGATGCTGGGGTAGCCACCACCCCACTGAGGCGTGCCCGTCTGGGCCTTGCTGATGGCACTGGACACAGTGTTCTCCAGGGACTTGAGGATGTCCAAACCTCCTTTAGGAGCCTCCTCCAGGTCCTCCTCTGTCAGATACTTATACGACCCAGCGTTCACCTCAGTCTTCTCACCTGGCTCTTCCTTCTCCTCTTTGATCTTTTTCTCCCTGGGTTCGCTCGCCTCCATCCTCTCGTCTCCCGGTTCTCTCTTTTCGTCAGAGCCGCAGGAGAGTGCAGGGGAGACAGGCTGAGATTTGACACTGGGGACGGGAAGCCTGTTGGTGGTGGGTGGCAGAGGGATGGATTGGATCTTCTCCTCCACCACTGGGTCAAACACTAGCTGCTTGCCCTTTTTTGAGGCAGAGTTGGTGACCTTGAGGAAGTGGCCCGTGACCATCATGTGGGCAGTCAGCTGCTGCAGTGTATCATGGGAGCTCCCGCACTCCATGCACTTCAGGATCTGGGCCTTGCGAGCCTCGAACTGCCAAGTGTAGCTGGCACCGTTCTGATAGCCGTAGCGGTTGTTGGGTGTGACATAGGGGTTTGTCGTGGACTTGGGGTCTTTCCCAATGTCCCCTTGGGGCATGTGGCCACCGCTACCATGTACAGAGTCTGGGGAGCATGGGGATACCAGGGCGTCCTGGAAGCCTCTTTTTTTGGCAGAGGGCATCAGTTTAGTGGCCAGGGCTGGCACCGGTTCTTTGAGAGGCACTTTCTGGTAATGCTTGGTCTTGATCATGTGGACGCTCAGGTCCTGCAGAGACTCGAAGGAGTGGCCGCAGTACATGCACTTGAGCACCTTCTGAGCGTCCTCTTTGCCCTCCATCTCCATCAGGGAGCGCTTGCGGGGCTTGGACCAGCGCTTGCCCCGCTCTTCCTCCTTGTCCTTGTTGTCGTCACGGTAGTGGCCCGACTCGTTCATGTGGACCGTGAGCCCCACCAGCGTGTCGTAGGCGCCGCTGCAGTCTTTGCACCGGAACTTGCTGGCGCCGGTGAAGACTGAGCCGTAGAGCTTGTTGTTCTGGCGGTAGAGCTGCACCGTGCTGAACAGGCTGGGCTCAGGCAGCAGTTGGTAAGGGGTATGCTGGAGGGTCTTAGCCAAGGCTGCCTGGTGCCAGTCATAGGCCACAGCCCCACCGTTACAAGCACCACCACCGCCACTGCTGGTGCCACTGTTGCTACTGATGGAGTTAGCCGCGGTGCCGTTAGAGCTGCCACTGCTTGTGTGGTGGTTGGCGGTGGCGGTACTTCTTCTCCCATTGTGGTGGTGGCTGCTAGCATTGCTGTTCTCACTATTGTTGTTGTTGTGTGTGGTGGTAGTGGTGGGGCTGGTGGCGGTGGGGATGGGGATGGGGATGGCGCCAGCAGTAGCCGGCGTGGCTTTCATGATGTCCATGGCAATGCTGGACCAGGAGGCATCTGAGATCAGGTTTGCATAGACAGCTTTCATCTGAGCCAGGCTGTCCCTCAGGGAGAGGCCATTGTTCAGTCCAGAGGGGAGGGGGGCTTCCTCCCTCTCATGGCCATCCCTGGAGGAGGTGCTCTTGAAGTCTGTGAGCCGGTCGCTGGCATCGCTGAGCGGGGAGCCGTAACCAGCGTCTGGGTTGGTGCCGTTGCTGAGTGGAGAGGCCCGGTAGCTGGGCGGCTGGCCTCCATCCTCTTCCTCGTTGCAAAGGTACGCAGTGTCCTCCCCGTTCAGTGACAGCCCGTCATCCTGCAGGTGTTCCTCATCAACTGCTCCTGCCTTAAACTCATCCTCTGGTGAGTAAGCTGGAAGAGAGAGCGGTAGAGAAAAGGGGAAAAGGAGGTCAACAAAGTGAAATAAAAGATTTACAATGCACTAACACAACCACTGACAAAACCTAGTGATGAATAATCTGTGGCAGGAAATATGGGCTTTTATCTGTGTGTGTGTGTGTGTGTGTGTGTGTGTGTGTGTGTGTGTGTGTGTGTGTGTGTGTGTGTGTGTGTGTGTGTGTGTGTGTGTCTGAGTGTCAGTGGTGAAGAAATCTAGTTTCATAGAGAAAAAAGACACTAAAGTGTTGACATTTTCTTTCTTTACTCCCTATTTCATTGCCCATGCCTCCTGTTCCCTAGGATATCGCTAACTGCGTGGCCTTGTTAGCCAGCTGCTTGACTCTCCTCCTTTCCTTCTCCCTCATGCCTTATCTCTACACCCAATCATTCACACACACACACGCACACGCACACACACACACACACGCACACGCACACGCACACACACACACACACACGCACACACACACACACACACACACACACATACACACATGCATTTCACTTTATTTAGTCATTCACATGGTGAGCTTACGCAACCAATCAGGAGGGAGGGAAACAAAACACTCATTCTGGGATGTTGCAGAATCTCCTTCACCCACACTCATGTGCCAAAGGCCACTCTCACTGAGTTAACAAATACAACTCTATTAAATACCAGACAGTACTGTCAAGTCACCTCTACAATGTCAAATAGGGGAGTGACACCCCTTGACTGTCTCTGTTATGTTTGACAGCGTTATTGAGAGGCGGACGTGGGTATGGGTCATACTATACATGGCGTTCTGTATTGTTTGCCTTGACACATACAGCATGTAAACAACTTATCGTCAAAAACACAGGGGATGAAACTAAAGAATGCACAGGGTAGACAACATAACGTAACAGGTACGAGAGAGAGAGAGAGAGAGAGAGAGAGAGAGAGAGAGAGAAGAAGGGAGAGAGAGAGAGAGAGAGAGAGAGAGAGAGAGAGAGAGAGCAAGGGAGAGAGAGTAAGGGCAAGAATATGGGAAAATATTGTGAGGGTGTCTGCGAGCAAGTAGAACGTCGGGGGGGGACAGAATAAAAAGAGGTGGAGAGAGGGAGCTAGAGACGGAGCAAGGGAGGGAGACAGGAAAGACGGCCCCCTCAGTTCTCCCTTTATCTCCTTCCTCCATGGTGAGATGTGTGTCCCAGATGCCAGCATCAGTCTCTCCTGATGAAACAGATGTGCTGTCAGCTTCAAACAGCATGCTAACCTGTCATATCATAATCTAAGTGGACATAATACCTGCTATATGTACACTGGCACCATTTACTGCTGCCTGAGAGGAGACGGGAGGGAAAAAAGGCGAGCAACTGCATACGGAAGTGTGTGTGTGTGCGTGTGTGTGTGTGTGTGTGTGCACGTGCGTGTGTTTGCGTGTGTGTGTGTGTGCCTGCATTGGTGTATGCCATTCGCATGTTCTCATACATGTACGCTTTAACACGGTAGCTTTTGACATAAAGGCCCTAACGTTGTCTATAGGTTTGTATTTTCTGTCTATGACTGATAGGCCCTTCTCTCCAAAATGAGCCACATACTGTATTCTCCTCATTCTCTTGATTCCTGACAGGATCTGGAGGGAAACGAGCACAGCACAGGAGAACCTGGCTGTGTTTCAATCCCACTGACAGACAGATGCTGAGACAGTTCCTAAAACTCTGAAAATCCCTAACACAGCAGATTAGCGTTAGCTGTATACTATACAAACTCTAACTGTAAGACATGTCCCCGTTATTATGCCAGCCTTCCCCTCACCAACAGCCATCCTGTGCTTGAAAAGAAAGAGGACTATGAAATCATGCAGTAAAATGGCTATTCAGTCGTCACTAGCCTCTGATCAGTTCCAGTGAACTCATGTGAATTACCCATGTGAATAACTGTCCACATCATCGGTGCCAAAAACTGCATTTTGGCAGCCCCACAAATCTACGGAATGAAAGGGTGAATGGAAGGGAAGAAAAATATCTGTGAGTGAATGACAAAATACAGACAGGGAGGGGAGGGGCAGGAAATGGTGAACGACAGGACGTGAAGGAAACCCTTTGACGATAGCTGTCAATCAATGCTTATCCCCTCATGTTGTCATGGAAACAACATAGAGAGCCTGCAGACAAAAGAACGACCTAAAACATCTGTAAAATCACAGGTTGGAAAGTGGAAGGCTTCAGAAACCATGAATATGGGATCTCATGATGAAACCCATCAAAAAATTAGGCCTAGGTAGAGAATTGCGAAACATAAAATCTATAGATTTTGATGCTGTGATTAAATCGCAAGCAGATGACAACACCCCCCTCCAAAAAAAAACTTAAACAGAAATAGGACAGCTTTATCAGTTCAGCCATTCATGAAACCCGATCGAACACAACGACTCAAAATCCGACTGGTGACCGAATCCCGCCTCCTCAATGTGTCCTAGACCTAGACGCACATATGAGGGGAGACGGGAGTGAGGGGAGGGGTTTGGCGTGCCGTCCCCGGTGGTTTAGCTTGCCGAGTGGGTGATGGCTGTGAGCGGGGCCATCTGCACGGGCGTAAAGGCGCCTGTCACTTCTGCTCCGGGACGCCTCGCCGTCAAGGGGACAGGTGGTGGCGTGGCCAGGATGTGTCCGAGGCCTGTGCTGTCACAAACGGCCGGGATCAAGCCACGCCATGTCACCCCAACACACACACTAAACGTCACGCCATTTCTGGGCACCACACACGTACACATAATAAACATCATCAACAACACGGAGGATCTACATTGTTTTGAAAAAAGTAGTTAGTGGACAGTCCATCTATATTATGCGCAACAAACTCCACTATCAGTAACATGCCTACTGCACGTCTGTGGACATGTAACAGGGAAGCCTTAACTGTTACCAAACAAAGTAAACTCTAGTTTCGTCTCACGTTAGGGGGTTTCCAGATGTGTGTAGTCTTGTCGGAGAGTAGACGGACAGACAGACAGAGCGACAGAGACAGAGAGACACGGGTTTAGACGGTGTTATGATTAATGAGTCTAGGATGACTGTGTTCCTTTTCACTCTGTACTGTCTCAACATAATGCTAGGGCTGGAGGTGACACACACACACACACACTAGTCTGTTTCATTTAATTTGGGGAATGATAACAAATTAAATGTAATCACATGCACATCAGCGTTTTAGCAGAGAGTAGCTCGGCGTCATATCACTTCTTCTCAAACTTTGGCATCTCGGTCTGGCCTTTCCATTTTGTGTTTTTGTTGTCTTTCCGAATTCTGCTAGTTGTTAAATCAATAAATCTCTCTGTCAGGCTGGCGGTGCCTCGCCATTTGGCCGCAGTCAAACCCAAACAAAACAGATAAGAAAAGCAGAAAGGCGATGAAACGAGAGAGGGAGAGAGAGGGAGGGAGAGAACGGGGAATGAGACCCAGTCAGTTACTCCGCCATCCGATCCCATTTCCCGTCCCCAACACCCCTCCTATTTCCTTACACACATCTCTCTATTTATCTGATGTGATTTTGGGAAGAGGGGTGCAATCACCGCAGTCATTTGCGCCACTAATGTCCAATCCCGGCCCCCTTCACTCACGCAATTTAGGCTGGTGTTGGAGTGGGCTAGTGGGGGTATGGGGAGCTGGGAGGGAGGTGGGGGCCAGGGGCCATTTATCCCACGCTCTAATGGGAAACTGGCAGTCTTATTCCTTCCCCTACATTCTGTTTGTCACCCCGCTCCTCCATTACAGTCCTCTCAGCCCTGATGGCTTTGGACAGGAGCTGATCAAAAAGCCATCGCTTGACCTACGCTCCGTGGCAGCCCGGCGAGACGACTCGCGCCAGCCAGAGAGAGAGAGGGATGAGATAGAGAAGAGGAGGGGGGGGGGTAGTATGAGTGTATGTGAAGGGGATGAGGAGGACGGGTGGGGGGGGTGATAGCTCCTCGGACCAGGACAAGAGGGGAGGGGGTTGTAAATAAAATGACATTATTATTTATTCTGTCCCATCATGTAGATAACCCAATTATGGTAAAGTCTGCTGCCGGCCCGCCGTGTCAGAGAGAGGGAGAGCAGACAGAGAGCATGCTGGGTTGTGGATTCCTCTGGAGCGGCTAACGTGAGAGCAGTGGTCTGCCTGCATGTCGGTCTGCCCACCGAGGCCCTGCCCTCGATCCCCTGACAGTACACACTTAGAAAAAAGGGTTCCAAATGGGTTCTTTGGCTGTCCCCATAGGAGAACCCTTTTTGGTTCAAGGTAGAACTATTTTGGGTTCCGTGTAGAATTTTCTGGGGAAAGGGTTCCATATGGAAGCCAATATGTTTTTTATTTTTTTTATTTCACCTTTATTTAACCAGGTAGGCTAGTTGAGAACAAGTTTTCATTTACAACTGCGACCTGGCCAAGATAAAGCAAAGCAGTGTGACACAAACAACAACACAGAGATGGAATAAACAAACATAAAGTCAATAACACAATATATATATATTTTTTTAAAGTCTATGTACAGTTTGTGCAAATGAGGTAAGATAAGGAAGGTAAGGCAATAAATAGGCCATGGTGGCGAAATAACTACAATTTAGCAATTTAAACACTGGAGTGATAGATGTGCAGAAGATGAATGTGCAAGTAGAGATACTGGGGTGCAAAGGAGCAAAAACATGAATAACAGTATGGGGATGAGGTAGTTGGATGGGCTATGTACAGGTGTAGTGATCTGTGAGCTGCTCTGACAGCTGGTGCTTAAAGTTAGTGAGGGAGATATGAGTCTCCAGCTTCAGTGATTTTTGCAATTCGTTCCAGTCATTGGCAGCAGAGAACTGGAAGGAAAGGCGGCCAAAGGAGGAATTGGCTTTGGGGGTTACCAGTGAAATATACCTTCTGGAGCGCATGCTACGAGTGGGTGCTGCTATGGTGACCAGTGAGCTGAGATAAGGCGGGGCTTTACCTAGCAAAGACTTATAGATGACCTGGAGCCAGTGGGTTTGGCGACGAATATGAAGCGAGGGCCAGCCAACGAGAGCATACAGGTCACAGTGGTGGGTAGTATATGGGGCTTTGGTGACAAAACGGATGGCACTGTGATAGACTGCATCCAATTTGCTGAGTAGAATGTTGGAGGCTATTTTGTAAACGACACCGCCGAAGTCAAGGGTCGGTAGGATAGTCAGTTTTACAAGGGCATGTTTGGCAGCATGAGTGAAGGATGCTTTGTTGCGAAATAGAAAGCCAGTCTGAGTCTGGAAGGAGAGTTTACAGTCTAACCAGACACCTAGGTATTTGTAGTTGTCCACATATTCTAAGTCAGAACCGTCCAGAGTAGTGATTCTGGACGGGCAGGCAGGTGCGGGCAGCGATCGGTTGAAAAGCATGCATTTAGTTTTACTTGCATTTAACAGCAGTTGGAGGCCACGGAAGGAGAGTTGTATGGCATTGAAGCTTGTCTGGAGGTTAGTTAACACAGTGTCCAAAGAAGGGCCAGAAGTACACAGAATGGTGTCATCTGCGTAGAGGTGGATCAGAGAATCACCAGCAGCAAGAGTGACATCGTTGATGCATACAGAGAAAAGAGTCGGCCCGAGAATTGAACCCTGTGGCACCCCCGTAGAGACTGACAGAGGTCCGGACAACAGGCCCTCCGATTTGACACACTGAAATCTATCTGAGAAGTAGTTGGTGAACCAGGCGAGGCAGTCATTTGAGAAACCAAGGTTGTTGAGTCTACCGATAAGAATGTGGTGATTGACAGAGTCAAAAGCCTTGGCCAGCTCGATGAATACAGCTACACAGAACTGTCTCTTATCAATGGCGGTTATGATATCGTTTAGGACCTTGAGCGTGGCTGAGGTGCACCCATGACCAGCTCGGAAACCAGATTGCATAGCGGAGAAGGTACGGTGGGATTCGAAATGGTTGGTGATCTGTTTGTTAACTTGGCTTTCGAAGACCTTAGAAAGGCGGGGTAGAATAGATATAGGTCTGTAGCAGTTTGGGTCTAGAGTGTCTCCCCCTTTGAAGAGGGGGATGACCGCAGCAGCTTTCCAATCTTTGGGGATCTCAGACGATACAAAAGAGAGGTTGAACAGGCTAGTAATAGGGGTTGCAACAATTTTGGCTGCTCATTTTAGAAAGAGAGGGTCCAGATTGTCTAGCCCTGCTGATTTGTAGGAGTCCAGATTTTGCGATCTTTCAGAGCATCAGCTATCTGGATTTGGGTGAAGGAGAAATGGTGGGGGAGGCTTGGGCAAGTTGCTGTGGGTGGTGCAGGGCTGTTGACCAGGGTAGGGGTGGCCAGGTGGAAAGCATGGCCAGCCGTCGAAAAATTCTTATTGAAATTCTCAATTATTGTGGATTTATCGGTGGTGACAGTGTTTCCTAGCCTCAGTGCAGTGGGCAGCTGGGAGGAGGTGCTCTTATTCTCCATGGACTTTACAGTGTCCCAGAACATTTTGGAGTTTGTGCTGCAGGATGAACATTTCTGTTTGAAAAAGCTAGCCTTTGCTTTCCTAACTGCCTGTGTATATTGGTTCCTAACTTCCCTGAAAAGTTGCATATCGCGGGGGCTATTCGATGCTAATGCCGTACGCCACAGGATGTTTTTGTGCTGGTCAAGGGCAGTCAGGTCTGGAGTGAACCAAGGGCTACATTTTTTGAATGGAGCATGCTTATTTAAGATTGTGAGGAACTCACTTTTAAAGAATAACCAGGCATCTTCTACTGATGGAATGAGGTCAATATCCTCCCAGGATACCCGGGCCAGGTCGATTAGAAAGGCCTGCTCGCTGAAGTGTTTTAGGGAGCGTTTGACTGTGATAGGGTTCTAGGGTTCTACATGGAACCAAAAGGGTTCTTCCTGGAACCAAAAAGGTTCTTCAAAGGGTTCTCCTATGGGGACTGCCGAATAACCGTTTTAGGTTCTAGATAACACCTTTTTTTCTAAGATTGTAGGCACAACAGCGGGCCAGCATTTTGGCCTGGCAGCTTCCACTCTGGGCCTGGCACCCTCCACTCTGGGCCTGGCACCCTCCACTCTGGGCCTGGCACCATCCATGATACAGTGGGTTGCATACAGGACCGTATAGAGTAGGCTACATGTAGATGTGTAAGAAAGAGCGGATATCTACTGTAAGTGTCTGGAGTTTAGCACCACTGGAGGGACCATCTTACCTAAAAACTTAAGATGTAAAAAGTATTTGTAAAATACAGAGAAATCAAAAGATGTACGATAATGATCAATTTCTGCAAATCGTTATTTGTTTCCCTTGCATCGTCTTCCTAAGTCCTAATACCTAGTCTGGAGATGTGCGTGATATAGGTTCTTCTAAAATAATTCCCCTCTACTGCCACCCACACCTCTTTCCACCTCCTCCTCCTCCTCCTCCTTTCCTTTCCCTCCCCTGCTTTTCGCTCTCTCTCTCTCTTGTCCTCCACACTGGTCCAACCCCCGACGTCAGCCCCTCCCGAGTATCAGAATAGAGCATATGGCCAAGCACCTACAGAGCCTTAAATAACTGCTGCGCCATTCCACCTCACCGTACCGATTCATCTCCACTCATTTGAGGAAACTGCCAGCCGGAGCAGAGTGGAGCGGTGGCCGCACACACTATTCCTGTAGACAGAGCCGGAGCGTGTGTGTGTGTGTGTAGACATGTTTAACAATACTTGTGGGGACCAGAAGAACAGTAAACAAACCAACATTTGACCAACTGGGGACATTTTGCCAGTCCCCACAAGGAAAAAGGCTATTTCTAAGGGATTTAGGGTTGGGTTAGAATTAGGGTTAGGGAAATGTCATACCTAGTCAGTTGTACAACTGAAAGCATTCAACCGAAATATGTCTTCTGCATTTAATCCAACCCCTCTGAATCAGAGAGATGCGGACAGCAGTTGTTCGAATTAGGGTTAGGGGTTAAAGGTTAGGTTTAAGGTTAAGGTTAGGGTTTAATGAAAATAGGATTTTGAATGGGTATCAATTGTGTGTCCCCACAAGGTTGGGGGTTGAACGCTGATGTATACACAACTTGCAAGGCATAGTTACAGTTGCTGTAATGTGGCCTCATAACCTTGAACATTTTTGTCAGCTTAAGTGTTAGCCAAGGGTGAAGAGTGAGGCGATGAAGTCATGTCAACAGAATTCCTTCCAGATTGCTCTATTCCCTTCTGTGTCCATACAGTAGTCCCTCGGCTTAGTGACTTCACTACGACACAAAATCCCATTATTATTTGTGAGATTACGATGGGAAACACACACTGGACACTGCGGTGTTGTATGGTAACAGCTCTTAACATGACACATCTAGAGAACATAGAGAGGAAAAGTACTGCCTGGCAGACAGGTAGTACTGTTCTGTGTGTACGTTTAGACATGTTGAATGAGAGGGAGGGGAGGTGTGAGGTGTGCATGTACAGTATGTGTGTGTAGATACAAGATGTGTGTGTGTGTGTGTGTGTGCGTGTGTGTGGGTGTGGGTGCGCATTAATAGACCTGGCTCTATAAATAAAACAGAAGCACCACACACACACGCATATGCACACGCACACGCAAACACACACACACACACACAGAGACATCATTTCTGCACCACGTATTCTTGTACACTAACCCACACCCCCACATATTTATTTATCAATATGATTGTTGGTTCTCCTGTCTGATTGTTAAGAGGGGGGATGTGAAAACGAGCGTCTGTTTTCAGAGGGTGTTGAATGAACGCACTTGCTGGAGTACAGCTGGACTGAACGTGCTGTGTGATCAATAGAGTCGACCGGCAGGGATCGATCGCAATTCATCTCACTTTTTTTATTTTCATTCTCACCCACACACACACTGAGCATGTTACTAGCTTGTTAGGAGAGGGACAAAATAGGTTCACGCACGTATAGGCGTGCATGTAAAAACACACACACACACATGCAAAACACACACAGACACACACATTCAAACACACGCACACAAACAGTCCGAGGTTCAATAAAACAATATGGAATGTATTTATTGGGCATATCAGCTCACCCCCGTCGTCTCCTCTGCATAACAAGCCCTGTATAATTAAACCATAAATTTCAACACGTCCGTTTAATTACCAGAGACAATGTCGGGAGGCAGGAGAGTAAACAAGCGCCTTTGAAGTGAGGAGTTAAAATCCGCTCCAACACAGATGCTGTTCATTTAGGTGGGATGTTGTTTTATATGAAGATGTAATGTTCAAAAGAATGCCTATTTGTGTGTATGTGTGGGTGTGTGTGTGTGTGTTTTGTATTTTTTTGGTACTTCTCCAGGAATGCTTGGAAAGTAGTAGGCTGGTGAGGTAGTGGGTACAGGTACTAGGGGTGTGTGTGTGTGTGCCCGTACATGCCCGATGTGTGTGTGTGTGTGTGTTACATGGTAGTGTATGCATTATGTGTGTGTGTTCCCTGAACAAACACAATGGGCTGAGGGTATAATAATTGATTGAGGGCCACCTCCTTGTCCAGGGTGACCGTGACAGCGGACGACAGAGGGACAGACACGACAGTGGCTGGGACGGTCGAGTGGACGCTTCAGGTCAATGTCAACACACACTCGTCGCTTCCAGCAGCTTAGCTAATTACACAACAGCCCTTAAGGCCACTTACAATAGGTTAGCTAATTAACAAACAGCTGATTACAAATTAACAGAGAGGTGTTCTTAATCTCCCACCCAAACAACCTGATGACAAACACTAACCGCTTGTAATTAGTTCTGGGTAAAGGGAGGGGTGGAGAGGGCAGGGTTGTTTGTGTGTGTGTGTGTGTGTGTGTGTGTGCGCTGTTTTGGTAAAGGGACCGCATCTATGTGTCAGACTAACAACAACACTGTCACAATGTAGTTGCCACTTTGTGAAAAGTTCAACGGTCCAGCCACAGTTAACTCAGTCTCTGTACCTTCCTATTAGCATAGTGAGAGTCATCAAAATAATATAGGGGTTGAGGGCTAACACAACTCACAGGCCCAGACGGCCATAAGGCTCCGAGTCGCACCTGCCAACAGTTATAAAATCCTTTCTCCACCCTAATTTTCACGGCCCCTAAAACATCCACTCTCTCGCAAGGCCCCAAACGTCCATCTGCCCATATAAATCCCTTTCTAAAACGTACCCCCCCCCACCAACACACACACACACACACACACACACACACACACACACACACACACACACACACACACACACACACACACACACGTCACCTGTGCCTTTTAAGCCACCGTCCCCCCGTCCCTCCCTCCCCCTCAAACACTTCCCTTGAATTCCACCTGCCCCCTTTCAACATTAATACCCCTTCCTCTCTCCTTCCTTCCCTCTCTCTCGCTATAAAGGCACCTGTGACTTTAAATCTCTGTGTCAGGCCCTGCCCAGGCCCGACAATCCAGCAAGCCCAACTTCACCTGAGCACCCCCACCCACTTCCCCTCCCCTCCACCTCGACAAGACAACAGTGCAGCCTAGAAAACGGCCAGGCCAGCCGCAGCTGTCTCCATCGCCTAGCAACGGCGAGCCTGATAGATGACCCCAACGATGGATAATTACCGTAAATCACAAGAGCTCAGACACTAAGGGGGAGAGCAGGGGAGAGAGGGAGAGAGAGAGAGAGAGAGAAAATACAAAAGAGAGAGAGCAAAATAGAGGGTGAGAGAGATTGAGCAGTAGAGAGAGAGAGAGAGAGAGAGAGATCAAAAATAAAGGAGGGGTGGAACTGGTCATGCATGCACTAATGCACCTTGATGAGCTCAGATTCCCCCCCCCTGACTCAAACACGCACACAAAAACACAGGAACACACAAACGCACAGGCAGGAACACAGAGGCAGCAGCCTTGTCGCTGTAATCCGACACCCCATTCCCCGCCTCCCTGCAGAGGCGCTTGTCTGTCAGAGATTCACCTCTTTACACAGAGGCGCCAATCAAAGGCCAGACAGAGCAGCCCAAAACATTGAGAAGGCAGGGGAGAGCAGACCGGTCCAAAAGCCAGAGGGGAAGGGGTGCACTGCACTGTACAGCATACCAGTATAAAACAAAGCCACACACTTGGATTGAGGAGGAATGGTGACAAAAAGTCCAAAACAAGTTTAAATAACCTAAAGATTTCATGTAGAACTGTCCAAAGCACAGTTTACTCAATAGCAAAGGTTCAGCCTTTTTCTACTAGTCTTACAAACTGTCCCTTCTCTCTCCCTCCATCTCCACTCCTCTCCCTCCCTCTCTTCCTCTCTCCCACTGCCTACACACCTCCCTTCCTCTCCTCTCCTCTCCTCTCCTCCCTCCCTCCCTTTCCCCCCCTCCCCGTTCCAGATGTTTGATCTGGTTCTGCGTGTGATAGACAGGTAATGGGGGAAGTTGAAGGGGCGATGGAGGCAGGAGCAGGTGTTCAGCACAGTCTTTCTGGCCGGCGTGAAGCTGCCTTGTCCTTCACTACATCTACACCGCCTTTCTCGCTCTCTTTCTCTCTCCCCATGGCTCAATCTCTCTCTCTCTCTCTTGTTCTCTCCCCCCTCTCTTTCGGTCTCTGTTTGAGAGGTGTAATCCGTCAGCATAGTGAAAGGGTTGGACATGTAGGCCTACTGTCGTTCATGGGGAAACACATGTGCAGTGGGGTGGGGGGGGGGGGATAACACAATAAGAGCCCAGAGTCCCAGCCACAAAACTACTGTGTAACTGTGTGACACTGAGCACTACTGAGCACTACTGAGCAAAAGAGGTTATTACTGAGTAACTCGCGCAATTTCAGGTCACGTGTCCATCGCAAACTGCAATTATTACAGGAGGAGGGGGAGAGAAGAGAGTGAAGACCAAAGGGAAAGAAAAATGAAGAGGAGTGTGATGAGTAGGGGAGAGAGAGAGAGAGAGAGAAAGAGAGAGAGAGAGAGAAGGAGGGGGGATGCAGGCCATAAATCAAAAGTGTGGTGACGGTAAATAACTGCGGCGAGGCTGTAACTACCTGCCATCATGTGACCCCAGGAGAGCGTTCAGCGCGAGGGAAACAGGGGTCTCGCTGATAAATCCCCTCCAATTTTTACTGCATAACATTAAAGGACATGTCACCGTCGCAAATCACTTCGGCTCTGCTTTGGAGATGGAAGTAGGGAGTTCAAAACAGGCTCTATTTGGATGCTGGAGCTCCAACATTCCGGAGGAGTGGATATCGGATAAGAAAATCCCTCACTGACTGGGGTGTATTAACTTGAAAGTACAAACACTTAAAGACATGCTCCAGAATTTTGGCGAGTAGTAAATATTTTTTAAACCTCCTGCTTTGGCCTGGATCTCTCAATGCGTAGTCCATGCAGTACATGCATAATCTATGAGCAGAATTACTGTCTTACCTCAATTAGCCATGAAATCCCTAGTTTGAAAGTGAGTATTCACTGGAAGCTGTACAGGGCCATTTCCCATACATTTTCCCCCATGTGGACCAGCCCCCTAGCAATTCGAGTTCCAGCCAATGAGCTTCAGCCCCTCGTCGTTTGAGCGACAGCTAGCAAGATGCACAGACAGCAGAGTGAGAGAGCAGTGACGTGTTGGACATATCTGCACATACTGTACGTGACATAGTAGACAACTTTTGGGGGGGGACACTTTTGGCTGGTGATCGCTACTTTCAGAACTACTGGCTAAAAAGTACACAAAAGGACCTGAGAAACTCTTTAAACCAGAGATTATAATCATTAGGTAAATGTGGTGGACCTCAGTTTAATCACTCAACTTGCTGGCGGTGTTCGTATTTTTAAAGAAAGGGGAGGACACAGGCAATACAGAAATCCTCCCGTTTGAATCCCACTGTAACTGCATTGTAACATTCAAATTCAGCACTTGTTCATAAAGCATCAGCTGGAAGCCGACGGACTGAAACAGGGAGGGGCCACCTCGACCTTTCCGATAAGGAAGGCTCATTTTCACTTTCTGTTGCAAAACAATGTCTGTTGAGTGCTCTAATGAACAGGGCCCTGCTAATGCAAATTCCACACCGGCTCTATCTCTTCCAGTTCTACCTTGTCCAAGTCTGTGTCCCAAATGGCACTATATCCCCTACACAGTGCACTGCTTTATAGGGAATAGGGTGCCGTTTCGGACGCAGACCATTGCTACCTGACTTCGCCTGAACTGACTCACAGGATAACTTGATAACAACATCAGTCTGTATTTATTTCCTTATTGCCCATCATATAAGACTTGCACAAGTTAACAGTATCCCCGACAGAAAGGTACAGAGGTTCAAACTGGTCACTCCTCGGCAGTTATCTAGAAGCAAACAATCACTTTGAAACACACATGCTTTCTGTTATTTGATAACTCGCTCTTTCGCTCGCTCGCTCGCACACACACACACCACACACACTTTTCAAGCAGTGTGCCGGGCATCTGCTGTCACACGACCTGTCTCAGTGAACTAAGCAGAGACAGACACTGTCAACTTAGAGTGCCTCAAATGCCCACCGAAGAACAGGCGAGGTAGGAATCAAGGCTGTCTCCCTGTATAATTTGAGCTAATCCGCAATAGGAGATAGTCAAGTTTATGGCATATCTGTCTGACAGCGTCAGTCACCGGCAGCTTTTAATCTCATATTTGGACCTGTTTCCATCGCACGCTGACGACAAAAGCAGCCGCACAAAGTGTGATTACCTTGCCTATTTTTACATTTCTGCATGACTTCTGATAATGGCGAGGATTTGAAACAGAAGAAAGAATACACTTAGATTCCCTTCTTAGTGAAGGAAAGCAGGTAAGTTATGGCAGGCGACTGGCTATAGGAGAGGAGTGAAAAAGGAATGTTTCAAATGTGAGCTACACTGAGTGGACAAAGCATTAGGAACACCTTTCTAATATTGAGCTGCACCCCCTTTTGCCCTCAAAACAGCCTCAATTCGTCGGGGCATGGACTCTACAAGGTGTTGAAAGCGATCCACAGAGATACTGGCCCATGTTGACTCCAATGCTTCCCACAGTTGTGTTAAGTTGGCTGGAAGTCCTTTTGGGTGGTGGACCATTCTTGATACACACGGGAAACTATTGAGCGTGAAAAAACTCAGCAGCGTGCAGTTTTTGACACACACAAACTGGTGCGTTCAAAGGCACTTAAATATTTTTGTCTTGCCCATTCACCCTCTGAATGGCACACACACAATCCATGTCTCAAGGCTTTAAAAATACTTCTTTAACTGCCTCCTCCCCTTCATCTACACTGATTGAAGTGGACGTAACAAGTGACATCAATAAGGAATCAGAACTTTCACCTGGGTTCGCCAGGTTCACTATTTCATGGAAAGAGCAGGTGTTCCCATTGTTTTGTACTCAAAAAGTGGAGGTTAACACAGACACACTAACACACACACACACACACACACACACACACTCCCGTGCACAAGAGCAAACAAACACACTCGTACACATGCACACACACACACTTCCTATTCAGTGCCAAGGTTTACACCCTGTGGTGTTTGTCCTGCACTGTTGGCCACATGACCGCCTGCATTTGAATGTCGGTTGGAGTGCATCCCTCATCTTCATCCAGAGAGAAGACAAGAACCATAAAAGACGACACACACAATGAAGGCTTTTACCCGAGAGGGGCTTAGAGGGTGTGTGTGGGGGGGGGGGGGTACGCTGGGGTGCAACTCTGGCAGGGTAGGTACTTTCAGGGCACAAGGCAGAAACCCAACCTAGGCACAACAAGAAAATACCTCTTAAAAACATTTGGGAGTGGGGTAAAGTTAACTCCGTAAAAAGAGTTGAGTTGCTTGATTTAGTTGATAAGTCTCTTTCTCTCGGTCTCCCCCACAGAGAGTGGTTTTGGTTTGGCTCTTCCATAGAGGAGTGACCTGGGAGAGAGGAAACAGACAAAGGAAAAAGGGGAGACAGCACACGGATCCTAATGAAGCCATAAATCAAACGTCCGGTGAGAAAAGACTCCGAAGGAGGATCACATCGCTGGGGATCAATGGAGGCACATCTAAAGGAGGAGACAACAACAGCCCGCGAACACACACACACACACACACACACACACACACACACACACACACACACACACACACACACACACACACACACACACACACACACACACACACACACACACAGCTAGAAGGACACAAACAAGCGCATGCAAGTACACACAGGCTGAACAACAGCCTCATAAACACACACATATACACCCTTGAACATACACACACATACTCTCTCACAAAGGCGCAGAGTAACTGAGACACGCGCTTGTCTTCAATCTATTAAACTTCCTCGCACATTGTCCCCCCCTACCACCCAGGAGAGCTCCGAGTTACACCTCCACGCTCAATCCCTCTCGTCTAAATAATACCGGCCGTGATAAATGGCGCCATAACTCTGATATCCACAATCAATCTCTGCTTTAAAGACACATCCATCTTCAGTAATTCTGATGGGGGTGGGGGGGGTGGGGGGTCCAGGGAAGTGTGAGAGGTGTGGAGGGGAGGGGGGAGCCGAGGGAAGACGTGACTGTTTTCCTGACCTCCTGGTGGGGGACTAGGGTGGGGGACGGGGGGACCCGGTGGAGGCGGGCCACTGAGTGATGTCTGTCAGCTCACATCTGGCTGGGAAAATAAACTAGGCTTATGAAGACAAATGAAAAGGGCTGTTCCCGCCGACACCGCCGAGACACGGCGAGAGCGAGAGAGCGGGAGAGAGAGAGGAGACAAAGAAGCAGAGAGAGAGAGAGAGACTGAATAAAAAAGGGAGCGAGGGGGAGAGAAGCAAAGCAGCCATTAACGTAGTCACGCTGCAAAGACGCAGAGCTCACTTAGTCAAAACCTTGTCCTTCTCCCTTCTCTCTCTCTCTCTCTTCTTTTTCCTCTCTTGTTATCAGTCGTTGAGTGGCACGCCAGGAACATTCTAGATGGCAATATGGCCACAGTATGAGGAAGACAAAAGACAAGACACTGTCTCCTTCCTTTCATCCTCAGTGGTTGTGCAGTGTACAAGTAGGGAGGGGGGTTGGGGGGTGGAGTGAACTAGGGCTGGGAATTGCCAGGGACCTCGCGGTACAATATTATCACGATACCTAGGTGTCAATATAGTTTTTAGTTTTTCAACTAGTTTTTCAACCACTCCATAAAGTTCTTGTTAACAAACTACAGTTTTGGCAAGTCGGTTAGGACATCTACTTTGTGCATGACACAAGTCATTTTTCCAACAATTGTTTTCAGACAGATTATTTCACTTATAATTCACTGTATAACAATTCCAGTGGGTCAGAAGTTTACATACACTAAGTTGACTGTGCCTTTAAACAGCTTGGAAAATTCCAGAAAATTATGTCATGGCTTTAAAAGCTTCTGATAGGCTACTTGACATCATTTGAGTCAATTGGAGGTGTACCTGTGGATGTATTTCAAGGCTTACCTTCAAACTCAAACTTTGCTTGACATCATTGGAAAATCAAAAGAAATCAGCCAAGACCTCAGAAAACAAATTGTAGACTTCCACAAGTCTGGTTCATCCTTGGGAGCAATTTCCAAATGCCTGAAGGTACCACGTCCATCTGTACAAACAATAGTACGCAAGTATAAACACCGTGGGACCACGCAGCCGTCATACAGCTTAGGAAGGAGACGCATTCTGTCTCCTAGAGATGAACGTACTTTGGTGTGAAAAGTGCAAATCAATCCAGACTACGGTTTGCAACTGAACATGGGGACAAAGATTGTACTTTTTGGAGAAATGTCCTCTTGTCTAATGAAACAAAAATAGAACTGTTTGGCCATAATGACCATCGTTATGTTTGGAGGAAAAAGAGGGAAGCTTGCAAGCCGAAGAACACCATCCCAACTGTGAAGCACGGGGGTGGCAGCATCATGTTGTGGGGGGGCTTTGCTGCAGAATGGACTGGTGCACTTCACAAAATAGATGGCATCATGAGGGAGGAAAATGATGTGGATATATTGAAGCAATATCTCAAGACATCAGTCAGCAAGTTCAAGCTTGGTCGCAAATGGCTCTTCCAAATGGACAACGACCCCAAGCATACTTCTAAAGTTGTGGCAAAATGGCCTAAGGACAGCAAAGTCAAGGTATTGGAGTGGCCATCACAAAGACCTGACCTCAATCCCATAGAAAATTTGTGGGCAGAAATGAAAAAGCGTGTGTGAGCAAGGAGGCCTACAAACCTGACTCAATTACACCAGCTGTCAGGAGGAATTAGCCAAAATTCACCCAAATTATTGTGGGAAGCTTGTGGAAGGCTACACAAAACGTTTGACCCAAGTTAAACAATTTAAAAGCAATGCTACCAAATACTAATTGAGTGTATGTAAACTTCTGACCCACTGGGAATGTGATGAAAGAAATAAAAGCTGAAATAAATCATTCTCTCTACTATTATCCTGACATTTCACATTCTTAAAATAAAGTGGTGTAAAATAGACTGACTTAAGACAGGGAATTTTTACTAGGATTAAATGTCAGGAATTGTGAAAAACTGAGTTTAAATGTATTTGGCTAAGATTTATGTAAACTTCCGACTTCAACTGTATGTATCGCGATTCTCACAGTTGTATATGTACTGCGATTCGATAATTAGATTTGATTGCAACTGGATGTTCCAAACATATTGCTCACATATGTCTGCTGCAGAGGAACAAGAGAGAGCCATGAGAAAGTTCTGATCGGTCATTGAAATAAAAGATGGAGAACGAGCTATGAAGGACAAAATGATGGCGTTTCGGTGCAGGTACAGCCAACTAGTGCAGAAATAATATTGCGATAGTCAAAACGATAAGCTACGATATATTGTCAAAAATAATATCCCGATATATAACTGTATCGATTATTTCCCCCCATCACTAGAGTGAACTATCTCTGACCTATCGGCGGGGTCGTCACTCAGCCATGTTCCCCCTTAATGATGAACCACGTCTTTTATCAGACGGACAAAAGCAAACGAAAACTCTCCCCTCCCACCATTTCTTCTTCGTTCTATCTAGCTGCCCCCCTCCCTCTCTCTATTATTTTCTCCCTCTCTCTGTCTGTCTTGTCTGTTAGCCACCTAATGCTGCCCTGGGTCTGAACTTAATTATTAAACAGAGACGTCCACACAGCCTTTTTATCTGCTCTGCTCTCCTCCATCCTCCTCCAGCACCAGATAATATTATGCACCTACCACCCAGCCGCTGCTTCTGCTGCTGCTCCAGTCAAAATATCTTCCACTTTCTTACCCCAAAAATTAAAAGGTACACAAGTTACATTTACTCAAAGTCATAAGGTGGGCGACCTGAGGTTTTTATCGAGCTTGGCCGCGGTGTGAGAGCAAACACTTCAATAAATCATAAACTAGGCTTTCGGATTATTTCGGAGGGTTTACAGATTAGAAAAGGGCACTATCAAAGCTCTGAAAATTACACCAAACGAGTGTGAGAACTTGGAAGATGTGGAACAGTCGCCGGTTGAAAGGCATTTACGTCCGTTCACGCGATCTCCAAGAGTTTGTCACATAATTGGCCTAGCATATGCTTCCTGTCGCCATACACTTCTATGGCATCCCTCACAACAGAGCGTTGTGACTCAACAAGGCCAGACGTAGTACTAGCCCTACTGTAAACACTATCTGCTGTAGCTTAAGTTGCACTAACAATGCTGTGATATAGTGCAGCGTTTTGACAGGGGCCCTCCCACACACCCCAATCTATCTCTACGATAGAGGAAATGAGAGAGAGAGAGAGAGAGACAGAGAGAGAGAGAGAGAGAGCAGACACCTAAGGCTTGTCTGGTGCACCGTGTCCCTGCTTCCCTGCCACGCCAAGGTGAGTTTGTTTATTGATTCTGGAGGCGTCTGGTGATGTGGTGTTCTAACCCTGTTGGCGTGGCCGGTGGGTTAGAGGGGGGTGAGGTGTTTGGTAGTGCTGCTAACTCCAAGGACCTCACTGGGGGAGCCTGGGTAGGAGATAATCACTCTGTTAAACAACTCCGGCAACAGCAGGTAACGAGTGACGCACACAAACACGCACACAGACGTAAACACACGGACACACACAAGCACGAACGTAAACACACACACACACGGACATAAACAAACACACGCACGGACGCACACAAACATGGACGTAAACACACACGCACGGGCGCACACACAAACCCTTACCAAAACGAGATACAGGGAGACGGCGTTGTAGACCATAGCAAGAGACAAAAAACACGAAGGTAACATAAGTAGCTACTAGTATGTTAGTGACTACAGTGAAGAATGATGTGGGAGGAAGGGGGGCAGGCAGGGCAAAACCATGCTTAGCACTAGTAACAATACCCCGGAGGAGTTACAGTGAGCCACACACAAACACACCACAGCTGAGTACAGGCAGGGCCCCTGTGTGTGTGTGTGTGTGTGTGTTGGGAAGACAGAAAACGTTACAGGGCCTTATTTTGGCACCAGGCGAAGCGAGGAGAGCGAAAGGGTGAGGAAAGAGAGAGAACGGCGGGGGCGGAGTGGAGACGTGGGGGGGGGGGTTGAGCGTTGGAATGAACTCTCTCAGGCTTTGTGGTGCACGTTTCCCAAGGCCCCGGCCTGGCCCCTTTGATAAATGACACATGTCATTCTGTCAGCCCGTGACACTGCAGCTGGGAGGCCCTGTGATGTATAGCTCTGCTGAAAAAGGAAATCAGCTTTTTTCCCTTCTCTCTCTCTCTCTCTACCTCTCTGTTGTCCTGGGCAGAGTGCATGTTCTTTTTTTATGAGGATTTAGGTTTTCTTTAGCCCAGTAAGCCCCCCCCCCCCCCCCCCGCTCTTCTCCCTTCTCTCTTTCCCTGACACAGGCATGCTCAGAGACAGCTAGGCTGTGGCCTGGTTTGGTTCTCACTCACACAATGACACAGCTTCAAATGACGTACTAATCTAGTAACTCGAGGAAGGACACCGCAACGTCCGAGGTGAATCGAAGATTTATCACAGTGGGGAAGTAAACAAAGTATGAACATAGCGGGGGCCTTAGTACATTCCGGTTATTCAGGATGACTGTCTCCCTACTGGGTCATCTGTCATCCATCTGTCTATGAAAAGGACAATGCAGTAATAAACATGATCCCACAGAATGAATATACACTGCATGAACTAACGAATAGCTCTGTATATCTGTTTGACTATCAGACTCCAAAGTAGCTTGGCGGAACAAATGAGAGAGAAATCGAGCACAGCCAATAAAGAGCTCCGCGAGACACGGCCGACCCCCCCCCCCCCCCCCTCCTGTCAGATTAGCCTATCGCAGCTCCCCACTGACCCTTCGACTGCGCACGCCGCCCACACAGCAGCATGTGAGGCAACTCTCACGCTCTCCCTCCCTCCCTCCCTCTCTATCTCTCCCTCTCTCTAACGGCTGACCTGTTATCAGTTCTCTGGAGGTTTGACAGCCAACAAACCCCATAGTGCGAATCAGCTGTGACAGAGGAAACGTTTGAGTGTCACCTCTCAATCGTCATGCGACCAAAAGCCAGTCCCGAAAATCAAAGAGGCCTTCAACAAAGTGGGTGGGAATAAGGACCAGTAGTTCAGTACATATCATCCAACCATGTGGTCGACTGGAAGAAAAAAAAAGGACAGCCAGATACTGCAGAGGGATCACTTGATATCATTCCTGAACGATGAGGGAGAGTGAGAAGCGACTGATACGAGATCAGTTCGGGTCCGTCAGAAATGTCAGGAATGAGGAATAGGAGAGGACCAGATACAGGCACCAACACAGGGTATTCATCAACACGGATTCCACACATTATTGGTCCACTGAACCACTACAACATTAAAAGAGTTCACAATGTGTTGCTATGGGGACCAGCTACTTTGACTGAGGGAGGGAGGGAGAGAGAGAGAAGAGAGACAAGAGATAGTTAAAGCACAGAGAGAGAGAGCGAGAGAGAGAGAGAGAGAGAGAGCACAGAGCTAGAGAGAGCAAACAAAAACAAGAGTCGTCTAGCGAGAGGGCCCGGGCAGCCACCTGGGGGTCGTGACCCACGGATGACCCCGTCAGATGTGCACTCTGGCTGGGTGCTAGCAGGGAGAGGGGCGGGAAAACAAGGAATCATTAGGGCTGAGTGATGAGCCCCTTGCCATGTTTGACCTCCTCCTTCAGTGACTGCATGGCTACAACGCTCCACCACAGGACCGACACTGCATTCACACACAGAGGGCCTTCACACACACACAGGCGCGTGCACGCACACAGAGAGCGAGAGAGACACACACACACACATAGAGGGAGAGCGAGAAACAAACTGCCTAAGCACACATAAAACACACAGACACAATTCCTGAGGAACCCGCTACTGAGACTGACCCCACACACCCGTAGCATCCCTGCTAACAGCATAGCATGCCTGTGTGACCCGCTGCATATTGGCTGTTTTTCCATGAGGCATCCCCACTGACCGACCCAACAGACGCCATTGCCTGTAGCTAGCAGAACGTCATTCATATGCCCGGTGTGTTGCGCTTACAAACACACTGAGGCCATTGTTAACATTTCGTTTTTGTTTTTTTTTTGGGGGGGGGGGGGGATTTTTCACGTTTAATCACAGAAGATGAAGTGGTGGGGAAAGGAAATAGGGCAAAAATGAAACAAAAAGGCCAGTGTATGGTAGTTGCACAGTTCAGAGTGCGTATATAAGCGACCGTACAGGTCGCTAAACGACACAGTCCACAGTGTTGGACTCCACGGTTGATCACGGGAGGCTAAACAGAACCCTAAATGCACATAATTGGGCCGGCGATGCTGAAAGTTCTAGGCATAGAAATAGACTGATTTGAGTCAAAGTGCCTTAAGTTTGAGGGGCTTCATCCCGTCTAGTAATTATATTTCTGTGGTTCCCGGTACCTGTGCTCCCTGAGCCTCGGTGCGCTGCCTCAATGAATCATCCCAGTGGTTATACTGTGGTGATAATAAAACAATCTCCATGATCACACACACAAACAACATTTCAAATTGCTATCATCCATCTCATCTACCCCTTTAAGAGCAGGGGGTTGTACACCCCCCCCCACACTGGGCCAGGGCTGGCCGTTGGAATAGATGATGGTGGAAAAAAAATGTAGCGCGGCTGCCAAACGCGTAAAGGCACCGGGCGAGGGGATCAATGCATGGCGGACCGCCGCGACGGGAGCTGCTATGTAAAACACTGCCTTAAGTCAGCCGCATCCGGTTAATATTTAATCCCTCCATCCATCTCGGCGCGAAGCTCTGCTTCCCTTTAGCTTAGCTCTGCCGTTTACTTTGATTACACACAAACGTTTGGGGGGGAGAAAGTGATAAGAGAGAGCACATCCGATTTGCATGGGGATGGAACATGGAGTGTGATGGAATAAAAACGCAAGTTTGATCATAGCTTGGAGCAGTCTGGGGCCAGTCTGAGAAATTGAGGGAGAGATAGAAAGAGTGAGAGGGGAGAGAGAGAGAGAGAGAGAAGGGGAAGGCCTGAGTAGGAAAAGGTGAATCACAGAGGCTATAAAAAGCTAGCATTTTCGCTTGGAGGGATGCCTTATTTTTTTTTTTAAACCGAGATATGCAAATACAACAGAATGGAAAAATAACACCGATGGTATCTTTATTTCCCAGTAATTTTGCGTGGCAAATGATTTCTAGGGAGGAATTTCCAAAGAAATAACTCCCACGTGCGTACGTAAATCTCCATAGCCGAATATTCCCAGAATCGTCTCAGTTCTCCTCGGCTACTTTCCTTCTGTCACCGATTGTCTATTCCATGAAGGCTGTTTATAAAACGGTTTCAGAATATTCATATTCTATATCCCATACTAGGCGTTTAACTGGTTTGATAATACTATGCAATATGTATGTGATATGTACTCACTCCCTCAACAACCGTGTATGAGACTGTGTTGTGATCAAAAATATTAGCTTTTGGAAAAACAATCATTCAGAATGTAGAAGACGTGGTACAATACAACATGATATTCACACACCTACAGTCATACTGCTCAGCTACCACTTGTATCTATGTTCTCCTCTCACACACACACACACACACACCTCTAGCTAAACTATCCCAATGACAAACCAACACACTTCTCTGCACCCCTGCTACAAGAGCAGAGCATAGTCAGTGAAAAGAGCGTTTTACCATTCATGCCAATGACATCATTTCCTACAACTCCCAGCAGCGCCCTCTTTCCCAGTAGTTCCCTGCTCGGGAGGAAGCTGTTCCTCAGTAATGATGAGGTGGAAGCAGCATGGGCCTCAGAATGACTTCCTCCCTCCCTGTATTTCAAACATCCAACGACACTCACACTCAACTAAACCCCTGGCAACAGTTGGGTAAAAATCAGTTTCTTTTACTTTCTATATACACACACGTGCCAACCACAGTGAAATGGATTGGGACGAGCAGTGGTGTGTGTGTTAGATGTGAGTTAAAGCAACACTTAGGGAGGAAATAAGCCTTCAGGACTGCCAATGACAAGTGTTCATTTTCTCACTCACTGAACAGAGCTAGCCACTTTACAATGTGTGCGCCTGTGAGATTAGCCTGTCCTGAAATAGAGAGGGGTAGAGTGGGTCAGTGAAATAGATGGTGAGGTTTGGTCTCTCTGTCAGGGGGAAGGTTTGCCAGTCTGACTTTGGTCCCACAGGTACTCCACACAGGATAGAGTCCAATCGGCCCGACACACATCCCTCAACACACACCTCTCCAGCTACCTCAGCGAGGCCTGGTGAAGAGGAGGATCATGGGAAGTCCTTATCTCTGGCTAACAACACCCATCGGACGCCACAGCCCTCCACGGACCGAAGGGCGCAATAATTACTAATACAGCACTTTATCGATTGGCACGCTCGCTGGCGCCCCTTGTTTTCGGGGGCCGGCGACTAGGGGGGCTAACCAAAGTGACACGAGTAAAGTGTTATTTCTTTCACACGCCGACAGCTGGGTGAGAGAGGAGGGGTCGCCCTGGCTCACTCCACCCGGCAGTAATTCTTAATTGACACCTGTCAGGATAATGGCGGCAGTCACAGCTGCTGCAGGAGAATTTGTCCATCGTCCCGTTCCTCTGTCAGCTTTAACACCCGTCCTGTGGAACTGCCCCCCTCCAGCCCTGTTGCTGCCTGCCTAGCTAATAGCTACCCCCTCTCCTGCTTTCCTCTCCCGCTCACCCCCTTTTCTTTCGCTCGCCTGCATTTTGCCGCCAATCTACATACTGCATTGTTTGAAAAAGTAACAAAAAACAAAATGGATATCTTAAGCGCTGGTTACGGAGAGCTTTACCTAATCTCTGCAATGTTGGGAAAAGAGTAGAAGATACAATTGAGAGGTCTTTGCACTAGTAAGAGAGGAGGGAGTGTGAGGGATGCATGTTAGAAAGAGGGAAGGGTAGGGGGAGAAAGATAGGGGGAGAGAGATAAGATGGACGTGAGAAAAACAGAAAGAGAGAGAGGGAAAGGTGGAGGATGAGGGTGAGGGTGTCCCTGGGTAGGGCTTGGCTCCTCTGTAGTAGGCCCACCTGGTTTGTCTGTTTGTTTTGTTGGCATCAAAGCGCTTGCCTCTCGTTCTCCGTGCTCGTCCCCTGCTAACTGATGTAATGAGTGGGTAAGCTACATGTTTTTCTGTGCCGAGGAATTCAAATACTTATTAGACAAAATATTCTGTAATTGCTCATCTTTTATTGATGGCAGAAACATGTTCAATTTGGCTGGTACAGACTTCCCATAGCACTGCCAAGCCTCTCGAGGAGGAACACTAGCACTGATCAAGAGAACAAACTAACTCGCTGGAAATAGAATACTTTACTTAACTACATTTTGGAGATCAAAAAAACATTTTCCTGTTACTGGACTCAAATTATGAACCACATAAAGCGGCAACAATTTTACAATAATTTGCTGTTAAACCACCTAGACCATCTGTAACTACTTAACGGAAAACAGTAAGCTAACTCAGCATTAAATGTTATCTACGGAATAACATATGAAACAAAACGTGACTTTAATAACAAACAAAAGCATTTATTTAAATATATATCACAGTTATTGTATTGCATGTACTCTTGTTCTCAATGGAATTAAAATTCCCTACAAATAACATTACTAAAATACTTTCACGTAAAAATGTTAAAAAATAAACACTTTTAAAAACAGTTAAGACTATAATAACGGTGACAAATCAAACAGAGGACCGGGCTAGAGAATCCAATCCCACAGGGTTGCCTTCTATATGTTTGTCGTTGTTTTCTTTTCTTTTCTGCCCCACTCCGAGAGACATTTTTCTCCCGGGCAACAAAGCACATCTGGCTGCTTTAATGATATGATTTCCCATCATACTAAGCCACCCCCATTATGACCTCCCACCGTGCCATAGTGTGTGTGTGTGTGTGTGTGTGTGTGTGTGTGTGTGTGTGTGTGTGTGTGTGTGTGTGTGTGTGTGTGTGTGTGTGTGTGTGTCTACAGTGCAGAGAGGGCGACACTCTTCTGATGGTAGCTCCGTGCCCTGAGGGCAGCTTAGTGAAAGAATGAGAAAGATAGAGGAAGACAAGATGAGCTTAAACATTATATGAAATGTATCCTTAGCTTCACACATACAGTACTGAACGCAGAAAATATGTACGGTTATACGGCTTAAACACTTACAAACAAATATTCCCAATGTCTACTACTCTCATGCCTTATATCTGGAATATATGTGTCACTACTAAACACACACACACACACACACACACACAACTCCAGCTAAGGCAGAGGTTGGGCGACTAACTGGCTCAATTCCCAGATGCAAATTTAACTATTAGTCTCAGAGGGTGGCAGAAGAGCAAAACTGGCTATCGACGAAAGAAATCGATGCCACCTGCTAACGACACAGGCGCTCCAATTAAAGTAACCTCTAGTGAAGCAGAGAGAAGAGAGCCTGACCGCCAAACACACACTCAGGGAACTGTTACACACACACACACACAGCACAGAAAAACACCCTACTGTATATCACTGTACATTAGTGATACGTGTGTGACGCTTGTGTGTCCTAGTTAGCTTGGAGTCCTTGTGTTACTAATATGGTAAACAGAGTGTCAATGTACTGCCCTCTCACATACTCTAAACGCAGGGCCCAACAGAAGGGAGACACTAGAGTGCTATAACGACTACTTGGTATCAGCATTTATTCCACCAAAACACACACACTCACACACACACACACACACATGTTCCTATTCAGAGGCACATCTTTGCAAGTCACAAATGTCATATTCACATTTCCTTAGAATTGTTAGATGTACACAAAAACACGCAATTCTGACGACGACAAGCGTTGATGTCTCAGTCGACTTCAGAGAAAGCACGTGAAACATTAATCGCTTAACATTTCCTTGACCTTGACTAAATTGTCCACTACATTTGCACGCACCTCCAAAAATAAATCTTTATGTTCTCCGGGCTTCCAGATTATAATTTTTCCCGGTGCTAGTATCATTTTTCAGATTACTCCCCAAGATATTTTAGTCAGACAACTACAGGGAAATAAAATGGAAAAAAATACACCTTGTTTAAGATTGTCTTCCTCAGGCCGTTGATTTAAGAGTGGGCCACATAAATCTCGGCATTGCTGATTCTTTCGAGCGCAGAATATCATGTAACAGCATCGTCTAGTTAGAGCACAAAGGTCGCTGTGTAATCTTAGCTACCCCGGGCATGCTAAACCATTAATCCCAGGGCACTGGGCTTCTTAACCCACTAGAAATACACTGGGAGATTTTTTTTATACCAGGTTTCTAGAATGCCCCCTAAACACAAGAGAGGGAGAGATACATTTTCCACACGTTAAGACTAGGGCTATATGTGGTTTAGACATGAAGATGTGAAAAGGTGTGTGTGTGTCTACCTCAATGTGCTGCTTCAAAACGTTTACAAAATGTACCATCAAGTGAAAATGCCTAGCAAAAAAAAGCTATACTTTGTATGCTAGAATTATGTTGCATAAACATATTAACATATTATCTGATTATTATTATTTCATTTTACACAGACCAAATTTTGTTAAAAAAAAATAGGCACCCAAAAAAAAATGTTCTGGAAAATGTAGCTACAATTCCCGCATTAAAAACATTTACAAACCCTCAAAACTAGTTTGAGGTGTATAATTTTCTTCTTTACGCACAGTAACGATCGTATGGGATATTAAGAAAGACAATTGCGGTTCTTATAACATATAAAGGGAAACATTAACATTCCTTCGCCATTTTGATGCAGGAGTGTAGCCTACATGTTACGACGCAGCTGATTTTGGTTCGGTGTGTCTGGCCTTTATTACGTCGTTAAAGGCAGAGGATTAGGGAGGTCGTTAAGAGTCATTGTCTCCTCCGACGTGATTAGTCAGGTAGCAAAGTCCATTTGTCACCTGCACGAGCAAATTGAGTTGATACTGCACTAGGGGCTGTGGGGACTATATCATATCAACTTGATTACATCAAGGCAGCTGCGGACTTGACACCCTACTGAATTTGTCAGCATTAATCGTCAGGGCCTGTCACAAATCCATCAGGTTTACAGATAATTAGGGGCTTTCTCTAATGAAGCCCAGAGAAGCAACCTTACCTTTTCTCTCTGATAATGAAGAAGCCTCTATCCCTAGGAAAGAGATGTTTTTCTCCCCAGACTACTAGCTCTGACTGGCTGAGACACACAGCCCCCAATTTAATGAAAGACAACGTCCCTCTTCCCTCTTCTCTCTCTCTCTTTTTTTTACATCGCTCCTGTCCTCATCACCCTCGACTGAAACTGATATTCAAGGACAAAATGAGGCCTGAAATGAAGCGACACACAGTGATGTGTAGCACACATACACTCTTACCAACTGCCTTAAGTCCACTGTCGGAGATAAACCGTAGCTCGTCTTAACCGTAAATGACAGGATATCTGAAGTAAGAGGAGTAGATATCATGGTTTTCCCATGACACTACGTATACTGTATATATGGGAAAGGCCTTTTGTGTGGCTCTGGCCCCATTATAACCGTTAAAACGTTCACACACACACACACACAAACAGACACACACACACACACAAACAACACGCACGCACACAGAAAGTAAAAGCCCCTATATTAAATGTTGCTATATTCTACCCCCCCCAACACTAGTGAAAAATAAGGGTGCCCAATACTATATATTGTGTGTATAAAATGTGTCCAGACATGTCTCCTTGTGGTGCTCTGTTCCATCCTCCTCTAAAGCTCCAGTCCTGTACCCCTGGGGTTCCACATTTGTTTTGGTTGAACCTGGTTTACCATCTCAGCGAAAATATAACTCACAACAACCTCTTTTCCGATGGTCGCTCGAGTACTCATTCTCTCAACCTCTATTACCATGGTATTACCATGGCGATTTCCCCCTCGACTCTCCCTCTCTATTTTCCTTACAGGCTACAGAGTACCAGGCATGGTTCAGAAGCTACTAGCTAGCATTGAAACACTGGACCATCACGCTTTAGTTTGAGTGTGTGTCTGCATTTGTGTTAAAGGGGAGGGTTGGAGTGTGCTGTTACTTCCAACAAACTGTCACGATCATGACGGATAGGTAACACTCCCGTCTGCCAAGTTGTGATTGACCATTAAAAGGCCATGATGTATAAGCCGGTCAATGACAGTCAAGCGGATCAATAGGACCATGTGCAGGGGTCAAGGTGAAGGCATGTTTTCATGTAAGATTTGCTGGGAACCATCCTATATGCGATGCTATAGCCTGCTACCCAGCTTTTTTTGTTGTTGTCGATGTGATACAAGACAAGAGACGAATCAGATGCGACTCAAACAGTGAGCATAAAGCATAAGACGGCTATTCAACTGTGCGTCAGAAGCGTATGAGCTGCAGAGAGAAGCACTAGTTGAATACTTTTCACAGTCAATCCACACTGACTCCCCCGTCACTTGGCTCCTATTTAAAATGATAAACCCGCCGAGTTCAAAGTCTTCGCTGCCCGGCCCTCCTGTTCCGTCCGCTTTACACCTCATATTTCAGAATCTCTTTAAAATTCCATGACTGTCTTTTGTTCACTCCACTTGTTAATGCCTGTCTTCAAAGGCTGCGCCTCATTAGCACAGAGGTAGAAATCCCTGTCACTCATTTACATTTGTTTTAAAGCGGCTTGAAAGAGAGAAGAGAGTCAAAATCCAAACCACTAGACCTCCACCTCGACATCTGGTTTATCAGTGGTTGTCAGATAAATAGTGCAGTCCTGTGGATATAGACATGGGCTGCATTGGTAAAGTGTTCTGTAGGATGAGAGGAGGGTGTGCATTTTGATAAGAAGTGCAAACCTCTGTGTCTTTAACCCAGACCTGGGGGGGCTACTGGTGGTAGGCTAGCTCAGGTGCCTGAATTAATTAGGATTTAGCCCTTTCTGTGATCGTCAAAACACTTCTACCTCCTCCCTCTTTCATTTTCATTCTTCCTCTTTCTCCCCTCTAGTGTTTCCTTTTGAAAATATTAAAGAGATAAGGATTCCCCTCCTTTTAGAAACTTTTTTCGTCCTTTTTTTTGTTTTTTTTGACAACAGGGTGGGTTGTCCTTGAGTGGCTAAATCCGGTAAGGATTCATGCGTGTCTCCATGGAGAGACGTATTGATGTTGATCAGGGATGACTAGATCAAAGGCTGCCACATCAATCACGCATCAAATCAATGACGGCAATCCTCAAATAAAACCGAAAAGAAACAAAACCGGCTCTTTGGACAGTTTTTCTCCCCCTCTTTCGAAGTCAATTTTTCATTATTACTCGCTCTTTAACACTGCAATGAACCCCAATAGAAACTCTATCTCTGACGTTTCGTTTATCTAACTACCCAAGTAGTCGACTTTTCTGGCAAGTTAACACATCAGGCCTAGCGTGTCGTTACAAATGCACCTGGTTTACTGAAATCACATGGCAAAAGAGAAAATAATAATGGTCAACAAACGAAGATGTGTCCAAAGTAAAACTTATTTTTAGTCTATTACGTAGATAAATGGAAAATTGAAAAATAAAACATTTAGCGAATTAATTTAAAAAAATTAAGTCCAACATTGTATCTCCATTTAGTAAGAGACGGTGAAAATGAACTTGTGTGTGCGCTTGTGCTTACCTGCTGATCGCCTGGGTTCTTGCTGCTTTCTCCTCGGCATATTGACCGTCACGTTCCACGGTACGTTTTTAAGTCTGTCAGTGGAGAAAAACCATCCCGTAGCTTTTTTTCCCCCTCGGAAATAACTGTAAACAGTTTTTCTATTACAATGGTTTATTTCTTTTGGAATTGTGGGCTTATACCAGACAACCTGAAACGGCCACAATATAACTAAATATGTCCTTTAGGCCTACGAATAGAAACAAATGACAGAAGATAAAGGACAAACGAAAAAAAATGGGTTTCTGTCATATCAAAACGATGCACGAATTTCGCCAGCTCGTAAAATGTCTATCAAATATCATCTTCCCTCATCTCTGTGTGTCAGAAAAAAGAGGCAGACATCGAAAGCCAAGTTTCAGTCACTCCCCTACTGCCATATGGGGCTATATGGCGGTGTTGGGGCTACTTTGTATCGTCCTCACTCCAAAATAAATAAACTCTGATGGTAAACAAATAAGTCCAGTGTGAGCGAACACAATGTATTTCCGTGGAAGGCTGCGCTTCTTCAAGCTCAGATCTGAAACAAAACAGAATTGGGAGAAAATAAGACAGGCATTAGATGGTTAATGGCAATCCGTCACCACGCCACCTATTCCCGATCAAGCCTCGCCGTCAGCGGATACTTTTCTCCCCTCTCTAGCTTGAGTCGGGGAGGTAGGGATTCTACTTACGTTTCTAGTCGTTCAAATGACTATTATCAGCCGCCGATCAAGGAATATGCAGGTTGATGTGGTGGGGTGTCTGCGACTAAAGAGAAACAAACATGATGCAGGCATCCACCCTCGCCGGAGAGAATTTTTCTTCTGTAAACTCCAGGGAGTGAACCGAGGTCTCGTCTGCTCCTCCGGGGGGGGGGGGGGGGAATGAAACGCAGGGAATCTAGACGCGTTTCAGACAGTCTCAACTGATAGACAGACGCATCGAGTGGCTTTTCCTGCTTCATGTTCACTCCTCCCCTCGCCCTACGAGCGTCACCCTGACAGTAGAACCCACCTGTCAATCTTTTTAATTGTCTTGTTTTTCCCCTCCGCTTAAAATTGAAATGACTGACAAAGGAAAGCTTCCATCGGTTGGCTAAATATCAAATTGTTGCTTTGAAATATTGATCCATAAACTTCCTGCATAATGTTATTATGGCAATTAGTCAATTATTACAAAGCTAATACTAGGTTAGGCTATATTACTACAACTAGGCTAATCATTCATCATCGTCATCATGCGACATACACTTACACTAACTTTATTTTGCCTGGCATATGCTATCCTATGTCAAACCCAACATGGAAATGTTTTGAACGTGCAATGTTTTTTGGACCATTCGGGCAGAAGTTTCCTAATGTGAGAGCACCATTATTTACGCATGCTTGAGGAGAAAAAATATATTTCTGCAGATAATATCCTATTAACGGTGCCTGTTAAGACCCGAATGGTTGTGGTCGGCACTGGCTGTGTTGGCAACTCTATGGCTTTTTGTTGTTGTTGTTGTTGTGTACAATCGTTGAGGAGATGTTTGAGACTACGATTGATATGTTTCACCTTACTAGGAAGTGTGTCATGTCCCGGAAGAGGAGGGACTCAGAAGAAGACACGCCGCTAACAGTAAGAGTTTGGCTGCTGCTACAAGGTTGCGCCGTGTTGTAGCCTAGTTGTCATCAAAGCAAACAATCTAAAAGCACGTTATTGCGTGTCGATCTTATGCGACAAAAAAACCACGCTGGTGATATTGTTTTCATCGCATTGCATCGGCGTGGCCTACCCTGCTAGGTGAAGAAAGCCTAGCGTGGGCTAACGATAAGCATTTTGATATCAACGCACAGCCAGTGCCCGTGAACTTTGTCACATATACCCTCCCTGGTGCAATGTCCACCTCTTTCTTATTGAGAAACGGTAAGAGGGTGTTTTCAGTAATCGGCGGGGGGTGCAGAGGAACCGACGCACTTTCTGGAGTTCATTCCATAGCGCGCCGCTTCATTATAGATTTGTCATACTCCACGCACTTCATGGATTTTAAAGGTTCCTCGATACCGAGCTCCATGAAAAAGCTGGTCGTAACGAAGCTCAGCCAGAATTTCAGAGACGCCGTTGCCTTGCAAACTGTTCCAGTCCCGACACCTGGCGACGGGGACTTGCTAGTCAGAAATCGGTAAGTTTTGGTTAGAAATTGGATAGGTTCCCATTTTCCGCGGGTGCGTAGCCTATAGCCTATGTATAGACGATTCCAGTATTGGGCGCATTTTGGAGCCAATATCTTTGATAAACTATTTGGTATTGTTTTCAAGTTATGAAAGGGTCTCTTACCTCGGTTAGACTCGCCTATCCATCCCCATCGATATTAGTAGCCTACTTGCGACCATTTCAGGAGCGAGCAAAATACGTGAGGAATATTTCCAAGTTCCGCCCCTACATTTGTCTATCAATCCATCTCGGCATCTCGCTCTGTCCTGTCTCCTTACGTCACGAACCTGCAAACAGAAAGTCATGGGGGGGGGGGGGGGGGGGGGTGTAAAGACTCGCACGAATAGATGAGGAGATGGAGAAACAGCTATGCATGGCATGTGGGGCTGCGGCAGGATCATCATTTACCGCTGCATAAAACCAATTCATAAGACTATGTATGTCTGTCCGCTTCAAAGCAAGATATTTACAAACGTTGATTACATTAACGGGGTACTGTAACAGAGCAGGAATGTAGGCTCCTTAATCTAACCGGTTATTTACTACAATTTAAGTCAAAGGGATATTAAAATGCGGGTCAATGCTGGTGTAGCCTATTAGAGCGCAATTGATCAGTGAAATGAAGGCAGGGTCTTGCATGATGGTTTAGAGACCAAGGACATAGTAACATCATCCAAAGATCAAATAGCTTTTAACATTTACAGAAATTGTCATATGTAGCCTAAACCTTTTTCACAGGTTTGTTTTGTGTGCTTAATTGCGTATGCGTAATTTAGGGAATACAAAAAAAAAATATCTCGTGTGTCATTTATAACTTGAAAATGTGGAACATTGAATTATAAATACAATTTACCATGGAGGGGTAGCCTCTCTCTCTCTCGGGGAAAGGAAATAACTGTTGATGCAGTGGTATAGGTTAGGTGCTTTGCCCTCTCCCCACGCCCGAAACCTCGAACTGTAGATTGAAATAGATTGAAAAGTATGGCATCACGTATTGTTCTATAATTTAATGTGGGCCTATGCCCTTATACTTTTTAGCAATTCTTTGTGTGTTGTCTGTAATGAATCCCCATCATATGAGTTGGCCTGGAAAATTACAACATTTAGCCATAAGCTAACAACTAGGCTTCACAGGCACCTTCAACTGACAAAAATAAGTTAAAGGGCTTAGTTATCAAGGCATATTTCTTGATATGGGTTATTATTTATTTGTTAATAATAAGAAATGTATGTGACGTGGCATTTAGGCCTTGTATGAAGTCTGCTTGGTTAAATGATCTGAGGTGGGAAGACAGCTGCATAACATAGCCTACTGTAGTCCAAGGTCATTTAATTGCACATATAGTCTATTGCCCATGATAATTTCCATGGGCTATTGATGACCCTTGACCTACGAACTGTGATTTACCCATGAATTAGGCTGGACTTTATGAATTAGATAGTGTAGGCTGTCATTTAAAACGCACACAGCTGCAAACCACAGGTGAAACGAGCTTTGTTTAGAAAATTGAGTGGGTTAGCTCCACTGCTAAGGTAATTGCACAAAAGAGGAACCATTAGCGATAGTTAATCGTAATATATGATCATGTATTGATGTAGATAAAGGTTTTAGAACGTTATTGTAGTTGTGTGGCACGTCTACGGACAGGACATGGCTGGACCACTTGTTGGCCTCTGCAATGCTTTGGTTCACAATGCAATGCGTATCAGGAAATGGTTTTTTTTCTTTTCTTTTATGCATTATTAACCAGAATTTGACAAATGTTGAGTTTTAATTGAGATATGCATTAATATCGTGCTTCAGTGACCGAGATGATTGTGCATTCAAAGTTGCACATTTTTTAAATCAAGCATCTTTAAGAATATCAGGCCCAATCCTGACTAGAGATCCCAGTTCACTTTAGTTTTGACTTTTGAACTTGGTCTTCTTTAATGCATGGCGTTTCGGTACCGTTGGTCCATAATGAGAGATTCAGGTTAAAATATTTACTGGTATGGAAAAATTCAGAAGGGCTGCAAAGAAAAAGCGATCTGGAAAGTATAGTCAAAGCTAGATCTTTTCCTATATGTAATTGGAGCCATTTATTTGTAACTAAACCGGGCTGGTACATTTAAGTGCTAAAAATGCAAATGTGACATGCACCATGATGAGTCGCAACAAGGGTTCTTCTGGAGAATAGAAAATTATTTATTTATACATTTCTTTCACACAAGGATTGTTTTCCTCTCCGTGTCATCAACTGAGATGAAACCAGTTTTATTTTTTCATGTCGAGGTACAGAAATATACAAGATTTAAAAGTGCAGTTTGTTCTTGTGTGTCTCTCAAGACAATGACTCATAACATCATGCAATGTGTTTTGGGTGGGTGTTTTTTCAAGACAAATGGAATAATTGCCAAAACAAACCGATGTTTCCTTCCCGAACGACGTCCCAGATGTTTTCTAGGGAATAGAAGTGAAATCTTGACCTTCGCATTCATTACTGTAGGCACTCTGAAGTGCACCTGTTTATGTTATTATAACAAACTATTATCATGTTATTATCCAAATCACTAAAGTATCCTATACCGACATTCATTGATTTTAATGTTATGTAACAATTGTTAATCATTCTGAACTGTCATTCACTTATATTTCCTTCTCTGTTCCATTCCATGCAGATTTGTTGGAATCAATGCCTCGGACATCAACTACTCAGCAGGCCGCTACGACCCTACGGTCAAGCCACCGTTTGACGCCGGGTTCGAGGGCGTTGGCGAGGTGGTCGGACTCGGCCTGAGTGCCAGCGCCCGCTACACCGTTGGCGACACCGTGGCCTACTTTGCCGATGGGGCCTTTGCAGAGTACACGGTGATACCCATGATCAAGACCGTACCCGTACCCGCGGTGAAGCCAGAGTTCCTCACCCTGCTGTTAAGCGGTGCCACGGCTTATATCGCCATGAAGCGGCTTGGCGACCTGGTGAAGGGCGAGACTGTGCTGGTGACGGCCGCTGCCGGTGGCACGGGACAGTTCGCCGTGCAGTTTGCCAAACAGGCCGGCTGCCATGTTGTGGGCACCTGCTCCTCCAACGAGAAGGCTGGCTTCTTAAAGACCATTGGCTGCGACAGGCCCATCAACTACACGTCTGAGGACCTGAGCGCCACGCTGCGCAAAGAGTACCCACAAGGCCTGGACGTAGTCTACGAGTCCATAGGCGGCAGAATCTTTGACATGGCGGTCAACAATCTGGCCAATAAGGGCAGGCTGATCGTGATAGGGTTCATCTCAGGGTACCAAACGGCATCAGGGGTCCCAACTGTTAAAGGAGGGACTCTGCCCGTGAAGCTGCTCCAGAAGTCAGCCAGCGTGAGGGGGTTCTTCCTACCTCACTTCCTGGCTGACTACAAGGAGGCGATGGGAAGCATGATGCAGATGTTTGCTAAAGGGAAGCTGGTGTGTGAAGTGGACTGTGGGGACATGGCCCCCGAAGGCCGTTTCGTGGGGCTGGAGTCCGTCTTTAGGGCTGTGGACTACATGTACGCTGGGAAAAACGTTGGAAAGGTGGTGGTTGAGGTGACTCCACCCTCACTGGACAGCAAACTGTGATTTGCCTTAATGTGAATGCACTGGAATCCTCGAACAAATCAAATGTGTGTATGTACATTGAAATGAACTATGCAAGTACATATGTTGAAGGCAAATTACCCAAACTGTGACAATCTACAGTACTCTGAGTTGAATATATTTTTTGAACAGTTTATTTCACCTGAATATATTTTGATATTACTCAAATGTTGTTCTGTTCGAGACAGTTGCTTGTTAATGTTTTGATGAACATATTGAATAAAGCAAAGCCAAAGTCCCAATGAACGGGGATAGTACTTGTAGAGTGAAGATTACTGTTGTAACAACAGAAGGTTATCTCAAGAAAATAATACTGTAGCCCTCTAGATCAAATGCCTCCCTCATTCTCATGCTATCACACACACACACACACACACACACTTGTTTAATTGTTCTGTGCTCAAGACTAGAGCTAACTAAAATGTAATCCTATTAAAATGTGTATTTACAGTAACTAGACCAGTGGCTGCATTGACCGTCCACAGCTTATGCATGATTACTGCACACCAGACAATGTAGCAGCATATGAGCTGAACTCGTCCCTCTGTTTAACAGGAAACAAAGTAGCTGAGGACAATATTGCATAATGATCACATTTAGTGTTACCAGTTTAAACCTCTGTCATACTTTTGGAATATAGGCCTAAGCATGCCCAGAGAAATTGACCTGTTTAGTCCCTCACGCATGCGCACACACACACACACACACACACACACACACACACACACACACACACACACACACTCATAAAGTATACATGAACAGATTACACATTCATATAATTAATAAATTAACTTAAATCAACAGAAAAGATTGCACATTTCTCAATGTATTGTCGATGTACAGTAGGTTTTAAAATAGCACATTTTGAGAAGTATTTGCAATGTATCCTGTGTAATTAACACTCAAATATCTAGAATACATTATTTATCTTACATTCTTGATTTTAAAATGAAATGTGTTTTGTTGTAGTAAAATCTGTATATACACTTGTCAGAACTGGATGCAGCATCAGGTGTGCTTGGTATTTTATAGCATGTTTGTGGCTGACAGAAACAGCGTTCATATAATCCATCTTTCCATTCACATGCCCCAAGCTGCACATAATAAACAATTAGTCCAGCTAACCAGAACTTGGGGTTGAAAATACCATTCGTTTTTCACACAAGCAGAAAACCACTTATATTTAATGTATTGTGGAATGCCCTCTGAGGTAGGCCTATGTTTTTTGGGGTTTTTTTTACCTTGAGGATAAGGTTCCACTTTATGTTTTGGATTCTCTTAAGCCAATTCACTAATTTCATTTTTTTCTAATTTAAATATAGAACCCTTTTAAGCTAAGTATCATGTTATCGCCTACATTAGAGGTGAGGGTAGATGAGATACTAGGTGGGATACAATTGTCATGGAGAAATACCTTATCTTACATATTAATTCTCAAAACTATTTACAAGTTAATGTGGGTGTTACTCTGTGGCCTTTTTTTTTAGAAGTGAGAAAAGGTCATCAAAAAAAATTCTAAGACAATACGTTATGTATCAAGCCTAGGAACACAGAAACAAACACCCGTTTCCACCGGGGAGGGACATCTGTGTGTTCATACACTGTGGACATGCAATATCCTCCTCCAGGTGGCCACTCAAAAAAGATCTCAGTGTGAAATACGTTACAGGTGTGACCACAGCATGCAAATCTGCTACCTTCGCCAGGCAGGCAGCTCAGGAAATCAGAAACATACCCCACCAGCCTGAAGCAATTTGAACCTGCGTCTCACACACACATACACACACCCGTATGTGTTCCAATAGAATAGTGGTCTGTGTAATGCATGCAGTGTATTGTTGTAGATTGGTTCTTACTATCTTTAGTCTTTTTTTGGTATTTTAGGTCCTCTTTGATTTCTACCCCTGTGTTAAATATAGGAATGAAGTGACCCGTCTCTGCACCCGTCCTTGTAAGTGTTTGACGACAGTGTCACTGTACAGCATGAATGAAGGTGAGCAACCTGAAAGCTATTGTTAAGGCAGGTGCACTTACCGCTCGTAAAATGGATCGTTCACTCAGTCATTCTAATGCAAGAGCATGCGCTCACACGCTAGTCGCACAAAGGTGAGCATGGTGATACGAATGAACGTTCACTTGAATTTACCGTGCTCGAGCACAGTTGCGCGCATGCTCTGGATAGAGGTACGGACTGTCAATGTGTATCCGTCTTCAATTACCAACCGGGGCCTCACTGGTCCTCCGGGGCCCACCTGTAGCAGCCGTGATTAGTGCGCGTTCACAGTCCAATTAAAGCACAAGACATCCTGGAGAAAACAACCCATTTTATATAATTGGCTTGTAGCTGTTAGCAGGCTCTTAACAAACCATATAGACACATACCCGCTGTCGTCACCTTCTGAGGTACATGACTATTGTTGGTGGAGTGACAAACATGTTTTGGAAAGTGTAGCGTTTCTCAACGTAGTTTGAGAATATTAGTTATTTTTTATTTTTTTATTGCTCAGACTATAGTTAGGGGTTTTGACATACAGTATATTACGTCCACCTTTAACCTGTGTATAGTCCTTAAACCCTAAACATAAAATTGAAAAGATTAGAATATGGCAAACGTGAAACAACCACAATTATGTGAGAAATGTTCAAATCTAAAATAAATGTACAAAAGTGCATGTCATGAATCGGTGTGATACTTGGTTTGGCAGAGGTCTGTGTTTTGTGCATTTCAGATACACACCCAAAATGGGATCTGTGACCTTTTTTACAGCTTTGCTTTCAATTCAATTGAACCATATAATTGTTGATTATAAGAATACATGGGAAATGCTGTCAACAGTTTAGTGAAATGCCAGTGTTGTAATACATCAAATCAATTTGATCAGCTGGGTATTCAATCAACAGTGTTACTTTAGACTCTGCCATCCCTGTTCCCCATACTCGAACACCTAACATAGACATCATTCGGTGTGGTCTGGTATAACCTGGTGCCTTAGTGGCTGACTCTGTCATGGCTCAGGTCCACTCTCAGTCACTAAGAGTCACTCAGACCCCTCAACCATCATCACTCCTCCCCTCGTTACAAAACCCCACTGAAATAATTAGTCAATGCACACCCAAACTGTCACGGTTGTCGTCGGTTAAGGAGGACCAAAATGCAGCAGGTACGTGTAGGCTCATCTTGACGTTTATTTATTTTCAAAATGAACATACAAAAATAACAAAACGAAATACGATCGACAAAAACAGTCTGGCTAGGCATAATGCTAAGCACAGAACAATCACCCACAAATAACAAACACACCCTAATATATGGGACTCTCAATCAAAGGCAGATAGACAACACCTGCCTTCAACTGAGAGTCCCAACCCCAATTAACCAAACATAGAAAACGACACACTAGACTCAACATAGAATTCATGAAACTCACCCAGTGCCCAAAACCCCGGAATACTAAATCAAATGCCCTCCTAACTCATACAACACCCAGAACCACATAAAACAAATACCCTCTGCCACGTCCTGACCAAACTACAATACTAATTAACCCTTATACTGGCCAGGACGTGACACAAACACTGTAAGTTAAGGTAAAAACAGGTGACTTTCCAATATTTTTTTCCTGGTGGTTTTATTTAACAAAATATATAATAATATGTTACTTTTGCTCATTTTGTATTGCATAGAAATATGAACACTCAAGGTTTCTCTTGCGAGCATTTTCCATACTAATGACATTATTTTGCATTTCTCCATTTTGTTATGGTTCACTTTTAGAAAAAAGGAGAATAGGAGAAAATAGGAGAACCCTTTTTTGGTTCCAGGTAGAACTATTTTGGGTTCCATGAAGAACCCTCTGGGGAAAGGGTTTTACATGGAGCCCAATAGGGTTCTACCTGGAGCCAAAAAAGGGTTCTTCAAAGGGTTCTCCTATTGGGACAGCCGAAGAACCCTATTAGGTTCTAGATAGCACCTTTTTTTCGAAGAGTGTAGGCTAGCAGTGTGTGTGTGTGCATGCGTCAATACTGCTGGCATTCTGTCTGTCTGTCTGTCAGAGTCACAAGGACTCAGTGGGACATAAATTAGAATATGCAGCCGGGCCACTCAAGTCACTGAGGAGGAGGAATACCTTTCTTAATCAAGTTCCCCTGATTAATTGTAATAAAGGTGTCATCCATAAATGTGTCCTCCTGATTGAGTAATTTGAGGCTGAAGACAGTAAGCACATCCCTAGTGATTGGGGTTTTACAGTGGGGGGGATGTAAGAGGGAGACACGGCGATGACACAAATAGCTCTTCAGTGCGTTGGCAGTCACCCTCCCTCCACGGACAGCCTTCGCACAGCTGACGGAAATACAATTATCAGTGTGATCTGCTTAAGAATTCATCAGTGGCTCCACTGCCCAGTGAAGGCATTCACAGAGTTGGAGAGAAAAAGAGAGCAGAGAGAGAGGAGGGGAGGGTGCCGAAAGGGAGGCCTGACTGATTAAATGAGGTTTTATTTTGTACAGGCCCGAATATTCCTTTAATATTATGCTATAAATTCATGTATCGATTCAACCCGCATGTTATTTTACATGTTCCAAATCAATGTCTTTATTCCTCCCGTTTTATTTGAAATGTGAATGAAAAACATCCAGGTGCCTATAAACGTACTATATGTGTATTAAATACTGTTCAGATTGCATTTCAATATCACAAACCAGTCAAATGCATATTGGTCACACGATATGAGTAGTAGAGAAAACAAACGTATCCAAATGGATCTGATGTTGGCGGCAATATACAAAGTAGCGAACCTGAGCCACGTAACAACGCAGTGCAACCTGTACAGTCAGGAAAGGCTAGCCTACAATCATTGAGTCTGATGTTATGTGTGCAGGTGAAAGTCAAGGGCAGTAGATATTCATACAGTGGATGGATGATATTATCAGCACACCATGCCGGATGACAGCGTCCCAATTTCATCGGTCGGTGTCTCTCCACTGCGGACGTAAAGATCGAAACGCCCAGTCCATCCCACCCCGTGTGAATGACGGACAGGTCCTCAGTTAGCTCAAACACCAGATCCCCCCTCTGTCCCCATTCTTTACCCGCCAAACGCCACTGCACCCAAGGACACTGGGGTGTCAGCAGCGAGGCATCTGGGCGACATCGTTCATCAGGGCGCATCGGTAATGGGAACCTCCCGGTGACAGTGGTCATCAGGACACAAAAGCAAAAGGGACCATAAACATGTTATGACAGATGGCCAGGGGGACAAGCTCCGTCAGGGCGAGAGGGATGGAGAAAGAGAGAGAGCGAGATAAAAGTGAGATAGCGAGAAGGACAGAGAGGAAGAGAGATTTCATGCTAAAGTGTTTGGTGTTATGAAAAACAAATCCTCAACCCCCGGATGATAACTATATAAAAATATGCAATGGAACCCCTTCCCTCGGGTCCCATCAAAGAGGAAGTTACAGAAGTAGTTCTGTCTCTCCCCTACTCAATGAACAAGATAGGCTAGCTACATTTAGAAAAGAAGCAGAAATTGTTTTTTTTCTTCTCTTAACATCTCTTCCTTTTCTCTCTCTCTCCTCTGATCAGTCTAATGAGCTTGCGTTTGTTTCAGTTTGTTTACCATCGTGTCAGCGTTGACATCGGCCAATTAGCGAAGTGAAACCGTTTAACTGTAGCTACGGTATGTCGGGGAGTGAAGGCACAGCGAGAGGAAGGAGAGAGATGTTGATTTAGGAACACGTGGACAACCACCAGGTTTTATGACAAAAACTGGGACCAACAGGCATGGTAGCTACTGCAGGAGCTAAAGCTGCTAGCACCATACGCTAGCTCAGAAGTTCTTCAGATATTGCCTCCCTGATCCTTTGAAAACAAATGAGAAACCAACCAGAATTGAGACAACACATGGTCATTATGATCTGGATGTTTTTGGTTTAATCCAGCTACTGGAAACTGGGCCCTAATACTTTGCCTGAAGAGGGTGGGACCTACTTATTGTAGGTCCCAGAAGAGAGAAGACATCGTTGTGCTAACATCTACATCACCTCAGGACTCACATGTTGTCTCAACTTTCTTATATGAGGTATTAAAGAAAGTAGCATGTACAGCACAGCTACATCCAATAAAAAAAGTGCTCTATAGGCTACTAGCTGTCTTCTTCTTGTTATTGTTCTTGTTCTTCTTTTTTTGTTCTTCTACTTCGTCGTCTTCTTCGCCGTGCCGGAGCCAAGCTGCGCGGACAAAGATGTGAGCTTATTGTTTGGTGGAAACAGTCTCGTCCGTTAATCGTCACCCATCCATCCCTTGCACCTGTATATAACGCGGAGATTACAATATCCATCACCCCGCCGTGCCGTCACTTTGATTGATGGATTACTCACAGAGTCCCTCTGTTTTCACAGAAGTGTGTCGTTCTGGAGTGAGAAGTGAACAACGTCTCGTCCTATGATCAGATTTAAAGTGCAGGTTCCATCCGAGAGTGTATTTGGTTCAGTGATACACAATCACCTACGGGGCCGGCCAAGCAAAATGCTTATGGAAATCTAATTTCATTAGGCGTTACGGTTTGTTGTGTCTGTTATTCATGTAGTAGGCCGTTGACGTTCTCAGGCAATAGCGTAACACAATGTAACACGACAGAATCTCATTCGGTGGGAGTTCTTCAAGTCTGTCAGGGACTGGTGACACTGTCATGGATGTTGAGCAATATCGGAGCCAACACTTGGTAGAACGAGAGGTATGCTTAAATACCAGACAAGCTCCCTCGGAATGGAATCCTTCAATTAATACTATAAGAGCATAATCATCTCTCAGAGGTTTTGAATAACAGATTTGAGCAAGCATGGTGCGCCAGCCTTGCCTCTAGAGAGATTCACACAGAGCGTGAGACAAAAAGAGACACAAATATGGACTCTATTACAGCAAACAATTGAACTGGCACTGCAGCGAAGGACCGCCTTTCCTCCCCTTCCCAAAGACTTCCTCGTCATTGTAACCCAAGGCAAATGAATTCATCATTATTGTTTTTCCGTCCCATCCCTAATTTGTGTAGCTCTAAGTGTCTGCAGCACCTGAGCAGGGACGTGTGTTTATGTGTGTGTGTGTGTGTGTGTATGTGTGTGTGTGTGTGCTGGGAGAGGCTTTGACGCGGCGATGACAGGAGACCTAACGCTGCAGGATGGAGAAAGGTGAGCAGGAAACAGAAGGCGCCTATGGAGGAGGTATATGACATCTGTCAGAATCCAGGGTGGTTGGGGGGACAAAGCCCCCCCCCCTCCGGCCAGGGGTCACATCTAACACTGCAGTCGCTGAAGTTGTCAGGACACTGCTGACACTTCTTTGGCAATAGTGGCCGGGGACCTGGACAGGCACGGGCGTTCAAGGCACACTTATTTCTGAGTAAATGTATCTGAGGGCATTTGTTCAGCTTCTTTTTTCTTCCCAAGGACCAACAGAAACGTCGGGGTTTTCTTTTTTGTCGGTTGCGGATGCAGGAAGGTCACCTGACATGGCAAGGTCGACAAACAAACAAACAAATAAAAGGAATTAAAATGGAGAAAAACATAACAGGCGAAACAAGGGGGAAAAGGATGAAATGTTTATTTTGAACATGATGGCATGTAACAGGCATTACTTCCTGTGCTGTCCTCTGCCCCCCATTGGCTACGACACCACCTCCTGGGCTGACACAAGGGTCGTCCAAACGTCCAATCATGTCAAAACCAGCGATCCAACTTCAACTAGAGAACAGATTCATTATTAAAAATCATGAATACATTTAAATCCTTACTTTTGTTTGTGTACCTGCAATTGTTTGAGTAGAACATCACATATTTCACTTCTGACAAAGTATGACTGCAATATCAGTTAATGATGGTCTGACAAGAGAGAGAGAGACGAGGAGAGAGAGAGAGAGTCAGTTAAGAACAAATTCTAATTTACAATGACGGCCTACCCCAGCCAAACCATAACCCGGACGACGCTGGACCAATTGTGCGCTGCCATAGGAGACTCCCAATCACGGCCGGTTGTGATACAGCCTGGAATCGAACCAGGGTCTGTAGTGACACCTCTACCACTGAGATACAGTGCTTTAGACCGCTGTGCAACTCGGGAGCCCCATTGACAAAGGCTACAATGAGAAATCTGGGCCATGCACTGGAGCAGTGGGTTTGTATTGGGTATGCATTGGGTTAGATCTGATGATATAAAATATAGGCCTTCTACAAGAGCCGATCCATCACAGATCTGTATTCAGGGTGCCGTCTTAAAAAGCATGTTTCCTTTGTTTATTCTTTGCGTTGTCTTTTCCTTTCTCTGGAGTTTTGACATTGGATATGACAGGTGTCTGTGGGGAGGAGAGAGAGGGAGGGAAAGGGGAGAGAGGAAAGTGGGAAGCGCTGGTAAGAAAGAAAACAATCTTTGACTGCCTGTGGGTGAACGTGGGTTCCTCTAGGCAAGGCGGCCTTCAGCGTTTAGCTGGGGGCGCCGTATCCGAATCACAGCCACTGCTGTACCCCTAAGGCGTTAATCTCAACCAGTTACCGTCAAGTGCTGCTCTTCTTTATATTATCCTCCATTTTCCTCCGTTCCTTACTATCTCTCCATCTCCATCTTCTTTGTTATTTTCCCGCTATACTGTGCCCAATTCACAGAGGTGAGAGAAAAATGACAGCTTGAATAGATACGAGGGAAGACTTCTTGCATCCTAAGGCAAGCATTGTTTAGCTTTATTAGCAAAAAAAAACATGTAAAATATTCCAAACAGAGGATTTCTTTCATGAAGTGTGTAGGATATGTTGTTGGACAAGTTTCGCTTCATTCCGACTGAAATGTGCATATCAAGACATCAACAAATGTCGACGAGACCTCGCCGTCATCCAGAAGGCTTGATTGAAAAGGTTTGTTGTTTGATCTACAGAGAATTATTAATTCAATAAGTGTTGACTATGGTGACAGTGAGGGAAAAAAAGGGAAATGTAGGTAGAAAAAAACCAAAGATTAACTGATGACATGTTCAACTGTGCGCATAATAAAAGGCTTAGTTAAAAACACATGCTATTTGTCAATTATAAAAAATAAAAAAAACTGGAAATTAAATCCAGATAATCTCATGAAGTGTAAATAACATTATTTCTCATGGCAGCTTAATTGAATAAATTTGACTGCGTTTAGAAATAACAGAATTACATTCTCTTTCAAATATCTCCTATACCGTTTGTGAAAAGGTGAAACGGAAACATAAATACCCTGATTCTTTGTCAATTAATTAATTGACAAAGATATTGATCACAATGAATCTGAATTCATCTAAATTAAATTGTCTATGATTTAAACTAGTAACCGAAAGGTTGCAAGTTCAATTCCCCGAGCTGACAAGGTACAAATCTGTCATTCTGCCCCTGAACAAGGCAGTTAACCCACTGTTCCTAGGCCGTCATTGAAAATAAGAATTTGTTCTTAACTGACTTGCCTGGTTAAATAATGGTAAAATTAAATAAATAAATAAAAACTATAGTAGTTCCCTCCAAAACGTATATCCCAATCTCTTAAAAGGATAGTTTACCCAAATTACAAAATGACACATTGGTTTCTTTAACCTGTAAGCAGTCTATGGACAAGGTATGACAGTAATCCATGCTTTGGCACTAGTTTCCAAATGCTAACATTTTAGCATTTGTGGCACAAATCCCATTCAAGTCCTGGTACCGATACTACTGTAGCATTTTTCGTGCATCATATTCAAATAATCCAAAAGTATCTAAAATTGATTGTGAAGATCAAAAGATTGATATATAGATGATTTGAACATGATGCGCTTAAAATGCTAATATCGGTACCAGGATTTCTATGTGATTTGTGCCATGAATCCTAAAATGTTAGCATTTGGAAACTGCTAGGAAAGTGCCAGGGAAACTAAACCAATGCTTGGATTGCTGTCATACCTTGTCCATAGACTGCTTACGGGGTAAGTAAAACAATATGTAATTTTGTAATTTCGGTGAACTATCTCTTTAAAGACATATTATCATCAAACATTTTTTATTTTGTATTTTTTTTTTACAAATAGGAAAATTCCTTGCAAAATGGTACCCTGAATGAGGTTGATTCCCTACATAGGTTATTCACGCAGCGACAGACAAGACACAAATACAGACAGAAATACAGACAGAAAGACAGACAGACAGACAGACAGACAGACAGACAGACAGACAGACAGACAGACAGACAGACCCATGACGCTTGGGGAGGGGGGATGTGTGTGTTTATGTGGTTTATGTGAGTGACTGAGGGGAGGGAGGGAGACAGAGAAGGAAAAAGGAAAATGGAAGGATTAGATAAAGGCTGTGAGTGCGTGTCATCATCTCTGACATTCTGTAGGGCTTGACCTTAACAGAACAGATCATGTCAGAGAGAGACGGTCTCATCACGGCCGAGGAACACAGACAACCCTTCAGAAATCACTACTGACAACAGGAGCACTCAAGACACACACGCACACGAACACGCAGAACTGCCCACCCACACACAAGGGGGCACACACACACACACACGTACTCAAACACATACACACACGCAGAAAACACATGCAGGATGCACGAGCACACACACACGCGCACAATTAAATACACACATACACACAGTCTTACACACGCACACACACACAAATGCACCTATTTTCTTTGGAAATATAAGTCACATATTCTACCCTATTCATGGGTTGCGCGCTTCGATCACAATAGTGTTTTGCCCATCTGAGCATTCTAATCAATGCCATCTCATTAAGTGCTGATGAAGACTAAAGTGCATTACTGTGGCTTGGAAACACGATGACATTTCCAAAGGAGGCAAATCGTTAGTAGGACAAGCTTTTGTCATCATTGTGATGCAATCGAACTTGAGTTAGCTAGATAAGATTGAGGGGAGACCGCCAACATTTTAGCTAGGTAACGTTAGCATTGCTAGCTATTTCTGACCAACTCAGGGCAACATTGCCATCTTTCTAAAGTAACTCGACGACATCAAAGTGGTTTTCTACTCGTTATTTTTCTACTTTAGCAATGTCATTGTATTTCCAGGCCACTACGGTGCAATGTTGACGGAACTGTCATTAGCTCCCGCTCAGAAAGACTGAGCATTAACCGTCAGTCTGACATCAATACGCTGCAGCGTCTGTGGAACGCTGATAACAATGGCGACGACGCGGCCCGAGTGACGGAGGTGCCGCCCGTGAATATTAGTGTGCAATACCGTATTATAAACTTGATCTTCTCCACCTCTCATCTTCCCTCTTCTTCATGGCCAGATTTAGAGTTAGCCATCAGGCTGCTATTATAAAAAATATGGTTTGACCTTTGAGGACCAGAGGTAGTTTAGATCAGAGGTGGTCTTTCACACAGCTGTTTGGACAGCCTGCTCTTCTCCCTGATATGAACATATGCCAGTCTCCCTAAATGTTCATAGTCACTCTATTAAAAATCTTAAGTACAACAGTATAATTTTTATTATGCCCATAAAGGAAGTGCTAGCTCACATCATTTGTTTCATGAACAGTGAACTTTCGAAGCAAACTGCAATGGGTTACATAATTAATTGATGCTTTCTGTTAACCCACAGCTATATATTCCAGTCTGTTTCTCTCTTACTCTTCATTTTAACACAGGCTTTTTGGCATGTCTTTGATGAGACATTGGAGAAAGCTTACAAAATGGTACCCGCCCGTCCGTCCGTCTCTGTGAATGCAGTGAGATGTAGCTGTTTCTGACCCGTTGCTTGTCTCTGCTTTAATGATGCCGAGGCCTCCATCAAAGTGGGGACCCCTATGGCTTCTGGAGGCCCCTGGGCTGAACCAGAGGTTCGTTCCTTCAGTCTTCCCCTCACTGCTAAAGGCTTGTCTGAGTAATGAGAAAATGAATTTGAAACAAAATGAACACAAATACTCCATTCCAGAATGGCAGGCACATGCTCTGTGTTCAGCTCGGAGTATCAAAAACAAAGATTGGTTTAAAAAGAGGAGTTCAGAAAGACTGGGCTCCTTTTATTTCTTATGCCATTTTCTCGCTCTCAGCACAGAGAAGGGGATTACGCTGAAATGTGTGTGCACGTATGGATTGATATGTTACAGCCTACTGGACCGATTCGATGTGGGGAAAAGTCTATTGATTTCTTGCCAATACGGGAGCTCAAGGCGACGTTCGTTTCTATCCCTCGGAACCCCCCAAAAAAAACAGGAGTGCCACGCTTGTTTTGCCAGTCGCCATGGCAACTGGGATCGTCAGAGTCAGGGGAGGTCAGTTGCCGTAGCAGAGGGGAATCTTGGTTTAGAGAAATCAACATTACATGAATTGCCCTCCAAACCCTCTCTCTCTCTCTCTCTCTCTCTCTGATCCTGGTATATTTGAGAGTGTTGTACGCTGTGTGTTGGGTTAGCCCCTAACTGGACTGGAGCTCTCTTTCCTCTGTGCTGTTGTTGATGGATGGAGTTTATTACAGCATTTCCAGAGGCACTGCCTCCACCTTTTTGGGAAGCAATACTATTCCACATCTTATCATTGTGCACTGTAAGCTGCAGAGCTCATGAGTGGATGATTCTAAGTGTGTGGAAATTGGTAGCAGCTCATCTCTCCTCAGGTGATAATTGGCCTCTGATGCAATACTCACCTTGTGTAATTAATCTCCCTCACTGACACCGTCTCTCCACTGCTTGTTGTGGAACCAATAAGACCTTGCAAGTGTTCACCTGCTGATGTGTGATGAAATACACTGTGTTTACAATCCTATCAGAGACAAGGAGCTACACAGTGGGAATGAAGCATGTGACTCCACTGTGCAGGGCTTGGCTCATTACACGTAAGCCTTGTTCACACTGCAGGCCTTAATGCTCAAATCATTTATGTTTTTCAAATCCGTTTTGGAATACTGACTGTCCAAACAGCTGACATGGCTACGCTAGTTGTTAGTGATGGCAGTGTGTGTTGGCTGATTGGTGGTGGTGCTAGTGCCTACTGTCCCTCAGAAGTTATGTAGCAAGCTAAGGTGATAACACAACCTGCCATGGACATTCCCCAGTTGCTTTAAATGTTCAAAATCATAGTGTAAGAACACTTTTAAAGCCTCAAAGGATAAGATGATCCAAATTTCAAAACAAGTTATTTTCGGCTAGCCACAGCAGTCAACTAGCTAGCCGCAGCAGTCAACTAGCTAGCCAGCTGTTCAGCTTTCTAGCACATTCCTTTATTTGTTTGTAAACAATTAACAAGCTAGTTTAGCTACCACCTGTTCTTGTTAAACTGTCAACAGAGTAGCTAGCAAGCAACAAGATAGTCTAAAATCCACTTGAGGGCAAATAAATCAGATTTGACCATTCAGACACAAGTCGCATATCTGATTTCAATCCCCCTATGAAGGTGCTTTAAAATGTGGCTTGAAATATCCGATTCCATGTGCTTTTTGTCTGTTCAGACTGCAGGAAAAATAACAGATTCAAATCGGATATGCAATTTCTTTTTTATTTCAGTCACTTCAAACTGTTAACATGAACAAGGCTTTAGAATACAATTTGACTTGATATTATATCATTATATTCCAGCCAGACCCCATTTTCAAAAAACTTTTGGGAGATATCGGAATTCATTGGAGATATAATTTCTGTTATTAATTTCTGTCTTAGATAAGGAATTGGAAAAATCCCTCCCAGCTGGGGACACGATAAGTAACCCAACAAACAGCGGGCCTCAAATTGTGTTAATTTAACAACATGTCCTCCGTGTTCAATTAACACAAGACAGTGAATCTGCTGCTTAACACCTCAACGACAGAGAGAGAGAGAGAGAAAGGAAGAGAGACAGACATATAGAGAGACAGAGAGAAAGAGAGATAGAGACAGCGAAGTACAGAGAGGGAGAGACAAACAGACAGAGAAAAAGACAGAGAGACATAGAGAGACAGAGAAAGACAGAGAGAAACAGAAAGAGAGAGATATGTGGGCCCCACCAAGAGAGACCAGTGTCACTTTATCCTGTGTCCACCGATAAACCCCAGGTGTTTCCATCCTAACCAAGGGCCTAGTCAGCCCGGGTGGTTGTTAACTTATTTTATGTTCTATCTGCTTTGTTTTAAAAAAAACTATATTTTTGACGCCTCGGAAAGGAAGCAGGCTTTGTTCTTTGTCTGAGCAGTGACTCCCCTACGGTGGCTTTCATTTGACTCCCAGTGTGCGCCTTGTGTTAATTAGGTAAACGCTACATGTACGTCGCAATCCGGCCTGCCGTTCCAGCGCGCTCCGCCGCCATCGCCAACAAAGGGCCCACCAGCGAGGGTAAGTTTGTGATTAAAGAAAAGGGGGCCTTTATCGCGAGGTGTAACAAAATGCATACAGCAAGGCTTTGAAGCTTATTTATGGAGCGCCATCTAATCTCCCCTCCTGTGGATGTGTAGGAGATATGTATGTATTATTCATACTAACGTATGGCGTCGACTTATGCAGATTCAGGGGGAGAAAGACCAAGAACAAAGGCAAAACTTTCTTTTGACCAATTATTTTCCTTTCAAGTGATCTGTTGTGGTCAAAGTATAAAAACTGAGTTTGATGTTGGGAGACTGATGTTGGCTTTATCAGTGGTCTGTACTGTAAGAGCTTGATTACACAGGATGACTCTACCAGACAACCAACGGTAAGAAACCCTATCTTGTTTAACTTTGACAAAAGTTGAGATTTCACACGGCTTCAAGAGATTCAGGTGTGTCACTACGAATAGCAAGTATACGTTTTGTTTTGTATTCTATGTCTTTGAGTATCTTATTGAAAGGGGAGCAGGAGCCAATGGAACCAGTTTCACATGCCTGTAAAAATAAATTGATATATCATGATATAATATTCATAGTGATATATTGACACTTTATGTATCGTGATACAACCTACGGTATTCCGTGATCCAAACCAGACTGATGAGTTGATCTGAACTCAACCCAGAGTCACTCATTGAAGGGGTGTCAGTTGGTGAAGAACCCCTCAGGGACAGCATCACTCTACAGTAGATAATCAAGACAACCACATGTTGTCATAATGGCCAGTGGCATAACGTACAACACACCACCACCCTGTGCTAACAACACTCTGGCACTACTCCAGGTCTCTAAACAGGACTGGTAAGGTGGTAGGACAGTGCCTACAAATCCTACACCCAAACTAAGAGGCTTTTTTTTTATATATACAATAATTCTTCAAATCAATAATGGATGAGGGAAGACATTAGTGAGAGAAATCTATTTACGATTTGAGCGGCAGACATGTGAATAGATGACATCTCTCGCTCTCTCTCTCTCTCTCTCTCTCTCTGTGTGTGTGTGTGTGTGTGTGTGTTCTGGAAGTGACAGTTGAGGGGCACTTTACAAAAGTGTTGGCAGTGAAGGATCTCCTGTACCACAGACACAGGGCCTGTCAGTCAGCACAGAGCTGTCACCCTCTGCTGAGATACAAGGGACAGTGTGTGTGTGTGTGTGTGTGTGTGTGTGTGTGTGTGTGTGTGTGTGTGTGTGTGTGTGTGTGTGTGTGTGTGTGTGTACGAGTGTGTGTACGAGTGTTTCAACGTGACAGGTCTGAATTAATGAGAGGTGGGTGTCAGGGGTAGAGAAAGACATTGAGGAGTAGGGAGGAGGGCAGAGAGGGAGGGGATGAGGGCTTTTGTAAAGATGCCCAGGATTGGGCTAGACTACCTTTAAAAATCAGAGGTGGGGAAAAGGCGCCGGCCCAGTAGTAGACCCACAATGTAGTGCCTGTATTTCTGTCTTTCTTTTCTTTAGGTGGGCTGTGGTGGGGATTAAATGATTGTCCTAAATATGGCTGTTGTTGACGGTTGTCTTATCCACCTTCATTGAGCACAGACAGCACGGTCGAATCTAGTCTCTGGTTTTTGCACCTACGTGTGTGTGTGCGTGCACGTGTGTGCCAGTTTCTCTTGACTGAAGGAGAAAAACAGCCTGCGAGAGTCTATCAGCATGGCACCTGCTCCAGAACATTCTTGATGAAGCAAAGGTTGTCTTCATTAGATGCATTAATATTCATGACGGATGGTAATTTTGACACAGAAAAGGTCTCAGTAACCTTTTCTTGTGCATTTTTTTCACTTCTCAAGGAAATTACAGTCCGGCAATGACTTAATTAATGCTTGGTTCCCTCGCCAGTCGTTTGAGGGCCTGTCACTTTGGGGCTGGAGTATCTGTCACGCAGACAGGATTGAGGGAGAGAAAGAAAGAGGAGCATGCTGGGAAATCAGAGAGATAGAGAGGGGGGACAAGATTACTGGAATGCACTCATAGTCAGAATTCTTCACTGGCTTATTTACCATTATATCCTCTGCTCTGTTTTCCTTTCTCTATCTTTCTCTCTTCTTTCTTTCAATCGTTCATCGTGTGCTGGCTGCGCAGTGTGTTGTTGGTATACGGAGGTTGTCACCCTGAAGGCCCACCAGGCCTCACATCTCAGCCGTATGTTCATCAGAGTTGACAGGACGTGACTTTTCACTTTGCACTTCATTATCTCACAGATCATTGTGTAACCGTAATTCATTGCCTCAGAACGGGACACTGTTACAAACGTGCCAGTGACAATGAGACCCAGAGATACTATAGCTCCAAACAAACTAAATAAATACACAGCACTTAATTCGTAAATTACAACAGATATGATGTTGATTGACTTGTTGTTGTTTTTGATTCTGATAGCTTTCTGGGAATATCTGTTAAAAAAACACACGCGCACACACGCGCACACACACACACACACACGCACACACACACGCACACACACACACACACACACACACACACACACACACACACACACACACACACACACACACACACACACGTACACATGCACAAGCAATGTACTCAATCCGCCTCATCTAGACAGTAAAATATTTGAACACAAGGCAGCACTTCTTTTATCATGTTCCATAAAAATAGTAATTTGCCTGAGCCCCTGTAGCACAACATGGAGGCAGTGTGTTTTACTGATAATGTAGAGATGACAGATAGTTCCATACTGGGAGGTTTTGGTTGACTCTGGATACAGATGTAATAAATTGCACTGAGGAGTGAGGTGGGGCAGAGAGAGAGGGAGGGAGAGAGAGTGGGGCAGAGGGAGAAAAGAAAGGAGAGGGAAAGAGAGAGAGAGAACGAGAGAATGAGAGAAAGCGAAAAAGAGAGGGGCGGGAGAAGAAAGGGGAGGAGGAGAGAGAGCAAAAGAGAGTGTACAGAGATAGAAAGAGAGAAGGGCGGGAGGAGAAAAGAGAGGAGAAGATAGAGTAAGAGAGGGAACAGAACGAGACAGAAAGGGACAGAGAGGGAGGGATAGAGTTGAGAGACTCTCCCTCTCAACATCTCTCTATCCCTACAAAAAAGTCGGTTGGTGAGCAGTCATTATACTGCTCTGAAAATGTGGGATTAATTAGGCTGGTTAGAGAAAGGCAACCCTGTCTCATTACTGCCTCACTAACCCTCCTCAAATATATCGGCACTCACACAGCCACGTCGCTAATACCAGCAGACAAAGTCCTCTCGTTTTCACCCATCACCCTTATCATCTTATTTAAGGACACTTAAAAGAGGGCCCCAAAGGTGTGCCACCACACTACAGGCACTTTTCATTGCCACCAGTGACCGCTTTAATCAGGCCCACTCCTCTCACCTGCTACAGAGATGCAGATATTCATATAAAATACGTGTGTGCTGAAGAAGAAAGCAGTTTCTTTTTTAGATTAGTGTTAAACGAGAGAAAGGGAGAGCGGTGAGAGTGCCGCAGAGAGAGGTGCAGTAATTAGTCTATGGAGAGTAGCTATACTGTCGCTGTGTTGATTTTGTGCTTAGTCCTCGATCTTTAAAACGAGTGGCAAAACGTTCCCTTGCGGTGGTGGAGCTTTCTTCAATTCAAAGTTCTTTGTAATGAGACTTGTTTGAATAAAATACATTTAAGATTTTATTTAGTAATATTATAGAGTCAACTAAAATATTACTAGACAAAATGTGTAAAAAAGGGCTTTACTTCATCACGTTGCTTTATTATCCGTTTACAGCTATTTTAATTATACTTTCAGTGTTTTTATGGTAGAACTTTAGTTAATGCTCAGACTTGTACTTTTTTTAATCAAATCTTTTCAGTTAACTTTTTTAAAGATCTTTGTCCATTTTACATGCCCATTGATGCAGTAGTGGTAGATACTTTTAAAGATTATAATACGGTTTTAAACGTTCCATGGAACATATAGGAAATCACACTACAAACTATCACCCTCGTGCACTTAAGGAAATCAGGAATATCAGGGATATAATGGAACTAGTGGATATATGGAGGCTTACATATCCTGACCATGGCAGAGGCTCAGTCAAGCTAGTCGTCTTGACTACTTTCTTATGTCATTCTCGCTGGCACCAAAAGTTTACAAATGTTGATAGGGGACAGAATGCGGTCGGAGCATCAAATAATTGGCATATACATTCATCTTACAGAGTTTCCACGTGGGCGAGAATATTGGAAATGTAATCAAAGCCTATTGGATGACAGCTGGTTTTTAACCAGGACAGAAGAATTTATAACTGACTTTTTACGACATAATATAGGTACAGCAGATCCCCTTATTGTATGGAACACTTTTAAATGTGCCTTTAGAGGCCATTTGTATTTATTAAGAATCTACATTAGATCCCCAGCAACATTAAGGAAGTTATATACAATTAAAAATATTACAACATTACATTTCATAACACTTTAGCCAATACATTTAATATGTTCCCTCAGGCCACTACTCTGCTGTCACATATTTACAATACAACATCCATGTGTGTGTAGAGTGCGTGTCTTATCATGTGTATGTGTGTCTCTTCACAGTCCCCACTGTTCCACAGCGTGCATTTTTATTAGTTTCTTTTTCAATCAGATTCTACTGCTGTCATCAGTTACCTGATGTGGAATAGAGTTCCATGTAGCCATGGCTCCATGTAGGACTGGGCGCCTCTGCTACGTACGCTTCTATGAAGAGGGAACGTAACACCCTGCTACAACTCAACTCCCCGTGGAGAGAAAGAGGTATGGGACTGTAGGTGCCTGTAAGGATGACAAAAGGCAGAGAATTTACCGTTTACTAGGAATGTATTGCTTCCTTCACACGGTCAATTTTGTGAAAAGGGGCTGAACGGAACCAAAGCAAAGAAAGTAAAAGTCAAAGCCCCCTCTCCTACCTTAACTACCTACCCACAACTTGCCTAACTAGCACCACCTGGCGCACTAACCAAAATACAGGGCATGGTCCGCCCAGGTCTTACCTAGAGTGCATAGACAGAGTACATACTGCGGGTATATGTATGCCCGCAGCCCTCTTGCCTAAGCACTCCCAAGGTGCCTTCCCCCCTGGGAACAAAAACAGAATAATTACTTGTTATAGTGTGGACACTATATAAATAATTACATGGTTATTATTGTTATTGACCGTGACCTTTCCCCTTTGATGATGTCATCACTAAGAGTCAGATCTGTGCAATGTGATTCTACCACCGGTTGAGTGGGCTATATAGTTCTGCTATTTTTGTACCATTTGTACCTGGCTGTACATCTTTTAGTTATTGTGTTGAAAGTAAAGTAAAGTAATATTGAAATGCGTGTGGGCATTCCTTGTCAAGTTACTACACCTTTTTGGCGACGAGGATAAAACTTTATGAACTTGTACAGGGCGAGGTGCTAGCTAGCTAAGAAACAGTGGAGGTCGTCAGTTAGCTAGCTGGCTTAATGAGCGACGGAGAGCAGGTGCCGCTGGACGGAAACACCGACGGGGACAATCAGCAGCAAGTGAACATCGCTAACGAGGATCAAGGACAAGTTGGCGTTATAATGGCAATGTTTGGGACTATCACTGAGTTTGTGGAAGAGAACGAGGACTGGACGGAATATGTGGAAAGGTTGGGACACTTTTTCTTGGCAAATGGAATCACAGATGAGGCTAAACAGCGATCTATTCTCTTGAGTGTGTGTGGGGCTAAAACCTACAAGCTAATGAGGAATTTGCCTACACCACGGAGACCGGGAAAAATTCCTTTTGGGGATCTAGTTGCTCTCGTTCAGACTCACCACAATCCAAAGCCTTCAGTGATTGTCCAGAGGTTCAAGTTTAACTGCCATGTTCGGAAAACAGGTCAGTCTGTTGATAACTTTGTTGCTGTATTACGTGAACTCTCTGAACATTGTGAGTTTGGGGCTATGTTAGAGGACATGCTCCGTGACAGATTAGTCTGTGGCATTAATGAGGACAGCATACAGTACCGTTTGCTGGGGGAAACCACACTGACTTTCAAGAGAGCATTGGAACTATCTCAAGGGATGGAGATGGCCGCTACTAATGGGAAAAATATTCAAAAGGCCAACAGTGGAAGTTGTGCAGTGCATCAGGTGACAAAAGAGGTGGCAGGAAAAAGGGGAAAAGCAGTGGAATGTTTCAGATGTGGAGGAACACATTATGGTAACAACTGTAAGTTCATGGAGACTGTCACAATTGCAACAAAAAGGGACATTTTGCTAAAAAATGCAGGGGTCCTAGCAGCAAGCCAGAGGGTGGGCGGACTGGGCTGGGCAAGTTCACAGCACCAAAGCCTCAGTCAGCAGCGCACCACCTAGAGAGCACAGAGGAGGAGGAAGAGCATTGTTCCTACAACATGTTTAATGTGAGGGAGCCGCGCGCAGAGCCTATCTATGCTACAGTGGAGGTAGATGGAAAGCAGATGAGGATGGAGGTTGACACGGGGGCCTCTGCCTCTGTCATAAGTGAGGAGACCTACAAATAAATCTGGGGCTCAAGACAGGCTTCTGCCCTCACACCGGCAGGGATCAGACTGCGTACGTACACCGGGGAGACCATACCATTGCTGGGGGCTCTAGAGGTGGACATTGCATACAACAACCAGGAAGCGAGAGCACGGCTCCTGGTGGTGAAAGGGAATGGGCCTAGTTTACTAGGGCGTGACTGGCTAAACAAAATACAACTGAACTGGGGTGAGATAAAACACACCCGAGTGACTGAGGATGTCATTCAAAAGTACCCGGAGATTTTCAAAGATGAACTGGGCACACTGCAGGGCACTGCAGTTAAGCTGTTCGTGGATCCTCAGGCCGAGCCTCGCTTTTTCAAGCCCAGGACAGTGCCTTACGCCATGAAAAAGAAAGTGGAAGATGAGTTGGAGCGGCTGCAGGAAGCAAACGTCATTACTCCCATTCAGTTCTCCCGCTGGGCAGATCCTATCGTTCCCGTTCTGAAAAGTGACGGCACGGTGCGTATATCAGGAGGCAAGACGTTCTCAAAGCTTGACATGAGTCACGCCTACCAACAGCTCCTCCTGGAGGAGGACTCAAAAGAGTATGTCACAGTCAACACGCACAAAGGCTTGTTCAGGTACAACCGCTTGGTTTTCGGAGTGGCGTCCAGCCCAGCCATTTTCCAGAGGACAATGGACAATCTGCTGCAGGGGATCCCTCATGTAGCAGTGTACCTGGATGACATCCTGGTTACAGGAGAGACGGAGGAGGAGCACCTCCACCATCTGGACCAGGTGTTAAAGAGATTCTCTGAGGCAGGGCTGCGCCTGAAGCGTAGCAAGTGCACATTCCAAGCACAGAGTATGACATACCTAGGTCACAAGATCACAGCGCAGGGTCTGTGTCCTGTGGAGGACAAAGTCAGGGCAATCAAGGATGCTCCAAACCCCAAGAATGGGTCAGAGCTCAGGTCGTTCCTGGGCATGGTCAACTACTATGGTAAGTTCCTCCCTGAGCTGTCAACAGTGTTGGCTCTACTTTATCAGCTGCTCCACAAAAACTGTAAATGGAAGCGGGGGCCAGCACAAGAGAAAGCTTTCAAGGAAGTGAAAGCACAACTACAATCAGCACAACTTCTGGTTCATTTTGACCAAGACAAAGAGATAATCCTGTCATGTGACGCCTCGCCCTATGGCGTCGGGGCAGTACTCTCTCATCAGATGGAGGACGGGTCAGAGAAACCCATTGGATTCGCATCACGTACGCTGACGAGTGCTGAGAAGGGTTATTCACAGTTAGACAAGGAAGGTCTGGCCATAGTCTTTGCCATGAAACGCTTCCATCAGTACCTCTACGGTCGTCATTTCACCATATGCACTGACCCCAAACCACTGATGAGCCTTTTTAGTGAATCAAGATGCATTCCGCCCATGGCTTCAGCAAGGATACAGCGCTGGGCCCTGACACTGTCAGCTTACCAGTACACTATAGTGTATAGAGCGGGGAAGGACGATGCAAACGCAGACGCGTTCAGCCGTCTCCCGCTACCAGAGACGCCTGCCACAACTGTGGTGCCTCCCTTGACAATTTTCCTAATGGAGAGATTGTCAAACTCACCTGTGAATGCCAAACAGATCAAACAGTGGACAGACCGGGATCCTATCCTGTCCCAAGTGAAAAGATTCCTGATGCAGGGTTGGCCTCCTGTCATAGAGGATGATGGACTAAGACCTTATGCAAAGCGCAAAACTGAGCTGAGTGTGCAGGTTGGCTGCATACTCTGGGGGTCCAGAGTGGTTGTTCCACCCCCTGGCCGTGCACAAGTCATGGATGAGGTCCATGAGGCTCACCCGGGTGCCTCCTGGATGAAAAGTTTAGCAAGATCTTACATCTGGTGACCTAACATGGATCAGGAGGTAGAAGACAAAGTTAAATCATGTTCTGAGTGCCAGATCAACCAGAAGATGGCGCCGCCCGCGCCACTACATCTGTGGGAGTGGCCTGACCGCCCATGGTCCAGACTGCACATAGACTTTGCAGGCCCTTTCATGGGTCACATGTTCCTTGTCATGGTGGATGTGCACTCCAAGTGGCTGGAGGCGCACATCATGAGCAACATCACAGCGACCACAACCATTGAAAAGCTTCGGCAGGTGTTTGCAACCCATGGTCTGCCGGACTCTCTTGTGTCCGACAACGCAACAACATTTACCTGTGACTTGTTCCAAGAATTTATGCGGAGAAACGGGATTCGCCATGTCCGCAGCGCCCCGTTTCACCCGGCCTCAAACGGCTTAGCGGAGCGGGCTGTGCAGACACTGAAAGAGGGGCTCAAAAGGATGACTGGGGGAACCATCACAACTAAGCTCTCTCGGTTCTTGTTCCAGTACCGCATCACGCCACAAACAACAACAGGACAGGCTCCAGCGGTGATGTTAATGGGCAGAAAGCCAAAAGCTCACCTGGATCTACTGCGTCCGGACATCATAGCACGAGTGGAACGGAAGCAGGAGAAACAAAAAGAGAGACATGACCACCACGCGAGGGAGAGACAGTTAAAAGCCAATGACACTGTCTACATCCGCAACTTCACAAGCAGCCAACGCTGGTTGCCAGGTATCATTCTGAGTCAGAGTGGTCCCGTCTCCTTTGTGGTCAAACTGACTGATGGTCGAGTCATGCGCAGACACCAGGACCACCTCCGCCTGCGCTATGACAAAGACAAGACCATGTTTTCAGACGGAACAGCTGTGGGTGGTAGTATACAAGTTGAAACCCCACAGGAAACAGCATCTGAGGAACAGGGGCATTCAGTGGTTCCAGCAGAGGGTGATGGACATTCTTTCACAAACACCCAACTCGCTCCGGTGCCCTCAGACCCAGATCCACTGGGACACGCCTTACCTGTGTCTGGTAGCACACCAGGAGTACTGCGCAGATCACAGCGTAGTCACAAGCCTCCTGATAGACTAACTCTGTAGTTGAGACTGAGAGACTCGTGGTGTTAGTGTTTGTTTGGAGCAGCAGACCTAGTTGAAAAGAAATAAGGACTGTCATTTTTGTTGTTGTTTTGTTTACATTTACAGTAAAACCAGCAGAAGTTCTACAGTGTGGTGTAGTAAAGAAAAGAAAACACTGATGTGGTTTACTTGTTAAACTTATGTTTTCCTTACAGGGGGGGGGATTTAAATTGAGGGGGGAGAAGTGTTATAGTGTGGTCACTATATTAATAATTACATGGTTATTATTGGCATTGACCGTGACCTTTCCCCTTTGATGATGTCATCACTAAGAGTCAGATCTGTGCAATGTGATTCTACCACCGGTTGAGTGGGCTATAGTTCTCTTATTTTTGTACCATTTGTACCTGGCTGTACACCTTTTAGTTATCGTGTTGAAAGTAAAGGAAAGTAATATTGAAATGCGTGTGGGCATTCCTTGTCAAGTTACTACATTACTAATCACAAACACAGTCCTTTTGGCATACACATACTTTTACAGGACCGGCTACAAAAACACTATACACAAACTATTTGAGCAACAACCAACACAAGATATCAAAGAAGCTCTCTCTGAGCAACAACCAATACAGGCTATAACAATAAGCTCTTTCTTAGACTCAACCAACACAGGCTATCACCCTCAGCACTATTCTCCCAGCAATCCTCTCTCTTCTGAGCAACATAACACTGGCTTATATTGCCTCAGAAGGAGTCTGTAATTGAAGACAGCTATGTCCTCTGATGAGAGGGCGGGGTCAGCTCCAATTTGCAATGGCCGACCAATCAGCTGCTTGGGGGAAACCAGGAAGCCATCCTGAAACACACACATACAAACAAAACCACAACACAGAAGCTGAGGAACGTAACAGCCTCCCATAGTCTTTTCTGGATGTGAGGATTGTGAAGAGACCTCTGGTGGCATGTCTTGTGGGGTATGCATGGGTGTCTGAGCTGTGTGCTAGTAGTTTAAACAGACAGCTCGGTGTATTTCGCATGTCAACACTTCTTACAAAAACAAGTAGTGAGGAAGTCAATCTCTCCTCCACTTTGAGCCATGAGAGATTGACATGCATATAATTAATGTTAGCTTTCCGTGTACATTTAAGCCAATTGTAATTTCCCGAGGTCCCTCTTTGTGGCACCTGACCACACGACTGAACAGTAGTCCTGGTACGACAAAACTAGGGCCTGTAGGACCTGCATTCTTGATAGTGTTGTTAAGAAGGCAGAGCAACACTTTATTATGGACAGACTTCTCCCCATCTTAGCTACTGTTGTATCAACATGTTTTAACCATGACAGTTTACAATTCAGGGTTAGTCCTAGCAGTTTAGTCACCTCAACTTGCTCAATTTCCACATCATTTATTACAAGATTTACTTGAGGTTTAGGGTTTAGTGGATTATTTGTTCCAAATACAATGCTTTTAGTTTTAGAAATATTTAGGACAAATGTATTCCTTGCCATCCATTCTGAAATAACTGCAGCTCTTTATTAAGTGTTGTAGTAGCTGACATGTATAGTGTTGAGTCATCGCATGCATAGACACACTGGCTTTACTCAAGGTCAGTGGCATGTCATCAGTAAAGATTGAAAAAAGTAAGGGGCCTAGAAAGCTGCCCTGGGGAATTCCTGATTCTACCTGGATTATGTTGGAGAGGCTTCCATTAAAGAACACCCTCTGGGGAAAGGGGGATACCTAGTCAGTTGTACAACTGAGTGCATTCAACTGAAATGTGTCTTCGGCATTTAACCCAACCCCTCTGGATCAGAGAGGTGCGGGGGGCTGCCATAATCGACATCCACGTCTTCGGCGCCCGGGGCAGAATGACATATTTTTACCTTGTCAGCTCCGGGATTCGATCCAGCAACCTTTCGGTTACTGGCCCAATGCTCTAAAGTTTGTTTACAGTAAATAGCATTGTATCTGGTCAAACATAATTTTTTCCCAAAGTTTACTAACGGTTGGCAACGGGCTGATTGGTCAGCTATTTGAGCCAGTAAAGGGGGCTTTACTATTCTTGAGTAGTGGAATTACTTTGGCTTCCCTCCAGGCCTGAGGGCACACACTTTCTAGCAGGCTTAGCTTGAAGATATGGCAAATAGAAGTGGCAATATCATCTGCTACTATCCTCAATAATTTTCCATCCAAGTTGTCAGACTCTGGTAGCTTGTCATTGTTGATGGACAACAAAAACATTTTTGCTTCTTCCACACTCACTTTACGGAATTCAAAATTACAATGCTTGTCTATCATAATTTGATCCGTTATACTTGGATGTGCAGTGTCAGCATTTGTTGCCTGCATGTCATGCCTAAATTTGCTAATCTTGTCGATTTAAAAAATCATTAAAGTACTGGCAATATCAGTTGCTTTTGTGATGAATGAGCCATCTGATTCAATGAATGATGGTGCTGAGTTTGTCTTTTTGCCCCAAATTTCGTTGAAGTAGCTCCAAAGCTTTTTACTACCATTTTTTATGCCATTTATCTTTGTTTCATATTATAGTTTCGTCTTCTTTTAATTCAGTTTTGTCACCAGATTTCTCAATTCGCAGTACGTTCTCCAATTGGTTGTGCAGCCAGACTTATTTGCCATTAATTTTGCCTCATCCCTCTCAACCATACAGTTTTTTAATTCCTCGTCTAGACATGTTATTTATGTCAGTGTAGGGTGAGCTGCACACAGTGGACACCCTACTAGGACCCACCGCCTCAATGAAAATTGAGAACGTTTTTGAGAAAATTGTGTTAAATAAGAAGGATACCAGTTTCATTTAAGGACCAAAAAATGTACAGCTGTGCCATATAGATTGCAAAATAGTTGAGGAGCTTTTCGATGTACCGATTCCATGGCACATGGTTTATGAACTGATACACAAAACAACGCTGGATTAAAAACTTAAGAGTTTTTCAGTTTAAATTATTATAAATTCTTGCAACCAATAGAAAGTTATATATATAGGGGATACAACCATGCCAGCTGTGCAGATTTTGCTGTGAAGAGACAGAATCATTAGATCATTTGTTTTGGTACTGTCTATTTTGGATGCAGGTTCATGAATGGCTGAAGAATTGCAACATTTACCTGGAGCTGACTCTGCAAATAGCACTGCTGGGTGATTTAAAAAGTCATAGTCAATTGATCAATAACATAATAATACTCTTAGCAAAAATGTTTCTTTAATTTACAATCTGTAGAAACTATGAGAATAGAACGTTTCAGAACTTTTGTGAAACATCACAGCTATAAGGCAAATAGAAATTATAACTGGATGGTGTTCAGAGATACACTACATGACCAAAAGTATGTGGACACCTGCTCCAATCAAATCAAATTGTATTTGTCACATACACATGGTTAGCAGATGTTAATACGAGTGTAGCGAAATGCTTGTGCTTCTAGTTCCGACCACGCAGTAATATCTAACAAGTAATCTAACAATTTCACAACAACTACCTTATACACACATGTGTAAAGGAATGAATAAGAATATGTACATATAAATATATGGATGAGCGATGGCCGAACGGCATAGGCAAGATGGTATAGAGTACAGTATATACATATGAGTTGAGTAATGTAGGGTATGTAAACATTATATAAAGTGGCATTGTTTAAAGTGGCTAGTGATACATTTATTGTATTCCAAAATCATGGGCCTTAATATGGAGGGTCCCACCTTTGCTGCTATAACAGCCTCCACCCTTCTGAGAAGGCGTTCCTCTACATGTTGGAGCGTTGCTGCAGGGACTTGCTTCCATTCAGCCACGATCATTAGTGAGGTCGGGCAATGATGTTGGGCGATTAGGCCTGGCTCGCAGTCAGCGTTCCAAGTCATCCCAAAGGTGTTCGATGGGTTGAGGTCAGGGCTCTGTGCAAGCCAGTCAAGTTTTTCCGCACCGATCTCGAAAACCATTTCTGTATGGACCTCGCTTTGTGCACAGGGGCATTGCCATGCTAATACAGGAAAGGGCCTTCCCCAAACTGTTGCCACAAAGTTGGAAGCACAGAATTGTCTAGAATGTCATTGTATGCTGTAGCGTTAAGATTTCCCTTCACTGGAACTAAGGGGCCTAGCCTGAACCATGAAAAACAGCCCCAGACTATTATTCCTCCACCTCCAAACTACTGTTGGTATTATGCAATCAGGCAGGTAGCGTTCTCCTGGCATTCACTAAATCCAGACTCTGGCATTCATGGAAACCCATTTCATGAATCTCCCAACGAACAGTTCTTGTACTTCCAGAGGCAGTTTGGAGTGTTGCAAACAGACAGACGATTTTCGTCGAAGACAGACGATTTTTACCTGCAATGCCCTTCAGCACTCGGCGGTCCTGTTAAGTGAGCTTATGCAGCTGAGTCGTTGTTGCTCCTAGACGTTTCCACTTTACAACAACAACACTTACAGTTGGCCGGGGCAGCTGCCACGTTGAAAGTCACTGAGCTCTTCAGTAAGGCCATTCTACTGCCAATGTTTGTCTATGGAGATTGCATGGCTGTGTGCTCGATTTTATTCACCTGTCAGCAATGGGTGTGGCTGAAATAGTCAAATCCACTAATTTGAAAGGGTGTCCACACAAACTTTAGTATATATAGTGTAGATGAGTGGAGCTGAAGGGTGGGACTAGATAACTAATGTAAAATATACTGTGTCCGTAAAATGTATATAGGTTCAGAACCTTTGTGAAACAGCACAGTTAAAAATATATGGCAAATAAAAATCAAAACTGGATGGTCTTCAGAGATAGATGGGAGGGGTTTAGAGTAGCTGAAGGATGGGACTAAAAACAAACAAAATATAACTATTGTAAAATATACTGTTGTCATAAAATGTATATAGTATGTATAAGCTGGAAGTAGAAGCCTAAGTGTGGCTGTCCATTAGTTTACTCCAATTACGGGAGGGCTGGTAGGGTTACGGGAAAATAATACAGGAAAATATATTAAATATATATACACTGCTCAAAAAATAAAGGGAACACTTAAACAACACAATGTAAGTCCAAGTAAATCACACTTCTGTGAAATCAAACTCTCCACTTAGGAAGCAACACTGATTGACAATAAATTTCACATGCTGTTGTGCAAATGGAATAGACAACAGGTGGAAATTATAGGCAATTAGCAAGACACCCCCAATAAAGGAGTGGTTCTGCAGGTGGGGACCACAGACCACTTCTCAGTTCCTATGCTTCCTGGCTGATGTTTTGGTCACTTTTGAATGTTGGCGGTGCTTTCACTCTAGTGGTAGCATGAGACGGAGTCTACAACCCACACAAGTGGCTCAGGTAGTGCAGCTCATCCAGGATGGCACATCAATGCGAGCTGTGGCAAGAAGGTTTGCTGTGTCTGTCAACGTAGTGTCCAGAGCATGGAGGCGCTACCAGGAGACAGGCCAGTACATCAGGAGATGTGGAGGAGGCCGTAGGAGGGCAACAACCCAGCAGCAGGACCCCTACCTCCGCCTTTGTGCAAGGAGGAGCAGGAGGAGCACTGCCAGAGCCCTGCAAAATGACCTCCAGCAGGCCACAAATGTGCATGTGTCTGCTCAAACGGTCAGAAACAGACTCCATGAGGGTGGTATGAGGGCCTGACGTCCACAGGTGGGGGTTGTGCTTACAGCCCAACACCGTGCAGGACGTTTGGCATTTGCCAGAGAACACCAAGATTGGCAAATTCGCCACTGGCGCCCTGTGCTCTTCACAGATGAAAGCAGGTTCACACTGAGCACATGTGACAGACGTGACAGAGTCTGGAGACGCCGTGGAGAACGTTCTGCTGCCTGCAACATCCTCCAGCATGACCGGTTTGGCGGTGGGTCAGTCATGGTGTGGGGTGGCATTTCTTTGGGGGGCCGCACAGCCCTCCATGTGCTCACCAGAGGTAGCCTGACTGCCATTAGGTACCGAGATGAGATCCTCAGACCCCTTGTGAGACCATATGCTTGTGCGGTTGGCCCTGGGTTCCTCCTAATGCAAGACAATGCTAGACCTCATGTGGCTGGAGTGTGTCAGCAGTTCCTGCAAGAGGAAGGCATTGATGCTATGGACTGGCCCGCCCGTTCTCCAGACCTGAATCCAATTGAGCACATCTGGGACATCATGTCTCGCTCCATCCACCAACGCCACGTTGCACCACAGACTGTCCAGGAGTTGGCGGATACTTTAGTCCAGGTCTGGGAGGAGATCCCTCAGGAGACCATCCGCCACCTCATCCGGAGCATGCCCAGGCGTTGTAGGGAGGTCATACAGGCATGTGGAGGCCACACACACTACTGAGCCTCATTTTGACTTGTTTTAAGGACATTACATCAAAGTTGAATCAGCCTGTAGTGTGGTTTTCCACTTTAATATTGAGTGTGTCATGACTGTCCTGATCAGGTCAGGGTACAGGAGACCACCACCCTACAGATTATCTCCCAAACCCCCAACAGAGGAGGAGAGATCTAGGGGTCTGAAGATGTGGGGGTTTTATGACACCTCATGCCCATAATACAGAGAAATTCCTTTGTCCTAACAATGGAGAACTGGCCTCAGAACATTAAACATGCAATAAAGGGACTTTGGAACAATGGTTTCCGTCAGCCACAATGGTGGTTATGACGAAAAGTGGAATATTAAAATGTATGTAACTTTTGTATTTGTTTTTAAAGGTTAAGAGATGACGTTATTATGAAAACATTGTACCTTTAAGAGTTTTCCCAGTATATGCCTGATGTTTATACATTGTACGCTGTTTGGAAAATATCCAAATCAAACAGAATGTTTTGATAAAGATGAAATGTGAAGTTAGTGTCTAAAATCGGATTTTTAGCCAAATCTAAGCCTTGCCCCCTTTACTTGGTCCGCCCAGAGAATTGCCCTAAAGGCTGTTACACCCACTTCTGACCCGAGGGTATAAGACAGGAGAGTGAAGAATTAACTTAGAAGACTATTGACCCCAAGCTGCAGCTAAGGTCTAACAAAGTCGACGAACCCCAAAACGAAACACAAGGTTGAAGACAAAGAAATATTTTTCTACACGAGCTACGGACGAGTAGCTGTGTCTAAGCGGGTGAATTCAAGCCGAACCACCCAGCCTCCACTCTCCATTGAATCGTGGTATCGACACCATTCGAGCCGAAGCTGTGAGCTCTGAGCTACAGAGCTGTCTGTCCTCAGAAGACCCCTTTCCGATCAAGGGTGAGGATCAGACCACTTAGCCAAGAAGGACACTGACATCGTGAGGACAACCAGAGAGTTGCGCCGGAGAACTGCGTCATTTAGAAGCCTAAACGACCCACGCGGAGCTTCCCACCTGAGAACTCCAACACGTAATTACATCATTATATTCTGACCCATAAGAGCGGCAGTTCGGGGCAAGGCTAATTTTAAATAAGCATGGCTGACAAATGAACCCAAATGTATATCACTCTCGTGTACTTCCTTTCTTTCTCTCTCTTTAAAATCCCCATTTTGGGTAACAAGCGCCATAGTGTGTTGGTCCGTTATACTAAGTCCTAATCAATAGCTAGACTGTGTTTTGTGTATGTGCATTTTTATCATCATTTTAGCTTGCTAGTAAATAAATAATCAACTAAGATTGGTGTGGTAAATTCAGTGGTAAAGCCCGGGTCCGTGCAGATTCCCGGATTATACGACTTTCAGATTATGAGACTGTAGAGGAAATTGATTAATTTAGCGACTGTTGTAATCGATATTCTGATATCATTTGAGTTAATTTGGGAAATAGAAACTCAATCAAAACAATGTTCCCATGGTGCCCCAGGTTAATGAGTTAATAATTGCTTGATTCATTGCTTAATTCATTTAATCACGTAATTATAAACCGTTAATCATTCGATGAGCAACAGTCGTCACATTAACTAATACAACGTCACGACATATGGCGCCCCGTGTGAGGCATCTAAGATAGGACTAGGCCGCACTGTTGTGTTATTCCATATCAATTGTGTAGCAATATATATACATTCCATTAATAACTATAGGCAGGACTAGTGCGGGAGAGAAGTGTGTGTGTGTCGTTCCATTTGACCCAGATACTGGTCGGTAGAGAACGACCCCTGTTGTATATCTGACCAAAGCCAGTGTGAAGGGGGTCTACTGAATGCTACGAGCTAGGGCATATGTACCAGCCGATGCAGGCATTCTGAGAAATAATACTAGTTGGGCCTAACGTAGTGTTATTTCTGTCGATCGCTTTCAGGAGTGATCTGACTCGGTCATAAGTAATTCCTAGAGCAGAGGACATATGAGCCAGCCATTACGGAAATTAGAGTAGATATATTCGTTTGACCGAAGCGAAGTTATTATCTCTCTACCTCTCGCGTTGGGTAACGGGGAGAGGTTAAGGGTTGAACGTGAGACGTCACCAAGTAAACCCGTTCCCTTGTTGGAGGGAACATCCCTTGTGCGGCGAGGGGGAAACCCCGCGCAAGGAAAGCTAAGCATTGCGCCAGATGCTAAGCTAACAAAGGGGAGCCGCCATTTTTGTTTTCCTCTTTGTTCATAGTGAATTCCCGCGTTAGACGGGAATCCTGTGAGATCTCAGCTTGGGCTATCCGTAACCTCTGGCGAAGAATCGCCAGTCATTTTTCGTGAAATAAGTCAGGTTACGCTGTAGGATATCAAACCAGTCTTAACTGATTAGATATCATTGTCTTGTTCAATTTTATACATACATTAAATTGATACACTACCTCTCCAGGTTGGTTATGGGAATAATACACACACGAATGTGCCATAACCAATGAGACATGGTTAAACTGTTCCACGTTAACTTAGATATAGCAACTATTTCAGGTTAATTAAAGCTAATTCCTTTAGCCTATACGGGGTTGACTAATCATTCAAATTGATTAATAGATTAAAGCTGTTTTACCAGCTTAATGGTGTTTAGGTAGACTTTTTAACAGTTTTGTAAAATTCTATTTTCACTGATACCCTGTCGATTTTAGCTTGTGTTAACAGTGACCTCCGGTGGTGAAGAATCACCAGTAATTATTTTTAAATAATTCAGGTGATGCTGTACGATATCTAACCGGTCTCAACTGATTGGATATCATTGTCTCGTTCAATTTAATATACATTAAATTGCTACACTACCGTCCAGGTTGGTTATTGGAATAATACGCAAACTAATGTGTTCTAACCAATGAGACATAGTTAAACTTTTCAATGTTAACTTAGATATAGCAATTACTTCAGGTTAATTAAAGCTAATTCCTTTAGCCTATACGGGGTTGACTAATCATTCAAATTGATTAATAGATTAAAGCTGTTTTACCAGCTTAATGGTGTTTAGGTAGACTTTTTAACAGTTTTGTAAAATTCTATTTTCACTGGTACCCTGTCGATTTTAGCTTGTGTTAACAGTGACCTCCGGTGGTGAAGAATCACCAGTAATTATTTTTAAATAATTCAGGTTATGCTGTACGATATCTAATAAGTCTCAACTGATTGGATATCATTGTCTCGTTCAATTTAATATACATTAAATTGCTACACTACCGTCCAGGTTGGTTATTGGAATAATACGCAAACTAATGTGTACTAACCCATGAGACATAGTTAAACTTTTCAACGTTAACTTAGAGATAGCAACTCTTTCAGGTGAATTAAAATTAAAATTCCCAAATAGCCGATACAGGTTAGATTTATCATTAAAATCGATTTAATCAATTAAACCTGTTTTGGCAAGTTCAGTAATAACCAACTCACATTACTGACCCAGTCTTGATGATTCATTGACGTTTACAAACTGAGTTAAATCGTGTTTGCAGCCTCCAACTAAAAACCCCAAACATTACGTAAATTGAAATAACTGACAATCATAATAATGAGCAATCCATCAGATGGGTTTCCACCCATTTCCCCTCTAATCAGTGGACCTTCACCCAAGGAAAGATTGATCGCGGACCTCAGCAACGATGCAAATCCTAACTAACCGAGGGGCTTAAAATGTTAGATTTCAATGCCATAAGCGAGAAAAATGCAGACATTGCGACAGACGCTCTTCAAAATAGACCATCAGGCGGAGGCCTTGTGAAGGTTCTCTCCAGTTTAGCCCTCAACTATGCCCACCAGCAGAGATGGACAGTGCACCAGTACCTCAGTGCCCAGCAGAGGCACGAGCAGGAAGCTGGGGAGTTCAAGGTACAGGTGGAGAGAACCAGGGAGCTGGCATCGAAAGCCGAAAAAGATAAGCTACTGCTAGCTGAGGAACTGTGTGTGAGAACAGATAAATTGGAAGATCTGTCTAACACTTATAACAAAGAACGCGAACAAACTCTTGACCAAGTCCGTATTCTAAAAGAACAACTCGGTTTAGCCAAAACTAAATACGATGAAGTCCACGCGAAACTAGATGAATCGGAAGAACTAGTTAGAAAACGGGGCGAGCAAATTGATGCCCTACAAACGGTTGTGAATGAAACCACTCAAAGCAATAATGCTCTATTCCAAAAGCTGCAGACCAAAGACGATCAGTTAATGAACACAATGACCAAGTTGGAGGACAAAACAGCAGAACTCATTGAAGTCGCTGATTTAATGAAGGATGAGAAAGACCAGGTGAGAAAGTTGGAAAATGTGACCTCTAAACAAAAGGAGGACATCGCATCACTGGATCTCTCACTCCACACTCGCAACCTCTCCCTGCAAACCATGACAGATAAGTATGAGGCCGAGCGAAAAAAGGGCGACACCTACGTGTCGAAAATAAACACCCTCAACTCCCAGATGGACTCTGCGATGCAGCATAACACCACCCTTAGGTATCATCTGGAGGAACTCCAGAACAGTCACGCGCTATCGCGGGACAAACCAAACCAAGCAACCTAGCTCACATCCGGAGCTAAGAGAACGAGGGAATGTAGATGACAGGAGATTTCAGCCTCTTTCTCTTGGCCATTCGGCCCACAGTGAATTGGGGCCTCCTCGCCAACACGACCACAGCTTGACTTTTCCTCTTGGCCTCTCGGCCGACAATTCTCCACGGGAGAGTGCAGATGCTCCCCGCGCACTTGGCGGGGATCGCCTTGACAAAATCGTCAAAAACTTCCGCCTCTTCGACCCCGTTCCGGGAAAGCCAAACGACACTGAGACATTCTTAGCCGACATAGAGGATGCCTTGGATGGCTACCCAAACGCTACGAATGCAGACAGGCTCTATCTTTTGAAGCGAACGTCCAACAGACACGTGACAAGGTTCATCCGTCTACAAGAGCAACACGTGCAAAACGACTATGCTAAACTTGCCACGGTTTTGAAAATAGAATTCAGTGGTTCTGCGACTCGCAAACACGATAGTTCGTTGGCTAACAATATCAGACAAGCTCGAAATGAACACCCACAAGCCTACTATCACCGGCTTCGTTCAGCTTACTTTGGCATGCTCACTGAAACAGGAATGGAAGACCTATTACCGTTCAAACAACTTTTTCTGTCAAACATGTCTCCCAACTTCATTAACTACTTGGGCCCTACTGCCCACGTCGGGTTGCCAATCTCGACGCTCCGAGAGCTGGCAAGCACCGCTTTTGAAGCATCAAAAGCAAGCCGGGCTAAGAGCCCGGACACCTCGACTTTCGAGCTTAGGCGGGAACCATCACTCGAATTAGAAGGGGCTGCATCAGGGACATATGCTGTAAAAGAGGACGATCAAAGGGGGTGGCTACCAAGTAACCACCACCCCGACAACCACCGCCGTAACAATAGCTACGATGAACGTCCCCAATCTAACAGGTCCCGTAGAGATCAACCTAGCCGACATGCCCCTCCGCCTAACTCTCACAAAGGGTCAGGACACAAGGGTAACAAGCGTAACAAGGGCAACAAAGTGTTCAACAATGATTTAAACGCTAACCGAAATGATATAGAAGCTCTGATAAAAGATGTACTGCATCGTAAGAAATTTGAGAAAGAGGACAAGGATAAATCCTCATGACTAGGCCTAAAATCGTTGGAAACCGAGTCCGCCGAAATTCATGCAATTCAAGAGGACGCAAACATTTCCATTACCCCCGCCCCCACTCGAATCCCTGTCCAGGTACCGCCCGTTCTAGACACAAGCCCGCAGGTTTTGTCTACAGACTTGGACACGGAGGTGGAGATGCACGAGATAAGCAGCTTTGTAACAGATGATTCCTCTACCATTCCGATAGAGGACCCACTGGGTCACGTAGGTAACTTATCTGTCTTGGAAATCGACGCAGATTACAAACCGCTCCGTTCTCCCAACCCACTCCATTTTGTTGGGGATATGACGAGAAAAACCAACTCGAACAGGCCATACATTAGAACAGTCCTGGAGGACTGTGTGACCTGTCACGCTCTGATAGATTCGGGTTCAACAATTTCCCTCATATCCGAAACCTTGCTGGATGAACTAAAAAGGGCAGTGGACCCAACAAAACGTTGGTTGAAAACGGAACATTGCGATACGAATCTTCGAGGTTTCACTCAAGCTACCTCGCCCCTAACCAAACGTCTCCTACTTAAACTCAACTTCGAAAGCGTGTCACTGATACACCCCGTGTATGTGACTAGCATCGAAATCGAACGAATGCTGATTGGGAGTGATTTAATTGACCGTTTGGTACCACTAATGGATTGGAAAACCAATCAAATCTGGTCACAGATACCTATGCCAACTCCGTTGACTTCGCCGCATTCTTCCAAGGCTACCTGCCATACATTGTGCAACGACGTGGGTCCGACGTCAGCATCTGACGCAAACCCTGTGAACTTGGCCATGAGCCCGCCATTTGTGGCAAAGGACAATGTGAGTTCGACTCGGAACTTAACCGAACATGTGGTTTTCTTGTGCGGCTTGGGTGATTCACCAGCCGACACTTACCGCCCTCCTCTGATAGGGGGCGTGTGCCTAAACGGCACTAGGGCTGAGGATACCAGGCTGGCCACCTGGTCAGAAAAATCCGCAATCAGTTTGGAAATGTTCAACGAAATTTCGAAAACGGCTAACTGCCATCCCCTTGTGCCGAAAACGTTTAGATTTCCACTGGGAACGACTCCCCAGACAACACTCACCGCAATAGGGGTGTGTGCGCTATCGATCCGCATTGGAACCAAGGAATTATCCCACTACCTACTGGTTGTCGCGGACCTCCCACATACAGTCTATGTGGGAGCGGACATTTTGGTAAGATTGGGTGTTAAACTTGATACCATACACCAAGTTCTTTGGTCTTTGGCGCAGCCAAACCAACATGCCTTGTCTTTCGACCCGGTGCGAATGGCTTCCGGGCAGACTATTCCTGAAGCTTGCAAGACGATAACTGAGTCCGCCATGTTGATACCGGCAAGAACCACAGAGGTTTCTGTAAGACTGAACCTGGCGCCCGGATACCGGATGGAAGGCACCACTGCGTTCTTCCAACCCTCTCCAAAACTATTCGACTTGGGGCTAACTATCAATGGTAACCCACTGTTGGAACTAACCGCTAGATCCACTTACCTCCTGGTACAAAATCTGACTCAAGCGGATATTTCCATTCCTCGGCACACTCAGCTAGGAACATTGATCGATTACGCCTTCCATGATTTTGAACTAGTTGTTCCTGTGATTGGGCCTCTTCCGTCCTCCCTAGACCTAGATGGCGAGGGAGGTACGCTGTTTACTTGTCAGTCAAAAGCGATAGCACTAACTCCCGTATTGCCACTGGACGACACATCGGCATTCCGGCTGGATGCCGATCCTGACAGCAACCTGTTAATATACTCCATCGTCACGGAGGATGATATTGCGTCTCCTCCTGCATGCGAAGTACACTCTTGTGAGAAAACAACCGATGACTCTTCCAAAGGTGACGTGCCGTCACCACCCGATGAAGACCTGTACAATGTCGCCGAACCATATCCTGGTTTCCATGCACAGGTAATACAACTACTGTCGGAGGCTGATGCTCTTGTCAATGACACTGAACGCCATCAGTTGAGAGAATTGTTTAACAAACACAGTGAGATCTGGTCGACAGACTCGCTGGATTGCGGGGTTACGGGTATCCATGTGGTGCGTATTCCTACGCCACCCGGAGCAACTCCTACGTTCGTTAGACAATACAAAATCCCGCTCGCAGCATACGCAGCAGTACAAGAGATTATCGATTCCTTATTAGCTAAACGGATAATCAGGGAATGTAACAGTACGTACAGCGCTCCCGTGTGGCCCGTTCTGAAACCAACGGGTAAATGGCGTCTTACCATTGACTATAGACAACTCAACAAACGGGTTCCGTTGTCTCGTTGGCCAATGACACAGCTCGACCAAGAGTTGCCAAAGGTGGCAAACGCCAAGTACTTCTCCACAGTCGACGTGGCAAATGGTTTCTGGACCATGACAGTCGACCCGCATGACCAACACAAGTTGGCTTTCTCTTTCTCGAACAAGCTCTTCACGTTCAATCGTTGCCCATTCGGGTATGCGAACTCCCCCTCAGAGTTCAACATCTTCCTGCACAAGGCGATGCCAGACGCAGCCTCTAGGGGGACGATAATTTACGTGGACGACGTGCTCATGAGAAGTGAGACTTGGTCACATCACCTCAATGAAATGGACCACGTTCTCACCCAACTCGGGACTGCAGGGGCTAAGTTGGCCATCATGAAAGGGCAATGGTGCAGGACCAAGGTAAACTACGTTGGGCTTCTGGTGGGTGCCGAGGGCATCCTGCCACAGTCTAACCGAATCCAAGCAGTCCGCAACATCAAAACACCTACAAACCTTCACGAGGTGCGCAGCTTCTTGGGAGTATGTAATTACTCCCGTCAATTCATCGAAAACTACGCCGACTTGTCAAAACCGTTGACTCACCTTCTTCAGAAAGACACCCCATTTGTTTGGGATGTCACTCACAACGAAGCGGTGGCTTCCTTGAAAAACCTGCTTTGCGAGGCACCCTGCCTGGTATACCCCAACAAAGACAAGACATTCTTTTTGGAAGTCGGTTTCTCAGAGCACTGCCTTAGCGCTGGGTTGTACCAAAAATACGACCAAGACAAACGTGTGGTTGCTTACGCGAGCAAAACACTCAACCCCGCCGAACACAAATACTCAGACTGCGAAAAAGCGCTGCTGTCGACAGTCTGGGCGATCAAACACTTCACCAGTTATGTCGGCGGACAAAAGGTGATCATAGAAACATGTCACCAGCCTGTGACTTTTCTGAAAAGCCAACGAATCCGTGAGGGTGCTGTACACAACAGCAGGATAGCGGCTTGGCTCATGACGCTGCAGAGCCATGATGTAGTAATCAACTACGCAAAAGCAAAGAACCTGCCTTTGGGCAGTGCTTTGGCGGTGTGTCAACACTGTGGTGACGATGAAACCGACTCCGGACCAACCCCGCGTGACATCGCTCCGCCATTGCCTTCAAACCATCATTATTTCGAAGAGAATGTGTGTCTCGACATGCCGATGGCATTTGTAGATGGCTGTTCTTACCGCCATCTAGACCACTTGCAAGCTGGGGTGGGATTGGTATGGCACAACGACATTCCGTGCAAACCACTTCAATTTCAGCTTGGCAACAAGACCAGCCAGTTTGCAGAATTGGCTGGCGTGCTGATCACCCTGCAAGCAGCGGTGAAAGACGAATTGGCAGAACTGGCGATCTGCACCGACTCTAACTACGCGAGACTCACCTTCTTATGCCACTTGCCGTTTTGGAAACAAAAGCACATGACTACTTCAAGTGGTAAAGAGGTGAAAAACAAAGAGCTCATTCTAGCTTGTGATGATCTCATCACCAAACACGACATACAGGTGTATTGGAAGAAAGTCAAGGGACACTCCAAATCACCTGGTCGTGACAAACTTGGCAACGACCATGCTGACAACATGGCGAAATCTGGTGCAATTCACGGCACCCCTTGGGTGTTTGCTGCTCGAGACGAAAAACCCACTGAGGAAGCTATGGTGTCTGCGGTAACGCGTAGCCATGTAGCACCACGGAAAACGTCGTCGCACAAACATAATGTGTTGCTAACGCATTCATTCATGAATGGCGACCTGGTAGCAATGCAACACCAAGATGAGTCCCTCGCCACTTTGATGGCATTCCTGTCGGATCCTGTCAACCACCCAGTGTCCGAACTGGCTTTGGCAGGTTCACACGACTTGCGTTCGCTGTACGCAACTAAACAGCACCTCACACTTGTAGATGACCTATTGGTGTATGTTTCAGAAACCGACACCGCTCGAAGGTGGGTGGTTCCTAAAACACAGAGGGGGATAATGATAGCTCATGCCCACGACGAGCCATGTGGAGGCCATAGGGGGGTCAAGGCTACATGTGAAACATTGCGACAGGTGGCCTACTGGCCTCACATGGAACAAGACGTGGCACGATACGTGAGGGGGTGTCTAGTTTGCTGCCAGTTTCAACCCACCAAGCCACTTCACAGAGCACCCCTGCAACGCAAGGGTGTGTCTTACCCCTGGAGCTCGATCCAGATCGACTGGGTCGGCCCAGTTGCCAGGTCTGCCAGAGGCAACAAGTACCTCCTCACAGTGACTTGCGCATTCACAAAGTGGGTGGAGTGCCTGCCGGCGACCAATGACACAGCGGAAACCACTGCCGTTCTTTTGCTAAACCACGTTTTCAGTCGTTTCGGCCTGCCAGGAGAAACCGTGGACAGCGACAGAGGAACCCACTTTTCGGCAGCTGTAATGACCGAACTGTGGAAGCTCCTGGGAGTCAAAGCTAAACTCCACATCGCGTGCCACCCTAGGAGCTCAGGGGGGGGTAGACCAGAGCAAACAATCAATTGTCAGAATCTTGAGGAAATATGTGGCAGCCAACCACAAAGATTGGGACCTCAAACTCCCATTGGTACTGATGGCAATCAGAGCCACACGCAACAAGTCTACGGGAATGACACCCTTTGAGATGATGACGGGCCGGCAAATTACCCTTCCTCTGCATCTCCTGTACCAACCGGGAGATGTCGCCGCAGCCACCGCCTACACGGCTCATCAATACGTGACCGACTTGCGGAACCATCTCCAGACTACCTTTGCGTACGCTCAAGGACAATTGGAAAGAAGTGCAGAAGGTGACAAGACCTATTACGACAAAAAAGCCTCACACCAGGTGTTCGAGGTCGGAGATAAGGTGTGGTACTACATATACACCAAACCCGCGGGCGTTGCAACAAAGTTCCTGCCCCACTGGACGGGGCCACACGAGATTGTGGTGAAGCTATCACCTGTAGCTTACCAGATCAAAATCAGCAAAGGTCAACAAAACGCCACATTAAAGTGGGTCCACCGGAACCAAATCAAGTTGTACACTCCCCCCATGGGAATAGAAGGGGTGCTAGCCAGCACCGAATAGATAAAAACCCTAGGAAAAAACCAGAGGTACTAAGAAAATTCTTAAGTACCCTCAGCTGATCCCTTCCAGGAGACCAGTACGTTGCACCTAATATCTTTTATTCTCTTCCCAGCTACCAGATATACATCTGTTGTCACTAGTGATATCGTCCTGCGCTGTACTGATTAAAAATAAGAAAAACAGAAAAATAGTTGTCAAAACAATTTTTGTTTACGAATACAAATAACTGAAATAATCAAACAATCTCTGATTATGCGTTTCTGTAGGATGGAGTTCTTTTGGATGATCCTGACACTCTGCGCCCTGGTCAAAACCAACCCAGCAGACGTAATCACGAACGGACCCCCTACGGGAATCGTTCTCCACGACGATCCAGGACTCCTCATAACTAACTGCAGAGTACACACGCAGAGGGTATATGTCCGCCTAGATGCAGAGAATGTGTACCGCCAACACATTCCACCTGCGGCGCATTTGAGTTGGGCCGGGGCTGACTGGACCAGCCAGGCAATTAAGCACGCCCAGCTAGACACTGCCCATATGTTGGCCCAACTCCAAAAGTTCACAGTAACCCAGTCAGAACTAGCTGAGCCCAGGCGAGAAAAACGATTCGTCGGGGCGCTACTATCGATAGGGGCAGCCGTAGGGTCACTATTTGCCCTAGGTACCACTGCCGTCAACGCAGTCAGTCTAGCCACAGTCAAGAGGAATGTTAGGGAGATTACTGAAGAGATGCCACTTATCCAGCAGCAGATGAAGGCACAGGCCCTTAGGTTGCAACATGTGGGAAAGTCTCTCCAGGACACTATTCTGGTGGTCAACACACACGCTACTCTCCTGAACAAAACTATCCTGTCTGTAGGAAAGCTAGCAGAGGTCATGAACCATGACTATGCCCATGTCCAATTGGTTCAATTGTTACTGGAGGATTTTCTCCGTGAAGTTAGCTCTTCTATGGACCACTTGGCCATGAATAGAATCCCCTCATATCTAGTGCCCCTCTCAATGGTGCACGACATATTGACCTCAGCTACTTCAACCACACTAAGGTCGTTACAATCACATTTGGCCTATAGTCTGGGGTCGGCCATCCCAATACACGTTGATGTTGATCGTAATGAAGTGGGTTTTCTACTGACGCTGCCAGTTGTTGAACTGGAGAATATCTATAGATTGAAAACGGTTCTCAATGTAGGATTTTGGCGCGACAGTACCCACGTAAAGATTGCCACGCCCCCAGTTGTAGCTTACCAGGAAAACAACCCAGATTTCTATCTCACCCCTAACCTGCTAATGTGTACTCTAACTAAAGATGTCCACTACCTTTGTCCTAGCAAACCATTTGTCAGGGATAACACTGAGCGTCTTTGTGGTATTAAAGCTATCACCAGCGAAGAACGCTGTAGAGCCAAACTAACAGCCAGGGATGGGGCCACCACCACACAAGTGGAGGTGGTAGGGAACCGATGGTTGGTCAACACACCGTTCGCGTCCGCCACTATGACTTACGAACGCCATGACTCCATCACCCAATTGAACCTCCCCAACCAGACTGTTTTTGTTACGGTACCAGAGGGGGCGATTATTCACGTAGACGACCTCGCTCTATACCACCTTCCCGACGACCGGATAGACACAGAGATTGAAATGCCGGACGCTTTTGCTAAACGTTCCCTTGAGTTACCACAAGCCATTCAATACCAAATCCAGTACGAGGGACCCATGACTGTCGATCTTAGCGTACTGGATGAGGCACTGTTAGTCGACCCGACTGACTACAGACCAAAAGATTGGTCTGTCGCCCGCTCTTGGACGGTGCCGGACAGTATCCTGACTGTTACCATGATCCTTGGTCTCATTTCCTTTGGCGTGTGCACCTACTACGTACACAGGCGCACACGTGCAATGGAAGACCTCATGAGGTCTTATACTAGGATCACCCGTGGGACGGAAGCGATCCCGATTTTTGGAAAGGTGGCAATGGATCCGGAAACCCTCTTACAGGGCCCAGTCCCAGCCTCCTCTCCCGAACTCGCTAGGTCAGCCCAGTAATGTCCCTAATGTAAGCTTTGACCTTCAGGGGCCAAGTTTTTCCAAGTGCCTTAACTACCCACCTGCAAATAGGATCAACCTAGACATGACATTAGAGACAATGCCATGATAGAGCTATTTAGCCAAGGCCTTGGACATATATAGAACATAGTCCATATTAGATGATTAAGGTGTGGTAGACATATTTGGTATACTTTTATGTTTTTATTCCAATTTTTCGTTTCATTACCTTTGACACTTAGGAAGCCTTAGAGCCAAGACACCGCTCGTTTGGGGAGGAAATGTAATGATGTATTGCCTGAGTGTTGTGCGTTATTAACGTCTGCCAAGTTACTGCCTAGGTCCACTAACCGGGATAACCGGACGACGGGCCGGAACACAGAGCCACTGCCAGACCTCCTTGATCCATTCTGGTGGTGATCCACAGCTTGCGGAAAGCCTACCAGGGGGAACCACTAAAGGGGGGGGGGGCTGCTCTGATGATCCACAGACCAGGACATCCGATGGTCATTCTTATGGTGGGTTGCAACATGCAGAATCATTCCAAGTTGAACCTACCAGAGGGGGACTGTCATGACTGTCCTGATCAGGTCAGGGTACAGGAGACCACCACCCTACAGATTATCTCCCAAACCCCCAACAGAGGAGGAGAGATCTAGGGGTCTGAAGATGTGGGGGTTTTATGACACCTCATGCCCATAATACAGAGAAATTCCTTTGTCCTAACCATGGAGAACTGGCCTCAAAACATTAAACATGCAATAAAGGGACTTTGGAACAATGGTTTCCGTCAGCCACAATGGTGGTTATGACGAAAAGTGGAATATTAAAATGTATGTAACTTTTGTATTTGTTTTTAAAGGTTAAGAGATGACGTTATTATGAAAACATTGTACCTTTAAGAGTTTTCCCAGTATATGCCTGATGTTTATACATTGTACGCTGTTTGGAAAATATCCAAATCAAACAGAATGTTTTGATAAAGATGAAATGTGAAGTTAGTGTCTAAAATCGGATTTTTAGCCAAATCTAAGCCTTGCCCCCTTTACTTGGTCCGCCCAGAGAATTGCCCTAAAGGCTGTTACACCCACTTCTGACCCGAGGGTATAAGACAGGAGAGTGAAGAATTAACTTAGAAGACTATTGACCCCAAGCTGCAGCTAAGGTCTAACAAAGTCGACGAACCCCAAAACGAAACACAAGGTTGAAGACAAAGAAATATTTTTCTACACGAGCTACGGACGAGTAGCTGTGTCTAAGCGGGTGAATTCAAGCCGAACCACCCAGCCTCCACTCTCCATTGAATCGTGGTATCGACACCATTCGAGCCGAAGCTGTGAGCTCTGAGCTACAGAGCTGTCTGTCCTCAGAAGACCCCTTTCCGATCAAGGGTGAGGATCAGACCACTTAGCCAAGAAGGACACTGACATCGTGAGGACAACCAGAGAGTTGCGCCGGAGAACTGCGTCATTTAGAAGCCTAAACGACCCACGCGGAGCTTCCCACCTGAGAACTCCAACACGTAATTACATCATTATATTCTGACCCATAAGAGCGGCAGTTCGGGGCAAGGCTAATTTTAAATAAGCATGGCTGACAAATGAACCCAAATGTATATTTCTCTCGTGTACTTCCTTTCTTTCTCTCTCTTTAAAATCCCCATTTTGGGTAACAAGCGCCATAGTGTGTTGGTCCGTTATACTAAGTCCTAATCAATAGCTAGACTGTGTTTTGTGTATGTGCATTTTTATCATCATTTTAGCTTGCTAGTAAATAAATAATCAACTAAGATTGGTGTGGTAAATTCAGTGGTAAAGCCCGGGTCCGTGCAGATTCCCGGATTATACGACTTTCAGATTATGAGACTGTAGAGGAAATTGATTAATTTAGCGACTGTTGTAATCGATATTCTGATATCCTTTGAGTTAATTTGGGAAATAGAAACTCAATCAAAACAATGTTCCCATGGTGCCCCAGGTTAATGAGTTAATAATTGCTTGATTCATTGCTTAATTCATTTAATCACGTAATTATAAACCGTTAATCATTCGATGAGCAACAGTCGTCACATTAACTAATACAACGTCACGACAAGTGTGACTCCAAATCCAGACCTCCATGGGTTGATAAATTGGATTTCCATTGATTATTTTTGTGTGATTTTGTTGTCAACACATTCAACTATGTAAAGAAAGAAGTATTTAATAAGATTATTTATTTCATTCAGATCTAGGATGTGTTGTTTAAGTGTTCCCTTTATTTTTTTGAGCAGTATATATATAGGGAATTGGGAATGTTGCAGACAATTACATTGATGGAAGCCACAATCTATCAGTAATATTAAAGCTGATCTTCCCCCTAAAAGAAATAAAATAATAAAATACAACTTTTTTAAGTGTTATTAATTAAAGTGTGTTGTGTTCTGAAGTCCCCTTTGTGTTTCACAAGGTTAGACCAAGGTCAAGGGTCAGGGCACAACCTATAATGAGGAAATGGTTGGGTTAGCAGTGTAGCCTATGTATGATGCTTCGGTGTGACCCCCAATGTCCTCTGTAATGTATAGTTCACAATCCAGCAATATCATTCCTCCTATGTGCAACCTACACAAGATAACCAATTACATTGTTAAGTCATTCTAAAGCCTACAGGTATATTACATGGGCGTAGACACAACAACACGCTAATTGCTCAGGTAATGTGATTATACTTCTCGTCAGGATTGAGTGATTTCTAACAGACATGTTTTTCAGCTTGAGTACAAGTTGCTTTTAGCACACTAATCGACTGTGTGTGTCTTTATTTGTGTGTGCGTGCGTGGGTGGGCCTTTGTGTGTTGCATATGTAAGCTACATGTTGCGAGCCAGCCATGACATCTCTCCCCCAAAAATTCTTCACAGGTGCGTTCCTCACAAATAGAAACAGCTTGGATATGTGGGGCCCAGCTCTGGCATATATAAGCATTGTGAGACTCTCACCTTGACAGAGCCCAACTTAGTAGCACCTAATTACCTGTAGCACTCTGCAAATACACGTCTTGTCACTCTTCATTCACACACTCAACTCAATTAAGTAAAAAATTATGTTCGCTGCATACTTCTTTCAAGTAAACATTTCGATGGTGCCATACATAATTGAATTGTCAATTAAAAGTACTGTATCTCTCTGCTGACGTTGTTCTGGGTGACTTGGCAGGAGTATGGAGGAGTTTGTTTGTGTTCTAAAAAGGAGAGAGAAGGCCCTCCTCACGTCCGGAAAGGATAGGCCTGAGCATGGCGCTGTCAGATTCTCTGAGCTTCAGCACTTTGATGAGGTGATTTGTAGCTCAGTGATTCTGTGCAGGTCATTGCTCAGACCAATCCTATCGGTGTGGAGAATACTTTGATTGACAATTCAATTCTTCATAGAGCCCTAGAAATGTTCACGTGGAAGACGCGTGTAGCGAACATCATTTATAACTGAATTAAACGTATTACTTAACTAGGCCCTAGCTCATCTCCTTGGTGTGGTCTCTATAGTGACCTGAAAGAGGAGGACTAGGGGTTTGTAGTCTGATGCATGTTGCTATGTCCTGGAGTCGGAGCCCTCCACGTGTACGATGTACGTTTTAGGATGCAGGACTGAAATGTACGTAAGCTTTAAGCCTCATCCCTTCTTGAGTCAATTGTCAGCCCTGAGGGTGTCCTAAAATGTACACCGTACACCTGACCCCCAGAGCATCTGCCTACCACACAAGGCTAAGGTCACTGGATGTTTTTCCACTAGGATCTCTCCTGGGCCCACACACTGATGACAATCACACACACACTGATGCCTGAGGACTCGGCTACCAGCCACGCCCGGCTGAGGCAAGACCTTTCTCTCTGTCTCTGAGGGTTGAAGCAATGGTTCCTACGTGTTGCCATCATCCACCATTGGGGAGTATAAAGACTGTGCCAATGCTTATTTTTATAATGCTGTACGTTAGCGGAGCAAGGTCAGTTACAGTACGATCCAGAATGTAACATCCCCCGAAATGGCTCTGGTCCTTCCATCAGTTTCCTGTGTGTGGAGGCTTCTGCATAAGTCTCCTGTTGTATAGCTCAGATGTAACATGTTAGTATTCAGCGACAGATTTGAGTCCCTCTCCATTTTCTCTTCTTTCTATTTTTTTGCCTGCGAGTTAGATAAAGTGTCCCTTTTACGTTTGACGCGTCTTCGCATTTAACACACGGCCTTGCTTCAATCATACTTCCGTTATCAAGGCCCCCGCGAAGTGCGAGGCGACACTGACATCATTGTTGAAAATGTACTCTTGTAACGTCATTTGGTGAAGGTTGAACAGGTTGTGTGTTTCTAGGCCGATATTTACCAATTTACCAATTTGCCGATGCGACGCCACAGTGGGGGGTGTGGATTCTCTTTAGAAATGTGGAGACAAAGGAGAGCATTGTGATGTAGCTGAAGAACTTGACAGAATCCTAAAGGAAGTAAATACAAAGACAGGCACATAAGCCTGGAAAACACCAGCTGTATTATCGGGGTCTATATGTTTGTCAATAGCCCTAACTTGAAGGGTAGGAGTGGGCCGTGGGGGGGGTGGAGGGTGCTTAGGTGGTGGGTCCGCGTCGGGGTAGAAGGTGGGGTGTATTTGTGTGTAGCGGGGTTGTAACGAGATACAAAAACTGATTACAGGGCAGAGCCGTGGCCTTGGGGAGCGAGGCGGAGCGGCGAGCGGAGGACTGGCTCAACTCGGAGCGATGCCCCTTTCCCGTGGCTGTCAGCGAGCAGGGAGACTCTGGCAGACTGTTGTGTTTGTCTTGGACGTCGACCCAGTGCACTTGATACTGAACAGAGCCGTGGAACACTGCGGCCCGCGGAACACAGGGCAAATGCAACAACTGCGAGCCCAGAGCCTGATGGGTAAAGATCTAAGCCAATTCCCAAATGGAACCCTATTCCCTTTATAGTGCACTACTTTGTGCCATGGTCAAAAATACAGCACTATAAAGGGAATAAGGCGCCATTTGCGACGCAGCCCTAGTGAGACAAGGGGTGGTGATCCATTACTCGTATCCTAGTAAGGAAACACTTCCCCTTTAAGAAATTGAATAAATATTAATGACAGTAAAAGTGGTTGCTATCGTGGGATTTGTTTTTAATCAGTTCAATAAGTTTCAACAAAAGGCTGAGATCACATGACGTGCCTAAGCTGGCCTGCCACACACACACACCACCAGGCCTCGGTGGGGGGAGAGGGGGGAAATGCGAGGGGACTGACATGGGACGCAGAGGGGTGGTGGATGGGCAGTTCAGGATCCATGTGGGTAATCAGGATGGCATGACACGGGGCCTCTCTTACAACCATGTCATCTAAAAATGTATGGAGCCACTAGCATAGCACATTTTACAATTATGACTCCTAAGAGATCATTCATGGTTTAAAGAATTTGCAAAAAAGCCGACAAAGTTTAATTCTGTTTGCCTATCGTTTTATTATATGTATCGTGTATATTACATTCAAACACACACGCAAACACACATCTTTCTCCCTCATACTGTATATACACACACATACTGAGATACACACATACTGAGATACACACACATACTGAGATCCACACACACACACTGACACACACACACACACACACACACAGGGACGGGGGCTGATTATTGTAGCTCATGCGTAACTGATACCATCTCTTCTTTTCCTCGCCCCTGCATGTCTAATGGTTTTGACAGTAAATGAAGAGAGCCTGGAGGGGGCATTTTCCATGTGACACATTTAAAAACGCCAACAAACATGTGACACAGGCGTGTGCATCCACTCACATGAGTGTTGTCAGCCAGTTTAGTATTGAAACAGTTTAGAGAGGGTGCAGTTACTTCGCAGTGAGAGTGGTGTGGTTCTTCAGGTTAATAGCTGTGTGAGCTCCAGTGGTCTCCCTGTCTCTCAGAGTGTCTCTGCCCTGAATCAGGCTCTCACTGTGGGGTGAGGATCTCTTGAGGCCCCCCTCTCTAATCTGACACCCATTCTCCTCTCCCTCACCTGCAGCTGTGAGCGCTACAGCCAAGGGCCCCTCGCAATCTGTCCCTCTTTCTCCTCTTTTCTCTGCCTGCCTCTTCATCTCACTCTCGCCATCTCTCCCATCCATCTCTCTCTCCACGCAGGTGTCTGGCTCTTGCCTTTCTCTGAAGCAACCCCCGCCCCCCCTCGCGCGCTCCCCCCACACTCACAATTAAAAGCTTTAAATTTGAAAAAACATGGGAAACTTCTCTCCATCATCAGGAAAGGTCCTTTCATCCCTATACTCTCTTTTATTTTCTCTTTTTTTTACATTTTTAAATATGTATTTTTCTTTTCTTTTCACCCCACGTTCCCTCCCTTCTTCTCTACATCTATAGTCCGGCAGACGCTGTCCCATTTGTACTCTCCCCCATGACATTCCTACGGGGGATTGCTTAAGGATTCAGGAGCCACAACGCTCATGGATCACACTGACACTTGGTCAGCATCAGCAGATTATGAACTATGGGCGCCTGACACACCGCCATTGTTCCTCCATCTAAATATGAACAATAAGGCCCATCCAACGCCGACGCTGACAGCTTATTCGCTCTTATCACTCCTGTGGAGCCGCCCGGCATGATCTGTGCGCCCCCACTGCCCCCCCCCCTCCTCAGCTGAGCCGCAGGGCAGGAATGAGGGGGCTGGAGGGGAAGGGTGAGAGGGAGGTGGGGGTAGAGGCAGGTTGGCGGGAGCTCCCTCCTTCCCTGGGCCTATACTTGCTTGGTGTCTCTGCGCCTCATCTCTGTCACTGACTCCGATCACCGCTCGCTCTACCTGCCTGTAATGAGACCAGCTGATTCCACATGGCAGTATACCTTTTTGAGGACAGTGCAGAGTTTTATGAGGATGAATAGGAGTGGGAAGAAGGAGGGGAAAGAAGAGGGGAAGGAGGGGAGGAGGAGGAGAGCAGTGGTGAATATCGAGAGACTCTCAGTGCAGCTGAAATTAACTGGGCCCCAGGGAGAGCTAGATCAGAGACGAGGTCCCCTGAGAACACTTACCACAGGGGCCCCCCACGCTTGTTACAGCAAGGCAGGGGCCACCAGGGGCCACTAAGGGCTACATTTCACAAATCTGAGCTCAATTCACTGTGCCGTTTAAAGAGGACGGCTGGGGATGAAATGTCTGCAATTATTCAAGTCTTACACAAAACTTCAGCCTTAGACAGAGCCAATGGATTTATAACCAGATCAGATCAATAAAAAAAAATCATAATAACATATTCCTTTTTTAATTACATTTATATTTTAAAGGCCAAACCAACAGGCAGGTTTAGGGTATAAAAAAAACAAATCTTTGGGAATGAGGGAAGTAGTGTGTATCTGAATGACACAAACACCACCCATCGCTGGAGAGTCAACAGCTTAGGCACAGGTCAGGTATAAAGTCACAGTCAGTCATATCACATCTAATCCAATGTCAACAAAACTAAAAGTCTACCCTCTAAATGAGCTCACTCAGGGAGATGTGGGGACTGGGAGTACAAGACTTTGAAATATGTTGTTTTTTTTGGTTGAAAAGACACATTTTGCTCACTGGGTGGAACTGGGAGCCTCGCGTGCCTCCGTCTCATGTCCTCTCCCTACCCCCCGTCTCATGTCCTCTCCCCACCCCCCTCGTCTCATGTCCTCTCCCCACATCCTCGTCTCATGTCCTCTCCCCACCCCCCTCGTCTCATGTCCTCTCCCCACCCCCCCTCGTCTCATGTCCTCTCCCCACCACCCCTCGTCTCATGTCCTCTCCCCACCCCCCTCGTCTCATGTCCTCTCCCCACCCCCGTCTCATGTCCTCTCCACACCCCCGTCTCATGTCCTCTCCCCACCCCCCTCGTCTCATGTCCTCTCCCCACCCCCCTCGTCTCATGTCCTCTCCCCACCCCCCGTCTCATGTCCTCTCCCCACCCCCCCTCGTCTCATGTCCTCTCCCCACCCCCCCTCGTCTCATGTCCTCTCCCCACCCCCCCCTCGTCTCATGTCCTCTCCCCACCCCCTCTCGTCTCATGTCCTCTCCCCACCCCCTCTCGTCTCATGTCCTCTCCACATCCCCCCTCGTCTCATGTCCTCTCCCCACCCCCTCTCGTCTCATGTCCTCTCCACATCCCCCCTCGTCTCATGTCCTCTCCCCACCCCCTCTCGTCTCATGTCCTCTCCCCACCCCCCCTCGTCTCATGTCCTCTCCCCACCCCCCTCGTCTCACGTCCTCTCCCCACCCCCCTCGTCTCACGTCCTCTCCCCACCCCTCGTCTCATGTCCTCTCCCCACCCCCCCGTCTCATGTCCTCTCCCCACCCCCCCGTCTCATGTCCTCTCCCCACCCCCCCCTCGTCTCATGTCCTCGCCCCACCCCTCGTCTCATGTCCTCTCCCCACCCCCCCTCTCATGTCCTCTCCCCACCCCCCCTCGTCTCATGTCCTCTCCCCACCCCCCCTCGTCTCATGTCCTCTCCCCACCCCCCCCTCGTCTCATGTCCTCTCCCCACCCCCCTCGTCTCATGTCCTCGCCCCACCCCTCGTCTCATGTCCTCTCCCCACCCCTCGTCTCATGTCCTCTCCCCACCCCCCCTCTCATGTCCTCTCCCCACCCCCCTCGTCTCATGTCCTCTCCCCACCCCCCCTCGTCTCATGTCCTCTCCCCACCCCCCCTCATCTCATGTCCTCTCCCCACCCCCCTCTCGTCTCATGTCCTCTCCCCACCCCGTCTCATGTCCTCTCCCCACCCCCCCTCGTCTCATGTCCTCTCCCCACCTCCCCTCGTCTCATGTCCTCTCCCCACCCCCCCGTCTCATGTCCTCTCCCCACCCCCCCTCGTCTCATGTCCTCGCCCCACCCCTCGTTTCATGTCCTCTCCCCACCCCTCGTCTCATGTCCTCTCCCCACCCCCCCCTCTCATGTCCTCTCCCCACCCCCCCTCGTCTCATGTCCTCTCCCCACCCCCCCTCGTCTCATGTCCTCTCCCCACCCCCCCTCGTCTCATGTCCTCTCCCCACCCCCCCTCGTCTCATGTCCTCTCCCCACCCCCTCTCGTCTCATGTCCTCTCCCCACCCCCTCTCGTCTCATGTCCTCTCCACATCCCCCCTCGTCTCATGTCCTCTCCCCACCCCCTCTCGTCTCATGTCCTCTCCACATCCCCCCTCGTCTCATGTCCTCTCCCCACCCCCTCTCGTCTCATGTCCTCTCCCCACCCCCCTCGTCTCACGTCCTCTCCCCACCCCCCTCGTCTCACGTCCTCTCCCCACCCCCCCTCGTCTCACGTCCTCTCCCCACCCCTCGTCTCACGTCCTCTCCCCACCCCTCGTCTCATGTCCTCTCCCCACCCCCTCGTCTCATGTCCTCTCCCCACCCCCTCGTCTCATGTCCTCTCCCCACCCCCTCGTCTCATGTCCTCTCCCCACCCCCTCTCCCCACCCCCTCGTCTCATGTCCTCTCCCCACCCTGTCTCATGTCCTCTCCCCACCCTGTCTCATGTCCTCTCCCCACCCCGTCTCATGTCCCACATAAGGAGGGGAGTGCAGAAGACGTGAGAGGGACCTATTGGGAGAGGAATGTAGTAGGGTTTGATGAGTCTCGGTTCACTCATGGAAGAGCAGCATCCATTCTAGTGTACTGCAAACATTTAGAAAGAAGAGCAAGAGACATTTTAAAAACTAGACATCTAGACATTTTTTAAAAAAATCAATAATTATTGTGTTGCGAGAAAGCTTATTTCAATTGAAAAACAGCTGACAATATTTTTGTTTTATACACCCAACATTGTACTGTTGTATTCATGAATCTACACATTTTTTTTTTTCAGCACGAGTGGAGTTATGTTTTTGAGTGAACCCTCTAAACATTTATTATATACCATTGAGATGTTTTCATCCAAAGCAATTTATAGTCATAAGATTACATATTTTACATATTGGGAATCGAATCCATAATCCTAGTGTTGAAAGCCCTACGCTCTACCAACTGAACCACACAGGACCACATACCCGTTTTGATTATGTAGGGCCTTATAATGTGTAGGGAATAGGGATGCATAGAGAACCTTGAACGAGAAATGTCCTAACCATTCATTTTTTGTTAGTTTAAAGTACAATAGTAGTAACCTCAATTATCCTCCATATGGTGAAACAATATCCCAATAGCTTTTGAAAGAGAATACAGTGTTAGCTCTCTCTGACAGTGAATGTGTTCTGTTTCAGGGGTAGCATGATGTCTTTAAGTGTGTATCTTTCTCTCTAAATGGCAGCAGCAGCAAATGAAAACTGAGAATGTGAAATTACATAATTTAAGCGGAGAGATGTAAAACATAAAAAAAAAAATTCTCTCTCTAGAGATCTATATTAAATATTGTAAATCTAAATGGATTTTTTTTTTTTTTTAAAGGAGGTTTTGCCACTCTTTTACTTCAACAAAGTTTTCATAAAGCTGTTTTTTCCCCCTTTTTTAAACATCTCATGCTGGGGAAGGAGGGGAAATGCTCTCTCTCTCTCTCTCTCTCTCTCTCTCTCTCTCTATTCCTCTGTGTTGTGTGTCTAATTAAAAGCACTTACAGTTGTTTCTCATTCATGAAATGACAGTTATTTCGGTCACCCCGCTCTTCATAGTGAGCTAATCGGATCATTTTTCAATCACTGCTTCTCTTAATGAAGTGTTGAGAGCCCACATGTCTGTGGGCCTGAAGTGTTTTCAGGGGTGCGTGTGTGCGTTCGGGGGGGGGGGGGGGGGGGGCGTTCTGTGGGGGAATGGAGTGGGGCTGTCAATGTTTGTCAGGCGCTGAGGTAGGTGTGGCAGTGAGTCTATGGCAGGAGGGTGGGGGGTGCTAGCGCTGGATTAGAGTGAACAAAGACAGGGATACGGGGAGAGAGAGAGAGATGGAAGGCCCCAATCATTCCCTAAAGAGATGACCCACTCCCGATCTGCTGCTGCCACATTACATAAGCTTTCACATAGTCAAGACACTACAGTTCTGTTAGAGCATTGACACAAACGACGAATAGAACATATAGAATTGACCATACATCTCTTCAACTGCCTTCACGTTCCAGGAACAAGACCACATCACCTAGAAAGGAGACCACGAAACAAACAGGTCCCTTTAATAGAATTGTACCTGCATGCTGTCCCCAGGACACAACACACAAACAGAGTGTATCAGTATCAGCGAGAATACTGATACTGCCAAAGGGGCGGCAAAACGAATAGCAGAGACATTAAGAAAATGACCCACGGGCTGATATGTTTTCTATAGACGGTGAACTAAACAGAATTGCCATATTTATCATACTCAGAGAGATCCCAACCCCGTCCCTCTCCTCTCGCTCTCCCGTCTGCCCCCACAGAGTGATGGAAGGAGAGGGAGGATAGCCGCCCCTCCACCCCCCTTCCCCTCCACCGGCCCTCTGCCCTTTTCCGGCTCGCCAATTAAGCTGCAGCGGCAGGTTTCCATCAGCCGTCTGCCTGTCGTCTCCCACGGACTCAGGCGAATCGGGCCTGTCAGGAAATGAACTCATCACCCGGTGACAGCTGCTAATTTCTCCCTCTTCCATGTCACACGCACGGCCTGCTGTAGCTAATAATGAGCCACCCGTCTCTGATTAGGAGAGAGCGAGACACACACCGCGCGCCTGCACATACCCAAGCATATTGCACATACACACCACGCACGCACAGCGATACACACGTAGAACCCCCACACACCATGATGATTCATGCCATATCGTTGTGTTAACTGTGCATTAACTGGGAGGAGAAAGCGTGAAAGGAGACAGCTAGGATTGCAGGTTTTAGCTGAGGCAGGGCTGCTATAGTTCTGTGTAGCAGAGAGATACAGTATGCCATGTGAAATGACATGCTCACCTTCCGACAGTGGTTATGGGGGGGGGGGGGGTTCTCTGCTGCTGCTCTTCTGCTCACCTCACTCACTCAATCCAGCTATAATCCGCTCCCCTCAGCCAGCCCACAACTCTCTCTCTCTCTCTCTCGCTGACACACACACACCTGGCTGTGTTACATTAAACGGATGATCTCCCGATGGCCCCTGTGTGAAAGCCAGTCTTCGTCATTGTGTTCATAGACGTCGTTCTTGGCTCCCACTCACTCAATTAGAGACCCAGGCTGTACTACGGCCCTAAGTGAATATTGATTCCCTCTCCCAGCTCTTGAATACTGTAGGGAGAAAGAATGTGTGGGTTCAACACAATGGAGGGAGAGAACTGGGGGCTGACCGAGGGGAGAGGCGGATTTATGATTAGGATGATGGTGATCACAATGACGGTAATGACGGTGATGATGATCATGATGATGGTGATTGGAAACGCACTTGGTCAAAGCTCCTATGTCAGCTGATGCATGTAGGTTCATGTGGTTGATGTGAATAGGAGATTGTATCCCCGTCATAGAAAACTTGAGGTGAAATAGCAACCCTCCAAAATGAAGACGGAGCTTTATTGTCATTAGTCAAACGCAAGTCTCATTACAATTTCATTTACAGAAAGATATATTTACAATAACCGAGAGCAGTAAAACCAATGGAGAAAAATACTTATCAACGTTAATTGAATTATGATTATCGGAAACTCACTAAATGTTGTGTCATCTCTTCACGCCATTCTGTCAAAGGATGTTTCTGTGACAATCCAATTCATTTGGTCTATTTGTCGGTCAAAGGACACTCACTATGAGAGAACTTATTAATGATGCAAAACAATGTCAGCGCTGTGACATTTTCAGAACATCCTGAAAAACAGGTGGACTGCCCCTGGATTCAGACCAATCAGCATCCTGACCATATTGAGCAATAGCTGGAAAAAAAAGCCAATCAGTGGACTGTCCCTGGATTTAGACCAATCAGCAGCCTGGATATTTTCGATGTCCAAAATGCTATTGGTCCTAGATTCAGCAAGGTATTAATAGGTCTGTTATCAAAACCGACCTTTTAGTGTACCTTTTTAAATAAACAAACAAAAAATAATTATTTAACTTACAATTTGCAAACTAATTCACTACTTAAAGGAAAACTCCACCCAAAAACAATATTTTGGTATTTGTTTCAGTAGTCCATTGTTGATATAGTACAGAAATGTTTTGCATATCAGCAAACAAGTTTTCAAGATATAGAACTTTCAAAAAATAGAAATACGGGCTGGTATGATGCAAAATGATGCTGCCTTTTGCATCATACCGCCGGTATTTCTGTATTTTGAAAATGATATATGTTCAAAATGGATTGCTGACATGCAAAACCAACAATGGACTAATTAAACAAATACCAAAATATTGTTTTTGGGTTGAAATTTCCTTTTAGTAAAACCATATCAAACTGAAAAATAAAGCTGCTATTATTCTCCAACTTTCAATAAAACCAAACCATGTAACTTAAAGATTGTAAGTCTTTCTAGGTAACGGGAACATTTCCCGTTATGTAATCTTAAATGTATTATTTTTGAAAATAGCCTATGTATTTCCAGTCTTCCAGTCATGACTCCAAAAACAAGTGGTCAATCTGGCATTGGCCATAAAATTATGCAAATGTTAAATAATGTTAGCACCAAAGCCTTTGAACCTCACTATAACTCCATAGATGTGAATGTTATCCTGAGTTGATCGTTGCAAAATGGAGATAAAGCTATGTAAAAAAACACAAAAAAAACCCATTACATTTTCAATGAAAGAGACAAAGAGGAAGACTCTTAGGGGCTTTAAGCTGGACATTTGGTCTTCACACAGGGAAAGTCTCAATTGCATTTCCTTGATTTATTGCATCCTCTCCCCTCGCCTCCTTCTCCAACCCAATGGATGAAAAGATCAGACAGAGGTCACTCCCCTATTACTCCTTATCCAAGGACTCGAGAAATCAAGGAAATCCAATTGAGATTCTCGCCACAGTCACTGACTAGTCCACCTCCACCTTCTCCAGAACCACATTGTGTGGAGCTCCATCCAGGTAGTAGACCATCCTCTCCCCAGCCTGGCCCTCTGAAACTCCCTCGCTCTGCTGGTCGTCCTCCCCTCCCTGGTGCTGGGTGTACATGGTCCCCTCCACCTGGAGGGTGTTGTCATCCAGCTCCGTCACGATGTAGTGGGTCCCTTCATCGTTGACGATCACCTGTGTCAGCCCCTCCTTCATCAGATGGCTGGCTGCAAACTGCAGCACTTCCTGGACCACCTGCTCATCCTGCACCTGCTGCTCCTCCCACACCTCCTCCTCCGTCTTCACCTCCATCTCATCCTCTTCCTCCAGTCGCTCCGCGACCTCTGACACAACTTCCTGGGTCATGACCTCTTGGCTGTCCTCTTCCTGCTGGCCCATCTCGCTGACGGCACTGAGGAGGGCATCCAGAGCCGTGGATGACTCCGACACCATGTGGTGGTGCGTCGCCCCTCCACCGTGACCTCCACCTACGGCTGCAGACCCGCCGGACTCCAGCAGGACGTACTGGGTGGTGCCTCCGGCCAGGTGATGGGCCCCGCCTGCAGACACCTCCCTCCCCGAGGAGATGACCTGGCCGTCCTCGGTGATGTGGAGCACCTCGGCCACCTGGCCCGCCATGGCCAGGTCGCGCAGGGTGGCAGCGGCTGACTCTTCCAGGGCCTGGTCGAAGGCCATCTCCCCACCGCCGTAACCCTGGATGATGATCACCTGCTGGACACCCTCCTGGCCCTCCAGCCCCTCCATGGAGCCCACCCTCCGCACCGGGAAGGCCCCGTCAAACGCTGTGTCAACCTCCACGAACGTGGCTCCCTGGCCCTTCAGACGACACTCGAACGACTTGGACACGATACCTGGGAAAAACACAGAGATATGGAGCAGCGTTAATGGCAAAGCTGTATGACGTCAGTGGACATTTTAGTTATTAGGACCAATGACCATTCATTCGTGTAGAAAAAAGGTACTAGGTGTCGTCCAATGACTATTGACTATTCTGTAACCCCGCCCTCGGTGTCTTCAAATCAGGGTTGATGGGAAAATGTTTTGTTCAAAAGAAAACATTGTACTATCATGTCTTTGTACTCCCTGACAGCCATGCAGCCAAAACACATCAGATTTAGACATGTTTGTTCCATTGAACATGTCATACAAATAAAGGCATTTTTATGCCTCGGTCCTCCTTTCTTTTTAATGTCCATTCATTCTATTGGCCAGGGACATGTTGTAGCTCTATTTTTTCTTTATTCCTTTTTAAATCAAGTTCTGCAGGGCACTGGCAAAGTTGACGTACTAGCAGACAGAGCATAACATAAAAAAATATAGATATATAAATACTCCATTAACTTGATATGAAAAATAATCTAGCTCGCATATTTGTTAAAAAAATAAACACACAAATTCATTTCTTCAGAAAAAAAACAAGACAGAATATCAAGATATTCAAATGGGCGACAAGAAGTGGTGAGACGTCAGATGGTGCTAATTGATCCACACCATGCCCTGGCAGACCACAGGTTGCTATGGAGTTGCCAAGGCGATGGGAATGGTGTTAGAAATGGCATTGTTTAAGGCTGAGAGCAGCTCAGAGGATTCAGACATGCATAATCTATCCAGAGAAAAGGATATGGAGAGGCACACACACACACACACACACACACACACACACACACACACACACACACACCAAACCTGGGTCAAATATTTTCTAGGCAGGTGTGCTTGGTTCCATTGTACCGGGCTAAATGTAAATCAGAGAACAAGGTATTTGAAAGAATCTGACCCAGGTTTGCTTCACACACGCAACAATAAACTCATCAATCATTTATTTCTCATTGTCATTTCGGTTTTTATTTGATTGAACTATTATTTTACCAGGCAGGTTGACCATTTGATGGCAAAGCTACCAAATGACCTATGATGACCAGTGGTGTACTAATGCACAGTGAACATACTGTAGCTACAGCATCGTCAACTACACCTAAGCAAGATCGAGGACAATCCCAGTGACTAGAGTAACCAACGCTAGTGTGTCTGTGTGTCAGCAAACTGACCAGTGGTCAGTTCTTCATAATCACTACTCCCATCCCCCTCATCACCCTCTGCCAAACAACAGTCCATCTCCATCCTCCACTGATATGCCGTTACAAAATAGCCCCCATCTTTACACAACCCCCCGCATGGGAATTGTTGGGGGGTGCGTTCCCCGCAGATGACACGTAACATCAGAGTAAAATATAAGTGTAGATGACTGTGGCCAAGCGATGCCGGTTTCATTCCAAACAGAGGAGAGAAGAAGAGGAGAGGAGAAGAGGAGAGCCCCCTCACAGAGAGATATATCAGTCGTCCACGCCTTGAGAAGGCGTCTTCGTTTATCAGGGTCAAGCCTATATCCTGCCACTGTTTCCCTCTTTCCATGTCTTTCTCGGTCTGTCTTTCTCTCATCTCTCTCTTCCCCTCTCTCTTTCTCTCTCCTTCTGTCTTTCTATTTCCCTCACTCTCTGGATGGATCGCATAATGTATTTAAGCACATACCTGTAGCAATACATTTCTAAAATGAAATACAAAATCTCCCTAATCTCCTGAAGAACACGGTAGGTAGGCTATATAGCAAGTAGGAACAAATATTCAACGCCTTTCATGAGAAGTATGATGACACAATAGGAAACATAGCAAATATCAAATCTCCCCAATTCAGAGTGAACACATTTAAAACCCATAGTCAGAAACACTTTAGTCGGAAATACTATGGACAGCCTATAGAACAAGCGCTGCGAAGGCTAGGGCGCCAGTCCCTCTGTACGGGAGGTTGACATTTAGGACAGCAGAGGTTATCCGTTTACAGAGACCCACTGGCCACTGCTAACGGATGATGCCGACGCTGAACTGTTAAGAGCCGAGGGGCCGACAGGAGGGGACAATAACTCACTGCTGTGATGTTTTTACACATTACCATAAAACGAGTGTGTATGTGTACGCGAGTGTGTGTGTGTGTGTGTGTGTGTGTGTGTGTGTGTGTCTGCGCTGATGTGTGTGGCGGGCTATAGGAGGCATCGCTAGCGTGTGTCACATTATCCGTGGGGTGCTGTCTGCTGGGCCTAGGCAGCAGCCTGCCTGCCCGCTGAGGTTTATGGGGTGTCGCTCAGTCGCCGCCGCCGCGAATCAAGTTAATGTTGCACATCCCATCTCTTCACTTGTCCCCGCGCTCCCGGTGGAAGAACAACATTTGAACAGCGTGATTTGGCCCCGGCGAGAGGCTGATGCGTGTTTTAATATGTGTTTTGAGTGTTCTGAGTGACCGATTCCTTTAACAGCGAGTCATGAGGACAGAGGGAGGCACACCGCATTATTTGCAGTGATTTCAAACAAGATGGAGGCGCCGGCGAGAATAAGATAAAGAAGAAAGAAGGGGAGCGATGGAAGGGAGGCTCTGATGTCATTTCTCCAGACGAGAGTTGGCCTCCCTACAGAGAATGAGGGAAAAGCCACAACAGAGACGGAATGGGGAGAAAATAAAGAAAAAGATAATTATAGCGTCAGCAACGCAGGAGAATGCAAGACGGACAAAACGACAGACAGCCAGTCAGACAGACACACATACACATACAGTGTGCTCGCATACTTATTAAAGACCTTGGAAAACGAGAAAGTAGTACGGTTTGTCCATTTCGAGATGCCGTAGGCAGTATACACTTCCTCAAAATAGTCTGAATGAATCGAAGATCATTCAAGAAATTTGTCATTCATTTTGAAATGTTTTGCCGAAGAGATCTTAGTCAGGCAATTTTACGTCTAACTAGGTTCTGTTTGGTGCAGTATTTCTCAAGTGAACAAAATGTGCATGAGGACGAGTCGTCTCTCGTCGAATGACAACAGGCACCAGTGAAGAATTTCTAAACTTGACCAATCACCGACTTCAGCTTGCTTCGAGGAAAAAAAATTGTGTGCGCCTGAACCGCTGAAAAAAAATAAAAATAATCCAAAACGACCAATAACGTTAACCTTTTTTTTGTCATAATATATGCCCAAACTGTTCCGAGCTGTTTTGGCTGGGAAGCATGCGGATGCCTTTTACCCTATTACCATACAACCAACAGCTTGGAGTCTTCAGTGTAGTGTACACTACAGATGCAGCTATATATTGATCAGTGGATCAATGCCCCCAGCCAGCACAGCCTGCGGTGTTGGGTAGAGGAGGGGGGGGTTCTAAGTGGCATGACTTCCCGTCGCCTGGGAAGCGGTCCGACGCCACTTACCAGCAGTTAGAGGAAGTAACCTTAACACCGACATGCAGCCCCCACCAATCAATTACACCAGTCAACCTTAACATTGTCTGAACTGCTTTAACACTGAACTGAACATTCAAGCATTTAGAGTGAATACGAGTCAACCTGGACACAGTGGACAGTCGAACCTGGATTGGACATGAGCATAAGCCAGCCCCAGTCAATTATACTGAATCAAACATGACGGCACAATGACAACACTGTGACAAACACATGGGCTTCAAGATCAATTGCTTTCAAACAGAATCCTTTACAATCCTTTTACGCGCCGATTCCGTAAAATCCGAGATATGAACCTGTGGGTATTTGATTTGTGAGGCCGTTTTACAGCTGACGCACAATCAGGATGGGTGTCGGTGGCGCTGTCGGGGCTTTTGAAGGTGACACAGCTAAGTAGTTCAAGTGTCAGAGAGAGCATGTATCCAGGTCACCACGGATGGGCTGTGGGGGCAGGGCTGGGGGACTAGAGGGGGAGGGGGACATGAGGAAGGGTTAGAAGAAGGAAGTCCCCCACAGCCCGTCTAGGGATGTGTTTTTGTCACCTGCTTTGTTCAAGCTGAAAGGGACTGAGAGGGACCACTGTCACCTTTTCAAGCTCTATGAATCAACGCCAGGGGAGCGAGAAGGGGGACTGGCCTGGTAACCAAAAAACAAGCAATTACACCAGGGCGAGATTGACACTAGGGGGATGAGGAGGAGAGAAAGATGAGAGAAGGATAAGGAGGAGAGAGAAGGATGGAGACACACAGCACAGTACACACCCCAAGGACAAACAGCCATACATGGGCGCGCTGATCTTTCTAGGTCAACCGTATAGTCAACATGTAGCTCAAGAGAGGCACATATATGTTACATTCTTCAAGAATCAATGGGTTTCAATCATTCATTTAAATAATCAAAAATAATCATAAAAATCACAGAGTGGGCCTTTAAGGATGTACAGTATAAATAGGGCATAGGGCTGCCAGTCAAAGGAAGAAGGCGTACAGCCAGGTTTTGGTTCCGTGTTGGTCACTCACAGTACATACAGCCAGGTCACTGTCCTCCTCTCTCTCCTCCCTGCACTCAGCTCCTTTTCTGCTGACTTTCCCCTGGCCAAGACTGGCTGACCCCCTGGTCACCCACGCCTCTGCCACCAGGTTACGGAGGGTGGGGAGAATGTGGAGGGAGGGTGGAGGAGAGGGGGTAACCCTTGATAAAGGTGAGTTTTTTTTGTGGGGAAGCGTCCGACCCTTTGTCTCATTCACCTTCCGTATCTGACCACCCAGGAATTAGGCGAGGACTGGACGAGTCAGCCAGAGGAATCCCAGACACACAGAGACAAACATATTTCTCAGAGCACTGACTATTGGGTGAATTACAACCAAGGTCCAAGCTGCTTTCTAGCTGAGTTGCTGTTACATTATACATGTACCCCATAAGTAATCATGGTTTCTATTACAGAGCACCGCTGAGAAAGCACACATACAGTTGAAGTCGGAAGTTTACATACACCTTAGCCAAATACATTTAAACTCAGTTTTTCACAATTCCTGACATTTAATCCTAGTAAAAATGTCCTGTCTTAGGTCAGTTAGGATCACCACTTTATTTTAAGAATGTGAAATGTCAGAATAATAGGAAAATAGCCAGTAGCAAAAACAAAAAGTATTTGGTGACTCTAACATGCCATTTACAGTGCCTTCAGAAAGTATTCACACCCCATTAATTTCTTTCACATTTTGTTGTGTTACATCCTGAATTTCAAATTGATAAAATTCAGATTTTGTGTCACTGTCCTGCACACAATACTCCATAATTTCATATGTTTTTAGAATTTTTTACAAATTAATTAAAAATGAAAAGCTGAAATGTCTTGAGTAAATAAGTATCCAAACCCTTTGTTATGGCAAGCCTAAATAAGTTCAGGAGTAATAATGTCACATATTAAGTTGCATGGACTGTGTGCAATAATAGTGTTTAAAACCTCTACAGGATCGGTGTCCCTAAACCGGGACGGTTGTTGCTCAATATGCAATAATGTGACTAGAAAACATTGTATACAACAGCCAACTTTCCAGGGACATAGACATGTCTTATATGGGCAGAAAGCTTACATTCTTGTTAATCTAACTGCAGTGTCCAATTTACTGTAGCTATTATAGAAAAAAATACCAGGCTATGGTTTGAGGATAGTGCACAACAACAAAACACTTACCACGGTAACTGGTTTGATACATTCACCTCTGAAGGTAAATAATGAAGTTACATTCAGTAATCTTGCTCTGATTTGTCATCCTGAGGGTCCCAGAGATAAAATGTAGCATAGTTTTGTTTGATAAAATCAATTTTATATTAAAACGTAGGAACTGGGTTCTACAGTTTGACCCCATTGCTATCTCAGGCTCTTTTACCAGATCTAATGTGTTATATTCTCCTACATTAATTTCAAACCCAGATTCAACCACAAAGACCAGGGAGCTTTTCCGATGCCTTGCAAAGAAGAGCACCTATTGGTAGATGGGTAACCATTTTAAAAGCAGACATTGAATATCCCTTTGAGCATGGTAAAGTTATTAATAACACCTTGGATAGTGTAGCAATACACTTAGTCACTACAAGATACAGGAATTTATTTCAGCTTTTATTTCTTTCATCACATTCCCATTTAGTGAGAAGTTTACATACACTCAATTAGTATTTGGTAGCATTGCTTTTAAATTGTTTAACTTGGGTCAAAAGTTTCAGGTAGCTTCTTCCTTGCTGAGCGGCCTTTCAGGTTATGTCGATATAGGACTTATTTTACTGCGGATATAGATACTTTTGTACCCGTTTCCTCCAGCATCTTCACAAGGTCCTTTGCTGTTGTTCTGGGATTGATTTGCACTTTTCGCACCAAAGTAGATTCATCTCTAGGAGACAGAACGCGTCTCCTTCCTGAGCGGTATGACGGCTGCGTGGTCCCATGGTGTTTATACTTGCGTACTATTGTTTGTACAGATGAACGTGGTGCCTTCAGGCGTTTGATTGCTCCCAAGGATGAACCAGACTTGTGGGGGTCTACAATTCTTTTTCTGAGGTCTTGGCTGATTTCTTTTGATTTTCCCATGATGTCAAAAGAGGCACTGAGTTTGAAGGTAGGCCTTGAAATACATCCACAGGTACACCTCCAATTGACTCAAATGATGTCAATTAGCCTATCAGAAGCTTCTAAAGCCATGACATCATTTTCTGGAATTTTCCAAGCTGTTTAAAGGCACAGTCAACTTAGTGTATGTAAACTTCTGACCCACTGGAATTGTGATACAGTGAATTATAAGTGAAATAATCTGTCTGTAAACAATTGTTGGAAAAATGACTTGTGTCATGCACAAAGTAGATGTCCTAACCGACTTGACAAAACTATAGTCTGTTAACAAGAAATTTGTGGAGTGGTTGAAAAACGAGTTTTAATGACTCCAACATAAGTGTATGTAAACTTCCGACTTCAACTGTACACGAACAGACCCACACTCACGCACACACACACCCTTCCAATGGGGCATAGCACACTGATTTACAATATCTGTGCTAGTGAGCGTCAGATCGAAGCTTGATAAAGGAGTTAGTTTGGCCTGCATGAGCCTCCGCTCAGACGACTGACACATGGAATCATCACAAAGAGCACAACAGAACAGACTGCCTCAGTCACTCCTCCACTCTTCTTCCTGCCCTTCTCTCACTCTCCCCACTTTCTCTCTCTACCTCGCACTATCCAACTCTCGGGAGATGGACCTTTGATTGCTTCCTTAATTAGCCATGTCAGATGGCTCCATGGATTTACTGGTGATGGCTACGTTCTGAAGATAATTACACGCCTTTCCCTTTCTCTGACCTCTCGCCATTCCTCCCTCCATCCCTGTCCCCTCTCGATCCCTCACACTCCCCCACGACTCAATGATTCATTATGAATTTGAAGCAGATTTTTTTATCGACGAATCAACATGGAGGTTTCCACTGTAATTAAGCGGAAAAGTTTTCTATTTCTTTGTTGCTTTGCTGTGTTGCTTCAGAGAGAGAGCGAGAGTGAGAGCGAGAGAGAGAGGGGGTGAGTGTGGGGGCTACTATAATCTGAAAGTCAGACAGATGAAATATTCAGCCCTCTGTGAGTAATCAAAAATATGAGCCGCTTGCTTCAGGTCTAAACCCCAAGAAGATAGGCGAAGAGAAAGAGAGGAGCGAAAGAGAGAGAAATAAATAAAGAGAAAGACAGACCGAAAGAGAGAAACACAAACAGAGACCGAAAGACAGAAACCGTTGGTAGCGCAAGGCCTAGCAAAGTCGAGGCAACAGTCCTGACCAAACCCAAACCTACTGCGTTACATCCCTGTTGTCACCTCTCGACGACACAACGTTCTGTTTACGTTACCTCCAGATCATCCCTGGTCGTATTTACCCAGTATTTACCTAACAGAGGCATTGCGGAGATATTTATCATGGTGAAGGGGCTAAATATAGAGCTGGGGAGATGGTGCGAGTCGACCATGGTGGGAGGTTTCCCTCTAATCTCCATCTGCAGGCTGACAGGCCTAATTAATGCCCCTCATTCAGCTGCACTGCCTGTGTGTATCTGACAGTATAAATATTTAGCAATATCGGAGTCAGCTTGTGATTTTACACAGATGGAGTGATTGATGCCTCTCGGCGGCTGACGCATGCCAAGGATGATCTCCGGTGTTATGTAAACCAGCTCTCTCTCTCTCTCTCTTTCTCCTTCGTTCTCACTCTTTCTTTCTCGCGCGCAAAATCGCTCCTCTTCGCCCTGTCCTCTCTGCCTCTTCCGCAGCTCGTCTTCTTCTCCCTCTCTCCTCTTCACTCTTTGTCGCTTTTGCAGTTTGCTGCCACCTGAATTTCAATCTCTGTCCTTTCAAGGTACTGCAGGTTTTGGATATGGACTCCAGTCAATAACATGTATTTGCCTGTGTGCGTGTGCGTGCGTGTGTGTGTAGATCTCATGTGAACAGATGACAGTGTGGGTAGATTCAGAGGACTTCACACACAGCTGTCAACCAGCCCAGAGAGACAAACCAGACCAGCTCTTCTCTCCCCCTGCTCCCCCTGCTAGTGGATCTTTACGTGTGTGTGTGTGTGTGTGTGTGTGTGTGTGTGTGTGTACATTAAATGTATGTGTGTGCGCACGAACAAGCACGTGCGTGCGTGCGTGTCTGCGCAGCCACCACAGAGCCAATTAAATAAGTTGAACACAAGAACACAATTCCAGAACATACATAGAGGACCTTTCAGGGAGGATGTTGAGGGTGCATTGACCTTGAAATTGCCTGTAGAAAAATATGCTCTCCTGGTAATGCCCTTTCTGGCTTTAATTTAAAAACATTGGGGAAGTATCTCCTCTTTTTTTGTGTTTTTTTTTCTTCTTTAAATTGCATTTAAAACTCCAATCTCTAATGCGGCCAATTCCTTTCTTCAGAGAGAAGAGCAGATCTATTCATCCAACTGTCCTTTCTCCAAATTAGCATTCAAATGTGATCGGTTCCACTGCGCCGTCCGGCCTGGGGTTTTAATTCCGGGCGGAGGGAGGAAGTGGCCTTCGTTGCAGTAACTACAGTGTCTTTCAACACCGCTCTCTCCTGTTTGAGCTAAACTGATTTATATTTGTTCCTCCGTAATGAGAACAATGACTATTTCTCCTGCTCTCCTTTATCTAGCACTCCTCACTTTGCTTTCTCCTCTGCAAGACGAGGGAAGGTTCCATTGGCCCCCAAATCTAGTCCACACTTTACAAGCCCAACTGGAGGTTGCTGCTCTGATATGGGACTAATTCTAAAAAGACACAGAAAGACAGAGAAATCCCAGAAGTCCCAGTTTCAACTCTGGTCTTCCCATGTAGAGTGTAGGGTAGTGTTGTCGACTGGCTGGCTGGTGTGGGAGTGATCAGGGTATTTTAACCCCTATAAAGTGTCTTTTTGGCACAGTGATTTGTGACTATGTGGCTGTGTGTGTGTGTGTGCATGCGTACACGTATTTGCTTGCGTGTGAGTGTCCGATCGTGCGAGCGTGTATGATATCGGGCCTTATTCCTGCCTCTCCGTCCCTCCCTCAGCTCCATGCAGCCGATGAGAAATGAACCATCCGAGGCCTCCATTTCTCTTCTCCCCGCGGCCGAGTCTTACTTACCCTAATGATGTATAATAGCCTGCAACTGCACTTAACCTGGGTCCTAGCATGGCAGAGACCGAGTGGGAGATCCACGCTGATTGCAATGTTTACCACAGGGAAGGAAACAACCCGTCAACTCAGAGAAATGAGGCACGTTCAAAATCGCACTCAATCAAATCCAATCGATTAATACCGACAGCGACAACCCTCCCGTTTCAGCCTTCACCTTAGTGACCGGGCAGCACAACTTTGACGGAACAGATGCAAAACCGGTTCCTTCATTTGTTACACGTCACATCAAAACGCCCGGGTCGTATTCATTAGGGAACACCGTTTCAAAACTTTGGACAAAGAAAGGCTCAGGCAGTCCCATCCCTGTTTCAGTCCATTCTATTCCGTTTGGTGGCTAACGAACACAGCAGTGGCTAACCTAGTCAAACGGCTCCCATAAATACAAACCTTGAGCTTTTAACACTCCGGTGATCATATCAACGGACAACGAGTGCCACCCTACCTCGTGTGACTTCTTACACATACAAATACTAAGTGAACGCCGCTCGCTCACTATGAATGTGTAACCCGGGGTACAGTACAGACACACGGCGGCGGCGGTAAATAACACAAGCCAAGTGACACGGCTATGAAAGCTCCTATTAAGTCTATAAGGTGGGAGAGAGGAGTGCAGGCGCCAGGCAGGGGGTCACCACCCATCACTCAGGTCAACCACAGCACACACACACACACACACACACACACACACACACACACACACACACACACACACACACACACACACACACACACACACACACACACACACACACACAGTCTAGTGTTGGATGACGGACTACGTGTTCTCCCGTAAAACCTGCAGTCCTCAGCGCCAGTCCATCATGCCTTTACTAAGAACAAGGAGAAGAAGCGGGTCAGTCTGAGGCCTGGTGGCATTTAGGCCTGCTCTCTACCAACACTCACAGCCAGAGAGGAAGAGGAGAAGCAGAGAATAGGAGAGGAGATGTGAGGAGACGAGCAGGAGAGGAAGAGGAGTAGGGGAGAAGGAGAGGAGAGTAGAAGAGGAGAGGAAGAGGAGTAGGGCAGAAGGAGAGGAGGCATTATTGAATTATTGAAGGTGTAGAGGATAAATCTTCCGTGGAGATGCCACAGTGTCGTCTGCGGCTAGACACAGACTGCCCACCACACAGCCAGGCTGGCGTGACGAGTGCAGGCTTTGACTTGCTGACCTTGTTAAAACAAGCTCTCCGTCAGCTTTTCTGCAAAATATGTTTACCCCGGGCCGGGACGGATAGAGAGAGAGGGAGAGAAAGAGAGTTAGACAGAGGGAGAGAGAGGTAAGAGACAGGGAGAGATGGGGTGAGGGAGGAGAGAGAGATGAGAGAGTGATTTAAAAGGTGGGAGAGCTGGAGAAAGAGAGAGAGAGAAAGAGAGATTGGAGACTGTGCTGACAGTACAGGAATAAATACTGCGACTCCACCAATTCTTTCCGGTTCGGGAAAGAGAGCGACAGAGACAGAGACAGAGAGAGACAGAGAGAGACAGAGAGAGACAGAGAGAGACAGAGAGACAGAGAGACAGAGAGAGAGAGAGAGAGAGAGAGAGAGAGAGAGAAGAGAGAGAGAGAGAGAGAGAGAGAGAGAGAGAGAGAGAGAGAGAGAGAGAGAGACAGAGAGAGAGAGAGAGAGAGAGAGAGAGGCAAACAAAAACGACTATCCGCCTCGTGTTGGTCATACAGTAGCAGTGTTTAGTCACACAACCCTCAGAGGTGATCAGTACCCCGAAAGAAAAGATTCAACGTCGGAGAAACAGAAGCATTAGAAAGCTGAGGGAACATCAAATGAACAGTTGGTAAAATGAAAACGGCTATACGTTTCCATACGGGGTGCAAACGAGTCAACCAGCAATTACTGATGTTTATCTGTCAAATAAAAAAAGGAACAGATTATCTGTACATGCATGAAGACATAATAATTCCTGGTTTTCCTTCCAGCAGAAAGACTTTCACCGTAACACATTTCATTTCCATTATTATTCCTGTATCTCTTCTAAAGATAGGAAAGGACCGTTTCTCTCTTCCCCCGCCCCCTCATCTGAAAGGTAGGCTTGCTAGAGATGTGTGTGTTCGCCCGACCGACCGACCATCCGTGTTTGTGTGTGTGTGTGTGTGTGTGTGTGTGTGTGTGTGTGTGTGTGTGTGTGTGTGTGTGTGTGCATTGCATCTTGTGGGGCTCTACCTTTACTGGGGTGTTCCACTACTAGCCAAGGGGGGCAGCCAGTCTTATTAACACCATCAGTCTGAGTCATTACAGGGGAGCCTGGTTTGGGCAGGTGCTATGAGAGAGTGTACCCGTTACAAACGACCACAGGAACCTCTCTGGAACTCCGGCCCCTCTCCCCTCCCATCTCTCCTCTCTCCCTATCAGACACCTCAACGCACCCAGGCCCATATCTCTAACTCTACAGCCCCTCACATCCCCAAAAGGGACGAGAGCGTCTACTTGTTATCCAGTGGGTTACTAGCCCACTCTGTCTGTCCGCGGTGGTTTGGTTTGCACTGGGGGGGGACTGGCTCAATCCATCCTGATGACAGCACTGATACAGGGAGGGGAAAGGGGACAGGGCTGAGAGAGAGAAATTGCACTGAAGGAGACCAACAAACATAGACACTGGTATGCGCACGCACGCACGCACGCACGCACGCACACACACACACACACACACACACACACACACACACACACACACACACACACACACACAATAACAATGTCAGCATCGTGTTTGACCTGGGTATGACTATTGACAGGTGGATATCTACAACAGCATAGTGGATGGAGATAAAATGGCCACCAGAGTTACATGTAACCAGACACGTAATAATTCCTGTCTATTACCCAGGCTCCTCTATGGCTCCTCCGATGACACCAAAGATGTGTCAAAGGGATACATCCCAAATGGCACCCGATTACCTTCATGGCACGGTCCATAAGGCTCTGGTCAAAAGTAGCGCGCTGTATAGAGAATATGGTCCCACATCCATACCTTGCCCAATTGTTATGGATTGCGTAACGTGTTCAATTTAGATGTACAAATTGATCGATTGTACTATTGGCAAATGATTTGATGTTAGCCAAGGTAGTGTCTTCGTAACATCAAGGACAAGGTCAATCAGGGAACTTTGTATTGTATTTCATCGTCATGGTATTTATCAGTGTTCCAAATGTAGTATATCACTCCAAATACTATCCATATAAGTCACTATCTATACTTCACTTCATACATTATGGGTATTTTTCTTGTGCAAAACTGGGCTTCTTCTACTTTGCTTTCAGGTTTTAATAGTGTAATTAGTCAGAGTTAACACCAATAAACAAATACACTGACGTCAAGCACACACTGTCCATGTAAGATTGAACCTCAGTTTAGGAAGGTATGCCTCAAATGTGCCTGTCTTAAACAGATACATTTACAGTAAAGCAAAAGTTGAGGAACATTTTGACCATAATACAGAGACACAAGGAAGATTGTGTATAGGACCCCCAAAAATCTAAACAAAACAAATATAGAAGCCACAATCTTAACCTGTCTAACATTGAAAACTGTAGCTGGTAGGAAATTGTAGGAATGAAGCCTCTTGGTTTGTTAGTGTTGTGAATTGGGCGTGCCGAATTAGAATCTTAACATACTGTACGCGCTAGGACCAAACAAGCCCTGGTGTTTGACCTAGCCGAGCGTTGCTTTCTGTGTTCGCCCTCCCTGCTTCCTCTCGTTCCCTCTTATTCCTCAGCTTCAAGTGTCTCCAAAACTAATAAAACCCCCTCTGCGAATCCCCCCGTGAAGCCCCCCCCCGTAACAACCATCACATTAATAACACTGTGCTCGTATTCAAATTTTCTGTCGAAAAGCTAAAGAAAGATTGAATGCCCCGCTATCGCGTGGACCAAAGATTGAAGACGTGTCTCATTGACATTGTTAAAAGTTTATGAAAATATATGAATTCTCAAACGTGGCGGGCTGCTTAGGCCTCTCCACTCCCAACAGTACTGTTCGAGATCTTGGCTTTTAATCAAAATGATTGAATACCGTAAGTTTGGATTCGGGGATTCTAATGGCGAGGACGGATAAAGTGTCACGGTCCTGAACCAAAAAACTAGACGCGCTCGTACAAGCGTGCATAAAAAAACGTTATGCTTTTTAAAGAAAAATATATTTATCATTCTTCATATTGGCTATATCTTGTTATGTGAGTGTTTGGCTAAATGGCATGTATAGTGTAACTGCATGTGGGTGACTGTCACTGGGCTGACACCGATCCTCCATGTGGGTGACTGTCACTGGGCTGACTCCGATCCTCCATGTGGGTGACTGTCACTGGGCTGACTCCGATCCTCCTTGTGGGTGACTGTCACTGGGCTGACTCCGATCCTCCATGTGGGTGACTGTCACTGGGCTGACTCCGATCCTCCATGTGGGTGACTGTCACTGGGCTGACTCCGATCCTCCTTGTGGGTGACTGTCACTGGGCTGACTCCGATCCTCCATGTGGGTGACTGTCACTGGGCTGACTCCGATCCTCCATGTGGGTGACTGTCACTGGGCTGACTCCGATCCTCCATGTGGGTGACTGTCACTGGGCTGACTCCGACCTTCCATGCTGTTGGAGCTGATATGATATGAAGCCGTATCTGGTAGATGAAGCATATGGTGCCATACAGCATGTTTAACAGAACAGCTGTTCCCGCCGTCAGATGTGTGCGTGAGTGTGTGTGTGTGCGTGGTGGGTGGGAGGGGGGGTAGGGCATGCAGAGGTATCTGCGACGGCCTGCACTGGGGGCCAACACGGCACGGGGCAGTGCTCGCTCTCAGATGTCAAGGGCCCACGGTGCGTTGTGGCGGCCCACCCGGGAGAACGCCTACCGTCTCCCCCCAACCTTCCCTCAACGCCGCCCACCCAGCCTGACACACACAGACCTGTTAGACTAACTCCCCCCGCTCCTTCGCCAAGCAGGTGGTGTTTTTCTCTCACTCCGGGAGGCTCTCCAAACAAAGCGCTTACAGGATGAACTTATCAATCTCTCCGGTGACACTTTGAACAGCTGGGGGACGGGAGGGCACGGAGAGGGGAAAGGAGACGGTACGGTTGTACTCATACTGTCTAGGATAAGGTCTGAAGTGGACTTTCCGGCTACCCGGATAAAGCACTAAACAAACTTCAGTTAGTGCTAAATACGGCTGCTAGAATCCTGACTAGAACCAAAAAATTTGATCATATTACTCCAGTGCTAGCTTCCCTACACTGGCTTCCTGTTAAGGCAAGGGCTGATTTCAAGGTTTTACTGCTAACCTACAAAGCATTACATGGGCTTGCTCCTACCTATCTTTCCGATTTGGTCCTGCCGTACATACCTACACGTACGCTACGGTCACAAGACGCAGGCCTCCTAATTGTCCCTAGAATTTCTAAGCAAACGGCTGGAGGTAGGGCTTTCTCCTATAGAGCTCCATTTTTATGGAATGGTCTGCCTACCCATGTGAGAGACGCAGACTCAGTCTCAACCTTTAAGTCTTTACTGAAGACTTATCTCTTCAGTAGGTCCTATGATTAAGTATAGTCTGGCCCAGGAGTGTGAAGGTGAACGGAAAGGCTGGAGCAACGAACCGCCCTTGCTGTCTCTGCCTTGTCGGTTCCCCTCTTCCCACTGGGATTCTCTGCCTCTAACCCTTTTACAGGGGCTGAGTCACTGACTTACTGGTGTTCTTCCATGCCGTCCATGGGAGGGGTGCGTCACTTGAGTAGGTTGAGCCACTGACGTGGTCTTCCTGTCTGGGTTGGCGCCCCCCCCTTGGGTTGTGCCGTGGCGGACATCTTTGTGGGCTATACTCGGCCTTGTCTTCGGACGGTAAGTTGGTGGTTGTAGATATCCCTCTAGTGGTGTGGGGGCTGTGCTTTGGCAAAGTGGGTGGGGTTATATCCGGCCTGTTTGGCCCTGTCCGGGGGTATCATCGGATGGGGCCACAGTGTCTTCTGATCCCTCCTGTCTCAGCCTCCAGTATTTATGCTGCAGTAGTTTATGTGTCGGGGGGCTAGGGTCAGTCTGTTACATCTGGAGTATTCTCTTGTCTTATCCGGTGTCCTGTGTGAATGTAAATATGCTCTCTCTAATTCTCTTTCTTTCTTTCTTTCTCTCGGAGGACCTGAGCCCTAGGACTACCTGGCATGATGACTCCTTGCTGTCCCCAGTCCACCTGGCCATGCTGCTGCTCCAGTTTCAACTGTTCTGCCTGCGGCTACGGAACCCTGACCTGTTCACCGGACGTGCTTGTTGCACCCTCGACAATTACTATGATTATTATTATTTGACCATGCTGGTCATTTACGAACATTTTAACATCTTGACTATGTTCTGTTATAATATCCACCCGGCACAGCCAGAAGAGGACTGGCCACCCCTCATAGCCTGGTTCCTCTCTAGGTTTCTTCCTAGGTTTTTGGCCTTTCTCAGGAGTTTTTCCTAGGGAGTTTTTCCCAGCCACCGTGCTTCTTTCACATGCATTGCTTGCTGTTTGGGGTTTTAGGCTGGGTTTCTGTACAGCACTTTGAGATTTCAGCTGATGTACGAAGGGCTATATAAATAAATTTGATTTGATTTGATTTTGATTTGATGCAGAGAATATGGCACTAAGTGAATTATTCCGTTACGGTGCTGACCGACATAACGGTAATGACTCGTTTTGGTCTGCGTGTCGGTAATGAGGATTTCATGAGGCTGCAGGTGGGTGAGGAGGGTGTGGATGATTCCCCAACTTCTCCTTCCATGGTACCTGGGCAGCACTGCTGAGAGAGTGAGGGAGGGAGGGAGTTTCAGATAGAATTGCAGGTAAAGTGTCTGATCAGAGGTCAGGATTTAGAGGTGGGCATTTCCATGTAAAAGGACCCATGAGCACCAACATGTGAAGTTCATAGGTGCATGTCAAACTGGGTGTCAAATTAAATCTAAGAGTCTACATTTGTTGGGAAATGAAGGCATAGATACATTTTTCAATATCTTTCCATCTTAAAAATGAGGCATTATGCTTTGATTGGTGTCTGGATAAACAGATGGAAAATGAGTCTTAGAGAACATTGACCAGAAAAGTCTTAAAAGGTATCAGAAATACAGTACATCAGATACAATAATGTTGACGTAAAGACCCATGCCAGCTAATATCAATACAGTGCATTCGGTAAAGTATTCAGACCCCTTGACGGTTTCCACATTTTGTTACGCTACAGCCTTATTCTAAAATGTATTAGATAAAACATTATCCTCGTCAATCTACACATAATGCGAAAACAGGTTTTTAGAAATGTTGGCAAATAAAAAAACAGAAATACCTTATTTACATAAGTATTCAGACCCTTTGCTATGAGACTCGAAATTGAGCTCAGGTGCATCCTCTTTCCATTTATCACCCTTGAGATGTTTCTACAACTTGATTGGAGTCCACCTGTGGTAAATTCAATTGATTGGACATGATTTGGAAAGGCACACACCTGTCTATATAAGGTTGGCAGTGCATGTCAGCGCACAGTTGGCAGTGCATGTCAGCGCAAAAACCAAGCCATGAGGTCGAAGGAATTGTCCGTAGCACACTGAGACAGGATTGTGTCGAGGCACAGATCTGGGGAAGGGTACCAAAATATTTTTGCAGCATTGAAGGTCCCCAAGAACACAGTGGCATCCGTCATTCTTGAATGGAAGAAGTTTGGAACCACCAAGACTCTTCCTAGACCTGGCCATCCGGCCAACCTGAGCAATCGGGGGAGAAGGCCTTGGTTAGGGAGAACCCGATGGTGACTGATAAAGCTCCAGAGTTCCTCTGTGGAAACGGGAGAACCTTCCAGAAGGACCTTCCAGAAGGACAACCATCTCTGCAACACTCCACCAATCAGGCCGTTATGGTAGAGTGGCCAGACGGAAGCAACCCCTCAGTAAAAGGCACATGACAGCCCTCTTGGAAAAGACTGTCAGACCATGAAAAACAGGATTCTCTGGTCTGATGAAACTAAGATTGAACTCTTTGGCCTGAATGCCAAGCATCACATCTGGAGGAAACCTGGCACCACCCCTAAGGTGAAGCATGGTGGTGGCAGCATCATGCTGTGGGGATGTTTTTCAGTGGCAGGGACAGGGAGACTAGTCAGGATCGAGGGAAAGATGAACAAAGCAAAGTACAGAGAGATCCTTGATGAAAACCTGCTCCAGAGCGCAAAGGTCACCTTCCAACAAGACAACAACCCTAAGCACACAGCCAAGACAACGCAGGACTGGCTTCGTGACAAGTCTCTGAATGTCCTTGAATGACCCAGCCAGAGCCCAGACTTCAACCTGATCATACATCTCTGGACAGACCTGAAAATAGCTGTGCAGCAACGCTCCCCATCCAACCTGACAGAGCTTGAGAGGATCTGCAGAGAAGAATGGGAGAAACTCCCCATATACAGGTGTGCCAAGCTTGTAGTGTTATACCCAAGAAGACTCCAGGCTGTAATCACTGCCAAAGGTGCTTCAACAAAGTACTGAGTAAAGAGTCTGAATACTTGTGTAAATGTGATATTCAATTTCAAAAAATGTCTAAAAACCTGTTTTTGCTTTGTCATTATGGTGTATAGTGTGTAGATTGATCAGGAAAATGTTTAAATTGAATCCATTTCAGAATAAGGCTGTAAAGTTACAAAATGTGGAAAAAGTGAAGGGGTCTGAATACTTCCGAATTCACTGTATATTTAGAATTTCTCTCCTTCATGAGGGGGGAGGATAATGAAAGTTCACAGAAGTGACAAGTAATGGTCGACCTACCAATTAGTTATAGTGATTTACAAATATCACATTTGTTTATGAATTATTAAGTGAATAAAACTTCCACGAGTTATAGTTCCCGACACAAATCTAAGGTTTCTACCCAACCCGGCTGGTCGTTCGTTCTATCATTCCTGTTGCAAGAGACACAACCCAGTCATTAAGTCTTTTTGTTCTGTATCAATGGACGTGACCCAGTCGTTCGTTCTAAATGTTCCATTGCCATACTGGCTGGCAACGTTCTTGTCCCTTGCATACTAATAGCTAGAATAGAATAACAGCAAAGTAGCTGTATTTGCATTTGTTTAAGCTGTTTTCTAGTGACATTTATTTGGATACATCGATAACAATGAGCTAATGATGCGCGATTATACCTGGCATAGAAAATGTTCTCTCTCATCAGGACACTGTTGTTCAGAGGAGCTAGCCAGCAACGCAGCTAACACAATCACTTTAAACTGAAGCTGTAAAGACTGCAAACCAAGCTGCATTTCGTTTAGTGTGACCTGTTTTCTAGTGACATTTCTTTGTATATATCCATAAAAATGATGCCAGCTGATTCATGATTTCGACTGGCTGAGAAACGCTGCCTATGTGTCTCGTCCCGACACGTTCATTACTCTGGGACAGCTGGAGATGGAATTTCAATATTAAAACAATGTTGCACATGTTGAAGAGATAGACAGCAAGGTTCATACAAATCTCCCCTGTTGAAAACTAAATGTTAGACTAAAAGAAATGGGAGATAATGTCTACATGCTTTTTTAGAAATGTAGAAATTGCCTGTCTTAGACCCACCCGTTGTACAATGTACCGTGCTCTACTGTACTGAACTATACTCTACCCTAATCTACTCTACCCACTCTACTCTGCTGTACTCTACCGTGCTCCGCTGTGATGTCCAAACGTGTGAAACATGAGGGGAATGACATTCATATACATAATTATGCCCATGATGTAATTCCTTTACTGTAATTCTGTTACCGGGTGTAAATCCACTTGACTTACTGTAGTTCAACAACCAAAAGAGATGTTTTCAAACTCAAGGTGCCATGTCATAGCTGACACCCCATTCTTTCTGCAGACATCTTTGAATCTTAATTTGGAGCAGATATTTAACAGTGGTTTTAGGAAATTGTGGTTGCATAAAAACCTGATAGAGCTTTTACCGTAATTGCGCTACCAAAGTTTGCATCTGCACAGTTCTTCCACAAAATTAGTCTTTGCGCATCGAGTTCTATGGTTTGTTAAACTTTGAAATCAACGGTTTTTGTTTCGCATACATTTAAAAGTAAAAAATGGAGTCAAAGCATAATTATTTTACCGTGGAATTGCCTAGGTCAGGGTAGGTGTCTCAGTAGGATACAGCTGGCAAAATACTGTAGGTAAAGAGCATATTCACAGAGAGGTAGAGCCAGGGGAGTAGTAAAATAGCTGTATAGAGGCCCTCAAAAGTGCCACCCCCACCCATACCCCCGCCCCCCACCCAGTGACAGGCGAGGTACAATAAAATAAAACAAACTCCACGTCAAGGCTCTGGCATGATCTCCCTAACCCCAAGACAGACAGGCAGACAGAGCTCTCTGAAGAGGCTCCGGATTCACAGCTATCACTCTCCCCCCCCCCTCTTCTCTTCTCCCCCTCCCCCATCATTATCTCCCGAGCCAAGACTGGAGAGGTCTGAAGAGGTTTTCAAACCCAGTGAAGCCTGTCACATTACAAAAACATGTCGCTTTAAACTAAATGTAAAATATCAGTAATTGAAGCAATAAATCGGCTGTTGTTTTTTTTCTTCTCGTCTACCCCTTTCCTCTCTTTCCTTCCCTAACCCTCGCTCCCTCTCTCTCTGTCTTTCTCTCTCTTTTTTTTGTGAGAGTACTTTTGATGAGCCGTAAATTGGAAATTATTTTGTGTTGTAATGCCACGCTGAAACGTCTTCCCATTACCATCCGTCTGTCGCCGCCGACAGAGAAATGACTCAACTGTCAATCTGGCTGTGAAAAGAGGTGGCGGGAGGGAGGGGGGGATGGTGAGATTGATCAATAAAGAGAGGGAGGGAGGGAGGGAGGGGTGGAGGTGGGGACCATCATAATGCTTCTGTTGTGATTGAATAAATCAAAGCTGTAGTGGAATTTAGCTGTCACTAGCATTCTTATTATTACCCTCACACACACCAGTGTGTGTGTGTGTGTGTGTGTGTCATTATCCTCCTCACAGGCACCATCTTGCGAGGGTAGCAGCGAATTAGACATAATTGAAGATGAGGGAAAGTAAGAGGGAGAAATGCACAGAATCATACATAGTACCTTTGTACGGCTATAATTTAAGGCCTAAACTACTGGACTTGAAACCAAACTGAAAGTGTACATTTGTGCATCAGAATGAGTGTATGTTACAAAGCATGCCCTTACGGCAGGGATCAGGCATTTTCCTAGAGAGTATTTTCAGGGTGCTGGAACAGAATTACAAATAATTTGTAGACTGCAAATTGATCGCAAACAGATATAATATTTGAATAAAACATAAGAATTTTAAACTTGGCTTACATTTGTATACGATCACAAATACTGTATCTCCCCACTATGCGTGGGAATACTTGGGAACAGATTTCCAAAATTAAAATACATTGGAGCTGATTTTCTGGTGTACATACACAGTATATATACACTACCGTTCAAAAGTTTGGGTCACTTAGAAATGTCCTTGTTTTTAAAAGAAAAGTACGTTTTTTGTTCATTTAAAATAACATCAAATTGATCAGAAATACAGTGTAGACATTGTTAATGTTGTAAACGACTATTGTAGCTGAAAACGGCTGATTTTTTTAATGGAATATCTATATTAGGTGTACAGTTCTGTGAAGGGAGTAGTACACAGCGTTGTACCAGATCTTCAGTTTCTTGGCAATTTCTCGCATGGAATAGCCTTCATTTCTCAGAACAAAAATAGACTGACGAGTTTCATTAGAAAGTCTTTGTTTCTGGCCATTTTGAGCCTGTAATCAAACCCACAAATGCTGATGCTCCAGATACTCAACTAGTCTAAAGAAGGCCAGCTTTATTGCTTCTTTAATCAGAACAACAGTTTTCAGCTGTGCTAACATAATTGCAAAAGGGTTTTCTAATGCTCAATTAGCCTTTTAAAATGATAAACTTGGATTAGCTAACACAACGTGCCATTGGAACACAGGAGTGATGGTTGCTGATAACAGGCCTCTGTACGCCCATGTAGATATTCCATAAAAAAATCAACCGTTTCCAGCTACAATAGTCATTTACAACATTAACAATGTTTACACTGTATTTCTGATCAATGTGATGTTGCTTTTCTTTCAAAAACAAGGACATTTCTAAGTGACCCCAAACTTTTGAACGGTAGTGTACATACACTGAGTGAACAAAACATTAAGAACACCTTTGTAATACCATACATACCATACATACCATATACACACACACACACACACACACACACACACACACACACACACACACACACACACACACATACATACATCAGAACTTGGGGGGCCAAATAAAATCACCCGCGGTCCGCCAGTTGGGGAACCCTGCCTTACAGGATTAGTTGACACAAACAAACATTACCATGATTCTTCCGTTGTTCTGCACAGTACACACCACATAAAGAATGTACAAATGAGTAGCCTATGTAATCTGCATGAATGTTTGTGTGTGTGTTTTTGGTTTTACATTCTGAAAATACGGAGAGTGGTAATCAGTAATGTGTTGTATTGGATTTGCCCCAAATATAACACTTTGTACTCAGGTAAACAAGTGAATTACTTTTGGAAAACCTCCCTGGTCTATGTGGTTGAATCTGTATTTGAAATGTACTGCTTGACTGAGGGACCTTACAGATACAATGCCTTCGGAAAGTATTCAGACCCCTTGACTTTTTCCACATTTTGTTAGGTTACAGTCTTATTCTAAAATGTATTCAAAAAAAAATTCTCATCAATCTACACACATTACCCCATAATGACAAAGCAAAAAAGGATTTGTCCCGAAGCCATTCATGCGTTGTCTTGGCTGTGTGCTCAGGGTCGTTGTCCTGTTGGAAGGTGAACCTTCGCCCCAGTCTGAGGTCCTGAGTACTCTGGAGCACGTTTTCATCAAGGATCTCTCTGTACTTTGATCTGTTCAGGTCTGGTGTCACATCATCAACTTGTATCGATGACATTTTTACTAACATGGCTGAACATTGTTCTAAAGCTGTATCAGTGGCACTAGGTTGCAGTGATCGTAACTTGGTTGCACTCACTAGGTAATCTATGTAAGGTCTTGCAGAGGGTTCAATCAGGACTCATTTGTGGATGAGATTAAGAATCTGCAATGGTTAGAAGTGTGTAGTAAGGATGATCCTGAAATGTCACTAAATTCATTTATGAAATTATTCATGAGTATAGCTGACAAGCACGCCCCTTTAAGAAAATGCACTGTGAGGTCAAACGGTGCCCCATCGATTGATGATGAGCTGAGAAATTTCATGACTCAACGTTATGATGTCAAAAAAGCAGCATATAAATCTGTCACTCTGTTTGATAAGCAAAGTTATTGTAAATGAAGAACTCTTGTGACCAAGCTTAACAAAGGAAAGAAGAAGGGATTGTATCAGCACAAAATTGATGAAGTGAAAGGTGATGGGGAAAAAACTGTGGAGAATGTTGAACGCTATTATGGGTAAGAATTCGAACATGTCCACCTCTTTTGTTGAATCAGAGGGTATATGTACTACAAAACCACATGACATCGCAAACTACTTTAATTCATATTTTACAGGCAAAGTGGACAAGTTGAGGAATGCTATGATTCCAACTGATGGCTCCATGTCATATACATACATACATACATACATATATGTACATACATATACATACATATATATCCTTCTTTCTCTCCTTCCAGTTCTCTGCTGCCAATGACTGGAACAAACTACAAAAATCTCTGAAGCTGGAGACTCATATCTCCCTCACTAGCTTTAAGCACCAGCTGTCAGAGCAGCTCACAGATTACTGCACCTGTACATAGCCCATCAATAATATAGCCCAAACAACTACCTCTTCCCCTACTGTATTTATTTATTTTGCTCCTTTGCACCCCATTATTTCTATTTCTACTTTGCACTTTCTTCCACTACAAATCTACCATTCCAGTGTTTTACTTGCTATATTGTATTTACTTTGCCACCAATGGCCTTTTTTGCCTTTACCTCCCTTATCTCACCTCATTTGCTCACATTGTACATAGACTTATTTTTCTACTGTATTACTGACTGTATGTTTGTTTTACTCCATGTGTAACTCTGTTGTTATATGTGTCGAACTGCTTTGCTTTATCTTGGCCAGGTCGCAATTGTAAATGAGAACTTGTTCTCAACTTGCCTACCTGGTTAAATAAAGGTGAAATAAATAAATAAAATAACTAAATATACTCTTATAAAAGATTGTATCGCGAAGGAGAGGCAAGGCATGTTCGAATTTCACCAAGTGGAAAGGGAAGAGGTAGAAAGCTGTTGTCTTTTTCGGATGACAAGTCACCTGGTACAGATCATCTAGACGCCAAATTGCTTTGAGTTACAGCTAACCAAATATCTACCCCAATCTCTGGTATTTTTAATAAGTGCTTGATGTATGGGGTGTTCTCAGACGTCTGGAAAGAGTCAAATGAGTCAAAGGAAACTACTACATGTTGGACGCAGCTTTATCATGGTCAGAACACATAGATAATATTGGTATTAAGATGGGTAAGGGAATTGCTATTACTAGAAAATGTTCAGAGTATTTAACATCTAGCACTCTGAATCAGGTGTTTCAATCTCTGGTCCTATCACAGAGTACTGTCCAGCTATATGGTCATCTGCGGCAATTAAATATATAAAAAAGGTTGCTCAAAACAGGGCTGCCAGATTAACTCTTCATTGCTCTATCTGTATGAATATTATACAAATGCATCAGAATCTCTCACGGCTTCACGTTGAAAACAAATCCAGTCTACTATCCAGTCTTCAGATTATCTTTAGAAATGCTATATTTTTCAAAAGACCACAGTATTTTTCAGGCCAGTTAGTACACACTAGCAACATGCATAACCAGCAAACCAGACAGGTAAATTCAGGGCAGCTAAAACACCCTAACGCTAAGCCAAGGACAAATTGCCTTAAATCTACAGTTTTATTTAGAGCCATAGCTGAATGGAACTCTTTACCAATCTATATTTCTCAGGCAAAAGGTACATCCAAAATTAGAACATCTAATGCGATAGACCAGTGGTTCCCAAACTTTTTATAGTCCCGTACCCCTTCAAACATTCAACCTCCAGCTGCGTACCCCCTCTAGCACCAGGGTCAGCGCACTCTCAAATGATGTTTTTTACCATCATTATAAGCCTGCCACACACACACCATACGATACATTTATTAAACATAAGAATGAGTGTGAGTTTGTGTCACAACCCGGCTCGTGGGAAGTGACAAAGAGCTCTAATAGGACGAGGGCACAAATAATAATATAATTATAATCAATAAATGTTGATCTTTATTTAACCATCGTACATATAAAACCTTATTTGTTCATCTAAAATTGTGAATAACTCATCACAGGTTAATGAGAAGGGTGTGCTTGAAAGGATGCACATAACTCTGCAATGTTGGGTTGTACTGGAGAGAGTCTCAGTCTTATATCATTATCCACACACAGTCTGTGCCTGTATTTAATTTTCATGCTAGTGAGAGCCGAGAATCCACTCTCACATACAGCTGAAGTCGGAAGTTTACATACACTTAGGTTGGAGTCATTAAAACTCGTTTTTCAACCACTCCACAAATTTCTTGTTAACAAACTATAGTTTTAGCAAGTCGGTTAGGACATCTACTTTGTGCATGACACAAGTAATTTTTCCAACGATTGTTTACAGATTTCACTTATAATTCACTGTATCACAATTCCAGTGGGTCAGAAGTTCACATACACTAAATTGACTGTGCCTTTAAACAGCTTGGAAAATTCCAGAAAATAATGTCATGGCTTTAGAAGCTTCTGATAGGCTAATTGACATCATTTGAGTCAATTGGAGGTGTACCTGTGGATGTGTTTCAAGGCCTACCTTCAAACTCAGTGCCTCTTTGCTTGTCATCATGGGAAAATCAAAAGAAATCAGCCAAGACCTCAGAAAACAAATTGTAGACCTCCACAAGTCTGGTTCATCCTTGGGAGCAATTTCCAAACGCCTGAACGTACCACGTTCATCTGTACAAACAATAGTACGCAAGTATAAACAACATGGGACCACGCAGCCGTCATACCGCTCAGGAAGGAGACACGTTCTGTCTCCTAGAGATGAACGTACTTTGGTGTGAAAAGTGCAAATCAATCCCAGAACAACAGCAAAAGACCTTGTGAAGATGCTGGAAGAAACAGGTACATAAGTATCTATATCCACAGTAAAACAAGTCCTATATTGACATAACCTGAAAGGCAGCTCAGCAAGGAAGAACTCACTGCTCCAAAACCGCAATAAAAAAGACAGACTACGGTTTGCAACTGCACATCGGGACAAAGATCGTACTTTTTGGAGAAATGTCCTCTGGTCTGATGAAACAAAAATAGAACTGTTTGGCCATAATGACCATGGTTATGTTTGGAGGAAAAAGGGGGAGGCTTGCAAGCCGAAGAACACCATCCCAACCATGAAGCACGGGGGTGGCAGCATCATGTTGTGGGGTGCTTTGCTGCAGGAGGGACTGGTGCACTTCACAAAATAGATGGCACCATGAGGAAGGAAAATGATGTGGATATATTGAAGCAACATCTCAAGACATCAGTCAGGAAGTTAAAGCTTGGTCGCAAATGGGTCTTCCAAATGGACAATGACCCCAAGCATACTTCCAAGTTTTGGCAAAATGGCTTAAGGACAACAAAGTCAAGGTATTGGAGTGGCCTTCACAAAGCCTTGACCTCAATGTGGGCAGAAATGAAAAAGCGTGTGCAAGCAAGGAGGCCTACAAACCTGACTGAGTTACACCAGCTCTGTCAAGAGGAATGGGCCAAAATTTACCCAACTTATTGTGGGAAGCTTGTGGAAGGCTACCCGAAACGTTTGACCCGAGTTAAACAATTTAAAGGCAATGCTACCAAATACTAATTGAGTGTATGTAAACTTCTGACCCACTGGGAATGTTCATTTGCACACACAAAATCATACAATGATGGAAAGACCTGTGTGTTGTCCTTGTTAATGCAGACAGAGAAGAGCTCCAACTTCTTAATCATAACCTCAATTTTGTCCCGCACATTGAATATAGTTGCAGAGAGTCCCTGTAATCCTAGATTCAGATCATTCAGGTGAGAAAAAACATCACCCAGATAGGCCAGTCGTGTGAGAAACTCGTCATCATGCAAGCGGTCAGACAAGTGAAAATTATGGTCAGTAAAGAAAACTTTAAGCTTGTCTCAATTGAAAAAAATTGTCAATACTTTGCCCCTTGATAACCAGCTCACTTCTGTATGTTGTAAAAGCATTACATGGTCGCTGCCCATATCATTACATAGTCTAGAACATACACGAGAGTTCAGGGGCCTAGCTTTAAGTTAACCATTTTCAGTGTAGTGTTCAAAACGTCTTTCAAGCTGTCAGGCATCACCTTGGCAGCAAGAGCCTCTCGGTGGATGCTGCAGTGTACCCAAGTGGCGTTGGGAGCAACTGCTTGCACGTGCGTTACCACTCCACTATGTCTCCCGGTCATGGCTTTTGTACCATTAGTACAGATACCAACACATCTTGACCACAAAAGTCCATTTGATGTCACAAAGCTGTCCAGTACTTAAAAATATCCTCTCCTGTTGTCCTGGTTTGCAGAAGAGGATGTCTTCCTTAATTTACCCCCCATAAATGTAACGGACATACCAGGAGCTGTGCCAGGCCCGCCACGTCTGTTGACTCTTCCAGCTGTAACGCATAGAATTCACTGGCTTGTATGCAAAGCAGTAATTGCTTCAAAACATCCCCTACCATGTCACTGATGCGTCGTGAAACAGTGTCGTTTGATGAAGGCATTGTCTGTATAGATTTTTGGGCATTTTCCCAACTATATCCATGGCAGCAGGAAGAATTAAGTCCTCCACAATAGTATGGGGCTTGCCTGTCCTAGCCACTCGGTAGCTCACCATATAAGACACTTCTAGCCCCTTTTTATTAATGGTATCTGTTGCTTTTATACATGTCTTAATACTCAATCCTCGCTCAAAAAACTCTGGCGGCTTATTTTTGAAATTGGCATGTTTTGTTTCTAAATGTCTGCGCAAGAGTAAAGGTTTCATCGAGTTGTGAGATAGTACTTTTGCACATATAACACACTGTGGCTGAGGAAAGGCACTACTCCCAATATAAGTGAACCCCAAATCAATTTAGTTCTCATCATGTTTGTGTCTCTTCGATGGTCCAATGTCCCTGTCTGTTGTTCGGTGCTTTCCCGGGTAAGGGGGCAGTAGCTCTTCGGCTGCATCAGATTCACAACTGTCAGTGTCCATGCTAGCTGGTCTAACAACAAATGTAGAATTACTGATGCTAGCATTGGATGTGCTCGTGGAAGCAGAACAACGTGTGTCGTCGACAGGTGACATTGCTATCTTCTTTTGAGTAATTCCATGAACTGTCATTGTGTCCTTATCATCCATTGTGCTCTGTGTACATACTTAGATAGCATTGCAGTGTTACTGTAATTCCAAAAGTGTACATTCAGATTTTATTTTTTTTTTTTTATTTTTTTTAGGCTGCTGGTTTTGAGACCTACCAGTAGAGCTGGTATGTGTCTCTATGGACGCCATTTATCCATTTTCGAGCAAACGGAATGAGCAGCAGCTACGTTTGGCTACTTAGTGGAATTCCTGCGAGAATTCAATCAAGTTGTAGAAACATCTCAAATATGATCAATGGAAACAGAATGCACCTGAGCACAATTTTGAGTCTAATAGCAAAGGGTCTGAATAAGGTATTTTTGTTTTTGATTTTTAATACATTTGCAAAAAATTCCAAAAACCTGTTTTCCCTTTTTCATTATTGGGTATTGCGTGTAGATTGCTGAGGAAATTGTTTTCTTTAATCTATTTTAGAATAAGGCTGTAACGTAACAAAATGTGGAAAAATCAAGGGGTCTGAATACTTTCCGAAGGCACTGTAATTGTGTGTGTGGAGTAAATATATGAGGTAGCCATTCAAAAATAATGTAAACACTATTATTGCACACAGAGTGGGTCCATGCAACTTAATATGCGACTTGTTAAGCAAATGTTTACTCCTGAACTTATTTAGGCTTACAATAACAAAGGGGTTGAATACATTTCAGCTTTTCATTTTTTATTAATTAAGTAAAAAATATTTTAAAAACACAATTCCACTTTGACATTATGGGATATTGTGTGTCAGCCAGTGACCACCAATCCATATTAAATTCAGGATGTAACGCAACAAAATGTGGAAAAAGTCAAGGGTTGCACATACTTTCTGAAGGGACTCGATTTGTCTGTTTCCCTCTACAATGCCCACAAGCCGCACAGGACTCATTAGAAACGAGTGGACAATACCTGCCACTAAATCAGACAGAGGGATACAGAACATCCGTCATGGTCATGTTCTTTTCTACACAGAAGATCATACTAAATCATTTCCCGATGCTCTTCTGAACTTCCTAACACCTTTCTGATGGCTTTCAGTCATATCAAACCATAATTCCTTCAGATTGAAATACTGTCAAAGGTACTATCAGATTGATTTGTAATAGACTGCCATACACCAATTGAATCAACTGTTTGGTCCCCACAAGGATAAGAAAACAAACGTGTGTGTGTGTGTGTGTGTGTGTGATATGTGTGTGTAATGGCGATTGGGTGCCTAGCTGTACGTGTGTGTGTTTTGCTGTGTTGAGTGGCTCAGCGGTATAGTAACCGAGTGAGAGAGAGAGAGAGAGAGAACGACTGTATTGCTCAATGCTAAATTAATTGCACCAATTATTCACGGAGAGAGTTGTCTAGTGGCGGCCTTCGGGGGGGGGGCGAGGCCCTGACCGCTCTCCCTCATTTTTAATTGGCTGTCCTGTTGAATAATTGATTGGAGCAAATGCGAAATGGATGGGAAGGTCCAAGTGTCTTTCATCACACCAGGCCGGTCTCTCTGACAGCCAGGCACAAACAAACTCGCTGCTCTCCACAATAAACAAACATGGGGAATAAATCCACACGCAACGGACACTGGGGAGGCTGCACATACAGATAGGACTTCACACACACACACACACACACGCACAGGCTGGACGGAGAGATGTTTTGAACTTCACTCAGCATGTGTTGACCTAACAACACTGCGAATGTACAGAAGCAGAGAGGCTACGTTGGATTGGATAACGATGTCCGCAAAGCTGAAGGATCCCTTTCCGACGCAGTGTGTGTGATGTTGATGAGAATAAAATAGGACTGGTGAGTGACTGAGTGACCCAGAGTGAGAGGGACCTACACTACGGCAAAGAGGAGGGGAGGGAGAAAGATGGTCAAATCTGTTTGTTAGAACCAGTGGTGCCAATATTGGCCTAGTGAGGCCAGTCCACATATGACCATTCGATACCAATTGAGGCTGCACATAGCATCACACACACCCTACCCCTCCTAGCAAACACACACACCCCTCCCCAGTAATCAAAGGCTATTAACTCCCAGTGCCTTCACAACAAAACAGATGTAAGATTCATGAGTGGTGTGGGCCAGTGACTGTTGTCTTTACCTACAGGCTAGTAAAAAAACTATTAGGGTAGCTTTGGCCCCGTTCTCCGGCACGATCAATAGTCCCTGATAGTCTTATAAACCTATTGACCGAGTGAAGCGGTTCTCGCTCAACTCCATCTCTAGCAGACACACACACAGAGAGAGAGAGAGAGAGAGAGAGAGAGAGAGAGAGAGAGAGAGAGACAGAGAGACAGAGAGGAGAGACCCTCCTCCTGGATTAAGACTCAGCTCTGTAAGCCCTGACACAATCAGAGATGGAGACAGAGGCTGGGCATATTACCTAGTGTGGGGAAGGACCCTTAGAACATGGATCTATGGATGGAGAGGTGTATGTGTGGGGAGGGGGAGGGGGGCAGGCTGTGTGTGTGTCTGTGTGTGCGGGTGCACGTGTGCTTACACAATGTATGTACGCGGATGGATTTCTGCACGCAGGTGCGCTTTCCTTGTATCCGAGTGGTTACGTTTGTACACGTTCGTTCGCTCACGCGGCTCATTCCATGGGTAAGTGAATGCTCCTACCATCGTCTCTCCCAAGCAACTTCGACCGGTGTTTTGGCTTACCGCCCCGCATATACTGCTTGTATCCACAGCACCAACTTGTGAGTCGGTGATCTCCGGCTCCTTTAGTAAAAGTTCATCCAGGATCCATACAGTGTGTAAGTCCTCCGCCTTCTCTCTGTTTAATCGTACTGGTACATGTGTGATCAAGTCTGTGTTGCTTGTGTGCGCGCGTTTGCCATTTCACTGAAGGAGCTTGTTTACGGGAGGCGGGGTGTGTGTTGTGTTTGCGAACTCATGTTAGCGCACAACAAGCCTGTAGCATGGCTAATACTAGACAGAAAGAAAACGCCTCAAAGCTCAATGCGGACGAGGAATACAGATCAAGCACTACACTCCATGAACTACACAATCAACAAAAAGAGTTCTACAAAGATCTAACAGATCTGCAGGAAAATAACTTGAAGTCCCTCCTGCAACTCTCTGTGGATTGTACCAACAAAAGGGTTGATTGTCCGTTTAAGGATGTAATAGAATTTAAACACAGTTTGGAGTCTGAGGTGGAGGAATTGAATGTCCCAAGTCAGACCGCACTCAAAACCACGTCGGAGGATTTCGCAATCTTCCAAACACTTGGACAAGCACTCTTCGAACGGAGGTTACCTCAACAACCAATCGAGGCGCAGTAACATTTTAAAATCGATGGAAATGAGGACGTAAAGACTGAAACTTGGCTTGACACAGAAGTCAAGGCCAAGAAACTCCTGGCAGATCAACTCAAACTGGACCCTAAACTCATGGAGATGGAGAGGGCCCGTAGGAACAGCACTTTCCCTCCCCGATGGTCGGCCCAGATCTATAGTGGTGAAACTGCTCAAGCTCAAAGACGAGGACAAGAAGCAAAACCTTCATGGATGTAGACTTCTCCGAAATGATATGCCTCAAAATAAAGGAACTGCTGCCCCGACTAATTGAAGAACAAACAAAAAAAAGGCAACATCGCATACCTGAAGTATGATCAGCTGGTCGTTCACCCACCCTCTCGTAGGCATATGGCAAATGACTCCACAATAGTCCACTGATTTGACACACACGGACACACACCCACACATACACACATATCTTTACTCTACTTTGTTCATGTGTTTCACCTAACCTCAACACCAAAAACACACATTGCTGTAACTGTCATAACCCTCTGAAGTGTTCAGTGGTGTTAGGTGGACTGTGTCAATGTGCATTCCATAGGAAGTGCCCCCCTATTGATAAAACTAACACTAATGTATGGTTGTACAGGACATGTTAGGCATACACTTCTATGTTTCTGTTCCACTCTCTGGATGATTCCCACTGTGTATCGCTCTGAAAACATGACCTTCAACACATTCGATATTAATAATGAAGCCAAGGATATCAACCCTGATAACATGGTCTTCAACACATTAGATATTAATGAAGCCAAGGATATCAACCCTGATAACATGGTCTTTAACACATTAGATATTAATGAAGCCAAGGATATCAACCCTGATAACATGGTCTTTAACACATTAGATATTAATGAAGCCAAGGATATCAACCCTGATAACAGGATCTTCAACACATTAGATATTAATGAAGCCAAGGATATCAACCCTGATAACATGATCTTCAACACATTAGATATTAATGAAGCCAAGGATATCAACCCTGATAACATGATCTTCAACACATTAGATATTAATGAAGCCAAGGATATCAACCCTGAAAACATGATCTTCAACACATTAGATATTAATGAAGCCAAGGATATCAACTCTCAAAACATGACCTTCAACACATTAGATATTAATGAAGCCAAGGATATCAACCCTGATAACATGGCCTTCAACACATTAGATATTAATGAAGCCAAGGATATCAACCCTGAAAACATGATCTTCAACACATTAGATATTAATGAAGCCAAGGATATCAATCCTGATAACATGGTCTTCAACACATTAGATATTAATGAAGCCAAGGATATCAACCCTGATAACATGGTCTTTAACACATTAGATATGAATGAAGCCAAGGATATCAACCCTGTTAACATGGTCTTTAACACATTAGATATTAATGAAGCCAAGGATATCAACTCTGATAACATGGTCTTCAACACATTAGATATTAATGAAGCCAAGGATATCAACCCTGATAACATGGTCTTTAATTAACACATTAGATATTAATGAAGCCAAGGAAATCAACCCTGATAACATGGTCTTTAACACATTAGATATTAATGAAGCCAAGGATATCAACCCTGATAACATGGTCTTTAACACATTAGATATTAATGAAGCCAAGGATATCAACCCTGATAACATGGTCTTTAACACATTAGATATTAATGAAGCCAAGGATATCAACCCTGATAACATGGTCTTTAACACATTAGATATTAATGAAGCCAAGGATATCAACTGATAACATGGTCTTCAACACATTAGATATTGATGAAGCGAATTATAAATATAATGACCGTGGTGATTCAAATTTCCTGAAATTGACCAGAAATAAGTCTATCACTTGTGATTACTATAATGTTAAGCAATTTAACAACCTGTAAAGCAGTTTCTTATTTTCTACCTTTTCCTTTGAACGTTCGCAGTCATTTGAACGTCCGCAGTCATTTGAACGTCCGCAGTCATTTGAACGTCCGCAGTCCTTTGAACGTCCGCAGTCCTTTGAGCGTTCGCAGTCCTTTGAACGTCCGCAGGCCTTTGAACGTTCGCAGTCCTTTGAACGTCCGCAGTCATTTGAATGTTCGCAGTCCTTTGAACGTTCGCAGTCCTTTGAACGTCCGCAGTCATTTGAACGTCCGCAGTCATTTGAACGTCCGCAGTCATTTGAACGTCCGCAGTCATTTGAACGTCCGCAGTCATTTGAACGTCCGCAGTCCTTTGAACGTCCGCAGTCATTTGAACGTTCGCAGACTCCAGATAGTTGGAGTGTAAAGTATTCAAAAAAAATCCGATGTCAGTGAGTGGTTCTCACTTATAATAAATGTATGCTGTAATCACCCAATGGAAAACAAATGTTACCTTCATTGTTACTCAAATCCAAGAGTGATGTAAGGATATCAAGCACCTATATGTTTTTTTTCGTAAAAACTACTCCACAGATATGACTCTTTTGTAACTCGTGGATAAACTGTGGCTCAGTTGGTAGAGCATGGTGTGTGCAACGCCAGGATTGTCGGTTCGATTCCCACGGGGGGCCAGTACAAAAAAAATAATAATAATAAAATAAAAATGCATGAAATTAAATGTATGAAATGTATGCATTCCCTACTGTGTCGCTCTGGATATGAGCGTCTGCTAAATGACTAAAAGGTAAAAATGTAAACAACAATGAATACGCTCTTGGCACCTTTTTAGATTTATCCAAAGCGTTTGAAACGGTAGATCATGAAATGTTACTTTCTAAATTTCATTATTATGGTTTTCATGGTTATACATATAATTGGTTACATAGTTATGTTTATCATAGAGAAAAATGTGTTTATGCAAATGCCTGTGCATCTAACAGGGCCAAGATATCCTGTGGTGTGTCACAGCGTTTGATAATTGGACCTTTGTTATTCCTAATCTGTATCAATGACCTTGCTGCTGGTTCTTCTACCGTATTTCCCATCGTCTTTGCTTGATGATACCAATTACATTATATCACACAAGAATTTTGATTCACTAATTAACCTGTCTAGGCTAGGGGGCAGTATTTTCACCGGATGAAAAACGTACCCAATTTAAACAGGTTACTACTCTGGCCCAGAAACTAGAATATGCATATCATTAGTACATTTGGATAGAAAACACTCTGAAGTTTCTAAAACTGTTTGAATGGTGTCTGTGAGTATAACAGAACTCATATGGCAGGCAAAAACCTGAGAAAAAGTCAACCAGGAAGTGGAGGATCTGAGAATTGTAGTTCTTCTTTCTAGCCCCTTTCGAAACTACAGTATCTGTGGGGTTACGTTGCACTTCCTAAGGCTTCCATTGGCTGTCTAAAGCCTTCAGAAAGTGGTTGGATATTCTTCTTTCTAGCCCCTTTCGAAACTACAGTATCTGTGGGGTTACGTTGCACTTCCTAAGGCTTCCATTGGCTGTCTAAAGCCTTCAGAAAGGGATTGGATATGCGCAGTCACGCGAGCGTGCCGTTCCTTCTTTTTCTGCTTGAAAGAATACGCTATTGTCCAGTTTGAATATTATCGCAATTTTACGTTAAAAATACCATAAAGATTGATTTTAAACAGCGTTTGACATGCTTCTAAGTACGGTAATGGAACATTGTGACTTTTCGTCTCTGATACCGCGCTCGCGCGTTATGCCTTTGGATAGTGCTCTGAACGCACGAACAAAACGGAGGTATTTGGACATAAATATGGATTATTTGGAACAAAAAAAACATTTATTGTGGAAGTAGCAGTCCTGGGAGTGCATTCTGACGAAGATCAGCAAAGGTAAGAGAATATTTCTAATACTAATTCTGAGTTTAGGTTTCCCCGAACTTGGCGGGTGTCTGTATAGCTCGCCGTGATGGCTGAGCTATGTACTCAGAATATTGAAAAATGTGCTTTCTCCGTAAAGCTATTTTAAAATCTGACACAGCGGTTGCATCCAGGAGTAGTCTATCTATAATTCTTTAAATAATTGTTATATATTTTGTCAACGTTTATGATGAGTATTGTTGTAAATTGATGTGCACATTCACCGACCGTTTTGGTGGGAATACATTTTCTGAACATCACACGCCAATGTAAAATGCTGTTTTTGGATATAAATATGAACTTTATCGAACAAAACATACATGTATTGTGTAACATAATGTCCTAGGAGTGTCATCTGATGAAGATCGTCAAAGGTTAGTGCTTCATTTAGCTGTGTTTTGGGTTTTATTGACATGTCCTTGCTTGGAAAATGGCTGTGTGATTATTTTTGTCTATGTACTCTCCTAACATAATCTAATGTTTTGCTTTCGCTGTAAAGCCTTTTTGAAATCAGACAATGTGGTTACATCAAGGAGAAGTGTATCTTTAAAATGGTGTAAAATAGTTGTATGTTTGAGAAAGTTGAATTATGACATTTTGTTGTTTTTGAATTTGCCGCCCTGATATTTCACTGGCTGTCCCACGTAGCCCATAGAAGTTAATGAAGCCAACTCAGGTACGGCAACATTTTCTGAATGATTCCAGATAAACAAATTATCTTCAAATGTTTAAAAAAATCAAACTATTGTATTCACTAGTAAGAATAAGAAATATTAAAAAAATAAAAAATATATATTTTAAAAAGAGCCAGAATCTCAATTGGTGGAATGAAATGGAACAAGTCACATCCACTAGATTCCTCAGAGCTCTAATTGATGAAAAGTCATCCTGGAAAGATCATATTCAATTTGTCTGTAGCAAAGTGATGAAATCGGTTGGTGTCATCAGAAAGATTAGTGGTTTGGTTCATCAGGCTTGCTACCTAACTCTATACTATAGCTTCATTTACCCATATCTCATTTCCTGTAATATAGTCTGGGCCCGTAAATATGCCTCCTACCTACACAAATTACTCAGCATACAAAATACATTTGCAAAAATGTCTAATTACCTGGCTCCAGCTGCACCTTTGTTTAAGAAGCTCTATATCTTGTCTATTTAGAACATTAACTATGTACTTTCATCTACAAATACTCATATCTCCCAGACAGTTTACCAAAACACTTCAAACGGTCTCTTCCAGGTTATTTCTGTAATCCATCTATATAACACAAGACACTGTGATAACCTTCACCCTCCCCACTGCCGCACCTCCCATGGTCAGTTTCTCTATCAGATACAGAGGTACCATACTCTGGAATTCTTATCTTCACACTGCCAAAACCTCGCCATCCCTCAATAACTTTAAGTGGAGACTGGGGGTCAGCCTGATGAATCAAACTACCCAATATCTCCCTCCATGTAGCCTGCCTAACACACGCGCGCGCGCACGCGCTTTTTCTTGTATACTGAGTATCTCATGTCCAATTAAAATGAATATGCTTTGTGTAACCGATTGATATTTTATTTCTTATTTTTGTACTTATATTCGTGGCGTGGTTTTCATATAAGCCCTTTTGGGCTTCCAACCTCAACTGCGCACCATTTTTACCCGTTTTTTAAAAATCTGTACTGTTTTGTCTTTCACTTCTTTTCTTCGGTGCAAATAAATAAAACCTAAAAAAAACAGATATGTACACTCTACCGGAGGAAAGCCTAGGTAGTGCACCATGTTGTACAATCATGTCTGAGACCAAAAAGTCAACCATCGCCCACCGACCAGGCTAGAATCTTTTGCCAAGCAGTAACAACAATTGACTTCATAAAGGACTTGGGTTTAATACCAGCGACAACACCTGCAAAAAAAAAATGCAAACTACCGAAGATAAACACATAACCCAATCTGCTGCGCTTCGCTCTGTTTATGTCCTCATTACCACCATGAACATGGAAACAGCTGGGCCCACATGCCTATTGTCTTCTAGGGAAGCAGGGGCTGAGGAGGAGGAGGAGAGAAAACGAGAGAGCGTGGGGGACCGGACCAGCTGTTGCCGATGAGGGTGCGGCAGCGGTGAACAGGTGTCACTCCCACTGACGGTCTGCGTCTGGCTTCACCCCGTGCCCTTTGCCCCCCCCCCCACCCGAACATCCACGCACAGCTCCCTCACCCCCACCCCCACACCTCTCCTCTGCCTCGCCTGGCAGACTGCATCTGGAAGACACTACCCCCCCCCCCCCCACTCTGTCAAACCGCCGCCACTCAATCACATACCGAGACATTAGGCAAAGCTAAACCCTGCGGATGTATCAAATTACGCCAATAACATAACACAAGGAGTATAAATTAGAATTATGATTGAGTCAAAAGACGTAGAATGAATTATACAGTATGTGTGGGCAGGTAAGAGTATGAAAGAGTTGATGGTACATACTCATAACGGCTTGTAACATGTGTTTGTACGTAGTGGCTCAGTCAGTAGTACACGGTGCTTGCAAAGCAAAGGCTCGTGGGGTTGGATTCCCGCTGGGGCCACCTGTATGTAAAATGTATGCATGCATGACTGCAAGTCGCTTTGGATAAAAGCATCTGCTAAATGCTATATACAGCATATTATATAATGTAGCTAAGCTAAGCTAAGCTGACAATACAGTGGCTCCCTGTACAGTCAGTGTACTACAACTCCTATATATATATATATCAGTCTTATCTCCAGGCCTTTGGCCACGTGGTTATTGTCTAAGATAGTGGCGTTAGAGGGATCGAGGCATGTGCAAGTGCGTAGAACGCAGGAGGGGCTGTAATTACTCTGGTGTCAGCGTTACCGCGGCGACTCCTCCCCAGCATCCATAACCCGTCGTCCTGCCACGGGATAAACGCTGCGCCATCCATCACGCGCCCACTTGACAAATACCTTCTATAATAGAAGTTTATTTTTTATGGGGGCCTGAATCAAGGACTTTCCCATGCATACAAAAACGTGTCACAATTATTTATGGCTTGTGCTGAGACGCCCAATATGTCATATCAAACTCCCGTCCTCCGCCCTCCCGGCGCCCGCCTGTCGATATCTCTGCTGCTATCAATAATGTGGAACACCGCTGCGATAAGCCGCCAGGATTCGGAGGTCATTCCGGCTGGCGCGAGCACGCATAGAGGGACACACACAGACACTCATACACACTGGTCCTGTAGGCGGTTACAGACTGAACAGCAGAAAGAGCTAGGCTGAAACACACACACGCTCACACACACACGCTCACAGGCATACAACTCACAGGCATACAACTTTAATTATCCGTATAGTTTCTACCATAATTCCCCCCCCCCCCGACTAAAACAACAATTACCAAAACAAAGATACATGTTAAAAAATGAACCTGACCCATTTTGGAGAGAGGACAGACGTGGATATACGCCTGCCAATCAAACGGCAGGTAAGGTCATAGCCAAACAAGCAAACGGTCAAAGCCGAGCGAGCACGGGAGTGTGTGCGTGTGTGTACATGCACGTACGTGCGTGTTTACTAGAACGAGTGGCAAACAGTGGAGGAAATAGAGAAGGAGAAGAATAACAGAAAGGAAATCCCTGCACTGCAGCCTCCAAACCTGAGAGCTGTCAATCCGGATGAGTGGCAACCCCTTTTGCCCAGAGAAAAGGCAACACATTGGTGTTCCAGATAAGGCCTGCAACACCAGTGCCGTGCCTGACAAAAAAATGAGCTGCTTTTCCGTAGGCTACTTGAGTGCTGTCAATCAGCGTGACTGCCAGGTTAACACGTCGCCAGTGGAGGGACGTATAGAAGAAAAAACTGATTACAGAGGAGGGAGAGAGGAAGGGAGGGAGAGAGGAAGGGAGGAGAGAGAGAGAGAGAGCATTAAGCTGGAGCAAGAGGAAAATGAATAAATACGATAAATATGATCATTGAAATGATGAGATTGTGGTACTTGGTGTTTTGGATTCTGCTACCCAGAGGGATTAGGCCCCATTCACTGTCATTTTCATTGCTGTGCTTCAACAACACACGCAGACAAACACACACACGCACACATACGCACACATTCACACACAAACTCAAGTATATATTGCCTTTTTAACTAGTCCTATACTTTGCCAAAATCTCTTGGGCACTGACAACCCTTAAAAACACAACAACAACAACGCACCACACACAAAAACAATAGCTCATGGAACCACAGGGTAACTGTCCTGTGAAGACACTAGATGTATGGTCCAGGAGAGGCAGCAACAGTAAATGATTACCTTTTTACAAACTGGGCATTTGTGATAAAATTTGTCAGGAGAATATTATCAATTCACCAGTTCAGCGAAGATAGTATTTCTGAAGCCACAGAGAAAGAGAGGGGATCGCTATCAGGAGGGAAGCCAACATTGGAATTCGTCACCGTCAAAGAAGCGAGGGTGTTTGACCTGAGTGTGTGTGTGTGTGTGTTGGGGATAGGAGGGTGTGTGTATGGGGATAGGATAATGTGTGTATGGGGGATAGGAGGGTGTGTGTATGGGGATAGGATAATGTGTGTATGAGGGATAGGAGGGTGTGTGTATGGGGGATAGGAGGGTGTGTGTATGGGGATAGGATAATGTGTGTATGGGGGATAGGTTGTGTGTATGGGGATAGGAGGGTGTGTGTATGGGGGATAGGATAATGTGTGAATGGGAGATAGTAGGGTGTGTGTATGGGATATAGTAGGGTGTGTGTGTATGGGGGGATAGGAGGGTGTGTGTGTATGTGGGATAGGAGGGTGTGTGTGTATGGGGGAAAGGAAGGTGTGTGTATGGGGGAAAGGAGGGTGTGTGTATGGGGGATAGGAAGGTGTGTGTATGGGGGATATGATAATGTGTGTATGGGGGATAGGAGGGTGTGTGTATGGGGATAGGAGGGTGTGTGTGTGTATGGGGGATAGGAGGGTGTGTGTATGGGGATAGGATAATGTGTGTATGGGGGATAGGAGGGTGTGTGTATGGGGGATAGGAAGGTGTGTGTATGGGGATAGGAGGGTGTGTGTATGGGGATAGGAGGGTGTGTGTATGGGGATAGGAGGGTGTGTGTGTGGGGATAGGATAATGTGTGTATGGGGGATAGTAGGGCGTGTGTGTATGGGGGATAGGAGGGTGTGTGTGTATGGGGGATAGGAGGGTGTGTGTGTATGGGGGATAGGATGTTGTGTGTATGGGAATAGGATAATGTGTGTATGGGGGATAGGAGGGTGTGTGTATGGGGGATAGGATAATGTGTGAATGGGGGATAGGAGGGTGTGTGTATGGGATATAGTAGGGTGTGTGTGTATGGCGGATAGGAGGGTGTGTGTGTATGTGGGATAGGAGGGTGTGTGTGTATGGGGGATAGTAGGGTGTGTGTATGGGATATAGTAGGGCGTGTGTGTATGGGGGATAGGAGGGTGTGTGTATGGGGGATAGGAGGGTGTGTGTATGGGGATAGGATAATGTGTGAATGGGGGATAGGAGGGTGTGTGTATGGGGATAGGATAATGTGTGTATGGGGATAGGAGGTTGTGTATGGGGGATAGGATAATGTGTGAATGGGGGATAGGAGGGTGTGTGTATGGGATATAGTAGGGTGTGTGTGTATGGGGGATCGGAGGGTGTGTGTGTATGTGGGATAGGAGGGTGTGTGTGTATGGGGGATAGTAGGGTGTGTGTATGGGATATAGTAGGGTGTGTGTGTATGGGGGATAGGAGGGTGTGTGTATGGGGGATAGGAGGGTGTATGGGGATAGGGGGGTGTGTGTATGGGGGATAGGAGGGTGTGTGTGTATGGGGGATAGGAGGGTGTGTGCATGGGGGATAAGAGGATGTGTGTATGGGGGATAGTAGGGTGTGTGTGTATGGGGAGAGGAGGGTGTGTGTATAGCGGATAGGCGGGTGTGTGTGTATGGGGAAAGGATAATGTGTGTCTGGGGGATAGGAAGGGGTGTGTGTATGGGGGATAAGAGGGTGTGCGAATGGGGGATAAGAGGGTGTGTGTATGGGGATAGGATAATGTGTGTATGGGGGATAGGAGGGTGTGTGTATGGGGGATAGGATAATGTGTGTATGGGGGATAGGATAATGTGTGTATGGGGGATAGGAAGGTGTGTGTATGGGGGAAAGGGGGGTGTGTGAATGGGGGATAGGAGGGTGTGTGTATGGGGGATAGGATAATGTGTGTATGGGGATAGGAGGGTGTGTGTATGGGGATAGGAAGGTGTGTGTATGGGGGAAAGGGGGGTGTGTGTATGGGGGATAGGATAATGTGTGTATGGGGGATAGGAGGGTATAGTGTATGGGGATAGGAGGGTATAGTGTATGGGGATAGGAGGGTATAGTGTATGGGGATAGGAGGGTGTGTGTATGGGGATAGGAGGGTGTGTATATGGGGGATAGGAGGGTGTGTGTATGGGGGATAGGAGGGTGTGTGTGTGTATGGGGGATAGGAGGGTGTGTGTGTGTATGGGGGATAGGAGGGTGTGTGTGTGTATGGGGGATAGGAGGGGGTGTGTGTATGGGGATAGGAGGGTGTGTGTGTATGGGGGATAGGAGGGTGTGTGTGTATGGGGGAAAGGAAGGTGTGTGTATGGGGGAAAGGAGGGTGTGTGTATGGGGGATAGGAGGGTATAGTGTATGGGGATAGGAGGGTGTGTGTATGGGGGATAGGAGGGTGTGTGTGTGTATGGGGGATAGGAGGGTGTGTGTGTATGGGGGATAGGAGGGTGTGTGTGTGTATGGGGATAGGAGGGTGTGTGTATGGGGATAGGATAATGTGTGTATGGGGGATAGGAGGGTGTGTGTATGGGGGATAGAAAGGTGTGTGTATGGGGGATAGGAGGGTGTGTGTATGGGGATAGGAGGGTGTGTGTATGGGGATAGGACAATGTGTGTATGGGGGATAGTAGGGCGTGTGTGTATGGGGGATAGTAGGGCGTGTGTGTATGGGGGATAGGAGGGTGTGTGTGTATGGGGGATAGGAGGGTGTGTGTATGGGAATAGGATAATGTGTGTATGGGGGATAGGAGGGTGTGTGTATGGGGGATAGGATAATGTATGAATGGGGGATAGGAGGGTGTGTGTATGGGATATAGTAGGGTGTGTGTGTATGGGGGATAGGAGGGTGTGTGTGTATGTGGGATAGGAGGGTGTGTGTGTATGGGGGATAGTAGGGTGTGTGTATGGGATATAGTAGGGTGTGTGTGTGTATGGGGGATAGGAGGGTGTGTGTATGGGGGATAGGATAATGTGTGTATGGGGGATAGGATAATGTGTGAATGGGGGATAGGAGGGTGTGTGTATGGGGATAGGATAATGTGTGTATGGGGATAGGAGGTTGTGTGTATGGGGGACAGGATAATGTGTGAATGGGGGATAGGAGGGTGTGTGTATGGGATATAGTAGGGTGTGTGTGTATGGGGGATAGGAGGGGTGTGTGTGTATGTGGGATAGGAGGGTGTGTGTGTATGGGGGATAGTAGGGTGTGTGTATGGGATATAGTAGGGTGTGTGTGTGTATGGGGGATAGGAGGGTGTGTGTGTGTATGGGGGATAGGAGGGGGTGTGTGTATGGGGGATAGGAGGGTGTGTGTATGGGGGATAGGAGGGTGTGTGTGTATGGGGGAAAGGAAGGTGTGTGTATGGGGGAAAGGAGGGTGTGTGTATGGGGGATAGGAAGGTGTGTGTATGGGGGATATGATCATGTGTGTATGGGGGATAGGAGGGTATAGTGTATGGGGATAGGAGGGTGTGTGTATGGGGGATAGGAGGGTGTGTGTATGGGGATAGGAGGGTGTGTGTGTGTATGGGGGATAGGAGGGTGTGTGTATGGGGATAGGAGGGTGTGTGTATGGGGATAGGATAATGTGTGTATGGGGGATAGAAAGGTGTGTGTATGGGGGATAGGAGGGTGTGTGTATGGGGATAGGAGGGTGTGTGTATGGGGATAGGACAATGTGTGTATGGGGGATAGTAGGGCGTGTGTGTATGGGGGATAGTAGGGCGTGTGTGTATGGGGGATAGGAGGGTGTGTGTGTATGGGGGATAGGAGGGTGTGTGTATGGGAATAGGATAATGTGTGTATGGGGGATAGGAGGGTGTGTGTATGGGGGATAGGATAATGTATGAATGGGGGATAGGAGGGTGTGTGTATGGGATATAGTAGGGTGTGTGTGTGTATGGGGGATAGGAGGGTGTGTGTATGGGGGATAGGATAATGTGTGTATGGGGGATAGGATAATGTGTGAATGGGGGATAGGAGGGTGTGTGTATGGGGATAGGATAATGTGTGTATGGGGATAGGAGGTTGTGTGTATGGGGGACAGGATAATGTGTGAATGGGGGATAGGAGGGTGTGTGTATGGGATATAGTAGGGTGTGTGTGTATGGGGGATAGGAGGGGTGTGTGTGTATGTGGGATAGGAGGGTGTGTGTGTATGGGGGATAGTAGGGTGTGTGTATGGGATATAGTAGGGTGTGTGTGTGTATGGGGGATAGGAGGGTGTGTGTGTGTATGGGGGATAGGAGGGGGTGTGTGTATGGGGGATAGGAGGGTGTGTGTATGGGGGATAGGAGGGTGTGTGTGTATGGGGGAAAGGAAGGTGTGTGTATGGGGGAAAGGAGGGTGTGTGTATGGGGGATAGGAAGGTGTGTGTATGGGGGATATGATCATGTGTGTATGGGGGATAGGAGGGTATAGTGTATGGGGATAGGAGGGTGTGTGTATGGGGGATAGGAGGGTGTGTGTATGGGGATAGGAGGGTGTGTGTGTGTATGGGGGATAGGAGGGTGTGTGTATGGGGATAGGAGGGTGTGTGTATGGGGATAGGATAATGTGTGTATGGGGGATAGGAGGGTGTGTGTATGGGGGATAGGAGGGTGTGTGTATGGGGATAGGAGGGTGTGTGTATGGGGATAGGAGGGTGTGTGTATGGGGATAGGAGGGTGTGTGTATGGGGGATAGTAGGGCGTGTGTGTATGGGGGATAGGAGGGTGTGTGTGTATGGGGGATAGGAGGGTGTGTGTGTATGGGGGATAGGAGGTTGTGTGTATGGGAATAGGATAATGTGTGTATGGGGGATAGGAGGGTGTGTGTATGGGAATAGGATAATGTGTGTATGGGGGATAGGAGGTTGTGTGTATGGGAATAGGATAATGTGTGTATGGGGGATAGGAGGGTGTGTGTATGGGATATAGTAGGGTGTGTGTGTATGGGGGATAGGAGGGTGTGTGTATGTGGGATAGGAGGGTGTGTGTGTATGGGGGATAGTAGGGTGTGTGTATGGGATATAGTAGGGTGTGTGTGTATGGGGGATAGGAGGGTGTGTGTATGGGGGATAGGATAATGTGTGTATGGGGGATAGGATAATGTGTGAATGGGGGATAGGAGGGTGTGTGTATGGGGATAGGATAATGTGTGTATGGGGATAGGAGGTTGTGTGTATGGGGGATAGGATAATGTGTGAATGGGGGATAGGAGGGTGTGTGTATGGGATATAGTAGGGTGTGTGTGTATGGGGGATAGGAGGGTGTGTGTGTATGTGGGATAGGAGGGTGTGTGTGTATGGGGGATAGTAGGGTGTGTGTATGGGATATAGTAGGGTGTGTGTGTATGGGGGATAGGAGGGTGTGTGTATGGGGGATAGGAGGGTGTGTGTGTATGGGGGATAGTAGGGTGTGTGTATGGGATATAGTAGGGTGTGTGTGTATGGGGGATAGGAGGGTGTGTGTATGGGGGATAGGAGGGTGTGTGTGTATGGGGATAGGAGGGTGTGTGTATGGGGGATAGGAGGGTGTGTGTGTATGGGGGATAGGAGGGTGTGTGCATGGGGGATAGTAGGGTGTGTGTGTATGGGGACAGGAGGGTGTGTGTATAGCGGATAGGCGGGTGTGTGTATGGGGAAATGATAATGTGTGTCTGGGGGATAGGAAGGGGTGTGTGTATGGGGGATAAGAGGGTGTGTGTATGGGGGATAAGAGGGTGTGCGAATGGGGGATAGGAGGGGGTGTGTGTATGGGGGATAGGAGGGTGTGTGTATGGGGATAGGATAATGTGTGTATGGGGGATAGGAGGGTGTGTGTATGGGGGATAGGATAATGTGTGTATGGGGGATAGGAGGGTGTGTGTATGGGGGAAAGGGGGGTGTGTGAATGGGGGATAGGAGGGTGTGTGTATGGGGGATAGGATAATGTGTGTATGGGGATAGGAGGGTGTGTGTCTGGGGATAGGAAGGTGTGTGTATGGGGGAAAGGGGGGTGTGTGTATGGGGGATAGGATAATGTGTGTATGGGGGATAGGAGGGTATAGTGTATGGGGATAGGAGGGTATAGTGTATGGGGATAGGAGGGTGTGTGTATGGGGATAGGAGGGTTAGGGGGAATGGGGGATAGGAGGGTGTGTGTATGGGGGATAGGAGGGTGTGTGTATGGGGGATAGGAGGGTGTGTGTGTGTATGGGGGATAGGAGGGTGTGTGTGTGTATGGGGGATAGGAGGGGGTGTGTGTATGGGGGATAGGAGGGTGTGTGTATGGGGGATAGGAGGGTGTGTGTATGGGGGATAGGAGGGTGTGTGTATGGGGGATAGGATAATGTGTGTCTAGGGATAGGAGGGTGTGTGTATGGGGATAGGAGGGTGTGTGTATGGGGATAGGATAATGTGTGTATGGGGGATAGGAGGGTGTGGTGTATGGGGGATAGGAGGGTGTGTGAATGGGGGATAGGATAATGTGTGTATGGGGGATAGGATAATGTGTGTATGGGGGATAGTAGGGTGTGTGTGTATGGGGGATAGGAGGGTGTGTGTGTGGGGGATAGGATAATGTGTGTATGGGGGATAGGAGGGTGTGTGTATGGGGGATAGGATAATGTGTGTATGGGGGATAGGAGGGTGTGTGTATGGGGGATAGGAGGGTGTGTGTATGGGGGATAGGAGGGTGTGTGTATGGGGGATAGGAGGGTGTGTGTGTGTATGGGGGATAGGAGGGTGTGTGTGTGTATGGGGGATAGGAGGGTGTGTGTGTATGGGGGATAGGAGGGTGTGTGAATGGGGGATAGGAGGGTGTGTGTATGGGGGATAGGAGGGTGTGTGTGTGGGGGATAGGATAATGTGTGTATGGGGGATAGGAGGGTATAGTGTATGGGGATAGGAGGGTATAGTGTATGGGGATAGGAGGGTGTGTGTATGGGGATAGGAGGGTTAGGGGGAATGGGGGATAGGAGGGTGTGTGTATGGGGGATAGGAGGGTGTGTGTATGGGGGATAGGAGGGTGTGTGTGTGTATGGGGGATAGGAGGGTGTGTGTGTGTATGGGGGATAGGAGGGGGTGTGTGTATGGGGGATAGGAGGGTGTGTGTATGGGGGATAGGAGGGTGTGTGTATGGGGGATAGGAGGGTGTGTGTATGGGGGATAGGATAATGTGTGTCTAGGGATAGGAGGGTGTGTGTATGGGGATAGGAGGGTGTGTGTATGGGGATAGGATAATGTGTGTATGGGGGATAGGAGGGTGTGTGTATGGGGGATAGGAGGGTGTGTGAATGGGGGATAGGATAATGTGTGTATGGGGGATAGGATAATGTGTGTATGGGGGATAGTAGGGGTGTGTGTATGGGGGATAGGAGGGTGTGTGTGTGGGGGATAGGATAATGTGTGTATGGGAGATAGGAGGGTGTGTGTATGGGGGATAGGATAATGTGTGTATGGGGGATAGGAGGGTGTGTGTATGGGGGATAGGAGGGTGTGTGTATGGGGGATAGCAAGGTGTGTGTATGGGGGATAGGAGGGTGTGTGTGTGTATGGGGGATAGGAGGGTGTGTGTGTGTATGGGGGATAGGAGGGTGTGTGTGTATGGGGGATAGGAGGGTGTGTGTATGGGGGATAGGAGGGTGTGTGTATGGGGGATAGGAGGGTGTGTGTGTGTATGGGGGATAGGAGGGGTGTGTGTATGGGGGATAGGAGGGTGTGTGTATGGGGGATAGGAGGGTGTGTGTATGGGGGATAGAAGGGTGTGTGTATGGGGGATAGGATAATGTGTGTCTAGGGATAGGAGGGTGTGTGTATGGGGATAGGAGGGTGTGTGTATGGGGATAGGATAATGTGTGTATGGGGGATAGGAGGGTGTGTGTATGGGGATAGGATAATGTGTGTATGGGGATAGGATAATGTGTGTATGGGGGATAGGAGGGTGTGTGTGTATGGGGGATAGGAGGGTGTGTGTGTATGGGGGATAGGAGGGTGTGTGTATGGGGGATAGGATAATGTGTGTATGGGGGATAGGATAATGTGTGAATGGGGGATAGGAGGGGTGTGTGTATGGGGATAGGATAATGTGTGTATGGGTAGAGGAGGTTGTGTGTATGGGGGATAGGATAATGTGTGAATGGGGGATAGGAGGGTGTGTGTATGGGATATAGTAGGGTGTGTGTGTATGGGGGATAGGAGGGTGTGTGTGTATGTGGGATAGGAGGGTGTGTGTGTATGGGGGATAGTAGGGTGTGTGTATGGGATATAGTAGGGTGTGTGTGTATGGGGGATAGGAGGGTGTGTGTATGGGGGATAGGAGGGTGTGTGTGTATGGGGATAGGAGGGTGTGTGTATGGGGGATAGGAGGGTGTGTGTGTATGGGGGATAGGAGGGTGTGTGCATGGGGGATAGGAGGGTGTGTGTGTATGGGGGATAGTAGGGTGTGTGTGTATGGGGACAGAAGGGTGTGTGTATAGCGGATAGGCGGGTGTGTGTATGGGGAAATGATAATGTGTGTCTGGGGGATAGGAAGGGGTGTGTGTATGGGGGATAAGAGGGTGTGTGTATGGGGGATAAGAGGGTGTGCGAATGGGGGATAGGAGGGGGTGTGTGTATGGGGGATAAGAGGGTGTGTGTATGGGGATAGGATAATGTGTGTATGGGGGATAGGAGGGTGTGTGTATGGGGGATAGGATAATGTGTGTATGGGGGATAGGAAGGTGTGTGTATGGGGGAAAGGGGGGTGTGTGAATGGGGGATAGGAGGGTGTGTGTATGGGGGATAGGATAATGTGTGTATGGGGATAGGAGGGTGTGTGTCTGGGGATAGGAAGGTGTGTGTATGGGGGAAAGGGGGGTGTGTGTATGGGGGATAGGATAATGTGTGTATGGGGGATAGGAGGGTATAGTGTATGGGGATAGGAGGGTATAGTGTATGGGGATAGGAGGGTGTGTATGGGGATAGGAGGGTTAGGGGGAATGGGGGATAGGAGGGTGTGTGTATGGGGGATAGGAGGGTGTGTGTATGGGGGATAGGAGGGTGTGTGTGTGTATGGGGGATAGGAGGGTGTGTGTGTGTATGGGGGATAGGAGGGGGTGTGTGTATGGGGGATAGGAGGGTGTGTGTATGGGGGATAGGAGGGTGTGTGTATGGGGGATAGGAGGGTGTGTGTATGGGGGATAGGATAATGTGTGTCTAGGGATAGGAGGGTGTGTGTATGGGGATAGGAGGGTGTGTGTATGGGGATAGGATAATGTGTGTATGGGGGATAGGATAATGTGTGTATGGGGGATAGTAGGGTGTGTGTGTATGGGGGATAGGAGGGTGTGTGTGTGGGGGATAGGATAATGTGTGTATGGGAGATAGGAGGGTGTGTGTATGGGATATAGTAGGGTGTGTGTGTATGGGGGATAGGAGGGGTGTGTGTGTATGTGGGATAGGAGGGTGTGTGTGTATGGGGGATAGTAGGGTGTGTGTATGGGATATAGTAGGGTGTGTGTGTGTATGGGGGATAGGAGGGTGTGTGTGTGTATGGGGGATAGGAGGGGGTGTGTGTATGGGGGATAGGAGGGTGTGTGTATGGGGGATAGGAGGGTGTGTGTGTATGGGGGAAAGGAAGGTGTGTGTATGGGGGAAAGGAGGGTGTGTGTATGGGGGATAGGAAGGTGTGTGTATGGGGGATATGATCATGTGTGTATGGGGGATAGGAGGGTATAGTGTATGGGGATAGGAGGGTGTGTGTATGGGGGATAGGAGGGTGTGTGTATGGGGATAGGAGGGTGTGTGTGTGTATGGGGGATAGGAGGGTGTGTGTATGGGGATAGGAGGGTGTGTGTATGGGGATAGGATAATGTGTGTATGGGGGATAGGAGGGTGTGTGTATGGGGGATAGGAGGGTGTGTGTATGGGGATAGGAGGGTGTGTGTATGGGGATAGGAGGGTGTGTGTATGGGGATAGGAGGGTGTGTGTATGGGGGATAGTAGGGCGTGTGTGTATGGGGGATAGGAGGGTGTGTGTGTATGGGGGATAGGAGGGTGTGTGTGTATGGGGGATAGGAGGTTGTGTGTATGGGAATAGGATAATGTGTGTATGGGGGATAGGAGGGTGTGTGTATGGGAATAGGATAATGTGTGTATGGGGGATAGGAGGTTGTGTGTATGGGAATAGGATAATGTGTGTATGGGGGATAGGAGGGTGTGTGTATGGGATATAGTAGGGTGTGTGTGTATGGGGGATAGGAGGGTGTGTGTATGTGGGATAGGAGGGTGTGTGTGTATGGGGGATAGTAGGGTGTGTGTATGGGATATAGTAGGGTGTGTGTGTATGGGGGATAGGAGGGTGTGTGTATGGGGGATAGGATAATGTGTGTATGGGGGATAGGATAATGTGTGAATGGGGGATAGGAGGGTGTGTGTATGGGGATAGGATAATGTGTGTATGGGGATAGGAGGTTGTGTGTATGGGGGATAGGATAATGTGTGAATGGGGGATAGGAGGGTGTGTGTATGGGATATAGTAGGGTGTGTGTGTATGGGGGATAGGAGGGTGTGTGTGTATGTGGGATAGGAGGGTGTGTGTGTATGGGGGATAGTAGGGTGTGTGTATGGGATATAGTAGGGTGTGTGTGTATGGGGGATAGGAGGGTGTGTGTATGGGGGATAGGAGGGTGTGTGTGTATGGGGGATAGTAGGGTGTGTGTATGGGATATAGTAGGGTGTGTGTGTATGGGGGATAGGAGGGTGTGTGTATGGGGGATAGGAGGGTGTGTGTGTATGGGGATAGGAGGGTGTGTGTATGGGGGATAGGAGGGTGTGTGTGTATGGGGGATAGGAGGGTGTGTGCATGGGGGATAGTAGGGTGTGTGTGTATGGGGACAGGAGGGTGTGTGTATAGCGGATAGGCGGGTGTGTGTATGGGGAAATGATAATGTGTGTCTGGGGGATAGGAAGGGGTGTGTGTATGGGGGATAAGAGGGTGTGTGTATGGGGGATAAGAGGGTGTGCGAATGGGGGATAGGAGGGGGTGTGTGTATGGGGGATAAGAGGGTGTGTGTATGGGGATAGGATAATGTGTGTATGGGGGATAGGAGGGTGTGTGTATGGGGGATAGGATAATGTGTGTATGGGGGATAGGAAGGTGTGTGTATGGGGGAAAGGGGGGTGTGTGAATGGGGGATAGGAGGGTGTGTGTATGGGGGATAGGATAATGTGTGTATGGGGATAGGAGGGTGTGTGTCTGGGGATAGGAAGGTGTGTGTATGGGGGAAAGGGGGGTGTGTGTATGGGGGATAGGATAATGTGTGTATGGGGGATAGGAGGGTATAGTGTATGGGGATAGGAGGGTATAGTGTATGGGGATAGGAGGGTGTGTGTATGGGGATAGGAGGGTTAGGGGGAATGGGGGATAGGAGGGTGTGTGTATGGGGGATAGGAGGGTGTGTGTATGGGGGATAGGAGGGTGTGTGTGTGTATGGGGGATAGGAGGGTGTGTGTGTGTATGGGGGATAGGAGGGGGTGTGTGTATGGGGGATAGGAGGGTGTGTGTATGGGGGATAGGAGGGTGTGTGTATGGGGGATAGGAGGGTGTGTGTATGGGGGATAGGATAATGTGTGTCTAGGGATAGGAGGGTGTGTGTATGGGGATAGGAGGGTGTGTGTATGGGGATAGGATAATGTGTGTATGGGGGATAGGAGGGTGTGTGTATGGGGGATAGGAGGGTGTGTGAATGGGGGATAGGATAATGTGTGTATGGGGGATAGGATAATGTGTGTATGGGGGATAGTAGGGTGTGTGTGTATGGGGGATAGGAGGGTGTGTGTGTGGGGGATAGGATAATGTGTGTATGGGAGATAGGAGGGTGTGTGTATGGGGGATAGGATAATGTGTGTATGGGGGATAGGAGGGTGTGTGTATGGGGGATAGGAGGGTGTGTGTATGGGGGATAGGAAGGTGTGTGTATGGGGGATAGGAGGGTGTGTGTGTGTATGGGGGATAGGAGGGTGTGTGTGTGTATGGGGGATAGGAGGGTGTGTGTGTATGGGGGATAGGAGGGTGTGTGAATGGGGGATAGGAGGGTGTGTGTATGGGGGATAGGAGGGTGTGTGTGTGGGGGATAGGATAATGTGTGTATGGGGGATAGGAGGGTATAGTGTATGGGGATAGGAGGGTATAGTGTATGGGGATAGGAGGGTGTGTGTATGGGGATAGGAGGGTTAGGGGGAATGGGGGATAGGAGGGTGTGTGTATGGGGGATAGGAGGGTGTGTGTATGGGGGATAGGAGGGTGTGTGTGTGTATGGGGGATAGGAGGGTGTGTGTGTGTATGGGGGATAGGAGGGGGTGTGTGTATGGGGGATAGGAGGGTGTGTGTATGGGGGATAGGAGGGTGTGTGTATGGGGGATAGGAGGGTGTGTGTATGGGGGATAGGATAATGTGTGTCTAGGGATAGGAGGGTGTGTGTATGGGGATAGGAGGGTGTGTGTATGGGGATAGGATAATGTGTGTATGGGGGATAGGAGGGTGTGTGTATGGGGGATAGGAGGGTGTGTGAATGGGGGATAGGATAATGTGTGTATGGGGGATAGGATAATGTGTGTATGGGGGATAGTAGGGTGTGTGTGTATGGGGGATAGGAGGGTGTGTGTGTGGGGGATAGGATAATGTGTGTATGGGAGATAGGAGGGTGTGTGTATGGGGGATAGGATAATGTGTGTATGGGGGATAGGAGGGTGTGTGTATGGGGGATAGGAGGGTGTGTGTATGGGGGATAGCAAGGTGTGTGTATGGGGGATAGGAGGGTGTGTGTGTGTATGGGGGATAGGAGGGTGTGTGTGTGTATGGGGGATAGGAGGGTGTGTGTGTATGGGGGATAGGAGGGTGTGTGTATGGGGGATAGGAGGGTGTGTGTATGGGGGATAGGAGGGTGTGTGTGTGTGTATGGGGGATAGGAGGGGGTGTGTGTATGGGGGATAGGAGGGTGTGTGTATGGGGGATAGGAGGGTGTGTGTATGGGGGATAGAAGGGTGTGTGTATGGGGGATAGGATAATGTGTGTCTAGGGATAGGAGGGTGTGTGTATGGGGATAGGAGGGTGTGTGTATGGGGATAGGATAATGTGTGTATGGGGGATAGGAGGGTGTGTGTATGGGGATAGGATAATGTGTGTATGGGGATAGGATAATGTGTGTATGGGGGATAGGAGGGTGTGTGTGTATGGGGGATAGGAGGGTGTGTGTGTATGGGGGATAGGAGGGTGTGTGTATGGGGGATAGGATAATGTGTGTATGGGGGATAGGATAATGTGTGAATGGGGGATAGGAGGGTGTGTGTATGGGGATAGGATAATGTGTGTATGGGTAGAGGAGGTTGTGTGTATGGGGGATAGGATAATGTGTGAATGGGGGATAGGAGGGTGTGTGTATGGGATATAGTAGGGTGTGTGTGTATGGGGGATAGGAGGGTGTGTGTGTATGTGGGATAGGAGGGTGTGTGTGTATGGGGGATAGTAGGGTGTGTGTATGGGATATAGTAGGGTGTGTGTGTATGGGGGATAGGAGGGTGTGTGTATGGGGGATAGGAGGGTGTGTGTGTATGGGGATAGGAGGGTGTGTGTATGGGGGATAGGAGGGTGTGTGTGTATGGGGGATAGGAGGGTGTGTGCATGGGGGATAGGAGGGTGTGTGTGTATGGGGGATAGTAGGGTGTGTGTGTATGGGGACAGAAGGGTGTGTGTATAGCGGATAGGCGGGTGTGTGTATGGGGAAATGATAATGTGTGTCTGGGGGATAGGAAGGGGTGTGTGTATGGGGGATAAGAGGGTGTGTGTATGGGGGATAAGAGGGTGTGCGAATGGGGGATAGGAGGGGGTGTGTGTATGGGGGATAAGAGGGTGTGTGTATGGGGATAGGATAATGTGTGTATGGGGGATAGGAGGGTGTGTGTATGGGGGATAGGATAATGTGTGTATGGGGGATAGGAAGGTGTGTGTATGGGGGAAAGGGGGGTGTGTGAATGGGGGATAGGAGGGTGTGTGTATGGGGGATAGGATAATGTGTGTATGGGGATAGGAGGGTGTGTGTCTGGGGATAGGAAGGTGTGTGTATGGGGGAAAGGGGGGTGTGTGTATGGGGGATAGGATAATGTGTGTATGGGGGATAGGAGGGTATAGTGTATGGGGATAGGAGGGTATAGTGTATGGGGATAGGAGGGTGTGTATGGGGATAGGAGGGTTAGGGGGAATGGGGGATAGGAGGGTGTGTGTATGGGGGATAGGAGGGTGTGTGTATGGGGGATAGGAGGGTGTGTGTGTGTATGGGGGATAGGAGGGTGTGTGTGTGTATGGGGGATAGGAGGGGGTGTGTGTATGGGGGATAGGAGGGTGTGTGTATGGGGGATAGGAGGGTGTGTGTATGGGGATAGGAGGGTGTGTGTATGGGGGATAGGATAATGTGTGTCTAGGGATAGGAGGGTGTGTGTATGGGGATAGGAGGGTGTGTGTATGGGGATAGGATAATGTGTGTATGGGGGATAGGATAATGTGTGTATGGGGGATAGTAGGGTGTGTGTGTATGGGGGATAGGAGGGTGTGTGTGTGGGGGATAGGATAATGTGTGTATGGGAGATAGGAGGGTGTGTGTATGGGGGATAGGATAATGTGTGTATGGGGGATAGGAGGGTGTGTGTATGGGGGATAGGAGGGTGTGTGTATGGGGGATAGCAAGGTGTGTGTATGGGGGATAGGAGGGTGTGTGTGTGTATGGGGGATAGGAGGGTGTGTGTGTGTATGGGGGATAGGAGGGTGTGTGTGAATGGGGGATAGGAGGGTGTGTGTATGGGGGATAGGAGGGTGTGTGTATGGGGGATAGGAGGGTGTGTGTGTGTGTGTATGGGGGATAGGAGGGGGTGTGTGTATGGGGGATAGGAGGGTGTGTGTATGGGGGATAGGAGGGTGTGTGTATGGGGGATAGAAGGGTGTGTGTATGGGGGATAGGATAATGTGTGTCTAGGGATAGGAGGGTGTGTGTATGGGGATAGGAGGGTGTGTGTATGGGGATAGGATAATGTGTGTATGGGGGATAGGAGGGTGTGTGTATGGGGATAGGATAATGTGTGTATGGGGATAGGATAATGTGTGTATGGGGGATAGGAGGGTGTGTGTGTATGGGGGATAGGAGGGTGTGTGTATGGGGAAAGGATAATGTGTGTCTGGGGGATAGGAGGGGGGTGTGTGTATGGGGGATAGAAGGGTGTGTGTGTATGGGGGATAGTAGGGTGTATGTGTATGGGGGATAGGATAATGTGTGTATGGGGGATAGTAGGGTGTGTGTGTATGTGGGATAGGAGGGTGTGTGTGTATGGGGGACAGGAGGGTGTGTGTATGGGGATAGGAGGGTGTGTGTGTGTATGGGGGATAGGAGGGTGTGTGTATGGGGGACAGGAGGGTGTGTTTATGGGGATAGGATAATGTGTGTATGAGGGATAGGAGGGTGTGTGTATGTTGGATAGGAGGGTGTGTATGGGGGATAGGAGGGTATGTGTGTATGGGGATAGGATAATGTGTGTATGGGGGATAGGAGGGTGTGTGTGTGTATGGGGGACAGGAGGGTGTGTGTATGCGGATAGGATAATGTGTGTATGAGGGATAGGAGGGTGTGTGTGTGTATGGGGGATAGAAGGGTGTGTGTGTGGGGGATAGGAGGGGGTGTGTGTATGGGGGATAGGAGGGTGTGTGTGTATGGGGAATAGGAGGGTGTGTGTGTGTATGGGGGATAGGAGGGTATGTGTGTATGGGGGATAGGAGGGTGTGTGTGTGTATGGGGGATAGGAGGGTGTGTGTATGGTGATAGGATAATGTGTGTATGGGGATAGGAGGGGGTGTGTGTATGGGGGATAGGAGGGTGTGTGTGTATGGGGGATAAGAGGGTGTGTGTGTGTATGGGGGATAGGAGGGTGTGTGTGTGTATGGGGTATAGGAGGGTGTGTGTATGGTGATAGGATAATGTGTGTATGGAAGATAGGAGGGTGTATGTATGAGGGATAGATTCTCTGAACCTTGTGGACACAGATGAGACAGAGTGTCACATCAATAGTCCCCCTGCTTAACATAATGTCCCACCAAGCAGTGACTGGGGCTCGCCTCCTTGGACTAGTTATGCCCCTACCTCATTCTCCCTTTCTCTCCCTCTTTCTGTCTCTCTCTCTGACTCTCGTTTTAAGCAGGTCATACATACGTGTATCTCTGTGTGAGTGGTATGGCTTCGGCTTATAGCTGTCTGTCTGTCTGTCTGTCTGTCTGTGCATGAGTATGTGTCCGAATTTTCAGCCACAGGGAAATATATGCTTAGCGGATGTTTCTTTTAAACACACACACACACACCCCTACCTTGCCCCAAACCCTATCCCTACTCTTTATCCAACCCTAATACTCTGGGGTCTGTTCAGGTTATGGAGTCCAGCCCTAAAACTCTGGGGTCTGTTCAGGTTATGGAGTCCAGCCCTAATACTCTGGAGTCTGTTCAGGTTATGGAGTCCAGCCCTAATACTCTGGGGTCTGTTCAGGTTATGGAGTCCAGCCCTAATACTCTGGGGTCTGTTCAGGTTATGGAGTCCAGCCCTAATACTCTGGGGTCTGTTCAGGTTATGGAGTCCAGCCCTAATAATCTGGGGTCTGTTCAGGTTATGGAGTCCAGCCCTAATAATCTGGGGTCTGTTCAGGTTATGGAGTCCAGCCCTAATACTCTGGAGTCTGTTCAGGTTATGGAGTCCAGCCCTAATACTCTGGAGTCTGTTCAGGTTATGGAGTCCAGCCCTAATACTCTGGGGTCTGTTCAGGTTATGGAGTCCAGCCCTAATACTCTGGGGTCTGTTCAGGTTATGGAGTCCAGCCCTAATACTCTGGAGTCTGTTCAGGTTATGGAGTCCAGCCCTAATACTCTGGGGTCTGTTCAGGTTATGGAGTCCAGCCCTAATACTCTGGGGTCTGTTCAGGTTATGGAGTCCAGCCCTAATACTCTGGGGTCTGTTCAGGTTATGGAGTCCAGCCCTAATACTCTGGGGTCTGTTCAGGTTATGGAGTCCAGCCCTAATACTCTGGAGTCTGTTCAGGTTATGGAGTCCAGCCCTAATACTCTGGGGTCTGTTCAGGTTATGGAGTCCAGCCCTAATACTCTGGGGTCTGTTCAGGTTATGGAGTCCAGCCCTAATACTCTGGGGTCTGTTCAGGTTATGGAGTCCAGCCCTAATACTCTGGGGTCTGTTCAGGTTATGGAGTCCAGCCCTAATACTCTGGGGTCTGCCCTGATAGACACACAGTCTGAGGCATATAGGCCAACTAGCGAACCACACTAAAATCTCTCATTAAAAATGCACAGACTCCAGAAACACATTTTGTTTTATTCATCCCTTCTTTTCACAGGTGTCAAGAGAGATTTCATGGCCTGTGCCTATGTGTGGATTTGTCACACCCCTTTTTAGTGCTAATTTGCCCTTTTAGGTTTAATCTCTCTGTGAGTGGCTTTCCTCACCCCTTAATTAGGCTACGGGGAACCGAAACCAACACCAAACACACATACAGAGAGACACAGAGGCATGCATGCGCACACACAGGACACTCTGCTATTGTTCTCCATGGGTTCCTTTCACACACAGCTCTAGTCACTTACAGAGGACTGAGACAGAAAGAGAGAACAAGACAGTGCCATAGAGACAGTCAGTGGGGAGAGGGAGGGAGAGAGAGGGCATGTGTGGGCGTGTGTGAAAGACAGAGAGAGAATCTCTCTCTCTCCTCTCTCTCTCTCTCTCTCTCTCTCTCAAATTAGCCAAACAAAGCCTGAGCACTATAAAGGAAAATACAGAGGCGCTCGTTATGTGGGAATAAGTGGACACTTAATTGGGGTCTGATAGCCTAATAGGCAGCACTCTGATTACCAAGTGCTGCACATTGGGTCAAATTAGCCCAGTGATGAGCAGCCAGGGGATTCAATTATGTTGGGAGAACAGAAATAACGCAGTGAAAGCTCCTAACAGGGGCACCGTAACAAGAAACATGGGACTCTGGTTTTAAAAAATGGCAATTGTTGACAGAAGTCGACATTTTAAACGGTTAAAGTAAGGGTTAAGGTTAAGGTTAGGGTAGGGACGCCCCAAGGATCCCGGGTAGCACTAACCGGTAGAATAGGCGGATTGTGTAAACTGTATTGATTACATTTCTATCCGCAACATTCTAGAATGTTTGTCTTCTGAGAGTGGCCCATGTAAAAAAGTATTTAAAAACTAAGATGTTTTATCGTTACATAGATCGGATAGGTGCAGTGAAATGTGTTGTTTTACAGGGTCAGTAATAATAATACGCCGCCCCTGGGGAAAATTACGGTTAAGGCCCTTGCTCAAGGGCACAGACAGATTTTTCAATTTGTTGCCTCGGGTATTCGAACCAGTGACCTTTCGGTTACTGCCCCAACGATCTAACCTCTAGGCTACCTGACACCCCATGTAGATTCTCTCGAGCTGAAGGTCAAGGGTTCTAGTACTGACAGGGGTAAATGGTCAGGGGAGAGATAGAGGAAGTATGTTTCACTCCACTCATTCCCCCAGGCAGAGGAGCAACACGGTGGTTTTATAAGGCTTGTGTTGACCGAGTCAAAAAGGGGGACCGGTGTGAGACAGACACAATCGCAAACCAATACTCCTCTCTACCACAATCCCTCTCTCTCTGTGTCCCTGTCCCTCCCTCCCTCCCTCTCATTAGCCCCCACCCTCTCATCTTTTTCTGTCCATCTCTGTTGGTAGGCAGGCAGACTGAGGCCCAGTGGTAGAGGCAGCTCTGTCTACTGTCTATAACAGTGTCTGTAGCGAGGGGAGATGGGCGACTGAATAATGGAGGAGTTCTTATAGGAGCCGGCTGGTCCCATATCCAACGTCCCGCGCCGGGAGAGAAGTGCCTCTCGGGAAACACCCCTGTAGCTGTCACTCACACCACACAGAGGAGGGTGCCTGTGTGTGTTTGAGTGTGTGTGTCTGTGTGTGTGCGTGCGTGTTTTCAGACAAGGTCCCGTCATCCCCAGACACACACCAGAGAAAGGCAGAACACACACTGCTCTGACCTCATCCTCTGACCCCTATAGTACACACTGTGACCTTTGCATCATCCAATCATCACTCAGAGCCAAAGTCAGGTGCACGAGGGGGGGAGGGGCTTTTGTAATAGTGGACTATATAAGGAATATGGTGTATTCTCAGAAGTAGTCATGGAAATCCACTGACCCCTATAGTACACACTGTGACCTTTTCATCATCCAATCATCACTCAGAGCCAAGGTTGGGGGGGGGCCTATAGGGCACATAGGGCTCTGGTCAAAAGTAGTGCACTACATACTAAAAAAGGGGGTCATTTCAGAAGAAGTCACTGAAAAACAGAGATAGAACCAACCAAGAGCCACTAGTCCCACAGTTTCTCTTACATACATACATAGACCCATAGACTGGGTGTCAGTCTGTCCCCTGAATGGCCACTAAATACCACGAGAGAGTGACTCTCAGAGTGGAGCGAAGTGGAACAAACAAAGGCCTGTTTGTCGCGGCTGATGTGTGATGAATGTGTCCGTTCATGCTCGTCGGAGCAGGTCATTATGCTGGAAACGCCGGCTTTGCCTAGCCCGAGCCGAGTGGCCCCCGTGCCCGCATCCGTTTACTGGGCCGCGCGCCACTGCATGCACCGTCTCTCTTCCCAAACCGTTTGGCTTTTCACTCCCTCCCTAGCCGTCCCCTGGGGCACACGCACACTGAGCGGCACTCTGTGTCTCTGCTGTGACATCTCAATCAGGCCTACTGTAACGTGTGGAGCGTGGGGATGGGGGAGAGTCAACATCCAAATACACAAATAAGCCTCCCAGAGAGGGACTGAGAGAGGGGGGGAGAGAGAGAGAGAGGGAGAGAGAGACAGAGAGAAAACAATAGAGAGAGAGAGAGAGGCAGAGAAGGGAGAGGCAAAGACAAACAAGCGAGTCCCCTGATAGTTGACTAGTCTCTGCCGTGCTCTGTCGGAGGGGAGACTCTCTTTCCAGAGCTCACGTCTTGGGTTGCAAAAAAACTGGGATGTGTTTCAAGGAAGAAGAAAGAAAAAAAAAACAGGCCCAAAGAAAGCCAGCTGGGAACCAAAAAGGTGTTCACCACGGGGGAATTCTCCAATTAACACCCGGCACTGCAATCAGCTTCAATTCCTTGCATGCAGGCGTGCTGCACTCGCCGTGTGTTTGTGTGAACGTGACGCCAAGGGACAGAGAGACAAAAAGACACACTGTCTTCAGAGTTTATTGGGTTTTCTTCCATCTGTTCAGACTACACATTGTATTAACATGCTCCTGATATTGTCTTCACACTGTAAACGCAGGTGTGTTCGTGCCAACGACTACAGACAGAAAGGCAGACGGGAAACAGATGAACTAAGGGACAAACGGAGACAAAGACACATTGAAAGACCAAGATATACATTTCTGAGCCATAAAACATAGATTTTTTTTCCAAACGTCTCGCTGCAACAAGTCCATTGTTAATGTCACAAACTCTCTCTCAGGGTGACGCCAAGTCCTGAGATGTTGGGTTTATTGTCTACGCTTCAAATTGACACAGTTCCACGCCAAACTGAGCGGACCCACTTCATTCCTAGAATGAACACATAACCCCCCCCCCCCACACACACACACACACACACACACACACACACACACACACACACACACACACACACACACACACGCCGCTGTCACACAACAGGGGTTGAATATTTCATTAGATGCTGAAGGGACAGAGAGCGCGAGAGAGTGCGAGAGAGAAACAGAAAGAGAGAGACAGAAAGAGAGAGCAATGGGGGAACAATACACAGAGCGAGAGAGAGAGAGAGAGATAGGATAGAGGGGGAGCGAGAGAGCAAGAGAGAGAGAGATGGGAAGGGTAGAAAGCAAGAAGAAAGGAAGAAAGACACAACTAAAGTAAAACCATTTGAAAAACCGTTTTTTTTTGCTTGCAATATCGCATAATAACAAACAAGCATACAAATGAATTTGCCTGACGGTTTAGATACGGTATTAAGATCATCATTTAAGAAGGGGCCCTTTTTGCAACCCTCTACGGTAGTCATCGGTCTTGTATTATTAGGGCAAACAGAAACTGAACTAACTAGGAACGATGCCTTGAAGACGCGCTGGAGCTGGCCACTAAGTAGCACATCCAGACACATCATTATGAGCCATTTGATTGCCGTGCCCTCAAGATGCGCATTTAGAAGTCCAGAATTGAGGAGATTTTTTACAATTAAACAGTGGGATGAAGACCCTCTAACAATGCTAATGATGACTTATGACCTGTGTGGGTATGCCACTGCTAGGTATATGGGACGGGACAGTGTTTATATACCCTCAGTGCCCTCTAACTGAGGGTGCATCTGAAATGGCAACCTATTCTCTATTTAGCGCACTACCTTAAAGAAGTGCACTGTATAGGGAATAGTGCACCATTTTGGACGAACATTTAGCCAGCCCAGTCAGCAACAACTCTGTACTAGACCTTCTGTGGTGAAACAAGGCCCCCAGAGGAAGCTAGCTTAACACGTTAACAAGAACAACAGTGGAGATCCTCCGTTTAACTATAAGGTATGGTGCCTTTCCAGTAGCTCTACCGTCACCGCTAGCCTTGTGGCGTCGCAGCGCACATCTCAGAAGCACTGCCACTTCCCTGCGCCCTATCTCTGTGTCCATCTCACGAGGAAGACAATTGTCATTACCATTTGATTTCAAAAATTGCCCTAACCATATTCTCCTGGTTTCTTTCATATTTTTGTTCTAATCATAATTTCCCTCCGTCATCTCTGGCTGGCTCTAATTCCCTCCTCTCTTCCTCCCTCTCTCCCTCCTCCGTTTACAGAGGACCTCTCTTTTCATCCTTGAGAAGGGCTTTAATTCGAAGTGCGACGGCGTTGAATAAAGAAAGGGTGAAAAAAAAAAAGAGGCAGAGACGGCACCGAGAGGAGCGCCGCAGACGCCCGAGTGTCAATCAATTGCGGCTGTGAGGGGCCCGTGACTGGGCTATGGAGGAGAAAGAGAGGAGAGGAAAGAGAGAGAGAGTCTGTGTTTGATCTGTGTCTTTCAAAGGGAAAACAGCAGGAAGGGCCTTCACAGACGATTTGCCTCTCCCTGCCAGCTCCAGCTCCATCCTGACAGAGAGCAATCACAAGCAGGTTAATTCAACATCTACCTTCTTCATCTTTTTTTCCCCCTCTCTCCTTTCTTTTGGTCTCGTTCTGTCGACTCGGATGAAGCATTGCTTCCCTTTTTCAGAGAGCCCCGCAAGAGCACTTTAAAACACAAACAGACCTTCTTTCAGCCTTCTGTGTGTGAGGGTGGGGGGGTGAGGGTGGGGGAGTAGGGGGGGTTAAGGGTGTCTAGGGGGGTGAGCCAGAGTGTAAGGGAATAAGAAGCAGGTATTTTGCCAACCATAACTCTGTGGAAGGCAAAGAGAGGCCGGTGAACAGTCAGCAGATTCAGTACACAGAGACAAAACACAGACCCATCCTGTCTCAATAGAAACTAAAGAAATAAAGCCACAGTGTTTCCTTCTCCATGCTCTATGGCCATGTTCCGCACCCTAGTAATGGTATCCTCTCCTGGCCAACGTCTGTCCTGGTCTGTGTCCCAGGCACTAATTTTGACCAGAGCCCTTATGGACCCTGGTCAAAAGGAGTGCAGGAAATAGGGAACAGGGCACCATTTGGGACGCAACCTTGGACTGGAGCGGCTAGCTACCACATGCTTTACTATCCAGAGGGCACCAGGTCAGAGGGATAACAGGATAAAAGGTGTCCTTTCGGGTTCCAGAGAAGGACATTCCCTCTCTAGATTGGATTTGGGGCCTTCAAGGACACAGGAAGAACACTCAACACAAAAGATAGATCCAATAGAGGACAAACAGATTTGCTCTGGAGGAGGAGGAGAAGGGAGTAGAGGAGGGAAGGAGGAGGATGAGGAGGGGGAGGAGGGGGAAGGGGTAGAGGAGGAGGGTGGAGGAAGGGTGGAGGAGGAGGAGGAACAGGAGGAGAAGGAGGAGGTGGAGGGAAGAAGGAGGAGGAGTGATTGGCAGGGCACTGGATTATTACATCCAGCACTTCCTGTCAGTGGCTTTACAGGCATCACCAAATACAGCAGCTTTCTCTACCTACCATCTACACACACACACACGATACCACTCCCCTGAGAGAGAGAGAGAGTGAGAGAGAGAGAGAGAGAGAGAGAGAGAGAGAGAGAAGTGTCAGGGGAGCTGTTACCCAGAGGAGAGCGTCAGAGTGAAGATCAGTGTGTGTGTGTGTTTGTTTGTATGTTCACTCGCAGGTGTGTGTAGATAGGGGTAATCCTACCTGCATGCAGGTAGGCCAGGTCAGGGTTCTCGATGTCGGGGTGATGCTCCTTCAGATGGTTCCTGAAGTCCATGGGGCCGTTGGTGCCGTAGTCACACTTGGGGCAGTTGTACATCTTCACTCCCTCGTGCTTCCCCGTGTGCAGGATGTGCTTTCGGATGTTCTCCGCACAGTTGGATCTGTTGGGAGATGAACAGACAACGATTAAAAGGAAGAACAGTTTATTCAATTAAAAGATAAAAAGATCAAACAAAGAGTAAAAAAAAAAAAAAGACAGGAAGGAAGGAAAAGGGAGAAGAAGAAAATCCCCAAACAATCGAGGATGCTCCCCTTGGAAGGTTTACTGTACTGACGGTTTGGTTTTGTTGAATCAAGTGGATTGAACGCAAACAATTTAGTGGTGGGGCTGAGGGAGCATGTTCAAGGGGGGAGGGGCGGGGCAAAGTGGTAAACAATGATAGATAATTCTACAATTTGTGAGATACATTTACAAGCTGTAGATGCACTGTTGTCGTTTTCACACAGCCCTTGGTTCCTCTTGCATGTTTCACACTCTAGGAGTATGAAACTCCTGCAACAGGGTGAAAGTTAAAAACAACATTTTGATGAGGTCCACCGGGTTTGTAATCTCGGAACCCTGAACCAAATCTGGTATCCACTGGCCAGCTACTAGACGTGATTCTGGGGGCTGAGGATTTTCAAAACGGAGCTCAAGTAACAGAAAATACTACCCCTCTCTATGCCTCTGCCTGTGGATGCCCATGTGGCTCCTGTGGCTGTGCTACAGTGGGGCGGCCTAGTGGTTAGAGTGTAGGGGGGGCAGGTAGCCTAGTGGTTAGAGTGTAGGGGGGGCAGGTAGCCTAGTGGTTAGAGTGTAGGGGGGGCAGGTAGCCTAGTGGTTAGAGTGTTGGGCCAGTAACCGAAAGGCTGCAAGATCGAATCCACGAGCTGACAAGGTAAAAATCTGTCGTTCTGCCCCTGAACAAGGCAGTTAACCCACTGTTCCTAGGCCGTCATTGAAAATAAGAATTTGTTCTTAACTGACTTGCCTAGTTAAATAAAGGTTAAATAAAAAATTAAATAAATAGGTGTAAAAGTGGTATATTATACCACTTAGCATTTTATCCCATGTGACTTGCAGTGCAGTAAATACATTTTGAACTGTGTGTATGATCCGTGTGGGAATTGAACTTACGACTTGGTGTTGCTAACACCAGCTGAGCCATACAGGACCAGTGTAGGTGTGTAGTATTGCCGTGTGTGTAGACATGCAGGGCTGTAGGCAGTAGTCATGCAGTAAGCTAATGCTGGGCGCTGGCTGTAATGATGTCAGCTCAGGGAGTCACAGAGTCCCTGTGATTTAAGTGTGCAGCCTGACCTGGTCTCAGGCCCTATCTAAACCTGCCCTGGGACACCACGCACACAGGCCTGGACTGGGGCTGAGGACACACACACACACACACACACACACACACACACACACACACACACACACACACACACAACCCCCACCAATAGATACAACGGCTACCACATCACGCAAGCACGAGGAGCCGCGGCACTTTCATACGCACGCACACACACACACACACACACACACAGCATCATGCGTGATGAATGAGGCACTCGTGCTTGGTCTCGGGCTGACATTCTCGGACAGTATAATATGCAATCCCTTCTCCCGTATCACCTTGGCTGGGACAATAAAGGCTCACGGGTTCCAGGGCTCTCGCCAGGCAAGGGTAGAATTTGTTTTCACTTTTTGCCGAGACACCTCTCTCCATCAAGGGTCTTAGCAGTCCTGCCCCCCCCCCCGCTCCATTTGCTTTACAGGACTTCATAATATAAAGATGTCCTCAGAACTATGCAGAGGACCCGCCCCTTTTTGTGTTTTACACATAAATACATCAAAACACCTGCTGGTGAATAGTGAAATGGCCCTCCATGAAGCCATTTGCGTTGGGTAGGGTAAAATGTGAGGTGTTCTCCTTAGAGCTCCAGGAATGGGACAGCTATTTTTTTTTTTTTTACCATGGCTTTCGCTGTAAACATGTCTATCTGTACTCAGTACAGTAACAGCTCCATTAAGACCTTGGGTAAGTGGATAGGGATTGCACACAGGCATGTAACTACCTTCCACCTAATGCTAAAAGCCATACAGGATGCACCTCCTCCTTTTTACAGACCAAGACTCCACAACCTAAGCCTAATAGTATCAACATCACAAATAAAGCAAATAACATTTTCAATAACTTCATGGTGTACGGCCGGCCTACAGTGAGTAAAGCCCACAAACAGTAGCAATAAATACTATCCAACAAGTACCTATCCGATAAATTCAATTCAGAATTTTCCTCGACCACTTAAAAGTTATTTCAAAACTTTCCTTCAGATAGAGAAGTCCTCGGTCACCGTCAGGAAAATAATAAGAATAATCATAAAACGTAAAAAAAAAAAACTTCAAAAAAACATATAATTTTAATTCAAGACAAATGAACTGATTTCTTATTCCAGGCCAGTGGAATAAATACATCCATTCGGAGTCCGATGTGAAACGGTTCTAAAGAACAGTGTGAGGGTGGGATCCCGGGGGAGCGCTTCTATCTCTCAGATATGGTAATGGCGTAATTGTCATATTAAAACAGCATCATGTGCATTTAGGAGTCAGCAGGTGTCAGGCTAAGAGAAAGGCCCACATAGTCCTCCTACGATAGCCAATATGAATTAGTCCAACGGCCGCCTTTCAACTTTCTCCACGTCCGTGAGCAGCGAGATGGGAATCAACCCCGCTGCCGAGATATCGTCGCAATTCGCTCCGTCTTTTTTTTTTCTTTTTCTCTAAAACATTTCCATATTTTCTTCGTCGGCGACTGCATCGGTAATGAGGCTAGTAATTGAGGCTGTTCGTTAGCGGTGGATTTAAATGTGCGTCTTTGTGTTTTAAGAATGGAGGTAGGCATCTGCGACGGCAAAGAGAGACGGCCTAGACATCATTAAGGCTCATCCACGCCTTGCTCTCCCTACACTTCACAGGGTCACCGGCCCCGCGTCACCCGCCGCCAGACGTGCGGCGGTCGTCAAAAGTTAGCGCGAATTAGCTCAAAGTAGCTCTTTTCGCAGGCAGGCAGATTGAAAATATGCATACAGAGGATGTTGATATAAAGTATTAAAGGGAGGATATCAATTATGCCAATCATGATGCCTTGGTAGCTATAATGAGTGTCTATTCATTGAGAACAATAGTCATAATGAGGTATAGCCTGAGGTTTTGGACTGCAAAAATAGGTATATATCATTGTAAGATAGCCTTTGAGAACGTATATGCCAGTTATCCCTTTGAAATATGACTATTAATAATGTCTGACAGTAATAGCCTGCATCTTCCAACCATAATTGTTTGAACTTTCAATAATACAACACAAAAAGTTCCATTTCACATTCATTTGAGGATAAGGTAAAGAAGTTGCATTGAGGATTTCATAGATGTCAGCGACACATCTACTATTTTATACCAATATGAGATTACACAATATATACTAAACAAAAATATAAACACAACATGTAAAGTGTTGGTTTCATGAGCGGAAAATAAAAGATCCCTGAAATTTTCCATACGCACAAAAAGCTTATTTCTCTCAAATGTTGTGCACAAATTTCTTTACATCCCTGTTAGTGAGCATTTCTCCTTTGCCCTGACAGGAGTGGCATATCAAGAAGCTGATTGAACAGCATGATTATTACATAGGGTGCACTTTGTGCTAAGGACAATAAAAGGCCACTGTGCAGTTTTCTCACACACAACTGAGGAGTATTTATGTCTGTAATAAAGGTATTTTTGGGGGAAAAACTCATTCTGATTGGCTGGGCCTGGCTCCCCAGTCGGTGGGCCTATGCCCTCCGAGGCCCGCCCATCGCTGCGCCCCTGCCTAGTCATGTAAAATCCATACATTAGGGCCTAATGAATTTATTTCAAATAACTGATTTCCTTTTATGAACTGTCACTCAGTAACATTTTTGAAATTGTTGCATGTTGCGCTTATATATTTTTGTTCAGTATAGTAAATGTATTACCATATTACGACGGTCAAATGTTGACAGTGCCTTGACTAGCACATCCTTATTTGTGTGAAGTCATTGAACAATTGAGGCATTGAACCATTGGAGGTTTACAAATGTATTCAGGGTGGAAGAGCGGAGCACAGAGTTAGGCCCCTCATGACTGCCTGGTGCCCGTGTTCTATTCCTCCTACACACATTAGGAACCCAGCAGGGGTTGCGAGCTGCTAACCTCTCCAGCCCCTCCCTCGGCCCTCCATACCCACGGGGGCCAAAACAAAAATGTTAATTGGTCTTCTAATTTGCTGTTTAATTTGCCACAATCTGTAACGATCATTTTGAATCAGCTAGAAGAACAGTTGGTCCGGTTCCCTCTGTTGCCTCCCCACGGTGCTTTTAAACGTCAAATACTACTCTTCCTGGATAAATAGGATGTGAATTGAGTGCAAAATGCGTATAAATAAGTGAAATATGACACCTCACATGCTAAACCATTGCCTTTCTGCAGAAGACAAGCTTCACCATGGTAGAGTAACTTGTAGCCAAAGTGTTTCTAAACTATGGTAAAGAACAAAGAATGGCAATTGGTATTGTGGTCCCATTCATGTTTAGGAATATTGAGCTTTTGGGGGGTATTTCTCCCTCTGATGTTCCTAAAGATATTAACCTAGATTGGAACGTCTCAGTTTATTTGAGTTTTTCTTCTGTTTTTCAGACAAGTATCTGAACAGTAAATTCCAATTCCAACAGCCTAACATATCCTTATAGAGCAAGCCACAACAAACAGCCTGTCCGTGTCATTTTAGTTTCTCTAAAACCGACGCCGGGAAAATTCCTTTTGCACTTCCACCACACCTGAGAGGGGGGAGGAAGAGGATGAAGAAGAGGAAGAGTTGCGAGATGGAGAAGTGCAACGTTGCCAAAAGTTTTTCCAATTTCACCGACAATTTCCTGTGTAATTACTGATGGTCTGTGATGGTGTTTTAATGACGGAGACCTGCCAGCGGCTGGATGCTGGAGCCTACTGATGACACAGGTCTGATGGGAGATCAGAGTGTGTGTGCGTGCGCGCGTGTGTGATTAAACCCACAGTCCTCCTGCCCATCAACCCCTGCCATCTGTCCTTCCATGCGTTGGCGAGCCCAATGAGCCGGTACCTGTAGTCGCACCAGGGGCATCGGTAGGGCTTCTCCCCGGTGTGCACGCGCTTGTGGCGGGTCAAGTGGGACTGGGTGGTGGAGGCGAAGCCGCACAGCTTACACTTGAAGGGCCGTTCTCCTTGGGGACAGACAGAGAGACAGACAGGGAAGATAAGGACGGGCGGACAGGAAGACGGACAGAGAGAAATACAGAATCACTGTCCGTCTCAAGTGGAAGCTCTAACACAGGCCTTTACGTTTAACATATGAATCATTTAGCAGACGCTCTTATCCAGAGCGACTTACATTAGTCCATTCATCTTAACATAGCTAGATGAGACAACAACATATCACAATCATAGTCCCTAAACAAAATAGTTATTAGCAAAGTCAGTGCTAGTAGGAAAGTAGTTGAAATCTTTCAAATACTGTTGAGC